>NC_012870.2:48488142-49088142 GCF_000003195.3 Sorghum bicolor | reverse complement strand
GAGTTAGACCCTTGTTGAGAGATTTATCATGCTCCTAAGATCAAGACACTTATTTAGAAAGATTCACTCTTCTGAAGTATTATTGCATTAGAGGCATGGGCTATGCAAAAATAAAGATATTTCGAGGAAATAAAAAGGAGCAAGTGCTCGACAACCTCGCAGAAAAATGGACAAGTGTCCGGCAGTAGAATTAGGGGTACCTCGGTATCCACTTAAAAAAAGAGAGAAGAAGAAAATGATAGCCCATGGTCCCTCTAATAAGCAATATGCCAGCAAGAGTTGACAAGTTATAAATTTCCAAAGTCTTTGATCTAAGAGTATGACATTCCCCTCCTCGGATCCCGTTTTGATCAGGCAATAAATGCAAGGTAAGTATGCTTGAGAATTTTGCAAATTAAAACAGCCTCAGTGGGATATATAAAAGACAATGAGTGATCTGAGAGAACCTATGAGGATAAAAGGTATGCTAACTTTCTTTTCAAAAATATACAAAAACTCCAAGTGACAGGATTGAGAAGAAAGGATCTTTACTCTTAACCATATACTTCCCTGACTATAGTACACAGTGGATTTTTACACCCTGCAGGTATGAAGAAAATGTTTTACAATGTTTTTAACCCTAGATATTTTTCTTAACCATCCTTTTCTCGAGGACAAGTAAAAGCCTAAGTATGGGGGTATTTGTTGACGGTTCTTAAGTATCAATTTTAATTATCAAATAAACAAGAGAAAGGACCAATATGCAAACAATACCTAGAATTAGGGTTTGATCTGACAGAATTCCACGAGTTTTGTTGTTTATCTGTTTCTGCAGGGGGTTATCAGGAAATAAGGAAGAAAGGCCCACATGTCGGGATTACATAGAGATATCAACGCACCGCACAATTTTCAACCATCTAGAAGACTCCAGAAGCCACAGGGAGGAAGCGGAGGCCGAACAGGGCCAGGCACTGGGCGCCCGCCCAGTTGACCTGGGCACCCGCCCCCTCCTCGAGTTGGATCAGGACTCTCTTGCGGGACTAATCTCCACCGACCTAAAGGATCATGGATAACCGTCCAATCAATATCGGTTTGATCCAATGGCTCACGTTCACTTGAGGGGACTATAAAACCAGACCCCCTAGCCCCTGGAGGAGACAAGTTTTTCATAGAGTTGAGAGGAGCCCTCGAAGGAATACCTCTCCTCTAAATAAAATTTCTTTTTAGGCTTAGCAAACAATGTGAGTAGAAATAGATCTTCTAGTTTCTACTAGATTGAGAGAGATAGAGTGGAGGTGTAGATCGGAGGAAGCCCAGCCTGTCGGTGTCTACTCCAAGCTTGTACCTGCGGGATCAAGTTCTCCTAACCCGAAGCTTGCTCCTAGGATTCTTTAGTATTTCAACTTCTAAATTCTAGTAAGTTCTTGTTTTATTGTTCTTTTGGTTTATGAGTTTACTTTAAACTCTTCGCGTAGAGTTTAAAGTAATCATCTCTAGCGCAAACGTGGTGTTTGGGCTAGGATACTCATAGATATTCCCTGACTAGCTGGACCGTGGTAGTAGTGAGGAACGTGACATTTCCGAGTTACCTTTGCAGACCATATCTCGTTAGCAGGAAGGATAGGATTTATAGGTACGGGTTGAACATCCTCTGTGGTGTCTAGATTCCGTTAGCCTCCCCAATAGAACAGTAGATCATCCTTACCAAGGTTATAAAGAGATTACGGTTGTAGTCTTCTCTATTTATCACTCACATCGAGAAACATTCTTTGTTGCCTAAAGGGTTAGTAGTAATAGACCAGGTTAGTCAGATGCACTCTTTCTCCTAGTGGTAAAAAATAAATACGATACTCTGGATAACCTCCCAGGTGAAGTGCTCACCGATATCCGTGCGCTTGCGGATCAATTCCTTATTGCGTTCCCAAATATCAACACTTTGCTCTTCCCACTAGGGACAATAGAAAGAGGCAAAGTAGTATGATATCTTGATTAACTCTTTCTATGGCGATGGTGCTTCCAATCTCCATGAAGTCCTGCAGGTGTGCATATGCATCTTTATGTACATTTCCACTAAATCGGACAGCTTTCACCATGTTGATGAGGCTTGGCTTGAGCTCAAACTCAAGATCTTTTGTTTCTAGTGTTAGACTAGTGCGGATGTTCTCCACTATTGGAGCAGAGAACTCCAACATGGTCTTTTCAGCCATAGCTTCAGACATTGGTGATGAGCTTCCTTCTTGATTGATCCGATTGTGATGCTGGAGAGTTGAATGAATCAGATTCAATCCTGCTAATACCCTGTATAAAATATAGACATAGAAAAACAAACAAGGGTAAACCTACCAAGTAGAGGTGACTAGCAAGCTACCACTCGTTTACTAAGTATCTGTTTAGACAATTTTTCACAAAAAGTTTATTCCTTCCCCGGCAACGGCGCTAGAAATGCTTGTTGACACTTCGAACACCACTTAAGCTAAGTTGTCGTCCCTAGCATGGCGCCAGAAGTGTTGGTATAAAAACTATTCCACTAATAAAATAAATATAGGATCCGCAAGTGTACAAATTAAATACAATTGCAGCACTTTACCCAAAAGTATTCTAGGTATCATTATTTATATTTAGCTCAAGGGAAAGAACTAAGGACTTAAACAATGAGATGAACTTACAAAACATGACTACTTATGAGTGATGGGTTGCGTAGCCACATACTTGTCAGACGGGTAAACCATGATAGATAAAAAATATGAAATATAAAAGCTCAGGGAATAAATCATAGAGAGATTAGATATAGACTACTCAGCTTAATAGTAGGTCGACGTTTGATTAGTTCAAGAGATAGAAAATCCTAAGTAGTTCTAATTTACTAAGTCATTCATCTAGTCTGATGCTATACTATCATATATAGCACAAAAGACTCTTCATTTATGTATAATGTACATTGCTATAAAAAGCCAAGTCATTGATAGACTTCCTACGCAACTGCGGTTCTACCTGTCCTACCAACGGGAGATGGAATACGAAGGACTCAATAGAACTATCACTTCCACGATCTACCATGACCCAGCCAATAGGTTTTATTTGCAGATAAATGACATCTAAGCACCATGCTTACATGACATCTATCACCTAACCCTCCCGCGATGAGAGCTAAGCACCTTACAAACTTATACATAAACTCACTACCAATCATAATCATATTAAATGTAGAACTAGAATAAACTAGAAACATAATAAATAGAAGCATAATGATATTTGGAATAAAGTTACAAGGAAGGTACAAGATAATTCTAATCTTTGACGATGAAGATCCAGAAATCTGAGCACAAGCGCTTGAATCTTCCTCTTTCTAGTCTAAACATTTGTAGAAGTTGAAGATTTGGAGTAGCTATTCTAATTCTCTGGTGGAGATATCTCTAATCCCTAGCTCAACAAATGGCTACATATAATTCTCAATGGAGAGAATGAATTCCTCCTCCATAGGAGTAGAGGCCTTGAATATATAGCCCTCCAAGAAGCACCACAACCCTCGGGCAAGATTACTCCACAAAGGTGGAGGAGGCAGGATCTATGAGGTTGCTCCTCATTGGCTGAGGAGGTTAGGTAGCCGCCCCTAGGGCATGGGCGCCCGCTCAAGCTCTATGCCAGGTAGGCCCTAGCTTTGGGGTGTTGCCTTCCTGAGTCTTTTAGATTGTTCTTTGATTACTGACGTGGTCTTCTCTCTATGTAAATTGGATATGTGGGCCTCTTTTGGTTAATTTTTGATAACTCCCTACAGAAACAGTCAATCACCAGAACTCGTGAAAATTGTCAGAGAAAACTCTAAGTCTATGGTGATGTTTAGTTTTTATCCCCTTTTCTCTCCTTGGTTGGCATATAAAATTGATGGTTAACAACCATCAACAATCATCATCATCATCATCACTATCACTTTCATGTTCATGTTCATTTTCATCTTCGCTCTCATCACATTTTACCTTATAGCCCTTGGCCATGAAGCATGATGGAGTGTCAAAGAGTGAAGGCTTGTTGATAGCAATACTTGCAACAACCATCTTTTTCTTGGATGTCTTGTCATCATCACTAGAGTTATCATCATCCAAAGAAGCATCACTGTCCCATGTTACAATATAGGATCCACCCTTCTTTTTCTAATTGAAGATCATCGTTTTCTCCTTCTTAACCTTCTTTTCCTTCTTGTTCCTCTTCTCATTCTCATCATCGTCACTATTCTAGGGACACTCTACTACCACATGATCGAGACTCTTGCACTTGTAGGATAGCTTCACATACTCCTTGTTCGTGGAGTAGTCTTTTGTCTTGCTTGTATGATAACCTTTCTTCTTCATTATTTTGCCACACTTGTGGACAAAAGGGGCTAGTGCTTCATTATCACTATTATCATTAGAGCACTCATTATCACTTGATTCTTCCATTGATTTTCCTCTTGAATGAAGAGCTAGCATTGGATGTTACACTGCTCTTCTTGTCGTCCTCCTATTTCTTTACAACCTCATCATCATCACTATTGTATTGATCTTCAGTCATGATATCTCCAAGTAACTCATTAGGAGATACATCCTTTAATCCTCCTCTAAATATGATGGTTATGAATGTCTTGAATCTCTTAGGCAAGCACATCAAGAACTTGTGAATGAAGTCTTCATCCTTTACTTTCTCAACAAGGCCCTTCAGATCAATGATAATGACTTGGAGCCTACAGAACATCTCTAGTATGGACTCATCATCCTTCATCTTGAAGTTGGATAGCTTGTCCTTGAGCATATAGAGCTTAGCACTATTTCGCGTTGTAGTGCCCTCATGTTTCTTCTAGCCTTCTCCATACTTTACTAGCCTTCTTAGGATCTTTGACTTGCTTAAACACCTTAAAATCAATGCCATTGTAGATTGTGTTGAGAGCCATTATATTGTATTGCTTGGTGGCTCTCTCATTGTTAGTGGGATTTATAGGATCAAGGATCACAAAGTCAGTCTCGGTGACTTCCCACACTCTATCATTGATTGATCTAAGGTACATCTTCATCTTTCTCTTCTAATAGTCAAAAGAACTTATGCCATCAAAGAACAATGCTTTGCCCCAAACATAGTTCAACACTGTTTGAGCCATATCTTGCCCTGAAGGTTGTTAAGCATTGATAAAACAGTGACCACAGCTCTGTTACCACTTGAAAAGTCCTAATATCACTAGAGCGGGGTGAATAACCTATTTTAAAAAATCTACAAACTCACTAGAGCAAGGAGTTAGTAAATAACAAAATGAAGCTTTTTACTCTAGCTCTAGTTGAGGTTTTGCAAGCCACCTATCCCAACAATTCTAGTTAGTAATATCACTAGGCACACAAGAGCTATGTCACTACAAGCTACACTAGTGAATTAGAGTACACAACGTAAAGCTAGTAGCTAAAACTAATTACACTACTTTGTGGAAATACAAATAGATAGGTTGTGATCTTTATATCGCCTTGTAGGAGATGAACCAATCACCAAGATGTAAACCAATCAAACACCAGGACAATATCAATCAATCACAATTGAGACATGATTTTTCTCCCGAGGTTCATGTGCTTGCTAGCACTTGATGGTTCAGCAGCTAAGAGGTGTTGCACGAACCTCGTCCTCACATAGGACACTGCAATAACCTACCCACAAGTGAGGTTGCTCAATGACACGTGCAATCCACAAGAGTTGCCTTTTGTGCTCTGCTAGGGAAGGCGCAAGAACTCCTCACAATCACTGGGTGATGGCCATGTAAATTCTCTAAGCCATTTAGGTGGTGGCAACCACCAAGAGTAACAAGAAATCCATAGCTCAAACGATTCTCATGTGCCAATAGATGCAATCACTCATGCAAATGTGTTGATATTTGGTAACGCCATCAGAAAATGATCCGCAAGCGCACGGATATCGGTGAGCACTTCACTAGGGAGGTTATCCAGAGTATCATTATTTATATTTTTACCACTGGGAGAAAGCGTGCATCTGACTAACCAAATCTATTGCTACTACCCTTTAGGCTAAAAACAATGTGATTCGATGTGAGCGATGTATAGAGAAGACTACAACTGTAATCTCATTCTAACCTTGGTAGGATGATCTATTGTTCTATTGGGGAGGCTCACGGAATCTAGACACCACAAAGGATGTTCGACCCGCACCTATAAAACCTATCGATCCTGCTAACGGGATGTGGGCTACAAAGGTAACTCGGAAATGTCATGTTCCTCGCGAAGACCACGGTCCAGCTAGACAGGGGATATCTATGAGTACCCTAGCCTTAACACCACGTTTATGGTAGCAATGATTACTCTAAACTCAACCGGAAGAGATTAAAGTAAACTCATAAACCAAAGAACAATAAGAACAAAGAACTTACTAAAATTTAGAAGTCGAAATACTGAAGAATCCTAGGAGCAAGCCTCGGGTTAGGAGACTTGATCCCGCAGGTACAACCTCAGAGTAGACACCGACAGGCCGGGCTTCCTCCGATCTATACCTCCACTCTATCTCTATCAATCTAGAAGAACATAGAAGAACTAATTCTAATCTCACATTGGATGCTAAGCCCTAATTCTATATAGAGGAAAGGTTATCCTTTGAGGGCACCTCTCAACTCTATATTGATGTGTTCTCCTCCAGGGGCCAGGGGCCTTGCTTATATAGCCTCCTCCTTTTGTGCCTTTTTGGTTCAGCAGGCGATGTGGTACTAAACTTTCCACCATATCTCATTAAAATGCACATTGGTCTTAATGGACCAAAATCTGATTTGGGCCCAATTAATCCCACAACTCTTTTACGTGGAGTCCTTCTTTTATTAATATCTCTTGATTCTGAACTCCAAATATAGCAAATAATATATGAATTTTGATCAGCTCGACGAGATCTTTGTAATGGTGTACTCCATTCTGTGATTGGTGCTTGCACCAGGGCGGGCGCCCAAGGGGGGAGGGCGGGCGCCCTGCCCCCGGGCCCGTTCGGCCTCCCGTTCGTTCCCGTGGCTTCTTGACTCTTCTAGATGGTAGAAAATTGCACGACACGTTAATATCTCTATGTAAACCCGACGTGTGGGCCTTTCCTCCATATTTCCTGATAACCCCCTGCAGAAATAGACAAACACCAAAACTTGTGGAATTCTGTTAGATAAAACCCTAAGTTTGGGTGTTGTTTGCATTTGGATCCTTTTCTTTATTTATTTGATGATTATATTAGGTACTTAAGGACCGTCAACAAACTCCCGCAAGCTTACCTCTTGCTCGTCCCTGAGCAAGGATAGACTCAAAAGTTTCTGCAGAGGTTTCATGCCTCAAAAGTACACATGCGTTCAAGCAAGATCTTATCTCTGAGTTAGAGTAAACTGTTAAGACTTAAAACTCACTCATTTTACCTTTCACCATGGGGCGTGCAACCGTCACTTGTGTCTTGAGCAGTTAAAAGATAGAACAGTCTAGTCAAGCGCCATGTGTCTTGTTCTTTGATCAGCTATAGCTCTGGAGTTTTTGTAGATTTTCAAATAAAACTCAGAGATTCCTTGTATGACTCTCAAATCTCTCTTTTGTGGTATTTCTGGATCCTTTCCAAGGCAACAATGGTATATTCCTTCTCTCAAAGTATGTGGTATTTTTGGTATGAGGCATAGTGATATTGCCTTCTCTCTCACCCTACTCTAATAAGGTTTTGATATCTGGAGCTCATAGGTGGGAGACACATAATACATACTTACAAGACATTTATTGCATAGTCAAACCATAGATCCAGAAGAACAAGTCAATAAGTCAAATCAAGATGTGCATGTGTGGCGAGTGAATGGTGTATGGTGATGATGGTGATAACAATGGTGAAAGTCTAATTCTAGTTTTTGCTCTTTTAAGGTGATACATACCTTTCTTGCTCTTTTGAAACTTTTTGAGGAGAATGAGATGCTCTATATTTTCTTTTTCTCTCAGGTGGGTATCTTGTACCCCTAATTCTACTGTCGGATACTTATCCATTTTTACCTCTCGTCTCACTTTTTCTTTTCTTTCGAGGTTCCGGGCACTTGCCCCTTTTTATTTCCTCGTATTCTTTCTCTTTCTTTTTTTTGAGCACTCATCTCCTGAAATAATATAGCAAGTGGTAGTTGTTGGGTATTTTAAACGCAAACAGAAAAATCCGCAAGCGCACGGATACCGATGTAGCTTTCACCCGGGAGTATTCCAGAGTATCGATTTTCCACAGAGAACGTGAGTGTACTAATTAAGATCCAAGATCGCCCAAGGATAACTATATAATTATTTTTGGTGGGAAGAGAGGAAGTTTCCTAAGAGTTCTATAGTTGATCTAAGAATCAAGAATTACTTCAAAGATTATTTATATCGGGACATCAGAGCACTAACCACAGAAACAGATGAGAAGGGGGCTAGGAAGGTCTGACTACGGTCCTACAAACACCGATCCGAACGTGGTGGAATACGTCGACCGTTAGGGCTGTCACTACCCTAAGGCTACCACAACAATCCGCAGGATTGGGTGCAATTCCAGGTAATTGCAAGACTAAACACCACGTCTAATCTATTAATTACTACTCTAATGTTTCAAAGATTAGAGCACTTGATGCAAGCGAGAATCCGATAAATAACTTGAATGTAAATAAAAGTAATTAAAGAACTCAGGAATTATGAGTTGAAGAACCTGGAGAACGACGTAGAACGAACCAGTTGCTGCAAAAGTAGAACTAGAACTAGAACTAACTAGAACTATAACTAGAACTAACTAGAACTAGAACTAGAGGAACTAGAACTAGAACTAGATGAACTAGAACTAGAACTAGATGAACTAGAGGTAGAACTAGAAGAACTAGAGGGATCCTCTCTACTTGGATGAAGAATTGAAACTCTAACTTTGATTCTGTAGAAGAGGTATGATCTCTAGGGGCCAGGGCGCCTTGCTTATATAGTCTTTTTCAGATGAATCTGGGCCGTCGGATCAAACTGACATTAATCGCACAGTTTTCCTTGATCCTTTAGATCGGTGGAGCGTGATCCCCAAATTAGACTCTGATTGGGCACTGTAGCAGGGCGGGCGCCCTCAGGACTAGGGCCGGCGCCCTATCCCTGAGCCGTCTCGGCTTCCGCTTTGTTCCCGTGGCTTCTGGAATCTTCTAGATGATAGAAAATTGCGCGGCACGTTAATATCTCTATGTAAACCTGACGTGTGGGCCTTTCTTCCGTATTTCCTGATAACCCCCTGCAGAAATAGACAAACACCAAAACACCTTAAGTCTGGGTGTTGGTTGCATTTGGATCCTTTTCCATGATTAGTTGATGGTTAAATGTGAGCATTAAGGACCGTCAACAAGCTCCCCCAAGCTTAACCTTTGCTCGTTCCTGAGCAAAGATGAACTCAAGAGTTTCTGCAGTGGTTTCATGCCTTAAAGGTACACATGCATTCAAACAAGATATCATCTTTGGGTTAGGGTAAACTCTTAAGATTTAAACTTACTCATTTTACCTTCCACCATGGGGCTTGGAACCGTCACTTATGTCTTAAGCAGTTAAAAGATAGAACGGTCTAGTCAAGCGCCATGTCTCTTCTTCTTTGATTAACTATAGCTCTGGAGTTTTTGTAGATTTTCAAATAAAACTCAGAGATTTCTTGTATGACTCACTCTAGTCTCTCTTTTGTGGTATTTCTAGATCCTTACCAAGGCAGTAATGGTGTATGCCTTCTCTCAAAGTATGTGGTATTTTTGGTATGAGGCATAGTGGCATTGCTTTCTCTCTCACCCTACTCTAATAAGGTTTTGATATCTGGAGCTCATAGGTGGCAGACAGCTAATACATACTTACAAGACATTTATTGCATAGTCAAACCATGGATCCAGAAGAACAAGTCAATAAGTCAAATCAAGATGTGCATGTGTGGCGAATGAATGGTGTATGGTGATGATGGTGATAACAATAGTGAAAGTCTAATTCTACTTATGCTCTTTTGAGGGGATACATACCTTTCTTGCTCTTTTGAAACTTTTTGAGGGGAATGAGATGCTCTATATTTTCTTTTTTTTCTTTTCTCTCAGGTCGGTATCTTATACCCCTAATTCTACTGTCGGACACTTGTCCATTTTTACCTCTCGTCTCACTTTTTCCTTTCTTTTTTTCGAGGTTCCGAGCACTTGCCCCTTTTTATTTCCTCGTATTCACTTTTTTTCAGAGCACTCACCCTCCTGGAATAATGTAGCAAGTGGTAGTAACCAAGATAACTTGAGCATTTATTTCACAGGGGAAAACAGAAATGTTTTTGGCTATTCTCTCCTGGATTAGGAGTAGAATATTTTTGGGTGGTTCTGGAGATGGAAATGGGTGGATATATGTGGATGCGTACTTTCGGAGTAGAAGCAGCATGTGTGAGTGAACGTGCAAGTGAATCTTGATTTAACCACATGACAAGCTCCTAAGGGCCTACACAGCTTGACCACACTCAATGCTCATAAGCAGTAAAAAGTAAATGTATGGTTCATAGTTTAATAAGCATGTATATATGGCTATGGTAGGAAATTAAACTCTCATCATACAGGAACTCATCATGTATTATTTTAAAGGTTTTCAAAGATAAAATTCTCCAGAATTCTAGCATCTCTAGGAACAGATAAACAGCAACCTTCCCATATCATATCCGTTAACGACTTAGACTTCAGATCAAGTACTCTTCCCACAAGTTCAGGTTTAGAGCAGGTTTAAATTATAACAGTTATGCCTAAACTTGAGAGAGATTTCAGTTTTGAGAACTAGTCATGGCAGAGTAACTATTCATCATTTCCATGTGAGAGCTTATCATGAGGGTTCATAGCAAACTTTATTTATTTATTTATTTATTTATTTAGCAAACTAAGCAAATATATATATAAGCATAAAATCTTTATTTGGGTTTATATGATTATGCATCTTTTTACTATTAGAGTAAAGTATAAACGTGAGTAAAATACTTAGCTGGATAAATGGGGGTGCTCTCCCCCAAGCCGGATTTTGACACAATTTCTTCTGATGTAACAAGCAGGTGGTGGAGGTGTATTTGAATGTCGGCAGCACCCTGACAGCGATTAGGATGTCCTTCGTCTGCTAGTGTTCTCTTATCCTTGAATTCCATGGAGCTCAAATAGACAACAAAGCTTTGTGGAACTGGTTAAGTGTTAGCATAAGTATCTAGCCTTTATCATGTTGAGCCTCCTCTAATGAATATTACTCTCTTTAGTAGGATCACAATCTTATTTTTATATTTTTATTTTTATAGGACAGGAATATATTTATTTCATTTTTTTACACCACCACAGTGAATGTACTTATGGGTTTTACGCCATGAGCATACTCACATGGGGCTTACTATTTTTAACATTTTTATTTTCTTTTCGAGATAATATGAACCTGACTAACTAAGCAAACTATTTTAAATAATTGAAAGGAAAAGGATAACTACCAAGTTTACCTCTTGGCAAGGCGTTCGGTGTTTTTAAGTCCTCCGAACGGGACTCTCCGTTTCCTCAGTCGTCCTCGGATTCGCTCGTCCTAGGATTCGCTGGATGGCATAGTCGGTGGTTCCGGTGGCGCCTGCTCTTCGTGTATAACTATCTTCTCTCTCCACACCTGACTCGGTGCTACGGTCTCCTCAGGACAGTTCTGTTCAAGCTGTATGTCTTCAGATCTTACTACTTCTCCTTCGTAGTCTGCCCATCCGTCCTTGATGATTTGCCTCCTCTGGTTGCGGTTGCGTCGTCTTCTTCTTGTCCTGACCTGCTTAGAATCTTCAACTATATAGTTAGGGTCAATAAAATAGCGGCGTACCTTCTTAGAGGGGAAGTTCATGTGGACTTCTCCAGTTCCAATGTAGATGATTGCTTTAACGGAGCTGAAGAACGGTCTCTCAAGGATGATGGGTGGATCGTACTCATCTTCTCCTATGTCAATAACTTCAACCTTCTGAAATGTTTGATCTGCCATCTGGAGCTGGGTGTATGTCGGTTTTAAGGGCATGGTTCCAAACAGGAGCTGATAGGTGACTGGGTCGTCCTTTTTGGTCAGGAACGGTGACTTAAGTCAACGGTCTTGACCTCCTTGAACTGCAGTGACCATCTTAGCTGACTCGGTCCACATTTGCTTGTTCCTGTTCCTCCTCTTGGTCCTCTTCCTTGGTTCATGTTGGGATTGCTCTGAGATTTGTGTAGTCTTGTTCTTGTAGGAAAACGTCTCCTTCCTCCCCTTGATGTAAAAACTGATCTTGGCAGTACTAGCGTAGATAATAGCTCCCGAGGTATTCAGGAATGGGCTCCCTAGGATGATGGGTGCCCTCTCATCAATACTAGTCTCTATCACCACGAAGTCCTAGGCATAATGTTGATGCTGGAGCCAAAGTCGCAGAGTGCTTCTGGGAAGTCCACCATGCCGATGGAGATCGAGATGACGGGGCATCCTGAGTAGTTAGGCCTCTGTTGATTCCAACCTTGATTTTGTTGAGGACGGTTGTAGTAGTTGTTGTTGTTGATGTAGTTTACGTCCTCAAGCATCTCAGGGCAGTGATTGCCTGAGTGTCCAGTATCTCCAGTGTGTTGTGCTCGTAGATCCAGGTTCTTCACTTGGTGGAGTCTAAGAGTTGTAAAACTCCTTCATATTTTGCTCGAAGTGTACCTGCTCATAGAGACAAGGCAGAGATCAAGTGCATGGGCCCTGTTGGTGGAAAACACCAACAGAACCAAAAGTGTATTTGTTCTTCTCTAACCTTAAGCATAGTGAGCAAGACAAAGTTGATGGATAATAAAATCATGAGTGTAGCATTTAAAACATTTGTCAGATCAGATCGCTCAACCTAATGGAAAGATAATCTATCTATAGTTATGTTTTTTTATATATCTTCCAAAGATTGCATGTGCAACATTTTAGCTCATATTAGGAGTATGGGATCACAAAGGTGGAAGGACTAAACATGTTGAATCGACTGGGTTGGTTAATCTAGAGTTGTAATCATACATGTTTGTCACTTTTATTCATGTGAACGTTAGAACCAAGGAGAAACTTATAAAAGTGATAGTCAAGTACCTTAAGATGTTACCTTACTTGAAGAGTGATGGTACAGTATCACTTTGTGGAAGCTTTCCTTTCTTAGCGGTTGTGCATTGTGTTTGTGGCACCCTCCATGGATCATCTCTTGTGAGCTATGCCTTCATTGTGTAAATTGTTAAACTTCATGTGTCTCTCTCTTTGTCTTCAATGTGGGTTTATCTCGGGACTTCCAGGTTGATATTGAAAGTTTTCCTACAGGGGTTAGTCCAACAAAATATCCAATATCTACTATAGCATACTATCGGCTCAAAAATCAACCTAGACACCATGTCTAATTTGATTAGGAGGGCATTTTGACCTAAGCATCATGCTTAATTTAAAATCCCTTGGAAGTAAGGTCATCATTCCTAAACTAAGCACCATGCTTAATTAAGAGATAAATGAAACTACTCCAAATCTAGACATATACTAAAGCAAATAAAGATAGCATGAGAGCATTTATAGAGATCTACTCAAGTGGAGATGAAGTAGTGTGATTAGTATTTAACAAATTGAGCAGGTCTCAAAGGTATGGACAACCAACATAGCAACATGGCAAATGATGTTTTTATGTAAAGTACTCCCCCAAGCTTGAATTTTGCAAAATTCAAGTTTGGATGAATTTAATTCAATGTTGTATGATGATTGGTTGGACATACCTTGTGCTTGTCATTCATCTGATCTTCTTGCTCCAATCCTGGAAAGGTTAGTGACAAGAATACCCGAAGGAATATTTTTACAATTATCCTTATATGCTCAACACACAAGGTAATGTTGCAAATAATTAAAAGCTCATGTTACAATCTGATTAGAGCTTGTTTTAGGACACTAAGCTTGTCCTTGGGAAACCATCAATTTATGTCGGCGAAGTGGTTTCCCCTCCAACGCTGACCTATATCAAGATCAACTCAACGAGATCTGCAATATTTAATATAGACATATGCATCAACAACCGTTGTAATACCCGATTTTATGGACAAAACCAGATATGCACCATATGTGAGTTTTAGAAGTCAAATCTCCCATATAGCTACAAATAATGGGTAATATCAAAAGACAATGCATAAATTATATAACATACTTAATATAAAAGAGATAACCTTTAGCATCAAACAGCGGATAGACAACTCTAAACTTTGGGTATTAACTCCTCTCCACAGGATCAAACTGACTGGTTGATCACAAGCCTAAAGCAACACCTGAAGTGTGGGGGAAATTGCAAGAGTGAGCACATATCGTACTCAACAAGTATAACCAGGGGTTCATGAGGCTCAATAAGCTGACACTGGTTTGACTGCGTTTAGCTTTTATATGTAGATAACATATTTAATCATTGGATAGCAAATATCAAGGTAGCATAATTAATCCCATAACCACATGATCAATGTATACAAGAATTATGAATAACACATATAAACAACATAATAAACCATCCTTTATCATCATTAATCATGTTCATCAGTGTCCGTCTATTCTGTCAGTTCTCCGGGCCGCCCGTATCCGTGGGCACGGCTTGTATACCAGATTTAACACTCTCCAGAGGTTGTACATCTTTACCCATGAGTCGTGATTTACCCTTTCGCCCGAGGTCATGAGTCTCTTAACCCCCTTCCAAGGGAGGTCGGCAGGGATCACTATGAAGCCTTTCAAAGGTTTCGTCTAACAAGTTAGGGCCATTAGATTCACTCGGCAGGCAGATATAGAGCCCCCCTTCCATGGCACATAACCCGCAGCCTATACACATGGACAGAGGCCACACTATACCCAACGTGTCTAGCCATTCTTACGCCATTTAAGGTAACCGCTAACAAGCTAGAAAAAGGTCCTCATACTGAGCTAAAACCAGAGCCATGTAGCCCTCATGGTTGTACGAGTTGTCATAGCTTTTGCCAAGGGATAAGTCCTTATGGAGGGTCAAGATCAATCTGTCAAAAGCCAGAGTTCTTTCCACCCTTTATGTTCAAGTTGCTAGAAAGCTTATTTTATTGTTTATTGTATATTCAAATATTCATGTTACAAGATCATGGATTAATAATCAAGCACTAGCAAGAACTACCCAAATGCATATCCAAATAGGTAACAAGGAATTCAAGATAACAAACATCTCTGATTTTGCTAAGGTCATCAAGGTGGACATATGCATATGATAAATATTGTATTAATTGTGTATAGGTAACAAGGATAATCCCCAGTTATACTTGCCTTGATCAAAGCTCTCCTGAGCCTGCTGTTGGTCATCAAAAGCTTGACCTTGATCACCAACGTAAAGCTCACCGACTAAACTCGATCATCAATCAACAACATGCAATCCAATGGGGACAATCATACACAAAGCAAACAAGCTATAATTAGAACAATACACCAAACAGTGGTAAAACAAATATAAAATTTTATCAAAATATTCTAAGCAGCGATACGATCACACAAACGTAAAGTTCACGAAAATCGGAATTAAAACGTAGAAGTTATGAATTTTCCAACATTTCCTATAGATAAATAATTAATTAAATAGGGTCACGAAATTAAAAAATTTCAAAATGAGTAAACAATTTTACTAACATGTAGAGCTCATGAATACGAATCCAACACAATTTGAGCGGGTCAAATCGGAGTTCAAACGAAGATTTTATGAGTTGGTGGCAATTTTGTAATTACTGAAAACGTATTTTGATTTAACCCGGGAGCTTTTACGTTTCCAAAAGAGGAAGACGCACTTTCAAAACCCGTTTTGGACCGCGGGTTTACTCTGAAAAAGGGCAGGGGCTCTTTAGCAAAGTTAACACCAAACCGTTACCTTCTATTCCTGACCGTTGGATCTCCATCTAACGGCTCTCAGCTCGTCAAGAAGGTCACAACGGGGGCCGGCCGCTGGGATGGGGCTCCGGCGCGGCGGCGCCATGGAAAACCACCTCGGAGCTCGCCGGCGACTGCTGTTTTCGCGAAACCGAGCGTCAAACACAAAATCAAGACCATAGGAGCGCAGAGGAGGAAAAAGCGAACTCACCCAGGCGTCCGGCGCGGATCGATAGGGCTCGGAGGTGTGCTGTTTGCGGGCGGAGGCGGAAAAGGTTATCGACAAGATTCGGTTTTCGATGCTCGAGATGGCTAGGGCTTCTTTGCGGGGACCGGAAGGGAAAGGAGAGAATTGGGGAGAGGCGAGAGGCTTAAAAAGGCTCGGTTGAGCGCGGGTGGTAGTAAATCCCGTGCGAATCGGGATTTGGCTCCCGGTCGGGAGTCCTGCACGCTTATGGCGCGAGGTGGAAGAAGCGCAGGCGACTGATGAGTGGTCCCGACACGTCAGTGAAAGAGGGGGAAGGGGAGGGTGCGAGCTGGCTGCCTACTGCGGCATTTGGGCCGGCCTGTTGCGCAGTGGGGAGGAGAAGCAGGCCGAGAGGGGGAAAACAGAGACGGGCCGAGGGAAGAAAAGGGATTGATGGGCCATTCAGGCCAGAAACAAGGAGGGGTGGGTTTGCCCTTTTTATAAGTTTTTTTTCTTTTCTTTTCTTATTACTTTAAAGCCATTTTTGGAAACCATTTTTAAAAATCACTTGGAATTATTTTTTTGAACTTTAGTAAAACCACTCAGCACAATAAATATAATGGATAAGCATGAGTGCACAAAAATGTTGCTACACCCTATGATTAATTTTATTTTAAGAAAAATATTATTTTCCTATGTTTCATGGGCACAAAAACAACAAATTAAATCATTTTTTCACCTAGTTCAGGAGTTATAAATTTTAGGGTGTTACAAATCTAGCCCCCCTTAAAATGAATCTCGTCCTCGAGATTCGGAAGAGGCACGGATTCCAAAAGAGAAACAGGAAAAAATCTTAATACTCTTTCAACTTCACACTTGCATTCCAACTGCAAACACTTGTGTCTCGGGATCATAACTTATGAACAAAGTTTCCATAGGATGTTTATTGTTCATAATTGATCAAATTCTATCTTGAATTCCAACCTTTTGACTTACGACTCAAAGTCATGATAACTTGGCATGGATTTGCCTCCTCAGGTAGGAGTGGGCCACCTTGATACTCAATTCTTTTCCCTGATGGTGCGGCTAAGAAAATTTTCCACTGGGTAACATATGTGCACATAACCATAGGATATCTCAGAAGACAATTATCATTTCAAGATAGTTTTGAAATACATCATCCGTGATATCAAGGTACTACCCCCCTTAAGACGAGGTTGATTGGGGAACACTAGGGACTAGTTCTCCTATCTTTTTTGTACGCTACACATCATAGTCCTTTGCATTCGTTGTACCGAGTCTCTTGATCCAAGGTTAGTTTCATCACTAAGTTCCAATTATCGGTACCTTTATCACGGTTAAGTTGCTTCACTCTCACTTTGTACATATAGCTTTGTAGACTTTGGTGTCATCTGATCCTCATAGCATAACTCTCAATCCATGAGTATCAGCAATGACATATATCTCCATTAATATTCTCTAAATGAGATGATATCTTGAATCAAAACCAATTTACCAAGAGCTGGTGATCCTCACATATGATCCAACACTAGCCAATCCTTCTCGTTGTAACTCCTTTAACTAGGCTACCCCCCTTAAGAAAAGTCAACTAGGGGACAAAAGGAAGGTAGCTTGCATATTTTCCTGACAAGTTGACTAGCACTGAGACCTTTTGACATCCCAAAGAACTTATGTGCAATGGAGCAAACAAGTATCGTGAAATTTCCTCGCGATATGAAAACACCAACGTAGTAAAATAGGTATAACTCTTATTCTGTTAATCCAATAGAGTTGTAGCTTATACCGTTAGAAAACGTATGAAATTCCCTACAACTTTCATATAGAAGCATTCCTTAGATTCTGTCTCTAAGCTTAGGTAAAACAACCAATATAATATCCTTCCTGATAATGTCTCAGCAAAGGTGCAGTAAATTCCAAAAATTATATCTCGAGCTACTTAACTCATCTGGAGATGATCCCTACATTTTTGAAAAGCTTAGGAAATCCTCTACAACTTTCGTATACCATGTTTTCCCAGATTCTGTCTTTAACTTGGCCGGAAATAGGGAATACCAAAACTGTCCAGACTTTGATACAGAACAGAAACATCCAAGTGTAAATGTCATATCTCAGGTTCTACTAATCCAAATTAGTTCCAGCTTATACTGTTTGAAATCATAGTAAATTGTCTACATCTTTTCTATAGAACGCTTTTCCAAATTCTATAGCTATATTTGTCTCAAATAGTAGGCAACCAAAACTGGTCCTGATTCTTGACAGCACAGTTGTATCATCTTGTGATTTTTGTAACTTCCAAACCATAATAGCTATGTGGGTGAATCTTGAGGTCAGAGAAAGCTCTTGAAGTCTAGTTCTTCCCAGAAAAAGTTGACAAACTTTGCACGATCAGAACTTGAGATATACTAAAAACATTGCAGACTGCTCCAGAAATCAGCAAAGGATAGAAACAGGATATAACCAAACCCAACTACTTATTTCATTACTCCTTATGCCTTGGGCCTATAAACTAAATGAAATTGTGAAAAAAATCCACAAGATCATTGCAATCATTACAAAGATCCAAATCAAGCATAAACATAATAACAAACCAATTAAGCATCGAAGGTTCACACTTCACGCAACTTGCGATACTATCGTTCTCTTCATAGTAAGGGTAAAGATCCTAAAATTCTTTTTCAACTACGTAAGCAGGTGGTAAGAGAAGATTCTAAAAGCTTATCAAATCAAGGAGTGAAGATGAGAACAAGTACTTTTAAAATAAGCAACAAGGTAGAGACAAATAGCAAGGATAGGGATATAGTATGGATGAAAATACCAAGATTTATAGAGCAAGGATTTTATGACAATTCAAAAACCTTAAGACGACAAATTTCTAACTAGGCTTGCGTCCTACAGTTAGCATTGCTCTGATACCACTTTGTAATACCCGATTTTAAGGATAAAACCAGATATGCACCATATGTGAGTTTTAGAAGTCAAAACTCCCATATAGCTACAAATAAGGGGTAATATCAAAAGACAATGCATAAATTATATAACGTACTTAATATAAAAGAGATAACCTTTAGCATCAAACAGCGGATAGACGACTCTAAACTTCGGGTATTAACTCCTCTCCATGTTGATATTTGGGAATGCAATAAGGAATTGATCCGCAAGCGCATGGATATCGGTGAGCACTTCACCCGGAAAATTATCCAGAGTATCGTATTTATTTTTTACCACTAGAAGAAAGAGTGCATCTAACTAACCGGTCTATTACTACTAACCCTTTAGGCAACAAAGAATGTTCTCGATGTGAGTGATAAATAGAGAAGACTACAACCGTAATCTCCTTCTAACCTTGGTAAGGATGATCTACTGTTCTATCGGAGAGGCTAACGGAATCTAGACACCACAAAGGATGTTCAACCCGCACCTATAAACCCTATCCTTCCTGCTAACGAGATATGGTCTTCAAAGGTAACTCAGAATTGTCACGTTCCTCACTACTACCACAGTCTAGCTAGTCAGGGAATATCTATGAGTACCCCAGCCTAAACACCACGTTTACGCCAGCAATGATTACTCTAAACTCTACGCGAAGAGATTAAAGTAAACTCATAAACCAAAAGAACAATAAAACAAGAACTTACTAGAATTTAGAAGTCGAAATACTAAAGAATCCTAGGAGCAAGCCTCGGGTTAGGAGAACTTAATCCCGCAGGTACAAGCTTGGAGTAGACACCGACAGGCCGGCCTTCCTCCAATCTACACCTCCACTCTATCTCTCTCAATCTAGTAGAAACTAGAAGATCTATTTCTACTTACATTGGTTGCTAAGCCTAAAAAGAAATATTAATTAGAGAAGAGGTTTTCCTTCGAGGGCACCCCTCAATCTCTATGATAACTTCTTGTCTCCTCCAGGGGCTAGGGGGGTCTCCTTATATAGTCCTCCTCTATGCGTTTTTGGGTCGGTAAGCGAGGTGGTACTACGTTATCTTTGATCCATTAGGTCGGTGGAACATCATGTGCGAAGAGAGTCCCCAACGGAGTACAGGAGGGGGCGGGCACCCAGGTCCTCAGGGCGGGCGCCCTGGGCCTGGCCCCTTTCGGCCACTGCTTTCTTACAGTGGCTTCTGGAGTCTTCTAGATGGTAGAAAATCACGCGGTACATTGATATCTCTATGTAATCCCGACATGTGGGCCTTTCTTCCTTATTTCCTGATAACCCCCTGTAGAAATAGATAAACCACAAAACTCATGGAATTTTGTCAGATCAAACCCTAATTCTAGGTGTTGTTTGCATATTGGTCCTTTCTCTTGTTTATTTGATAATTAAAATTGATACTTAAGAACTGTCAACAAATACCCCCATACTTAGGCTTTTACTCGTCCTCGAGAAAAAGATGGTTAAGAAAAATATCTGGGGTAAACATTTTAAAACATTCTCTTTATAATTGCAGGGTGTTAAAAATCCACTATGTACCATAGTTAGGGAAGTTTATGGTTAAGAGTAAAGATCCTTTCTTCTCAATCTCGTCACTTGGAGTTTTTGTATATTTTTGAAAGAAAGTTAGCATACCTTTTTATCCTCATAGGTTCTCTCAGATCACTCATTATCTTTTATATATATCTCACTGAGGCTGTTTTAATTTGCAAAAATTCTCAAGCATACTTACTTTGCATTTATTGCATGATCAAATCGGGATCCGAGGAGGGGAATGTCATACTCTTAGATCAATGACTTTGGAAATTAAAATCTTTGTCAACTCTTGCTGGCATATTGCTTATTAGAGGGACCATGGGCTATCATTTTCTCTTTTTTTTAAAGTGGATACCGAGGTACCCCTAATTCTACTGCCGGACACTTGTCCATTTTTTTCTGCGAGGTTGTCGAGCACTTGCTCCTTTTTATTTCCTCGAAATATCTTTATTTTTGCATGGCCCATGCCTCTAATGCAATAATACTTCAGAAGAGTGAATCTTTCTAAATAAATGTCTTGATCTTAGGAGCATGATAAATCTCTCAACAAGGGTCTAACTCATTTTGAACAAACTCAATACAGAGTAGATAGCTATAATTAATATTTTCAGATTTATCAGGCATATAAAACATTGAGGATGGTAGCTAGAATTTTAAAGATTTTGAAATGAATTCTCCAAGCAACAATGATATCAAGAATAAGAAACTCATACTCTACCATCTCACATTCCATATTGTCTTTAAGAAACACAGGGTTTTAAAAATGATTTTATAATAGTTGCAAGTTTCAGGAAATATTACAGAATGAGATTAATCATGATTAGAAACATTTTAATCTTTTTAATTTATCATGTCGGAAACAGTATTCTGCATAATCCAATATATGTGTATGTGTAAAGTAAAGTGTGCAGAGTATGTACCTAAATCGTGGAGTGGTGTAGTCAGAGTGTGTTTGGCATGTTGAGGGATCTCCCCCATACTTGTTTTCTGCTTTCTTGCACAAAAATAAAGTAGAGACACACAAGACATAATAATAATAATAATACTCTTTATCAATCTTGAGGCATTTATTACAAAAGACTAGTAGCAAACTGATGATAATAGCAAACTGATGATAATAGTAACAAACTGACAATAATAGTAAACCTAAACCGAATTTAATGATACATGACTAAGATGCATTGCCTCAATGTCTAATCTAGATAACTTAGCGGCGCTCTAATTCCTTAATCTTCTTGTTGGCACTGGCAAGATCATGCCTAAGGCCTAGTATAACGGTGTTGTGGTTAGAGAGCTGTCTAGTGAGGGAATTAATCGAGGACTGGAGGTCTATGATAACTCTGTCTAGTCTGAGAACGTCCTCATCAATATCCATTATAGTTTTGCGACGCTTGCGAGGTGTCTCAAAAGCATTGAGAGCGTGCTTCGGGGCTGCCTTTGGAGGGATGAAACGGACTTTGGCTGCTCTAATCCATTCGAAGTAAGGCCTTTCCTCCTACGTAGTGTAGCGAATGCTGCTGATCTCGCCGCTCCGGTTGGTCTTGACTCCAACGACCCTCTCATTGGGTCTAGGTGGAAGGATCCTTGTGCCGGTTGGCACCTTGATGGTGGTCTTCGTCTTGGATGATGATCCCTTGAGAAGTAGGGGTTGTGGCGGTGCGGTGAGAACTGGTTGAGCATGGTAAGATTGGGCGGAGCTGCGTTGGCGTAATGGCATGGCTTCTAGCCGTCGCTCTGTGTTGGCCGGGACGAGAGCACGGGCATCGGGGTCTTCCACAGGCTCCATGTTGAGGTTGAAGGGGACGACTTCCCAATCATCGTGGTACTTCTCGGCCATTGGAGTAGCAAGGAACTAATCAAGCTCTAATTGAAGAAGAGAAGGCTTGGTGGCTTGGTGTTTGAAAACTGAGGACAGGGGTCTGTTTATATAGGGGTCAAAAAGTGCCTCTATGGGTTGTTTGGGTTGCTCTCGTCGATGTGCGTGCGAAACTTTCCATCTGAGGGATTAATCGGATTACCATAAGTGCATTTTCCATAACAGAGAAAATCGGGACCGAGGGGGAACAGGAGCTGGGCGCCCGCCCACCTGATCTGGGCGCCCGCCCTCTCTCTGGCCCATCTGTGGGCCCACTTTCTTGAGCGCGTTTCTAGATGCAAAATATATGTATGACCCAAAAACATCAGACTAAAAAGGTCGGGCTCTAGTTCTCCATGGGAAGGTAAAAATGGACTACGTCTTTTTCTTCTAATTCTTTATTGGGCTCTAAAAATAATTTAAGACGTTGACCATTTACCTTGAATAATGTACCTTCGTCATTTTGGAGTGTGATAGCTCCGTGGGATGATGAATTAATTACCTTGAATGGTCCTTCCCACTTGCTCCGGAGTTTTCCATGCCCGAAAAGCTTCACCCTAGAATTAAAAAGTAATACCTTATCTCCGGGTGTGAACTCCTTCTTCTTGATTCTCTTGTCATGCCACCTTTTGACTCTTTCCTTGTAGATCTTTCAGTTGTGATATGCCTTCTCTCGCCATTCTTCTAATTCTGATAGTTGCATTCTTCTATAATCTCCAGCAACATCTAGGTCCATATTCCATCTCTTTATGGCCCAGTGTGCTTTGAACTCTTGTTCAACGGGTAGATGACAAGTCTTCCCGTACACCAATTGGTATGGAGACATTCCAATTGGGGTCTTGTATGCTGTCCGGTATGCCCAGAGTGCATCGGGTAACTTGTCTTTCCATGCCGTTCCCATTTCATTTACTATCTTCTGAAGAATATTCTTGATTTGTTTGTTGGAAGTCTCTGCTTGGCGACTTGTCTGAGGATGATAGGGGGTAGCGACGTTGTGACGGATTCCATGTTTTGATAGATATTGCTTGAAGCATTTGTCGATGAAGTGTGCTCCTCCATCACTTATCACTACTCTGCGGACTCCAAATCTTGGAAATATAATTTCTTCAAACATCCTCTTTGAACTGAT
Source organism: Sorghum bicolor (assembly GCF_000003195.3). Classification (NCBI taxonomy): domain Eukaryota; kingdom Viridiplantae; phylum Streptophyta; class Magnoliopsida; order Poales; family Poaceae; genus Sorghum; species Sorghum bicolor. The sequence continues at coordinate 49,064,634 of NC_012870.2, read as the reverse complement.
GTTGTCGGCATGCTTGCAAGGTAGTGCCTCTACCCACTTGGAGACATAGTCAACTGCCACCAAGATGTACTCACATTTCTTTGATGGAGGAAATGGACCCATGTAGTCTATTCCCCAGACATCAAAGAGCTCAATCTGAAGGTTGTTGGTGAGTGGCATTGCATCCCTTGTATTTATGTTTCCGTGGCTTTGACATGGCCCACATCTTCTGATATATTGCTTCGTGTCTTCATACATTGTAGGCCAGTAGAATCCACACTGCCAGATCTCTGAATGTGTACGGAATGCTCCATAGTGACCTCCATATGGTGATGAATGACATCTGTCGATGATCTTCCATCCTTCCTCAGTGGTCACACATCTTCTGAGTAAGCCATCAGAGCATACTCGAGAGAGGTATGGCTCATCCCATATATGTGAACGACTTTCTTGAATAAGCTTCTTCTTGTTTGCTCCTGGTGGTACATACCCTGAAACCATAAAATTAACAATATCTGCATACCAGGGGTCAGACCTGTTAATCCCGTAGAGCATGTCATCCCGGAGTGACTCATTGATGGGGGTTTCCTGTGGACTCTTAAAATACATTCTAGACAAGTGATCAGCAACAGAATTTTCTACTCCCTTTTTATCTTTTATTTCTAAGTCAAATTCTTCAAGTAATAAGATCCATCTAATCAGGCGAGGTTTAGCATCTTTTTTAGTGAGCAAATATTTTAGTGCAGCATGATCAGTGTAAACAATTATTTTAGCTGCAACTAAATAAGATCTAAATTTATCAATGGCAAAGACAACAGCCAGAAGCTCTTTTTCAGTGGTTGCATAATTAAGTTGAGCTCCTATCAAAGTTTTACTGGCATAAGCAATTGCATGATGCTTCTTATTTTTAGTCTGTCCCAATACTGCCCCCACAGCATAATCACTAGCATCACACATAATTTCAAAAGGCAACGACCAATCAGGGGGTTGAATGATTGGTGCAGAGATGAGTGCTTTCTTTAATAAATTGAAAGATGTTAGACATGCATCATCAAATTCGAAAGGAGCATCCTTCGCTAGCAAAAGAGTAAGTGGTCTAGCAATAAATGAAAAATCTTTTATGAATCTACGATAAAAACCAGCATGGCCAAGAAAGCTTCGAATTCCTTTTATATTCACAGGTGGAGGTAGTTGTTCAATTACTTCAATTTTAGCTTTGTCTACCTCAATACCTCTTTCAGACACTAGGTGTCCCAGCACTATTCCTTCCCTAACCATAAAATGACATTTTTCTCAATTAAGGACTAAGTGCTTTTCTTCACATCTTTGCAAAACCTTGTCTAAGTTTTCAAGACAACTATCAAAAGTTTTTCCATAAACAGAGAAATCATCCATGAAAACTTCCATATTCTCTTCAATCATATCAGAAAATATAGACATCATGCATCTTTGAAAAGAAGTTGGTGCATTACATAACCCAAAAGACATTCTACGATAAGCATAAGTTCCATATGGGCATGTAAAAGTGGTTTTGCTTTGATCATCGGGATGGATCGGGATCTGATGATACCCTGAGTATCCATCTAAGAAACAGAAGAACGAATGGTTTGCTAACCGCTCTAGCATCTCATCTATAAAAGGTAAAGGAAAGTGATCCTTTCTCGTGGCTTTGTTTAGTTTTCTATAGTCTATGCACATCTGCCATCCTGTGACGGTGCATTGCGGAATTAGCTCGTTCTTTTCATTCATAATAACGGTCATGCCTCCCTTTTTAGGCACAACTTGTACTGGGCTTACCCACTCACTGTGCGGCACAGGATATATAATCTCTGCATGCAGCAACTTTATAACTTCCTTTTTAACTACCTCTCTCATAGTGTTATTAAGTCTACGTTGGGGTTCTTGAGAAGGAGAAACAGAAGGATCTGTTGGAATACGATGGGTACAAATCATAGGACTGATTCCTATAAGATCTTGGAGTGAGTAACCGAAAACTGAGTGATATTTCTCAAGAATGGTCATTAATCGCAGAGTTTGCTCCTGAGTGAGTTTATCACTAATGATCACAGGAAACTCTGGATTATTGTTTAGGAAAGCATAGGTAAGACTGGGTGGTAAAGTTTTAAGCTCTATGGGGGGTCTAGGTGCTTCTGCAAACTCATCTAAGGGTTTAGGTTCAGAAGGCTCGGCTTCTTCTTCTGTGAAGAAAAGAGTTTCGTCTTCTAAGTCTGGTTCATCTAAAAGCTCCAGAGATGCAGCCTTTACCTCCTCCATAGGATCAGGCAAAAGATATGACTCGGCCTTATTGTTTAAGGAGTGTGAAATTGTTATTGGGAATTTAAAAGCTTTTCCAAAAGAAATGTGTAGCTTTCCAGTATGACCTTCATAAAGGAGTCTTCTAAAAGGTTGTCCTATCAACAGGTCGAAGTCCCATGTATCAAAGATATAGAAGTTCAAATGAACCATGGAGCCTTCTACCGTAAGAGGTAGGACATTAATAATTCCAAGACTGGGGACTAAACATCCCGAAGATTCCTTTATGACCTTTGTTGTGGGGGTTAAGACAAGATTCTTAAATAGTTTAAGTGCAAAAGATTCAGACATGATGTTGATCCCCACAACAGGATTATAAAGAGCATTAAATCGATCAGAATTATAAGCACAGCGTATAGTTATAGAGGTTGTGTCCAAACGGATCACCTCAGAGGAAAGCTCTGATTCCTCCAACCATTCGCTACTCATGACTGAGATAAGCTCTCTCATTTGATATTCACTTGGCAAATAAATGCTAAACTGTCAATAGAATGGTAGTTTGAAATGTTCCCAAAATCGGCAAAAAGATCGGATTCTATATCCAGCATGAAGTCTGGTGGTGGAATTTCTTCCTCTTGTGGCTCAGAACTTGGGATAGCTAAAGTAGATGAAGAATTTGGCAAAGTGTCTACTTCGGCTTCGTAGGTTTCATCATGATGGGTATTATCCATCTCAGCTTCTAGGATTCTATCTAGGATCACTCTAGCTTCATCAGTAGGGATGCGAAAGAAAGAACCTCTAGACATTGTGTGTAGCATTTGTTTGTGATTTTTATGAAGACCTCGAAAAAAGTGGAATAAAAGAACAGGGTCTTCAAGATTAAGGTTTGGACCAGATTCTAAAAGATCAGAAAAACGTTTCCAGGATTTTCCCAAAGTTTCATTATCTTTTTGTTTAAAAGATAGGACTTCGAGTCTAAGATCGGCTATACGGTCGAGGGAATAGAAATCTAGACAAAAGTTGGCTCGTAAAACTCCCCATTCACCTCGTTGTTGACTTACCTTCTGACTGTACCATTGTCTAGCTTCTCCCCTTAAAGAAAAAGGAAAAAGCTTCCAACGTAAAGTTTTATCAGAAATGCCTTCAATACGAAGACAATCACATGTTTGCTCAAAATCTCTAATATGAAGGTAAGGCTTTTCGTCTTCCTTTCCCGAAAAAGATAGGTTTTGAATCATGGCAATCAACCTAGAGCTTAACTTATACGAGGATGTTTGGATAGGCTGTGATAACTCCCATGGTAAAAGGTCAGTTAGTGAAGGGATTGCAGACTCATGGATCGATTTAGAATTTTGGTTTTCCATAAGGTAAGAGTAAAGAAAATAAATAAAGAATATAAAAGATAAGAAAAGATAAAAGTATAGATACAAGCTAGTAGTAAGACTCAAGGTTATCTCAGCAAACCGTCTTTCTCCCAGGCAACGGCGCCAGAAATGCTTGTTGATATTTGGGAACACAATAAGGAATTGATCCGCAAGCGCACGGATATTGGTGAGCACTTCACCCGGGAAATTATCCAGAGTATCGTATTTATTTTTTTACCACTAGGAGAAAGAGTGCATCTGACTAACCGGTCTATTACTACTAACCCTTAAGGCAACAAAGAATGTTCTCTATGTGAGTGATAAATAGAGAAGACTACAACCGTAATCTCCTTCTAACCTTGGTAAGGATGATCTACTGTTCTATCGGGGAGGCTAACGGAATCTAGACACCACAAAGGATGTTCAACCCGCACCTATAAACCCTATCCTTCCTGCTAACGAGATATGGTCTGCAAAGGTAACTCGGAATTGTCACGTTCCTCACTACTACCACAGTCTAGCTAGTCAGGGAATATCTATGAGTACCCCAGCCTAAACACCACGTTTACGCCAGCAATGATTACTCTAAACTCTACGCGAAGAGATTAAAGTAAACTCATAAACCAAAAGAACAATAAAACAAGAACTTACTAGAATTTAGAAGTCGAAATACTGAAGAATGCTAGGAGCAAGCCTCGGGTTAGGAGAACTTGATCCCGCAGGTACAAGCTTGGAGTAGACACCGACAGGCCGGCCTTCCTCCAATCTACACCTCCACTCTATCTCTCTCAATCTAGTAGAGACTAGAAGATCTATTTCTACTTACATTGGTTGCTAAGCCTAAAAAGAAATATTAATTAGAGAAGAGGTTTTCCTTCGAGGGCACCCCTAAAATCTCTATGATAACTTCTTGTCTCCTCCAGGGGCCAGGGGGTCTCCTTATATAGTCCTCCTCCTCTATGCGTTTTTGGGTCGGTAAGCGAGGTGGTACTACGTTATCTTTGATCCATTAGGTCGGTGGAACATCATGTGCGAAGAGAGTCCCGAACGGAGTACAGGAGGGGGCGGGCGCCCAGGTCCTCAGGGCGGGCGCCCTGGGCCTGGCCCCTTTCGGCCTCTCCTTTACCCATGAGTCGTGATTTACCCTTTTGCACGAGGTGATGAGTCTCTTAACCCCATTCCAAGGGAGGTCGGCAGGGATCACTATGAAGCCTTTCAAAGGTTTCATCTAACAAGTTAGGGCCATTAGATTCACTCGGCAGGTAGATATAGAGCCCCCTTCCATGGCACATAACCCGCAGCCTATACACATGGACAGAGGCCACACTATACCCAACGTGTCTAGCCATTCTTACGCCATTTAAGGTAACCGCTAACAAGCTAGAAAAAGGTCCTCATACTGAGCTAAAACCAGAGCCATGTAGCTCTCATGGTCGTACGAGTTGTCCCAGCTTTTGCCAAGGGATAAGTCCTTATGGAGGGTCAAGATCAATCTGTCAAAAGCCAGAGTTCTTTCCACCCTTTATGTTCAAGTTGCTAGAAAGCTTATTTTATTGTTTATTGTATATCCAAATATTCATGTTACAAGATCATGGATTATTAATTAAGCACTAGCAAGAACTACCCAAATGCATATCCAATTAGGTAACAAGGAATTCAGGATAACAATCATCTATGATTTTGCTAAGGTCATCAAGGTGGACACATGCATATGATAAATATTGTATTAATTGTTTATAGGTAACAAGGATAATCCCTAGTTATACTTGCCTTGATCAAAGCTCTCCTGAGCCTGCTGCTGGTCGTCAAAAGCTTGACCTTGATCACCAACATAAAGCTCACCGACTAAACTCGATCATCAATCAACAACATGCAATCCAATGGGGACAATCATACACAAAGCAAACAAGCTATAATTAGAACAATACACCAAACAGTGGTAAAACAAATATAAAATTTTATCAAAATATTCTACGCAGTGATACGATCACACAAAGGTAAAGTTCACGAAAATCAGAATTAAAACGTAGAAGTTATGAATTTTCCAAGATTTCCTATAGATAAATAATTAATTAAATAGGGTCACGAAATTAAAAAGTTTCAAACTGAGTAAACAATTTTACTAACATGTAGAGCTCATGAATACGAATCTAACGCAATTTGAACGGGTCAAATCGGAGTTCAAACGAAGATTTTATGAGCTAAACAAATCTGGTGGCAATTTTGTAATTACTGAAAACGTATTTTGATTTAACCCGGGAGCTTTTACGTTTCCAAAAGAGGAAGACGCACTTTCAAAACCCGTTTTGGACCGCGGGTTTACTCTGAAAAAGGGCAGGGGCTCTTTAGCAAAGTTAACACCGAACCGTTACCTTCTATTCATGACCGTTGGATCTCCATCTAACGGCTCTCAGCTCGTCAGGGAGGTCACGACGGGGGCCGGCCGCTGGGATGGGGCTCCGGCGCGGCGGCGCCATAGAAAACCACCTCGAAGCTCGCCGGCGACTGCTGTTTTCGCGAAACCGAGCGTCAAACACAAAATCAAGACCACAGGAGCGCAGAGGAGGAAAAAGCGAACTCACCCAGGCATCTGGCGCGGATCGACAGGGCTCGGAGGTGTGCTGTTTGCGGGCGGAGGCGGAAAAGGTTATCGACAAGATTCGGTTTTCGATGCTCGAGACGGCTAGGGCTTCTTTGCGGGGACCGGAAGGGAAAGGAGAGAATTGGGGAGAGGCAAGAGGCTTAAAAAGGCTCGGTTGAGCGCGGGTGGCAGGAAATCCCGTGCGAATCGGGATTTGGCTCCCGATCGGGAGTCCTGCACGCTTACGGTGCGAGGTGGAAGAAGCGTAGGCGACTGACGAGTGGTCCCGACACGTCAGTGAAAGAGGGGGAAGGGGAGGGTGTGGGCTGGCTGCCTGCTGCGGCACTTGGGCCGGCCTGTTGCGCAGTGGGGAGGAGAAGCAGACCGAGAGGGGGAAAACAGAGACGGGCCGAGGGAAGAAAAGGGATTGATGGGCCATTCAGGCCAGAAACAAGGAGGGGTGGGTTTGCCCTTTTTATAATTTTTTTTTTCTTTTCTTTTCTTATTACTTTAAAGCCATTTTGGGAAACCATTTTTAAAAATCACTTGGAATTATTTTTTTGAACTTTAGTAAAACCACTCAGCACAATAAATATAATGCATAAGCATGAGTGCACAAAAATGTTGCTACACCCTATGATTAATTTTATTTTAAGAAAAATATTATTTTCCTATGTTTCATGGGCACAAAAACAACAAATTAAATCATTTTTTCACCTAGTTCAGGAGTTATAAATTTTAGGGTGTTACAACCGCCCTTTTAAAGTTTTTATAAATAGAAAGGATGAGGGTGTTGGAGATCTCGACTGTGGTGATGTTGGAAAAACCAATGGATTGGGAAGATGTTGCATATGAGCATGGAGTAAATGAAGTGGCTATGAAATAAATTCCATGCTCATTAATGCTTAGAGTGAAATCCATGAGGTATGGTGAAAATGATAAGGTGAGTGTGGTAAAAAAGGAAAAGAAAAAGGATACACTCACGACTTGGTTCGAAACTAGCACAGCTACCGTTCCCCGGCAACGGCGCCAGAAAGCTTGTTGGGTATTTTAAACACAAACAGAAAAATCCGCAAGCACACGGATACCGATGTAGCTTTCACCCGGGAGTATTCCAGAGTATCGATTTTCCACAGAGAACGTGAGTGTACAAATTAAAATCCAAGATCATCCAAGGATAACTATATAATTATTTTTGGTGGGAAGAGAGGAAGTTTCCTGAGAGTTCTCTAGTTGATCTAAGAATCAAGAATTACTTCAAAGATTATTTATATCGGGACATCAGAGCACTAACCACAGAAAGAGATGAGAAAGGGGCTAGGAAGGTCTGACTACGGTCCTATAAACACAGATCCGAACGAGGTGGAATACGTCGACCGTTAGGGCTGTCACTACCCTAAGGCTACCACAACAATCCGCAGGATTGGGTGCAATTCTAGGTAATTGCAAGAATAAACGCCACGTCTAGCATCTCTAGGAACAGATAAACAACAGCTCAACCTTCCCATATCATATCCGTTAACAACTTAGACTTCAGATCAAGTACTCTTCCCACAAGTTCAAGTTTACAGCAGGTTTAAATTATAACAGTTATGGCTAAACTTGAGAGAGAGCTCAAACTTGAAAACTAGGTATATGGCAGAGCAACTATTTATTATATCCATGTAAGAGTTTATCATTTAAGTTCAGTTTAGACTAGACACTTTATTTATTTATTTAGCAAACTAAGCAAAGATATATATAAGCACAAAATTTTTATTTGGGTTTTTATGATTATGCATCTCTTTTTTTCTATTATTTGAGTAAAGTATAGACGCGAGTAGAAACACTTAGCTGGATAAATGGGGGTGCTCTCCCCCAAGCTGGATTTTGACGTAATTTCTTCTGATGTAGCTAGCAGGTGATGGAGGTATATTTGAATGTCGGCAGTACCGTGACAGCGATTAGGATGTCCTTCGTCCGCTAGTCTTCTTTGATCCTTGAATTCTGTGGAGCTCAAATAGACAACAAAGCTTTGTGGAACTAGTTAAGTGTTAGCATAAATATCTAGCCTTTATCATGATGAGTCTCCTTAATAAATGTACTCTCTTTAGTAGGATCATAAATTTATTTTTATATTTTTATTTTTATAGGACAGGAATATATTTATTTTATTTTTATGCCACCACGGTGAATGTACTTATGGGTTTTATACCATGAGCATACAAGCATGGGGCTTACTATTTTTTAACATTTTTATTTTCTTTTTGAGATGATATGAACCTAATTAACTAAGCAAACTATTTTAAATAATCGAAGAGAAAAGGATAACTACCAAGTTTACCTCTTGGCAAGGCGTTCCGTATTTTTAAGTCCTCCGAACGGGACTCTCCGTTTTCTCAGTCGTCCTGAGATTCGCTGGATGGCGTAGTCGGTGGTTCCGGCGGCGACTCCTCTTCGTGTATAACTATCTTCTCTCTCCACACCTAACTCGGTGCTACGGTCTCCTCAGAACAGTTCTGTTCAAGCTATTTGTCTTCAGACCTTACCACTTCTCCTTCGTGGTCTGCCCATCTGTCCTTGATGATTTGCCTCCTCTGGTTGTGGTTGCCTCGTCTTCTTCTTGTTCTGACCTGCTTAGAGTCTTCAACTATATAGTTAAGGTCAGTAAAATAGCGGTGTACCTTCTCAGAGGGGAAATACATGTGGACTTCTCCGGTTCCAATGTAGATGATTGCTTTAACGGTGCCGAGCAACGGTCTCCCAAGGATGATGGGTGGATCGTACTCATCTTCTCCCATATCAATAACCTGGGTCGTCCTTTTTGGTCTGGAACGGTGACTTAAGTCGACGATCTTGACCTCCTTGAGCTGCAGTGACCATCTTAGCTGACTCGGTCTATATTTGCTTGTTCCTGTTCCTCCTGTTGGTCCTCTTCCTTGGTTCATGTCGGGATTGCTCTGAAATTTGTGTAGTCTTGTTCTTGAAGGTAAACGTCTCCTTCCTCCCCTTGATGTAGAAACTGATCTTGGCAGCACTAGTGTAGATGACAGCTCCCGAGGTGTTCAGGAATGGCCTCCCATGGATGATGGGTGCGCTCTCATCAGTACCAGTCTCTATCACCATGAAGTCTGCTAGAGCGTACAAGGTACCAACTCGGACGCAGAGATTCTTCAATATTCCCATTGGGAAACTTAGTGTCTGATCTGCAAGCTGCTAACACATGGTTGTTTCTAGTAAAGGATGTGTAAAGAATTTTTCATAGAGTACCCTGGGCATAATGTTGACGCTGGAGCCAAAGTTGCAGAGTGCTTCTGGGAAGCCCACCATGCCGATGGAGATCGGGATGACGGGCGTCCTGGATCGCCTCTCTTGATTTTGTTGAGGATGTTTGTAGTAGTAGTAGTTGTTGTTTGTTGTTGATGTAGTTTACGTCCTCAAGCATCTCAGGGTAGTGATTGCCTGAGTGTCCAGTATCTCCGGTGTGTTTGTGCTTGTAGATCTAGGTTCTTTACTTAGTGGAGTCTGGGAGTTGTAAAACTCCTTCATATTATGCTCGAAGTGTACCTGCTCATAGAGTCAAGGCAGAGATCAAGTGCATGGGCCCTGTTGGCGAAAAACACCAACAGAACCAAAAGTGTATTTGTTCTTTTCTAACCTTAAGCATAGTGAGCAAGACAAAGTTGACGGATAATAAGATCATGAGTGTAGCATTTAAAACATTTGTCAGATCAGATCGCTCAACCTTATGGAAAGATAATCTATCTATGTATATGTCTTTTTCTTTATATCTTCCAAAAGATTGAATGTGCAACATTGTAGCTCATATGATTAGGAGTGTAGGATCATGGAGGTAGTACTAGGAACAAAGACTAAAGGACTAAACATGCTGAATTAGTTGGGTTGGTTAATTTGGAGTTATAAATCATACATGTTTGTCTCTTTATTTATGTGAACACCGAAACCAAGGAGAAGCTTATAAAAGTGATAGTCACATATCTTAAGATGTTACCTTAATTGAAGAGTGATGGTACCATCTCACTTTGTGGAAGCTTCCCATTCGTAATGGTTGTGTATCTTGTTTATGTACTTTGTCTCCATCCATGGATCATCTCTCTATGATGAATGAGCTATGTCCTTCTTGTGCAAATTGTTAAACTTCATGTGTCTCTCTCTTTATATCTGATGTGAGTTTATCTTAGGACTTCCCAAATCGATATTGAAAGTTTTCTGCAGGGGTTAGTCCAACAAAATATACCAATGTCTACTCAAGTAGTTTTTAGTTCAGTAACCAAACTCGACTCCATGTCTAATCAGATTAAGGAAGGCTATTTAACCTAAGCACCACGCTTAATTTAAAAGCCAATAGAAGTATGTGTAGTACTTCGAAACTAACACTTACTAGGATAAACAAAGGTAGCGTGATGGCATTTATAGAGATCTACTTAAGTGGAGATGAAGTAGTGTGATTTGTATTTAACAAATTAAGCATGTCTCAAAGGTAGGGACAACCAACATAGCAACTTGGCAAAGGTTGTTTTCAATGTTGCATATGATTGGTTGGGCATACCTTGCGCTTGTCATTCCTCGGATCTTCTTGCTCCAATCCTAGAAAGGTTAGTGACATGAATACCCGAAGGAATATTTCTACAATTATATTTATATGCTCAATACACAAGGCAATGTTGCAAATAATTAGAAGTTCATGTTACGATCTGATAAGTGCTTGTTTTAGGACACTAAGCTGGTCCTTGGGAAACCATCAAATTATGTTGGTGAAGTGGTTTCCCCTCCAACACCAACCTAAGCGTGCCTATATCAACATCGACTCAACGATATCTGCAATATTTATTATAGACATATGCATCGATAACCACCCCTTTAAAGTTTTTATAAATAGAAAGGAAGAGGGGGTTAGAGATCTCAAATGTGGTGATGTTGGAGAGACCAATAGATTGGGAAGATGTTTCATATGAGCATGGAGTAAACGAAGTGGCTATGGAATAAATTTCATGCTCATTAATGTTATCTTCGTCTCTAATCTGAATGTTCAGAGTTTCTCTTGGATTGGTACCGTCTATGTCCTCTTCTATAGATGGATGAATCTCATATTCAAGGGGAGTCAAGAACTCACCATTTGAAATTGAGCCAAAGTCAGAATCCATTAAGGCTTCTTCCTTGTCCATCCATTCAATGGTGATAGCACATGGATTTTTAATGCCCTCTAGCCATTGATGTTGCTCTTCTCGATCCTCTTTATGGTCTTGGTGACTCTTATGCATGGGATGTCTAGAGAGATTCAGGATCATCGGGAGGTTCAAGAGAAAGAGCATAGTAGAAATTATTAGGCTCAAGGATGGGTTTAATGTTAGGTTCGAATGAGCCATCAAAAGTGGGCGTAGAAGGGGAGAAGATGAGATTGTCTTCTAAATGGCTTCGCTCTCCTTCTATTGCATCACTTAAGATGCCATCCTTGAGTCTTTCTAGATGTCATCAAAGGGATTGGATTTGAGATGCTTTCTAAGAGATCCCTTCTTAGGAAGGTTCAGACTATATGCACTCAAAGGTCTCTTATGACGCAGGAAGTTTAAGCTCATCCCAAAATGAATTTCCAAAGGTACAATTTCTTCTTCCCTTAGATGATTTTGGAGCACTACTAGTTTGGGTTGGATAGCCGAATCGTGGGATTGAAATGTTTGGAAATCGGCTATTGAAACTTTCTTTCCTCGTCTGATAGATGATTCCTTCTCTATCTCTAGGATTTTTTATGAAGACTAGTGCAAGAAGGATGTCCACGAATGAAGACATATCTTGCTTTAGTAACAGATAAAGAAAGAAAAACTCTACCAAAGGTTATATGATCAAGACCAATGTGAAAATATCGAGAAAAAACATGGTCTTGTAGGGCTAGGTTTAAACCAGAATTTATAGAAAGATTAATAGATTCCCTAGGTGTAGCTAAAAGTTCATTATCTTCTTGATTAAAAGAAGGACCTCAGCTATAGAAAAGGGATGGTTTTGACCTATTGCAATCATCTCCGGACACAGATCATAATTAGGGGCAAAGAAAGGACTTGTTGACTCCCATGGTCTATGACTGGTCTGCGAAGATGCAAAAAATTCAATAATAGGTGTGGAATTTGAGTTATCCATAAAGATGGAAAAAATAAAAAGATAAAATAATAAAAGTATAAAAGTATAATACAAGATAATAGCAAGACTCAAAGTTATCTCAGCAAACCGTCTTTCTCCCCGGCAACGACGCCAGAAATGCTTGTTGATATTTGGTAACGCCATAAAAAAATGATCTGCAAGCGCACGGATATCGGTGAGCACTTCACCCGGGAGGTTATCCAGAGTATCATTATTTATATTTTACCACTGGGAGAAAGCGTGCATCTGACTAACCATATCTATTGCTACTACCCTTTAGGCTACAATCAATGTGATTCGATGTGAGCGATGTATAGAGAAGACTACAATTGTAATCTCGTTCTAACCTTGGTAAGGATGATCTACTGTTCTATTGGGGAGGCTCACGGAATCTAGACACCACAAAGGATGTTCGACCCGCACCTATAAACCCTATCGATCCTGCTAACGGAATGTGGGCTACAAAGGTAACTCGGAAATGTCACGTTCCTCGCTACTACCACGGTCCGGCTAGACAGTGGATATCTATGAGTACCCTAGCCCAAACACCACGTTTACACAAGCAATGATTACTCTAAACTCAACCGGAATAGATTAAAGTAAACTTATAATCCAAAGAACAATAAGAACAAAAAACTTACTGGAATTTAGAAGTCGAAATACTGAAGAATCCTAGGAGCAAGCCTCGGGTTAGGAGACTTGATCCCGCAGGTACAACCTCGAAGGCCGGGCTTTCTCTGATCTACACCTCCACTCTATCTCTCTCAATCTAGAAGGACTTAGAAGAACTAATTCTAATCTCATATTGGATGCTAAGCCCCAATTCTATATAGAGGAAAGGTTATCCTTCGAGGGCACCTCTCAACTCTATATTGATGTGTTATCCTCTAGGGGCCAGGGGCCTTGCTTATTTAGCCTCCTCCTTTTGTGCCTTTTTGGTTCAGCAGGCGATGTGGTACTAAACTTTCCACCATATCTCATTAAAATGCACATAGGTCTTAATGGACCAAAATCTGATTTGGGTCGAATTAATCCTGCAGCTCTTTTATGTAGAGTCCTTCTTTTTTAATATCTCTTGATTCCGAACTCCAAATATAGCAAATAATATATGAATTTCGATCAGCTCGACGAGATCTTTGTAATGTTGTACTCCATTCTGTGATTGGTGCTTGTACCAGGGCGGGCGCCCAAGGGGGGAGGGCGGGAGCCCTGCCTCCGGGCCCGTTCAGCCACCTGTTCGTTCCTGTGGCTTCTGAACTCTTCTAGATGATAGAAAATTGCACGGCATGTTAATATCTCTATGTAAACCTGATGCGTGGGCCTTTCCTCCATATTTTCGGATAACCCCCTGCAGAAATAGACAAACACCAAAACTTGTGGAATTCTGTCAGATAAAACCCTAAGTCTAGGTGTTGGATGCATTTGGATCCTTTTCTTTATTTATTTGATGATTATATTTGGTACTTAAGGACCATCAACAAAATGCACTTAGAATCAATGTCAATCTCACTATGATGATGAATCAATAAAGGAGATAAGTGGGAGGTGTTTTTTAGACTCACAAGGATGTCAAGTATGTCAAAGTGCCAAGAGAGACACCCTTGAGCTTGCTACTGAGTGTTTATAAGACCTGCAAAGAAATAGAGTCTTTGGCTCTCTCAGTACACTAAAAAACTGGGGCATCGGATTCACCGATGCTAGGGCACGGATGCAGCCTGGCGTCTAATGCTGCTCTGACAACAACCCACGACTAGTGTCATGTGTGCTCAGTTAAATGTGTGTTATTTATCTCCAACTATCAATTAAACGTTAACGCACCAGATGCTACTTAGAGAGTTCTAAAACTTCTCGAAGACATGTCACATGTGTCTGACGGTATGCCATTGAACACGCCTAAGCATCCAACATGCGCACCGTATGAAACCCTTGCTCGCGACTCTACTGAGGTCACTACTCGCTGAACACTAAACAATGTTTCGGTCGCATCCAGTGCTAGAGCATCGGATCCACTGATGACCCACTATGAACTATGTCAAGACTCCAGCATGCGTCAGACGCTAGCGTCTAATGCTCACGTGGTTAGCGTCCGGCGCACTAGAGAATATGCATTTTATTTTCACAAAAGCACCAAATCCTGCCTCGCAAGCTCGGCATGAGAGAGAGACGCTATTTCTCTCCACCTCTTTAACTTTTGCTCAAAAGTTCTAACCACCAAGTGTACCACCTTGTGCATGTATGTTAGCATATTTTTATAAATATTTTCAAGGGTTAAGTTACCATACTTGGTTATAAAAGCATGTACATAATTAATAACACCTAGTGATACTCGGTAGACTGCTTAGCTAAGGAATTTTCCTCTTTATAATATGGCTATCTATTCTAACTGTGATGATAGCCTCTATGCTGTCGTGATCATCAAAACTAAAATCCTATTTATACCTCTTTCTTCATTCCAAGTTGAGCACTCGATCACCTTGTGGCCATCACCATCGTCAACATGATCATCTCTTGTTCCACCACTTGGCATGTACCAACCTTATCTAATCTACGCATATTTAATAGAGGTTAATACTTTGGGTTTCAACTAGGGCTTTCAACTTTTTTTTGATGAATCGATGGGGGAGATCCCCACCCCTTTTTTTGTATTTCTAATTAAATAAAGGAATAGTTACAAAGGCAGGAGCCAAAAAGAATACAAGGCAGTACGCCCAAAACAAAAAATGCAAAACTGTTACAAGTAAGACTCTTTCCAACTACTAAAAGCAGAGCTAACACTAGGTCTTGCTTTGTTACAAACTAAAGCAATTTCATCTCTGAATTGCCTTTTCCATACATGTATATTATTCTGACCATGATCGAAGATAATGCCGTTTCTTGTATTCCAGATGATCCAACAGGCTGTAATGAGAATTTCTCTAAAGATGGGGTTCCCGAATTCTAAACGTGCTTTTAAAATCATGTCCACTAGATTGAGGTTGAGGTCCCATGAAATGGGGATTGTCTCCTAGCAATCTTTACTCAAGTTGCATTCAAAAAATAAGTGAAAGCTGGTCTCTTCGCACCCCTGGGAGCACATCACACATGTATAGTCATCTAGGTGCATATGTTTTCTGCGTAGAAGGTTCCTGGTGTTCAGTCGATCCCTCAAGAGTAACCAGAAGAAGAATTTATGGTTTCCCAGGTTGCCTGATTTCCAGAGCCATTTGAAAAGTGGAGAGTCAAGGGGAGATTTGAGGAAAAGAGCATAGGCCTTCTTACTGCTGTAGCTCGAAGTTTCCCAATTGTAGGACCATATATCATTGAGGTTCACATCCCAGTGTCTGTTGTGCATGAAGTTTTGAAGTTCCTCGAGCTGTTGAGCAGCAACGTGTGGTATAGGTAAGGGACTGAACATCATCTCCAAAGGCTGGTTGAGGAAAAACTTTATGGAGCATTTGGGTTTTCTAGTGAAGGAGTAGAGTTGTGGAAATGTGTTCTTCGCTGATTGCTCCATCCAAATGTCTGACCAAAGGAGGACTGAGTTCCCTTTATTCGGTGAGCATGTGGAGATGCTTTGGAAAATTGGGAAGAGTTTCATAATGTCTTTCCACCAGGGGGAGCCGACAGGGCTTCTTGCATGAGGAGGAATGGACTCATTTGCATACAGTTTGCTCCATGTAAGCTTGACCCAGGGTAGATCTGCTCTGTTATAGAATTTATCTAAGAATTTTAATAGCAGGGCCTCATTTTGTCTCTAAATGTCGATGATACCCAGCCCTCCTTGATCTTTAGGTTTGCAGGCAGTCTCCCATGCTACAAGGCATTTTCCTTTTCTATTTATATCTCCTTTGTCCCAAAGGCAATGCTTTCTGTAGGTATCTATTTGCTTGATAATTCCTGGTGGAAGCTTCAGGGTGCACATATAAAAAGTTGGTAAGGCTAAGAAAACAGAATTCACCAATATAAGTCTGCCATTGTAGGACAGGAATTTACTGATGCCTGTGAGCCTTCTTTCCATTTTGGTGATGAGGGGGGCAAATTCAGAGATAGGAGGCTTTGTCGTTCCAAGTGGCAGTCCAAGATATGTGAATGGCATTTCTCCAACCTGGCAGCCAAAGGTATTTGCTAGGTGGGTGACTCTCTAAACTCATATTGATTGGCACCATGAAGGATTTGGCAAAGTTAACACGCAGACCAGTCGAATCAGCGAAAGCTCTTAGCAATCTTTTCAGACAGAAGAGAGTTCTGGCGTCACCAGGAAGAATAAGGAGAGTATCATCAGCGTATTGGACAATAGGGTAATCCTCTTGGAAACCATCACTGAGGGGATGCTTTATGATTCCAGCTTGCCAAGCCTTATTTATGATGGACTGGAGCAAGTCAGCTGCTAGAACAAACAGAAGGGGAGAGAGGGGGTCTCCTTGTCTTACTCCCCTTTTGCACTTAAAGTTATTTCATGGTATACCATTTAGGAGAACAGCAGAGCTGGCAGTACTTAGGAGGTTCTGTATCCAACTCACCCACTTCTCAGAAAATCCTTTGTGCTTTAGGATTTCCAGAATAGCCTGGTGCTCTATCCTGTCAAAGGCCTTTTCGAAGTCTAATTTCAGGATGATAATCTCCTTTTTCGAGTGATGGCAAAGGTGGAGGAATTGAAAGGACCAAGCAAGGCAGTCTTGAATGGTTCTTCCTTTGATGAAACTATACTGATTAGTGTGAACAAGTTGCAGTATCTTTGATTGTAGCCTAGAGGAAAGGATCTTTGTGATGCATTTTAGAGAGTAGTTTAGAAGGGAAATCGGCCTATAATCATTGACAGTTTCAGGATTGTCCTTTTTTGGGATGAGCACAATGAGTGATGTGTTGATACTGCTTATGTCTGTGTTCAGGCTGTAGAAATCCCTCATTGTCCTAGTGAAGTCATCTTTGATTATGCTCTAGAATTTCTTGATGAAACACCCATTGAAACCATCAGGCCCTCGGGCATGATTATTGGGTAGATCTTTAATCACCCTGTCCATCTCTTCACTAGTGAAATCAAGATCCAGGTCTGTTAGATCGTGTCCTTGAAGGAGTTCTCCAAGCTCGTAGCTAATACCTTCGAAGTCGCTGACTCCAAGTCTATCTCTGAAAGCATTCCAAATGAGGTTGGCTTTTTGATCGTGGTCTGATATAAGGTTACCTTCACCATTGGTTAGGGAAACTATGAAGTTTCGTTTGTGAGTGATGGTAGCCAGGGAGTGGAAGAACTGGGTGTTTTCATCGCCAAACTTAACCCATCTTATGGTGTTTCTCTGTTTCCAGTATTTTCTCTTGGAGTCGAGTAACTGGGAGAGATGATGTTTGACCAGTCTTCTGAAGGAGTTCTCCAGCCTGGAGAGATTCCTTTGATCTTCCAGGCCATCCAGGAGTTGAAGAACCTAGTTACAATAGATCAATTTGTTCAGGTTGGACAAGGATTTGCTCCATTTCCTTAGGCCACTTCTGACTTGTTTCAACTTACTAGAGCGATTTTCGGCTGCATTTGCATAGACCGGCGAATTATCCCAGTGTAGCTTTACAATATCCATGAAACCAGGGTGTTCAACCCAAAAGTTTTCAAATCTGAACATGCGTCCCTTGGGGATGTGGGTGCCAATGTGCAGAACATACGGTATATGATCTGAGATGGGTCTTGATAAGGGCTGCACAAAGGTTGCCGGATGGGACAGGGTCCAGCTCGAGTTGGTGAAGACCCAGTCTAGTTTGACCAAGAGGGGATCAGCCTGCATGTTACTCCAGGATAAGTTTCTGCCACTGAAAGGGATAAACATGTTCATTTCTCCTGTGTCTCCCCCTGGTTTGTTCCTGTTCTCTGGGTTTCTTATCAGGTTGAAATCGCCACCTAGAGCCCAGTCATCGAATTCAAATGAGTCTAAGTTCATTAGCCAGTTGACAAACCCAAGCTTCTGAGCAGGGTTTGCAGGTCCATAGATATTGGTGACATGAAAAATCTTGTTATCTAGTCTGCAGATTAGTTTGACAGTTATAGCATAGGAGTTCATTTGAACAATGGAGCCGTCAAAAATGCTGCCGTTCCAGATAGTGAGGAGACCTCCAGAGGCTCCCACAGAAGGGAAGAAGGCAAACTGGTCCAGAGATTTAGGGCAAAATTTCCTGATGTAGAAGTTGTCAAAAGTCTCCCTCTTGGTTTCCTGTATGCATAAAACTTGACAGGCACTTTCACTGATTTTATCTCTTATTGCATCCCATTTTTCTTGCGAGTTAACTCCTCTAATGTTCCAGAAAAGGATTTTGATGGATCTGTTGTTGTTAGTTTCGTTATTCATGGATAAAAACAGTTGAGGAGGGAACAAGTTTGATCATGCAAATGTCAAACAGACAAAGGGTAGAGAGCTACGTTTAATATAGCAGGCCTAAAGCCCTAAGAGAGGCAAAAGAGACTCCTGAGTAAACAACGAACATCAAAAGGTAGATAAAAGAGATCGGTTTCTCCACGTTCCACAAAGTTTTGTGACACCAGTTACATCCAGGGAGGTTATTGAGCCAGTACATACACTGGCTAGGAACAAGCAAAGTGAAACAGAAAGCAAAAGAGACCATTGCAAAGAATGGTCTGGCAACCAACTTCTTGGGGGATCTATTCATCGAGATCATCTTTGTCTAGCAAAGCAGCAGACACGACCGAAGGTTGTATCTGCAGGAAGCCCTCCCCAATGCCTTCGAGCACATGTTTGGGCAGGTGGGGGGCCCCCTCCGGTGGAATGACAGCAAGTGGGGCGGGCTCTTCTTCCAGGACACTGGAGCCAACTTCTAGTTTCTTCCCCTTCTTAGGAATCTTGGTTTCCTTGTTCTTCTTTGCCCCCCTTGGAGTCTTGTTTCTTTTCTCCTCCTCCCTATGCTTGTTAGCACTTTCTTCATTCTTGAACCCTCCAAGCTTCTTGGAGACTCTCTTGTTGCGCCTCAGGAACTCGTCATCAAGTTTCTCTTTGACCTTGAGAGACTTTTTCTTCTTTGAGGCTGTGAACCCAGGGGGTGGGCCATCTAACATCTCCACATCAGAGTCTTCCTTTTCCTCCATCACAATGTCCTCTTCAGTGTTCACCGCAACTGTCATCTCTGGTTCTACTTCTGGTTCCTCATCCGCTACCTCATCCTCCAAATATTCTAGGGCTATCTTTTCTAGGGCGTTGTCACCAGGCTGTGGAAACAGGATGAAAGCTAGATGGATGAGCAACGGTGTATCTGATATGTATGATGGAATCAGGGTATTATGATCAACAACTAGATTGTTAACATTCTTAAAGATCTGGAAGTGAGGATTTGTATGTATGAAAGGATTACCTTTTTGATAAGAGAGGGAATCACAGGGATCAGAGGATCACTTATGACTGTCTTGGCTTGCACCATCGAGGGACCAATGACCACTGACTTGAGCTTAGGGTCAACTTGGGGGATCTCAATATTCTCTGTCCCTTTCTCTGACACAGTCTTGGAGGCAGCCACTGTCACATCAATTGGGGCTGAGCAATCAGGTTGGTACCTTCACCATCAACTGGGGCTAACTGTTGTTGCCACCGATTACCTGAACCATTTCCAAAGGGGTGGGCGCTTGGTCCCACGTTGGATCCCCTGGGTGAGGTGTTTGGGTCAGCAGGAGGTACAGGCCCCATCCAATGTGGAGGGGGAGCCGGCAGGGGATGCAGAGGTCCAAAGCTGAGGAACGTCTCTTCATCTTGCACTTCTGAGACCTGTTGTCTTTTTAGGATGTAACAAGGGACAATCCAGGATCTGCCCTTTTGAGGTAAGCCAACATTAACTTTAACAAATTCAGGGATCTTACCATCATCATTCAGGTAGACCTTTGCAACTACTCTTGCTAGATTATCAGGTTCATGCCATTGCACCAAAATACCGAAGCCAGAGACAGCCTTAGCAATGTTAACTGAGTCCTTAAGGTCCTCTGGAAAACCAACTAGCATAACCCAAGCCTCTCTATCAAGATCAAAACTACGTGCATTTTCAGCTTCATCATGTTTGATAACTCTCATAGCATAATTGCCCAAAGGAAAAATAGGACCTAAGAACCTTTCCCTGTCTAGTGCACTTCTGAATCTGACATATGCATCACCTAGAGCAGAAGGCTGGATCTCGGAGATGCGAACCTGATGGACATCCTAGAAGAATGAACGGAGTGCAGACTTGACTTCACCGAAGTCATCATCGCTCACTGGAGGCTGCAGCTTGATGATCGCCAGGTCTTCGTCGTAGAGCGTATAGCACCCCGAGACAAAGACTTCCTGGCGAATGCCATTGTGCAGGGGCGGATCTTGGATGGAGAAGCCTGGAGGCAGGTGCGGAACCGGATCGCAGGGCCAGTTCGCCATGGATGGAGAAAGGGGGTTTTCGGAGACAGAGGCGGGCACAGTGGGGTTTGTGGGGGCGGAAGGAACGAGAGGGGGTGTAGAGTTCGGATATAAATGGTTCCCCAGCGTCCCTCCAACTTCCGAACGGGAAACCACCCGGTAACGCCGTTTGCCATGAGATTTGGATAGACAGTTCAGGGAAGTATGCCCATAATTATAGCAGAGAATGCACCTTACCATACTGGTGCATTCCTTCCTTGTGTGGCCCAGCCCAAGACATCTGCGACATTGGCCCTTTCTCCCGTCGAAACGGTCCGGCCCAGAGGAAGGCTGGGGTGGAGCTTTTGAAAATGAACGAGCCGGGGATGGCGCCTTGGCAGATATGACCATTTTCAAATTCTGGGGACGCTTCCGAAAATCTAGCGGTTCCTTGATGGCCCAGCGACGAACACGCAGCGGATCCTTGATGGCCCAGCGACGAACACGCGTTTGAATGGGACCAACATTGGAGAAGGTGGGAGAGATCGGGTTAGGGCCACTAAGAAATTGAGATTCGAAGTTTCTGTGGTAGTCCGAGGGGAAAGATAAACGCTTGAAAACAGACAAAACTAGTCAAGGTGAAGATCGGACAATATCAGCATAGCTCCTTCTATCGGAGGCAGCTTGACCACTTCTTATTTTGCCTTTAGCACCGACTAGGTACCATTCATCATCCTGTTCCTTGCAAAACAGGTCAAATTGCTTTCTCCAATTTGGTCCTCCTTCTCGCCACAGAGCAAAGAAGAGAGAGTATGATTTGCAGGAGAAGTTATTTAACTTGTAAACCATAAGACCCACTTTTTTGCAAGAAACTGAGAATTTGAACATCCAACCCGAAAGATGGCAGACATTGAAATCCTTAGCAACTCCCCCCCAAACAAGCTTGAAGAATCAGCGCAACTGAATCTTCATTCAGGCGAATAGCAGACCGACCAAAACTGAGCAGTAGATGGAAATTGGAGGGGGAGCTTTGGGATGTGGGACTCACCAGGCAGTTGAAACGGTGATCCACCACTCTCTGAAACTCTAAACCATGGGCGAAGCAGAGATCTGAGAGACCTCCCATTCGGACAGGAAACGATCGCCGGGGTAGCCAGGAGAAGATCTCCTCTCGCCGGGAGAGGAACGATGGAGTCAGACCGAAAGAGCCGCGGGGGAAGCGGGAGAACGGCGGAGGGGAGAACAGGGGAGGGGAAGGGCAGAGAACGGCGTTGGGAGGTGGCCGGAGACGGCCAGCGGCCGCCGGTGGTGGCTAGCCAGCCAAGGCGCGCGGCTGGGTAGTCATGCAGTCTTGGAGGACCGGAGAAATCACAAGTATCAACTTCCTCGGTTATCCATCGATTAACCGAGGCCTTTTATTGGAGGCGGCTGCCCTGGTCCGCCTCCAAAAACCAAAAGCTATTGCCTCCATTATACTTCCTGTAATAATGTTAGGATCACATTAGAACCAATCATATAAAATCTGAGCTCAAAGAAGTGAAATATGTGGCTCGTGGAATTGTTAGAAGATGCTCTCAAAAGTGATTAAAAGCTGCCATGCCGAAACGTTGATCTTTTGAGATGTACTATGGAAAAATAAATATGGTAAAAACTGAACATTATCAATAATTATTGTGTCTCCGGTGTCATATGTGATCTTACATATTTATTTTGGTAGATTCAAACTTGAATCGATGCTTCCACGTGGAGGCTAGTAGATAGTTTGTTAGCTCTCTGGACTTGGGGAAGGGAATAAAAGATCACGAAGGATTCAGATTAGGGATGCTCGTATAGGGAATTCGATTGTTCTGTTACATGGATCGTTTGCGCTAACTACTCATATGCAATTTAGAACTCACTATATTCTGTATCAGGGACAATCTCTGCTTTCTCTGTTCTCTACCCATACGGACCAATTTGTGCTGGAGATGCACACGCTTGTGGACTTGCGCCGATTATTCCTACGAAGTCCACTAGGCTGCACAGGTCCGATCCCCACGCAGGAGATGCTGGACAGCGTTGGCACGGATCAGGAGCCCAAGTCTACCCGATCAGAACTTGTTCAATAGATATGGACCTTTGACGACGGGAGAATGTCGAACACTTGATCCCCACAACTCTGTGTCTGTGACCGCACACCCAAAAGAACCCTTGTAATAAAGAAAACAAAGGTTTTAAAGGAAACACACAAGATACTACGTACAACAGCGTAAGCTCTCTCCATCCCCAGGCAAATGATATAACATAAGCCGATTACTGGTTTTTGTCCATAAGGAGCCAGAAATAATGCGAGGCTTGTTTCAAACAACATCGAAGAAAACCCTCGGCAGCTAGAACGTTGATCCATTTGTATTCTGTCTCCCTGGCCCCGGGGTTTGTTCTGGTTTCCTTTCTTGTGGTTGAGGTTGAGGAGGACCTTTCCTGTTACTGCCCTCGTTTCCCCGGGGCGTGGGCGTGGGCGTGGGCGTGGGCGTGGGCCTGGGCGCCCCCAGCACGACGCGTTTGCCTTGGCGTTGCGTGTTCTTGGGAACGGTGACCTCCAGCATGCCGGCCTTGAGATCGGCCGTCACATTTTGGCCGTCGTACTCCTTGGTAAGTAGCAGCCGGATGTGGAACGCGCCGACTCCGTGCGCGTCCACGGGCGCCGCCGGCTGTTGTGTGGCGGTGACCCGGCGCTTGATCTCGAGGACGTCCTCGCTGGTGGTCACCTCGATGTCGCTCTCCGACAGCCCTGGCACCTGGAGCCACAGCGTGACGCGGTCGTCCTCGTCCTTGATGTCCCACCGCTCCTTGCCGTCCGGCGGCGGCACGGGGCACAGCATAGCTGCAACGCGTGGATGCACGCTCTTGTCAGTGATGCTGAATTCCTGTTCCGCCAGATAAGGAATTGGAAACTGAACGTACTACTCACCTGTGGGTGGGATGCTGAATGCCGGTGGCCGTTCTTTCTCCGGGAGCGCACAGGTCACGGTGAGTGCCCGCCGTCGGCACTTCACCGTAGCAGAAGGCCGTAATGCCACAGAGGGTTTCCAGGATCCACGTGCTAGCAAGAGAGAGCAAGCCTGCGGTCTCAATGCTGGGGATGGTCTCACTGGGGTGGTGTAAGATGCCATGATCGTCGACATCTATTGAAGATGAAATAGAGAGATGAAATAGAGAGATCTTAATGCATGCTAATTCTTGCCTAGCTAGTTGGAGGTCGTCTTGTGGTACTCATGTATGAAAGAAGAGCCTTTATATACTACATAGAGTCATAGACAGATGGATTGGGAGAGACACTAGTGAGAAATATAATGCCAAAGCCCAAAGGTGGCCTTTGCTTGGTCGGGTGTTATGGAATAAAGCGGGGCGGGTTTTCAGGCTTTTGTCTGGTACGAAAAGTTTAATTCGATGCTTCAGAGGCGAGGTGGAAGGATGCTGATCTTGCAGGCCTTTCGGAGCAGTGTGGTATTTCCTTCTCTTCTTTTTTGCTTTGCTCGGTTTGCTTCAAGAACAGGGAGATCTTGATTCGTTCCATCTGTTATTGTCTTTTGTCGCTTTAACTTTTTCGGTACATCCATTTTACTGTGTATCGAAAAAATAAAAACAATAACTTATAATTTGAAAAAATTGTATTCATGTGGTTCGTCTGTTTTATATACTACACTAGAATAGCCCTTGAAGTTTAGATAACATCTTGCTGACCCTATGCGAAAGGCATCATATCTGAAACCAGATCTTAAGAATGAAAAATAACCAAAACCACTACACCACAACTACAGATTCGATTTCATAATTCCGGTGTGTATATCTCTAAATTTAGGGCATATATGGCCCGATAAAATACATGTAGACGGAAAAAAATGCTTGTTTGTTTTTGACAAGTAACAAATTATGCTTGTCGAAACATACATAAAGTGTATGATATGATTTACTTACTTCTCACATTTCTATTGCTTCTAATGGAGGCAATGCCAAGTGTTTCAAGGTTTTGGTTAATGATTTTGGTGTAAAAGAAAAAGAAATTAAATGTGTGATAGTGTTTCAGATGATTGTCTAGAGCGAGAAGATGAGATATATAATCGGGACATCGAGAAAGCTTCGGCAAGAAAGGTCAGATAAGTATTATTGTAAGTCTCATATCTATATTTTGAACTATCAAATGCTATTATAGAATCACTAGTAGAGAAACGATCTTTGATTCCACTATTAAAATTGGCATTAATTCTGGAATTCTGTGCGTTCGAGATTAAAAACACCTATAGTCGTGGTTAGATCCACCAACCGGGACTATAGGCCCGTATACCTTTAATATATTTGTATTGTATTCGTGCAAGTTTCCAACTTAACCTTCAAATTTTAGATTTATCATGTTATTTATTTTCCATATATCGAATGTCGTTGTAACTTTTGTAATTCTTTACTGAATTGTATGAAAAATTTCTATTATGTGTGGTAAACACAAGGCCCTAGATCCACCACAAAGACCTAATGTAGACCTTCTGAAAGTGGAAAGGTGAATCCGGGTTCGGTAAATGCATAACCGCTAGGTGGGCCTAGCATATAACATTCACAGTAATTGTCTGCTACAGTTTTTATGGGCTTAACATTTGTTTACATCTTATAAAAAACATTTTTCTTTCGTATCCTTAGCTTTGTTGTTTACGCTGTGAGTATAATAATGCCATATATCTGAAAAAAGGTTACTTGTCGGTTCCTCACAAAAAAAAGGAATATTTGTATTTGCGTGAAGAAAGAACATCGATCGGATGCTTATTTTTATTGATCGTGTACTTGGGTACACAAAGCCACCAACATATATATGGTCAACGCGATCGAGTACGTGACCAGATCGCGGTCGAACCGCAGTAGCCTGCCGGACATCGCACAAATCAAAAGCACTCTTTCAGTTCATGCATGCATGCTCCTACTTGACTAGAATGCCGACGTCGATCTTCCTGCGCGCCCGCTCCTTGATCTTGGCGACAGTGACCCTAAGCACGCCGGACTTGAGCTCCGCCTCCACGCCCTCCCTGCTGTACCCCGCCGGGAGCAGCATCCGGGCGTAGATCACCTCGCCGCCCTGCTGTGCGGCCTCCTTGCTAGCTTCTGGCGCCGCGCCGCCCTTTCTGCTCTGGGGAGCATAATCGTTGACGCCGCCGCCGCCGCCAGGGCTCCTCTGGCCCACGTCCCCACCGACGACATGGACCTTCTTCTTGATGACGAGCACGTCCTCGTCGATCTCCACGGCGAGGTCATATTGGGACTGCCCAGGCACCTCGAACCACAGGTTCACCTTCTCGGCGTCCTCTTCTAGCTGCCACCGTTCCTCGCGTGGTGGCACCGGGTGCACCAGAACTGTTATTTCACCATATATACCGGCCGGTGCATGTTATATGCCTTGTAGCATTAATTAGATTGAAATGAAATACACTACAAATTACGTAAAATGCAAGATATATATTGGAATGCGTGAATTGAATCAGAAAAGAAAATGTATCGGCGAGCGAGCTGACCGAAGGCAGGGATGTTAAATGGATGCAAATCCGTCTTTGGGTTGTGATCCCCTTTCTGGCTCGTCGCACAACACACAGAAAGGGGCCGGGGCCTCCTCTGGGAAGAAAGGGAAGCCACCGCCACCGGTGATGGTCTCCCGGCGGAATAGACTGCCGGCCACGCTGCCGATCCGAGGCTCAGAAGGGTGCAAGAAGTGATCGTCGACATTGTCGGACTTCCTTGTTTTCAATGAAACTCTAGATAGCTCCACCCTACTTGGGTTAACAAGAAGATGTAAGGTTGTCTTGTGTTAGAGGTGGAGAAGATTGGAGAAATTTATAGATAGGAAGATATATACTATAGAGAGAAACAGCAACACTGACAAGGTTACCTTTGCTTGGCCCATGAATCAGAGGAATAAAGCGGTTTCTGCGTTGCTTTATCTTGAAGGAATTTGCCATTATATTGCTGCATATGATTCCAATCTTGCAGTTGCAAGGCAAAGAAAAGAACAATACCATGTTTGTTGTCTAGACTAAACTTAGCAACTCCAAGAGCTTGGCTAAAATTAATAGCTAAATTTAAGTATTTAGCCATTTAAAATAGAAAATTTCTTAAAAAAAAAAGTCTACAACAACCATACTATTTTATAAAATCAAATACCCAGTGTCAGTGGTTAGTTATATATGGCCACTAAAAATCAAGGGATAACCAATTTTTTATTTTACAAAACCAGATATAGCATTGTCTGTTGGAGCCTACTTTTTGCTATGCAAATTCTAAAATAGCCGCTTGGAGTTACCCTAAGAAACCAAAAATCCTAACTAATGTACAAGACCTTGGTCCAGCACAAAAAACAAGATTACAGATGAGTTTATTCCTTGCTTCCTTCCGGCCCACCCGTGAAAAAGCAATGGCACGGTGTACTCTTTGAATCGATTTATAAAAAATACGTGTAATATTTTTATCTCTAAATAAATTTATTAAACCGTGGAGAAGAATCATTTGCGCATCATTTCCAACATTTTGGAAACCGGGTGAAACATGCATTGAGGCGCGCAAACGTTTCATCCAAAGCCTTCTTGGCTCCCAATCCGACAGATGCAAGTCGTCACCTAGATTTTCTGGCGTAGCTTCGACGTGGTGTAGCTTCGGCCTTTTCCGTGGAGATGTTGTGTCGCTCACATCTTCTTGTTCCTTCAGTGCACCGCATCCGTGCTCCATTGCAGCAGCGCATCCGTGCTCCATTGTGTGCTGCGCGCATCCCTTGCGGTAGCATCCTCTCCGAGTTCCTATCCATGGGCACCCCTTGAAGATTAAAGAGAGAGAGATACTAGTACAACAAATTTCTACTGTGTAGTCCAACCGCTACTGAAGATCATGCATGCGACAGTCTTCAAACCGCCACAGTTAATACATTTTCAAACGGTGATTGCATTATGAGAACCGCCTCTGATAAAGTTTTTTTGATTATGGTTAGTTCATGAGGTCTGTCTCTAATAATATATTTTCAGGATCCGAGCCTTACCACGCGCCGTGGGCCTCCTGTTTTGGCAGATCAAGTGGTTGCTGGTCCAGGGAAATTGTTTAGGCCCACTAAGGAGTTGTGCAACTTCTTCCGACGCACGGGCACGCGAACTATTCCACGACGGAAAACACAGTCGCCGCCCTCTTCTTTGTCACGTAGAACGTTCGCCCAGGTTGTTCGTGAAGGGCGCATGGCGCAGGAAGGCAGCAACGGAGGGTTTGGAGTTCACGGGGTGGAAGAGGAAGCTTTAATCCTGGGTTTAACCCCGGCTTCGATCGAGGGTCTGGAGGAGGGGGGGGGGGTTAACCGTGGCTTTGGTTACCAACCTCAGGGTCACGGGTATGGTGGCCGTGGCGACGGTTTTGGTGGAGGTCGCGGAGGTGGGCGTGGAAGGTTTGGCGGAGGTGGCTTTGGCAGCTTTGGTGGTCACGAGAGCTACGAGGGCCAGGGCCAATTTGGTTCTAGCTGCGACCGTCGTCCCCATGGCATCAACAGAGGTTTTGGAGGCGGCCATGGGCACAACGACGCCTACGGTGGGCAGCCAGCTAACCCGACGAATCAGCAGGCGCCCCATCCCCACGGCTACATCGA
Source organism: Sorghum bicolor (assembly GCF_000003195.3). Classification (NCBI taxonomy): domain Eukaryota; kingdom Viridiplantae; phylum Streptophyta; class Magnoliopsida; order Poales; family Poaceae; genus Sorghum; species Sorghum bicolor. The sequence goes on along the minus strand of NC_012870.2, from coordinate 49,036,368 downwards.
TCCAGCAGGAGGGCAGCACCAGCAGCAGGCCCCTGCGCCTGCGCAGGATGCTGCTGCTCTTGATCAGCCGATGGCCGGTCACCTGCAGCAGACCGGGCAGCAGTCTCAGCCGGCTGCCGCTGGTCAGGAGCATGGCCGGGCTGCCTCGGTGCAGCAGCAATCTGGTGCTGGAGACCCAAGTCAGCAGCTGCCTCGAGTCCAAAACCTGGAAGGCAACAAGGCTTTGAATGAGGTACCTAAAAGCACTGTCCCACCAAGCAGTAAAAATAATGCAATGATTTTAGATGTGCCAGAGTCTTCTAATAAGGGTGCTAAAAAGAGCAAGGGCAAGCCTTTTTGTTACCGATGTTTAACCAAAGGTCATACCATACATGAGTGCATGGCTGTTTTATGCTGTGATGTTTGCTGTGGTGACCATGTCGCAAAAAGTTGCCCAAATATGAAAAAGACAAACATTTCTGCATTACCATATGGATATGCTGTTGAGGGGTTGGGCTTCTACTATATTCTTGTTTTCACTGATTTTCCCAAGGTTAAGGAAGATGGCACAACTGTTGTGGTACGTGTGTTGGAAGGTTCTTTTACTACTGACATGTTGGCCGTGGAACTGGAAAACCTACTACCATGGAAAACCAAGTGGGAAATTCAGGAGAAGGGCAAGGATACTTTCTCCACTAATTTTCCATCTTCTGATTGGCTGGCGACAATAGTGAATTGGGGCACTATGGACACAAAAACTGTTCAAGGTAAAATTAAGTTTGAGAAGAGTGTTGAGGATGATGTCTATAAATATGAAACTGAAAAGGTGTGGGTGCAGTTCAAGGGACTACCTAAAGAGCTTAGGGAATTCCCCATTATTTGGGCAATTGCTTCTATCCTAGGTGTTCCGAGAGCGGTAGACACAAAGTTTACCAAGGCTTTTGGTAGAGCAAGAATGAAGGTAGCGGTACTTGACCCCAGTCTTATTCCAGTTTTTGTGGATGTGGTCATTGGGGATGATGTTTTTCAGCTTCACTTTGGAGTGGAGCAAGGGGGACAAGAGGGTGAGCCAGTACTGTTAGATCTGGATTCTACCATGGAAGATGAGGACCCTCAAAATGAGTTGGTAGGAAAAGAGGTTGATGATCCAAAGAATAATGAAATTGGGATAAGGCTATGGAAATCGATGGTGAAAATGAAGAACAATCCCATAAGGGCCAAAAAGAGGGCGGTTCAGATGGGGGTTCTTCGAATAAAATAAATAAAAAGAATGCAAATTCCAAATCTATGGTAATATTGACAACAAACAGTGGTGATCAGTGGAAGGCACAACATGTTAACATTGCAAAGGACTCTGGCACATGTAGCAAGATGAAAACATTGAGTGGTGGGACAGTGTCACCCGAACGTGCCAGCAAGAGGACGGCTGCAACAGCGGACCAGGATTCGGTGGAGAAGGTGGCCAAGCTAAAAGCCCGCCTAAATTTGGAATTCGCATCTGACAAAGGTAAAAATGTACAGCTCAGCTCTTTTATTTTTCAAGATGATACCTGTCTATTTAATTCAACAAAGTCTTTAGGGATCCTGTTAGAAAATAATGATCTCGAAATTAATAATTCCTTAGAGCTATTAAGAAGTACATAATGCCAGTGCATGGTTGATAGCAAAAATTTAATGTTTAATGATAAGAGAGAAATTGAGGATGTGGTTTCAGTTTCTTCAAACGAGGAACATTTAAATCTTGAAGAGTTAAATTATATTTGTTCTGATGTTGCTGAGAGCCTAGGTGATGGGGGTTGCGACCCAAAGTCTAAAAACCTCTATATCACACTGCAGAGGCACAAAGAAAAAAAAAACAAAATCAATCAAGATGAAAGGAATTTTTTAGAATTGTAACAGGTTTGCAGATGGTAAGAAATACAGATTCCTGTCAGATCTATCAAAAGAAAAAAACTTAGACTTTATTGCCTTATCGGAAACCGGTAGAGCCAATTTTCCGCAGACCACCTTGAATAATATCTGTGCTGGCAGAGATTTTTTGTGGCATTGTCTGGCTCCACGCGGAAGGTCCGGTGGCATGCTACATGGGGTTAATCTGTTAAATTTTGACATAGGCGAGATTGAGGAGGGTGATTTCTTCATCCATTTTAAAGATAGGAATAGGGAGGATGACTTTAAATTTAATCTGATTCCGGTTTACAGCCCTGCACAGGTTGAGCATAAATCCATTTTTTTCTCAGAGATGGTTCATGTTTGTTCTAAAGACACCTTACCATTTTTATGTTTAATGCGGTGATTGACTCCCTAAATCTCAGAGAGATAGAAATAACAGGTAGGAAGTTTACTTGGGCTAATCATTTACAGAATCAGACTTTTGAAAAAATAGATAGAATCCTTGTTTGCACAGATTTTGAATATAAATTCTCTCATACCACTGTGCACACTTTGACTAGAGAAATCTCTGATCACACACCTCTGCTCCCATCCACAAATAATCCATCCCCTACATATCAACCTCAATTTAAGTTTGAATTGGGATGGTTGCTGAGAGATGGATTTTGTGATATGGTTAAGAATGTGTGGAAGGAGACAGTAGTCAATGGCTCGCCCATTAAGAGATGGCAAACAAAGATCAGAAAGTTGCGCCAACATCTTAGAGGGTGGGCGAGAAATGTGAGTGGCACTTATAAGAAAGAAAAGAAAGATATTTTGAATAAATTAGATGATCCGGATAAAAAGGCAGAAAGCGCCACCCTTAGCCAACCCGAGTTGTACCTAAAACATGTGCTGAATGTGAAATTAGCGGAGCTTCTAAGGGAAGAAGAACTAAAGTAGTACCAAAGATCCAAAGCTAAGCATCTGTTAGAGGGTGAGGCAAACACGAAATATTACCACCTGCTGGCTAATGGTAGACATCACAAGACTCGGATTTTCCAGTTGGAAGATGGGAATAGTACTATTACTGGTGATGCCCAGCTTAAGGGACATATCACGAGTTATTATAAGAACCTTTTTGGTCCACCTGAAATATCCCATTTCACCTTAGATGAGATCCAATTTGACGATATCCCACAAGTCTCCCAATTGGAAAATGAGTTCTTAGTAGAACCTTTCGCGCAGGAAGAGGTTAGAGTTGCGATTTTCCAAATGGAACATAATAAGGCCACTAGACCCGATGGTTTTCCTCCAGAGTTCTATCAAGTTTTTTGGAACGTACTAAAAGATGACTTGATGAACTTGTTTCTGGATTTCCATCAAGGGAATCTGTCTTTGAGTCGCTTTAATTTTGGAACCATTATCCTTTTACCCAAGAAGGAGGATGCGAAGGTGATTCAGCAATACAGACCTATCTGTTTACTGAATGTATCCTTCAAAATCTTCACCAAAGTCGCAACTAACAGATTATCTACCATAGCGAAGAAGATCATAAGACCCACTCAGACTGCCTTTTTGCCAGGAAGAAATATACTGGAAGGGGCAGTAATTTTACATGAAACATTGCATGAACTTCATATAAAGAAGAAAGACGGGGTAATTTTTAAAATAGACTTTGAAAAGGCATATGACAAGCTTAAATGGAGTTTTTTACAACAGACATTGAGAATGAAAGTTTTTTCACAAAAATGGTGTCAATGGGTGAAAATATTCACAGCAGGAGGTAATGTTAATATTAAAGTTAATGACCAGCTAGGCTCCTACTTCCAAATAAAGAAAGGTTTAAGGCAAGGGGACCACATGTCGCCCATACTATTTAATATAGTAGGGGATATGCTGGCTATACTCATCGCTAGAGCAAAAGCAGCAGGACAAGTAGAGGGAGTCATTCCAAATTTTGAGTATAATGTGAAGATGTTGCTATTATTTTTGGTACTAGGTAATGTTCATTAATTTTTTTATCACATGTAACAAGCCTTAAGGGTCCTAACTAATATTCTGTTACAATATTTTGATTAGGGTCATTACTCGAGAAGACATCACTTTATTAAGTAATAATTTCTAAAGCCAGCATTTTTATTTTGGTAGAAAAATGCGGGACGTTACACAAACTCAACGGAAAAACTCTTTATTATTTACGTCCCTCTCCTAATTAGCCGCGTCTCACTTTTTTTTTCTCACCGGTGATTCTAGGTGTCTGTGCGTAAGCGTATACCCTCGAATCCAACACATTTAAATCGCCCACCATGATCTAACAAGACCAAGGCCTTGTTTAGTTGACTCCAAAGTCTAAAATTTTTCTAGGAATCTCTATGACATTAAATCTGGCGGCACATGCATAAAGCATTAAATATAAATTAAAAAAACTATTTGCACAGTTTGTCTGTAATTTGCGAGATACATATTTTAAGCCTAATTAGTTCATGATTCGACAATAATTACCAAACTTTTCCCTAATATATAATTGTGAAAATTTCATACCACCATATCTTTATATGTCCACAAGTAACTATGCTCATCGTGGTCTAATTGGGGCCTTGTTTAGTTCGCAAAAATTTTCAAGATTCCCCGTCACATCGAATCTTTGGTCGCATGCATGGAGCATTAAATATAGACGAAAATAAAAACTAACTGTACAGTTTACCTGTAATTTGTGAGATGAATCTTTTGAGCCTAGTTACTCTGTGATTGGACAATGTTTGTCAAATAAAAACGAAATGCTACAGTAGCCAAAAACAAAAAAATTTGCGAACTAAACAAGGCCTGGGTTAGGGAAAAAAAGAAAAGTTATAGGCTAAATCTAACTCAAAAGCCTAACACGAGTTTAAACCAATTTTAGACCAAAATAAGGGAGTAGTTGGGCTCGACCAAAGTCCAAAACGACAAAAAATGTTGCCATTTTATTATTAGAGAAGAAGAAGGAACTACGGATTATGACTTTGATTTTTTTTTTGCCTCCAATTGACATCTAACTAAATAAAGAAAGCGAAGCAAAATAAAAAACGTAATTCTTATTCTTTTCTATTTGACTATTAAAAGTTATATTTAGAATACTTAGATGTGAGGAATCTAATTATATTAGGACTCCTACTCTGTATTGGTTTAGACGCAAGTTATTCCAACTCGTATGAGCATGTACAGATTATATATATAAGTCTAGATAAAAGAAACTCTCAATCGTCAGTAGTTAGAGGAAGACAGACAAAAAAATGGATGTACGAAAAAAGGAGCCTAAAATTTTGCCTCTTTATTATTAGATATAGATATAAATATATATAATTAGATAACAGAGATATAAATATAGATTTGATAGCTTTTTTTCTTTTGTTACAACGCATGAGCATTTTTGCTTGTACAAACAAAAATGTTACGGTGTTAAAATCTAAAACTTATCTAAACTAGGCCTTGTTTAGTTCACCCCTGAAAGCCCAAGTTTGGTTTTGGTAATTAATGACACCAAGTTGCTAATGCCTTTTGTTTAAGTGACTTGAGTTAGGCATAGCAACACATGTGATGAAGGAGCATGGTGGCATGGAAAGGTGGCCACACGATCACAAAGGGATGAAGCATGAAGTGGAGATCATGGTGATAGACGAGGAGCAAAGTTATCAAGGCAAAGGTATAAACATAGGGTTTTACTTTTGCCGGTCTAAGATGAGTAAAGAAGTGATTGACCGGGTTTAGGATAGATAGCCGACTATCAAGAGGGGAAATCACGGTCATCTCTCGAATCAAGTGCTACTAGGTCCATATCTTGAGCATATGCATTAGGATCAAGTAAAGTGCTAACTTAACTCCTTTGGTGAAAATGTTTGTGAAAAGCTAACACACTTGCACTTTGGTGGTGGACACTTGTTGGTGTTAGCACATTTACAAAGGAGGTGGAGTTCCTAGGGTTCAGAGGGGTGTGGGTTCCTCTCTCCCTCCCGCCGAGCTTGCGAGGCGGGATTCGGCGCTTTTGAGAAAAATAAGTGTATATTTTCTATTGCGCCGGTGGGAAATTTAGAGAAGTCGCGGGAGTGTTTTCTCACTGAGAAACACTCACCGGACGCTGAGTGCGGAGGCACCGGACGCTGGCCTCAGCGTCCGGTGAGCTTGACCTTGCTAGGGTTAAGCACCGGACGCACTCTGAGAGCGTCCGGTGGTTAGCGTCCGGTGTGAGGGGTTTTTGCAACCCTCTCTGCGCACGAGTCCGGTGAGCACCGGACCGTCCGCTGCCTAGCGTCCGGTGAGGTCGCGAGTTTGACAAACTCTCTGCGCACGAGTCCGGTGAGCACCGGACCGTCCGGTGCCCATCGTCCGGTGTGTTGCAGGTAGCCGTTAGAAACTGACACGCGAAATCGAGGAAGGACACGTGGCCAACTCTAGTGCACCGGACGCAAGGTGTCGAGCGTCCGGTGCTCACTTAGTAGCGTCCGGTGCCCCCGTTTACAGCCCAGTGAAAACAGCCAACGACTAGTTTTCTTGAGGGGCTTATAAATAGTTGGTGGCCGGCTTTGGGAGGTCAACTCTTGCACATTTAATTACTTAAGACATACATTGAGCTAGAGAATACTCCCTCCACTCATCTCCTTGCTAGATTGCTCATCCTAATGAGATTGAGTGAGATTCAAGTGCATTGCTTTGAGAGTTGCATTTAGTGGCACTTGATTCTTGAGTTTGCTGCGGATTTCTTGTTACTCTTGGGTGTTTCCCGACGCCCTAGACGGCTTGGAGCAGCGGTGGTGTTGAGCTCGTGATTGGAGATTGTTTCGAGCCTCACCAAGTAATTTGTGAGGGGTTCTTGAGCCTTCCCGCGGGAGATCGCAATTGGCTACTCTAGTGGATTGCTCGTGGCTTGGAGGATCCCCATCTTGTGAGTGGATGTGCGGCACCCGCTGAGGGTTTGGATTTGGATTGCCAATTAGCTCGTGATCCATCAAGTGGGTGTATCGCCACAACGAGGACTAGCTTGCCGGGAAGCAAGTGAACCTCGGTAAAAAATCTTGTGTCATTTCTTGCCGAGGATTCTCTTATTGTTGTGATTGATTGATTGCCTATATTTCTACTCTACAACGTCGGTATAACAATCACTCACCTCTCCTTTACTTTTGTGCATACATTGCTAGTTGTGTAGCTAGTTTAGCTTAGTTCTCTTGTTGTTGTGCTTTAGTGTTTAGCCTTGTACTAGTTTGTATAGGTGGCTTGCATAGCTTAGTTGAGCTAGTGCTAGAATTGCTTCGCCATTTGTTTTACTAACTCACTTGCTTAGTGAAGTTTGTAGAAATTTTAAATAGGCTATTCACCCCCCCTCTAGCCATTTGGACCTTTCAACCCCGAAATCCAAAAAGTTTTCAAGATTCTCCGTCACATCGAATTTTGTGGCACATGTATGAAGCATTAAATATAGAAGAAAACAAAAACTAATTACATAGTTTGTCTGTAAATCGTGAGACGAATCTTTTGATCCTAGCTAGTTCATGATTGGACAATATTTGTCAAATAAAAATAAAAGTGCTACAGTAGCGGAATCTGAAATTTTTTCGGAACTAAACAAGGCCTAGGTGGAGAAAACTCTGCTATTGATTGATAAATTATGGTACAAAGTATTATTAGCTGATTTATTGTGAGAAAACGTCTCCCCTTAGCCGCGTCTCGCTCCTGTGTTCTTTTTTTTCTCACAGGTGATTCTTGCCGCCCATGTGTAAGCACATGCCTCCCCTCGACCGAAGCTTTCCTTCTTTTGCAATCTGGAGATCCCGCTATCAAAATAATTCTGGAGATCACACGATTCGGACAGCGCGATAAGGATAACGCGCTCAAGAGGTGCTAATCGCATAGGCTGCATAATTCTTCCCTAAACTATCCGGCAGATCCCAGGGAAGGAAGCTGGTGCCACGTCGTCCAAAAAAAAGATGGTCGTTCGATCTTCCATCTTGTGGCTCTCGTTTGCTGGAGCGGATCCTAGTGTCTCCAATTGATTCTGCGAGAAGCGACTTCTAGTGTGATTTTTGTGCGCCACCTTAAGCTTCTTTTGGCTTCTCCCACGAATCTGCTCTGGCAAATATATTTGGCCCTCCACCTCCAGGTCGCCAGCTTCTTTCTCTTCTGCTCCGTGACGCTTCCTCTTCTTTCTTCTCTTGGTTTGCTCCGTCGCTTCCTTTGCCCCTTCCTGCTCCATTGTTTCCTCGCACAAACCTCGAACGCATTGCGAACTCCTGCAATTTCTGGCCCTAGCTCTGATTCGCGGCGTCGGCCACCCTGCCCGTCGCGTTCGGTGGGGGGGGGCCCTGCTGCTCCTCTGCCGTTCGCGGGGGGTGGGGGTTGGGGGTCTGCTGCTCCTTTGCTGTTCGCTTGGGTTGAGAGTGGGGTCTGCTGTTGGCGCTCCGGAGTGGGAATCTTGTCTCACGGTGGTTTTCGAGCTCTGCATCTTCCGCTCACTGCTCCTTCCTCCGGCACTGTTTTCGTCACTACAGTAACAGGTATTGTCTCCTAAACCATCCAGGATGCCTTCTGTGTGATGCAACCATTGTTAGTTTCTGCCTGACCCTCCTACTTAGAACTTTGCAATCCTTGTACTTCTATTCGGTACATGATTTGATCATGTATGTTGGGTGGATTTCGGAAGGCAAAGCCCATATATCTGTCTGGCAGAGTGCGATGGCTGGTGGGTGCGTTGAGCTTGTTTGTTTCCATTCAGTAACTCCATTTTGGGAATTATGGACCTCCGAACAAGACTGCCTGCTGTCTGGGTCTATAGATTAGACACAAAATTACTACTGATGAAATTTGTGACATGGAGGATAAGATTTATACATTTTGTTTGGGTTCAATAATATTGTTGTTTACAGAGTAGGATTTCTGAACCCAGAGGTCGCTGGTGGCTTACGGATGGTTTGGAACTCCTTATTGGTCAGCAGGGTAATTTTTAGTGTCAATTTAACAGGTCTGTCCGATTGTTGACATCATATAGCTCGCTGCTGACAGAGTAGTTGGTCATCACATTTATTTTAGAATCCTCATTCTCAGATTACATCCCGTTATCATAGACTGCTTGTGTGGTCAATATTCTATTTCACGTTATTCCTACTTTGGTTCTCTCTTTATATTCAGAATTTCAATCCTCATGCGGTCACTGCTTCCTAGCCATAGAATTTCGGTATCTACGGATTTACTATGGTAGATTACACATAGATTTACCTAGCTTGGTGTTCATCGTTTTTTTTATGTTCATCTGCGTTTTGCTATTTTGTGCATCGTATTTTTTATTGCACTCAGTTTCAGTAGTTGTCTGCACGCATCAACGCCATGGATAGAGATACTGAGGGTTCCTCAGTGAGTACATGTATGTACTTCCATATATTATGTCACTTCTATATCCACACATTTTTGTGATACTTTTATTTAACTCAATTTTGTTTTTTTTTTGTGCAACTGTTGTGTATGCTTGCTCACTACTGTTTTAGCACATACGTCAGAGGCTGAAATAGGACCCTCCCTTCCGCAGTCTCCTTATCTGAGACATGCTTAGTCCTCCTGGCTAAAATTTCATAGTTTCACCGTTTATCTTTGCACCGTCTCTCTCAGATCTTGGAGCCTTCAATATTCCTGCTAATCATAACTCAAGTGACTACAAATCAGAATCAACCAGGTGCCCACAAATCAGGTATGAAATCCAAAATCTCCCTGCCTATGTACAAAAAACGCTATAACCACACAATTCAATTCTATCTTATTTCAGCTTCCACTTCATTAACCTACTCACACAATCTATAACTTTTTCAACACAATATTAAAACATTTACAACAACTCTGTTTCCAAATCCAGTAATGAGTTCTGATAATATAACTGGCTAATCCTCTATAGGTGTACTCATTAAAATATATCTAAGAGATTCTCCATGTTGTAACCATATTCTCAGTTTGTACATGTGCTCATTAAAATATATCTACATGCAGGTTTTTTTTAAAAAAATAGAGTATATACAAAGATAGAATAAATGACATATGAAAAATGCAGAATTATTACTGTTGTTATTCCATGGTTTACCTGTAGGTCTCTATATATGTTGCATTTCCTGATTGTAAAGAAGATTTCGACAAGGAGGAAACTATTTGCATATATATAAAAAAACACAGATCATCCTAATTTTTCTCCATAAATATAAAGGTCACAACTATTTCGTACAATCAACAAAGGGGTCTTACCAAAATAGTTCTAAAAGGATTCAACTGTCATCATTACTTAAATGGTTATGACTGCAGGTGCTAAACGTTTAATTTCATAATAATTCTAAAACCATTCAATCATCATCCTTGCTTGGATATTTTCCAGTGCAAATCCTATGAACTTAATTCCCACATTGGATCACACATGCGTTGATTCTTTTCTTTTTCTATGATAAATATGCAGGTATTGTAACGACACAACTACGATAACACTTATCAAGATGAATGCCCACCTCTATAAAAATCTCACAGTAATTAACGACTCGGAGATTCAATCCATCACTGCGCACATAGAAGAAAGAGCAGTGATTGCAAGGCTTCCACAACCAGCAAGAGAGATCATAGGTCACAAAGACTTAAAGGATGTAATCCTGGAAGAACTCCAGATTAATATCAAGGTAGAAGATATCTCACAGTACAACTCAGATTACATTATCATGCTAGACTCATCCAGTACAAAAAGCATCATGCTTAACAGAGGATTTCTCAAGGTTGGTACCTTTATACATCCACTGATCCCATGGGACACAAGTTATGGTTCAACAGTTGTTCCTCTTCAGACCCATATTACAAATGCTCAGCACCTAAATCCCCATTCACTCATAGCATCCAACAGTGAACACCTAACCATTTATATCTCTGGGCTTCCACCTCATCTCTGTTGTGAGTTCATAGTACGCCACCTCCTTAGGAAAATATGCACTATCCATAAAATAGCATTCACACCAGCAAACCTCAGTGGATGCTTACGGATCAGAGATATCTATACTGGAGATTGCACATATAGATGTCAAAAAAGGAACACATAATGGCGGTATTATCAGCATTTGGCCATTATGGTATGAAGTCATTACAGAGGACATGCGTGCCAACCAAGATGACCTATACTATTTAGAAAACACTGACAACTTTTGAGGTAACAACATTCACATTTACAATGTCTTTATTAAATTGGAATGCTACTATCTATAATCATTATGAGTACAACATTAGCAGGAGACTCTGATCTTGACAGTGAGCACCATAAAGAGGTCCAAAAACAGTACTATGACCTTCAAGGTATACTCATCTATTCCTAACACCTTCGAATTCAAAATGAGCCGGAAAAAAATAGTCAACTTCTTTGAGAACCACAATGATCTAACATCGGTTTCTTAATAGGTACCTTAAGCACCAGACAACACAGCATATTTTGCCAGCAGGCTTGAAGCAATCAAGAGCCATATTCTGCCAGTCTGGACCAGAGATATACATAATATTATTACTAATGTATAATGCTTGCATCCTGTACATACATGCATATGTCATATTTTTGTTTATGTAATATCGTTGCCTACTCAGAACAAGAACCTATCCAATACTTAATGCATCCATCCTGTAAATACCTACAGATGTAATATGTTTTTATGCATCTAGCATATATAAATATCCACTCTGTTAAGAACTCTAAATGTCCAACCTTTATATTCTATATGAACTTATCCACGCACGCGATGGCGCGCGGATTCTACTAGTAATCGCATAATTGAAGGTTGCAGCGCCTCACCATTGACGCCTCGGCCGCAAGGAGCAGCAGGCGGCACGATGCGGACAGCTTGACGAGGATCTCGCGCTCAAGATGGGGTTTGCATACGCTGCATAATCCCATAATTGTACGTATTTATGTATTCAATTGTCAAATTGATGTATTCAATATCAAATTAGTGGATATGAGAAAATTGCTAGAGGGCCACGACGCTGCATACGCTGCAGCAGGGGACCTAATCTCTTCCGTCTTGCTATCTACTCCTAGGTGTTGGCTTCTCCCCATACTTCATCATCACCTTGTCCTCTCAGATCTATTAATTTAATAATGAATAATCTGACTATAATCGCAATCGCAAGGAAGGAGCAGTTCACTAAGATTTATAACCATAGACATGTTCTGTACAGATTTTTTGTTAAGATCAAATGATTTACAAATTAATTTCATTCAGATGTCACTAGTAGAAAAGAGTACAACGCCGACACCCCTTTTTATACTACAAACGGTTTTAGTTATCACGCGCCTGTGGTATAAAAAGTCGTCTGTCCGCGGTTGGCTTGCCGTCTGTGCTAATGTATCTTCACAGGCGGTTTTTCTAACAAAACCACTTGTAGAAATCATGTATTTCTACAGGTGGTTTTCCTAAGGAACCGCCACTAAAAATCATATTTCTACATGCGGTTGCTTAAGAAAACAGCCTGTAAAAATAATTTGAAATTGATTTTTTTGAGCTTTTCAAATGACCTCGTTTGAAAAAACAATCAAAATAAAAGTTATAGATCTCGAAAAGTTATGAAATTTTGTAGTTGATAATTTTTTTCATTTGAAATCATCTTGTCATCGAAAACAACGTTTGAATTTCTCAAATTTAAAATTCAAATTTTGTAAATTACCTCAGATGGAGAAACTACCAATATAAAAGTTGTGGATCTTGAAAAGTTATGAAACTTTGTCGTTCACAACTTTTCCATTCGAATCTGTTTACGGTCTCAAATAATCAATGTATGCTCAGTTTAGGATAATATGTGGAGAACTAAATTCTAATATAGACATATGTCAGTGATAGGTGGAGTGGTAGAGGAGGTTACACGCGAGGGTGAGGTCTTAGGTTTGAATCCCATTGGCTGTGTAACAGGCGATTTTACGTGAAAAAATGTGAAGACGGACAGGCGATTAGTCAGTGGGCCTTCCCTGGTATTAAATATTTTTTTTCCTATTTTTAAAATGCGATTTCGTATTTTCTATAAAAAAAATCCTGAGAATGTTTTCTACAGGCGGCATACAAAGAACCGCCTGTGGAACTAGCCCATTTCTACTGGCCTACAGTGCAGACGCTGCTAGAAAACGCCAGTAAAAATAGGTTACCAACCGCATGAATAGTATACCCATGTACTAGTGTGTTAGTTTCAAAAATGCCCACCGTACTGTTGCATTTGCATCCTAACCATGTCAAGCGAGTTATCAGCATATAGTTGCATTAGCTAGTGTTCAGTTTTTGTTACAGACATGTTGTAATCGCGTAGAATCATGGGCACGAAGGAGATTGCAAGCCCACTGGTACAATAAAGCTTTGTACTAGCGGTTCCAAACATATTTGTACCCCTTTGTAGCATCCGGTTTTAAAGATAAAACCTGATACACCAACAGTAGTAAATAAAGATAAAAAGTTTGTAAAACGAATCTACGCAATTTGAATGGATCAAATCAGAGTCAAAACGGAGATTTTATGATCAAAATAGGCTCAGTGGCAAATATGAATATTGAGAAAACGTATTTTTGAATCTGAATAAAGAAAATACGCTTTTGAAATAAGAAAACATATTTCAAGAATACGCTATGGACTACGGGTTTTGTAATTAAAATTTGGAAGGACTCTTTTGCAAAAGCTAGGCCGAAGGGGTACCCTTCAATCTGAGCCGTTGGATCTTGTCTGGACGACCGAGATTAGATTGGGGGTTGGGAGAGAGAGAGAGAAGCCGGCCAAAGTTGGGGGGGAACTCGGCGGCGCCATGGGCGGACTTGGCTGGTGTTCGTCAATCCAGTGATTTGGAACATGAATCGAGGAACCAAAGGCACAGGAACGCAGAGTAGCTTATCGCGATCTCACCTAGGGCATGTCGGGGAGCGCCCGGGGTGCACTCGCGATGGAGGATGGCGGACGGACGAGCTCCTGCAAAGTTCGGCGAGGTTAAGCGGAGTGTAGAGAGCACGAAAAAGAGAAAGAAGGGTCTTGGCGACTTCACAAGGCCAATGGGAAGCCCGGTAGAGAGCTCACCGAGGCAAAGACTCGACGAATTGGGACTTCAACCTCGACGGCGATCTAGGATTTCTCGATGGTGGCGGCAGCACGGCTAGGGCAGCGGGTTTCTCTAGGGTTGGGGATAGGGAGGTGCCGAGACTGTGGCTGCTATTTATGGGAGCCCTCTATATGCGGAGCAAGCCAACGCGAAGAATCTACGTGGCCGGTTTTGAACTCGTTGTGGAGTCCAACTCGGTCACGAGGTAGCAGAAGGTCCTGACAGGTGGGCACCACCTGTCAGTGTCTCAGTGACGCGGGGCCTGCTTATCAGCGTCGGCAGCGAAGAGGGGAGTGCTCACGCGACTCGACGGTCCAGTCTGTCTTTGCGGCCCAGGAACACAGGAGAAGAAGGGGAGAGGGAGCTGGGCTATGGCCCCGAACCACAGGCAGGCAAATGGGAAGCCTTCGGGCCAAATTCCAGGGGAGGAAGGAAGAGAAAATAAATCTCTTTCTATTTTTATTTTCAAAACCTTTCTCAAATAGATTTCAAAAGAATTTTAAAAACCCTTTTGAATTTGAAAGAACCACTGAAACAAAATAAATGCAGCAGCATGGATGCTCAAACATGTAACTAGACTTTATAGTGGATTTTAGTTTTATAAAAATTATTATAATACTCGCAAAAATGCAATAAATCAATTTACTCTATTTTTAAAAATATGCAATTTTTAGAGTGTTACCGTGATCTTGATTTGTCCATGATAAAATACTATCACGATGAACCCTATTTCCTGATGTACGGATTACATGTATAAAACGTGTTAGAGAAGACAGCCGGGTGATGTTAGGAGATGGACAATCTTTTCTTTTTTTGCTGCGTTCTTTATTGCAAATCGTTATCAGTGGGAATGAGAATCGTTTTAGACGTCATATGTCCATGTGTAAAGGATTGAAGTGTTTTTTTTTTTTTTTTTGCCTGATGCTGGCAACTACCTTCACTTTCCCCTCTCTATATATATCGCCTGGATGCACGACGAGGACGTATCATCGAGTAGGGAAGGACATGGCCTCATTGGTGACAACCTTGGGTAGATGGTCACTCCAAGGGAAGACAGCTCTCGTCACTGGGGGCACCCGTGGCATTGGGTAAGCCTCCCTGCTTGTCTCATCCCCACACATGTACTACCGGCCAGTACACTAGTACTAATCTCAAAGCTGAGCCGACGGGAGCTAGGGTTCGAGTGCTTTAGTTTTAGTGTGCCATCGATCTGTCGTGTGGTGGAGGAGCTGCTGGCGCTGGGAGCCGCCGTGCACACGTGCACGTTCAACGAGGCGGAGCTGAACGAGCGCCTCAAGGATTGGCACGCAAGGGGCTGCCGTGTCACCGGATCCGTCTGCGATGTCTCCATGAAAGAGCAGCGGGAGCACTTGGTCCGCGACGTCGCGTGCCAATTCGGCGGCAAGCTCGACATCCTTGTGAGCAACTCTCTTTTCATTTCTTTATTTTATTAAACAAAATCTCACATTAACACGCTCGCGAAAACGAAAAAAAAAGAAAGAAAAAAAAGGGTTATTATCATAAATCCACAGCGCAACTCAGTTATATCGGTATATGAACTAAAAGACATCGCCGGAGACCCTTCAAATGTCTATGACCATGAATGAAAAATGGTGTCCAGGTAGTACTGTTGGCAATTGCTCCCGTACTCCTTTTATAAAATTTGCACAGATCTCAAAGTAGCTCATTTAAAAAATTAATTAAATTATTTTGCTAATTATTTTCAACTCCCCCCCGCGTGGCCCCAGACCATTCAAGCCCAGCCCATTCCTAGCCCACAGGCTTGCAAGGAGCAGACTCATCGGAGGATTCTTTTACATTATCTCTGACATTGATGTGCTGTCTGCCGGTTCATCGCATACGGCCCGTCATAGGAGGAGATCGATGTGGACCTCCTCATGCGAGCTCTGCTTGGCGGCGCCGGCGGGCGGCGCGGTGGCTTTCCAGCGGCGTACGGCGACGCCACGATGTCAAGTGCCTTGCGCAGTCTCCGGGGGCGTCCGTCCATCGGACGGTAACATCCGTTCACGTTCCTGCCTAGCGCGTGTGCTCTCACTAGCTACATAAAAGACGCTGCCAAATTGGTCCACGTCCAACTCAATCATCGCACATGTAAATAATTTTTAATAAACTAAAAAAAAGTAATAACCGTTAAGCCAAAGATCTAAATAAAACTCCGATTACACCATTAGACTTTTTTATAATAAATCTTTCAAAATAAAACCCCACATGAATATGTTTACGTAAAATTTTATTAATAAATATTTATCTGTTGAAGATGATACAACATAGAACAATACTAAATATATTGTAGAACATCACATATTTAGTACGTGAATAACATTAACTATATCGTAAAACATTACATATATATTAAGGGAACATCTCCAGATTAACAATCGCATATATAGTATATGAACAACCACTAAATACATCGTAGAACATCACATGTATAATAAGTGAACATGCCAGATACGCTACAGAACAACACTAAATACATTATAAAATATCACATATATATAATACGTAAACAACACTAAATATATCGTAGAACATCACATGTTTAATACTAAATAAACATTATCAGATAAACCATAAAACAATACATATATACTAAGTAAACATTCCTAGATACACCATAGAATAACATTAAATACATCCTAGAACGTTGCATTATAGTATGTCCTAGTCCCAGCATACTGATCTGCAGCTCCTTGCCGGACATCACCCAAACAGTAACAGAACTAGGGGATTTAGGGTTCGGCTTGGGTATGTGATAGGCATGGATTGGGCTTGAATAGGCTCGGGTGAAACCTAGTAAAAAAATTATTTTAAAAAATATTTAGAGAATGTTTAGTTCCCCTTATATTCTAAAAGATTTTAGGGTTTTGATTCATTATTTTGTCAAATAAAACTAAATACTATAAAAATATTTTAGTACAAAGGTGGTTATTTTTTATTTTGAATTTTGGCCTCCAGAGGCAAAAATCCCAAAACAAAAACAGCCTTATGAAGTTCTCATGAGGGCAATAAATTCTGCATTTTAGATGAAACTAAACATAACCTACAAATTTTGACATTTTGCATTCCATCAATCCAATATAGTTGGCATTTTGTATTTTGTATTTTTTTGAACTAAACAACCCCTTAGTTAATTAGGGCATTGTTTAGTTCCCAAAACATTTTGCAAAATTTTCACATTTTCCATCACATCGAATCTTTAGACGCATACATGGAGCATTAAATATAGATAAAAATAAAAACTAATTACATAGTTCACTTGTAATTTACGAGAGAAAACTTTCGAGCCTAATTAGTCCATGATTGATAATATTTGTCAAATACAAATAAAAGTGCTACAATGTCCATTTTGTAAAAAAAAAATTGCAACTAAACAAGGCCTAAATACTAGCTTTGAGATCGATGCAGATCGGAGCACATCTCAGTACTGTTTGGTTCAGTAACTGTAAACTAAACGGTAGTGGGAATTAGTGGGAAGAAGACGTATAGGCAACGAAAATAAATCAAGCGAGTACATGATTTGTTTGGCTCGGCCAAACAAACCGGGATCGACTGCCATTTCTCTAGCCGGCCATGGCAAACAACACAACGCACGCACCGGAAGCACAGACGCTTGCGGCACTGGCGCCGGCCACCGCCAAATCGATCTATCACGCGGAACACATTGTTTAATTTTAAAAAAATTGTAAAACTTTTTAGATACTTCATTAAATCGAATCTTCTGGCACATATATAGAGCATTAAATATAGATAAAAAATAACTAATTACATAGCTGTAATTTAGGAGACGAGTGTTTTGAACCTAGTTAATCTATGGTCAAAAAATATTTATCAAATTACACAGCTGTATATTTTGTAAAAATTTTGTAACTAAAAAGGCCTGGATTCACGAGACTCGCGCGCTATTCCAACGCCCACGGCCATATTGACGTAGGTTTTGGTTGATGCAGCGACGAAGCTCTATCGATCCCAAACCCAATAGAATACTCACAGCCACAGTAGTGTCTGCTGCATCTCGATGGCTTCCCATCGCCGGAGACTAGTCTATGACGGTGGCACGCTGTAGAAAGGACCTGAGCTCTGTGCTTCATCGACGTCCTCCTATCCTATCATATATGCAACGCTGGGAACAATGATAGACGGATTGTGACGAGAGAGATCGTGTGAAAGACGGAGGAAAGAAATTTTCACTCTTTGATATTCGATATATAGATATAGATTAGTTAAATAATAGGTCTATGAAAGTATAATTATACATGAAATATTTGTTCACAATTTGACAAGAGTAAGTGATTTCAGCTGTAATAGCTAATTCGCTATATTGAGGTGTCATGGACGATAAGAGTCGAGCCTGGTTTCTTGAGTGTGCTAGTGTGATTTCACTGATAAAAAGGTTACTCCAAAAAGAATTAGTAGATAGTAGAAAAAATATACACAATTAAACTCAATTTGGAATAAAAACAATCTATAGTTAACACACACACACACACACACACACACATATATATATATATATATATGCATAAATTAGAGTAATTATACAACCGTATCTCTAGAAAAACAGTTAATGTGAAATAAGTTGAGACAGTTTATTTCTACATTAAAATCAAGGTATATTTATAAAACTAAAACTCATTTTTAAATCTCAAAGCAAACAAATGTCTTGGAAATTATATATGAATCTTCCGAGTACGACAATTATGGAGTGTTTTGGACTGCTCTACAAACTACACCGTGGAGCAGCTTCACAAAAAAAACTAGAGTTTGTTGTGTACCACTTTAGGTGCTCTCACAACTCGATCCTTTTTTTCCGTACAGAGTACATGGAGCTGAAACTGTCTGACAAATAAATATAGAATGGAGCTGAAAACATAGAGCAGGATAGTCTTAAACATCCTCTATATCAGGACTCCTTTTACACTAAGCTTGTTCCATAGTAGAAGTATTTGTGGTGTTGTACATCTGCTTACTCCCTTCAATAGTGAAGTGGCATGCTGCTTACGTGCGCATTTAAGAAGGAAACGAGTGGTCATGCAGATGAATATAATGTTTTAGCCTATACTCATTGACATACTCAGATTAGTCCAATAGCTCTATTTTACCCTTGTCCTTCTTTCTAAAATTACTAAACCTTTTTTAAAAAGGGAATAAATTAATACCTAAGCTTCTGCATCAATCAATGCATATGGTTGTTCCTTATTACAAGTGGTACCAGAACGTTTCAGGTAATCTCGAAAACTAAGTTTCGTGTAAAAGAAGAAAATAGAACAAAAGTACTACTAAAAGATAAGACTAGAAACTAGACTATGAATATCAAATTTATTGAGTTGTCGATAGTTGAAACTACTACATAGTTTTCCATTTTGATTTTTTTGAGTTCAGAAATAATATAGGTTAACTAACTTAGTTTGTTTACTAGTGAACTTACCCATTCCTCATAGACCAATATTAGTTATTAGCTCATGAGGAATGAGATGGCAATTGGACCAACTCATTTTATTCAACAAACCAAACAAAAAACTTAAGGCTGAGTGATGATGGACCACTTCATTCTACCAACAAAACACCCCATAAAAGAACAGTGTATAGTACTTTTTATAAAAAGATGCAAGACGGCTCCCGTTAATATGTTAAGAAGAAATGAATATTGTCAAGAAGCTCTATCTATTTTTTTCATAAAAACATAGGAGAACTACGCTTTATTATATTAAGAAGAAAAAAGGGGGAAGAAGCCCGTAGAACACACAATGATGCAGAACAACAAAATGAATCACATATGTCGAAATACAAAAACTCTATGAACCCCATCTGTGAACCCAAGGTAAACAGAAAACTAAGGCCTTGTTTAGTTACACTGAAAATCTAAATTTTTTTTAAGGTTCCCCATCACATCAAATCTTGTGGCACATGCATGAGCATTAAATATAGATAAAAAATAACTAATTGCACAATTTATCTATACTTTGCGAGACGAATCTTTTGAGCCTAGATAATCCATGATTGAACAGTAATTGTCAAGTACAAACGAAAGTGCGTCACCCAAGCAAATAAACAAGGCCTCGGAGGTTCACACACATAGACACACACTCACTCTCATACACACAGTACAAAAACATATGATGGACAATTGTCATAAATTGTTTGTGTATATATATATATATATATATATATATATATATGTTTTGTTAAACTTTTAGAAAGGTCGAAAAAGCAGCACTTGCTATCTATTCCCTCTATTCCAAATTGTAAATTATTCTAGCTTTTTTAATAGGTATATATTTTGTCTAGATACATTGTAAAATATGTGCATCTAGAAAATCTAGAACAACTAACAATTTGGAACCGAGGAATAGAATATAACATACAACAACATTTAAAGAAAGACATTTGACCAATTTTCTCAGCATACGTACGTGTATTCACATTTTGTTACCAATGCATTTCTATTTTCAGCGAACATGGTCCCCTCGGTATGCTCTGTATAGTTTGACCATGTATAACTATCTTTTAGGTAGACAATGCAGGGATATGCATTAGGAAATCAGCAATGGAGCATTCCGCGGAGGAGTATTCAATTGTTATGGCCACTAATCTTGAACCCGCATATCATTTGTCCCTACTTTCACATCCACTTCTGAAAGCCTCCGGGTCTGGCAGCATTGTTTTCATATCTTCAATTGCTGGAGTGGTAGCCTTATTTAGTGGACCAATTTATGGAATGACTAAAGGTAATAGATACATTACTATATAGTGGTTATTTCCTTTTATATTTGCATCTCATGTTTCAGCATGAATAACTAGCTTTGCGCATATTTTTAGCTGGCATGAACCAATTAGCAAAGAACTTGGCATGCGAGTGGGCAAAAGACAACATAAGGATAAACTCTATTGCGCCAGGGTACATCTCGACTTCACTTACAGAAGGAGTAAGGGTCTCTTTGCCACTACATCATTGATCTTATTATTTTTCGATTAGATTCAGTGATTATGTGAGTTTCTTATAGCAATTATAAACATTTATATTATTATCTCATATTTAAATTTACTTACTGCATATTACAATAAGCTTTAAATAGTTTATACCACTTCCTTGTGAGACTACCTGACTTTTTGTTAACATAATATTCATAGAATTTGTCTGCATATAGATAATTCATTGCATAGTATCTTCAGAATATGCCATACTCCTTCTGTCCTTGAAAGCTTTAATTCCTAGAATCCATGCCAGCCAAACTAAGTTTGACCAACTTTATAGAAAAGAGCATCAATATCTATCTAATGATACTAATTTGGTATCATAAATCTTAGCGTTCTTTTCTAGAAATTCGACCAAAGTTTAAAAAGTTTGACTTAAGATAACTCTAGGAATTGAAGCTTTGAAGGACAAAGGGAGTAACTTTCAACATATTATCATTGGCGTAGTTGAAGAGTAAATAACAATACTATGTAATTGGCAGTTACTTTGATAATGTTGCTTTTGTTATATATGATTTTACTACAATATAGTCAACCCATATTTGTATGAGTTGCTATAAATACAATTGGCACAAAAGAAATACACTTTTTATTATGCACAATATTATGTTTTGAATTGTTTTGCAAAATCTACTGTACTCAAAACTTGCACAAAATATAAATGATTTCAGTTCCAGTGATACTTTGCAGTTGCTATGTTGTTTTGATTCATATTTTGAACTAGCTGGAGTATCTAAAGTACTAACTGAACAAAGTCACCCAATCCTTAATAGTTGAAAAATATACTATATCCCAACAATGTCTATAGTCATTGCTGTGAGGCTCAGTTACAAACATAGACGCTCATGAACACGAGTGCACACTCACCCATATGAACGCACACACGTACATCCTACCATATGAGCACCTCCAAAGAACCAAGTTGGACCGATAAATCTCGAGATTGATGAAGTCACTATAGGCGCTTCGCTATCGACGGACACATCGCCTACCACAGAAAGAATAACACTGTTAAATCCTGGAATAAATTCAGAAAATACAAGCATCTATGTTTATTCATAATTGTAATATAGAAGAATCGTGAACCCACTTTTGGTCTCTACATAAAAGCACACAACCTAAACAAAGATAAAGGAATACTAGATCAACACCTATGTCCATGGGAGAAAAACATCATGATTGCTTGCGCTAATTGTTGCAATGCCGCTGCAACCAAAGCCTCTAATTTTCATTAGGATATGTCAAGTGCATAGCCAATGGATAACCGAATGTATAATCTGAAAAGAAGAATAAACATGTTTCTTTTCTAACACTAAATTATTTCTGCATAACCAAAGCGAACAACAAGTAGCTGACGTACCCTAGCAGAACTAAAGGTTTTACCTCCGTCCCAAACAGTGGAAGTCAACTCCCAAACATATAATAAATGGTACAAGGTCGAGGAAAGCTTAAAGCAACATGCATGCAGCTCCAAACCATGCGGGCAAAATGACATTCAATGAACATGTGCTTAATTGTCTCATTTTTATGACAAAATTAAAGCAACACTTTTCACTATCTTGCCAATTATGTTTTGCTATCTTAGCTTTTGTTAAAATCACTGCTCTACAAAGATACAAAAGAAATGTTTTGATGTCCGGTGGCCTTTAACATCTCCAAATAATGTTTAAGTTGAGAACCTCCATGTGAATTAAAGCTTAATAATGGGATTTCACCAAGAACTTTACCTTTGGGTCCAAGTTCCACTGAACACATCATTCTCTTGTAAAGTGTAATATTAGCAATGCAAGAAACAAGTTCAATTCAAGCCACTAATTTAGGTCCAATCAAATCACGCCTCCATAACATGTTTAGAGGTGATGCACCCAAATCCTTATCTATAATATCTTGTTTGTGTCTAGTGATGATATATAAGCTAAGATATTGTTCCTTATAGATGACTTTTCTAATCACTTATCCTCCCAAAATCTCACATGGAACCCATATTTAATTGTCAAGGGTCCAAAATGGAGAAAATCTTGTTTCGATGTCCTAAATTGTTTCCTGCTTCCTAATGCTAAATCTATAGCTAAGCTGTATTTGAAATTCGTTGTTTTCTATGAATATGCTGAATTCATCTTCTCCTAGCCAACATGCATATACTCTCGCCACACAGTAACACAGGACCTGCAATATCTTGAGGAAAAGACACGAGGCCTCTTATTTTCGCCTTGTTCGCTTGAGCTTATCAGCCGAATCTATCAGCCATTCAGCAGTATTTTTTTCACAACAATTTGTTTTTTATTTGTGCAGGTTTTTTCAAACAAGGAATTGAGGGACAATATCTTGAGCCGAGCTCCACTCAGGCGTGCAGGAGAACCAGAGGAAATATCTTCTATCGTTGCTTTCCTTTGCATGCCTGGTTCGACGTACACTGCCACACGTTCGGGCAGGGCCTGTTGCCCCGGTTCCCGAGCCGGTGCTGCCCTTCCGGGACTAAAGGCCCACCCTTTAGTCCCGGTTCGGGCAACCGGGGCTGAAGCCCCCCCCTTTAACACCGGTTGGTAACACCAACCGGTGTTAAAGGGTCCTACCAGGGCTGCCACGTTGCAGGACCCTTTAACACCGGTTGGTATTACCAACCGGTGTTAAAGGGTTTCTTTTTCTTTTTTTTTTGTTCACTTCTTCGGTTCTGTTTATTGTTTATATATAATATATAATAATAGGTTTTTCAATACATGTTTTGCTGATACAATAATATATTTATATTACACGCATATTAAGCATATATAAATGAAAATTATAGGCTTAGCTTAATAATTAAGCTTTGCCTATAATAAAATGAATAGACCACATCAAAAATTAAATAGATATGTAAAAAGCTTTATATATATAGTTTTATATGTACAAAATTCGTAACACATATATACATAGAGTTTTTTCTCCCAATGTCTACAAACGATACAAATGATCATCGTTGTTTGGAATAAGAGTTTCGTTGCCGTTGAAGTGAAACTCGCCGTTTGGATTGATCACTTGGTCGCGGAGAAATCCTGCTATCGTCTCTTGGATAGCTTTGATTCGGTCTTGTTGTAGGACCTTTTCCCTCAGCCATTCTGTCTTTAATTTAAAATAAATAAAAAAGGTATTAGTTATCTAAGTTATTCAATATAATTCAAGAGATAATGAAAAGAGACATGTAACGTACTCTGAGCGTCTCTGTGGGTGTTTGATTGAATTGTGCCATCATGAATTTGCACACGTAATATGCACATAGATTGTTCCCCCCTTCTTGTCTTAAACACCACTGTACGATATATATATAAAAATATTCACGACCACGACAATAAGGCTAAAAGTTAGCGAAAGTTTGTTAGCTAGTAGAACTTACTTGTGGATGTATTATGTTAAGCGGCGCTTTACATCCACTGAGATGTTCACGGTCAATGAATCTTTCCCAAACCCTATACACAGCCATTGTGGATCGTGAACTAATAATTATAGAGTCATATTATGATATTTTTTTAGCTGAGATCGACATTACGTACCTTTGAATAATGTTTACCATTTGTTGATAATTTTCTTGTGGTTTTCTCATTGAGTCAAAGATTATCAACCGGTTCTTGGGAATTTCAATAACCATGAGTATCCAGTGAAAGCTGTTTACACACATATATATATAGTCAGTCCTATAATGTAAAATCAGGATCATCATGAGGACAGTCAGCCATTTCTATGTCTGCAACCATACATATATATATATATATATTCTATACAAGATAAGAAATACACTAATACTACTACAAATGAAAGTGTTGGAGTGCTCTAAAAATAATACTAGGATCTTTTAAGCCAAGTAATACATTAGAATAAAAAACAATACTAGAATAATACATACATACATACAAACAATTATAATTCATACATACAAACTATATATATGTGTGTATATGTACAAAAAATAATATACATACATACAAAAAATAATACATATATACAAAAAATAAAACATACATACATACTATATATATA
The DNA here is from genome assembly GCF_000003195.3 of Sorghum bicolor. Taxonomy (NCBI): domain Eukaryota; kingdom Viridiplantae; phylum Streptophyta; class Magnoliopsida; order Poales; family Poaceae; genus Sorghum; species Sorghum bicolor. Next base: position 49,011,417 of record NC_012870.2, on the reverse strand, counting down.
CTAGAATAATATATTAAAAAAATAATACATACATACATACATACAAACAATTATAATTCATACATACAAACTATATATATGTGTGTGTATATGTACAAAAAATAATATACATACATACAAAAAATAATACATATATACAAAAAATAAAACATACATACATACTATATATATATACTAGAATAATATATTAAAAAAATAATACATACATACATACAAACAATTATAATTCATACATACAAACTATATATGTGTGTGTATATGTACAAAAAATAATATACATACATACAAAAAATAATACATATATACAAAAAATAAAACATACATACATACTATATATATATATATATACTAGAATAATATATTAAAAAAATAATACATACATACATACAAACAATTATAATTCATACATACAAACTATATATGTGTGTGTATATGTACAAAAAATAATATACATACATACAAAAAATAATACATATATACAAAAAATAAAACATACATACATACTATATATATACTAGAATAATATATTAAAAACATAATACATACATACATACATACAAACAATTATAATTCATACATACAAACTATATATGTGTGTGTATATGTACAAAAATAATATACATACATACAAAAAATAATACATATATACAAAAAATAAAACATACATACATACTAAACACCATATATACATATATATATATATATATATGTATATATGGTGTTTTGATTTGTAGTATTATTTTTTGTATATATTTTTATGTATATATATGTAATATTTTTTGTGTATATATATATATATATATTTCTCTGGTCTAGTGTATATAAATACGTAATTTATCAATGGCGGCGTTCTCGATCTATACTTAGCACACAGCCGGCCGGAGAAGATCGCGCGTGGGGAAGATGATGTACTGTGCAGTGGCCCGCGCGCTCGATCTGGCCGTGGCCCGCTGCGGCGGCGTTGGCGGAGGGCCGCGGCGGCGCTGGTGGAGACGGTGGTCGCGGCGGCGAGGGAGTCGAAACGACGGCGGCGAAGATGAACCCGGCGGCGCTGGAACGAAGACGAAGACGATGAACTGCCGGATCCAGGGCTCCTGCGTATATTTATAGGGGCAGACCCTTTAGCACCGGTCCGTGGTATGGACCGGATGCTAAAGCCCCATTTTTTAGTTAAGGGTTTTTCAATTGTTTTATATATACAGTTTATATTATAAATTGTATAGTAAATTAAATATTTTGCATAATGTTTTTTAACAGTGACATATATTGTAATTTGTTTTAATGTACACATGAAAATTTTTAAACTTAAATATCTTATTGTATTTTTAAAATTTGCAATGATTTTGTAAGAAATGTTTAGTATTTTGTTAATGCAAAAATATATTATTCCAATAAATTTACAAAAACTATATCCAATGAACTGGAAATTTATTTTCACATCATATTGACGTAAAACTTTTTATTTTTGTTATTTATTACTAGGAATGCTAGTTGGGTATAATTTTCATCAAATAAAAAATCATATAAAAATATATATCTTGATGAACACACCCTTTGACCGAACCCTAGATTGTCCCAAATGGAAAAGTCATGAATACAAAGTTTGCTACACTCATCAAGTTCTACATGTTGTCTAATGGTCAACTTTTCATTTGGAAAAGTTTGAACCACTGAATTTTGAATTTTCATAGAACTCATAGCCACGCAGCGGTTTCGGAACCTTAGATGGTCTCGAATGGAAAAGTTATGAATTCAAATATTGTTCCACTCATCAAAATCTACATTTCATATATAGACCATTTTTGCATTTGACAAAGTTTTGGGAAGGTGTAGTTGAAAATCCACAATTGACACATATAGTTTCATATAGTTTGTGTGAGATTCAAGAATTGGTGGGTATTGTTAACTTAGACTTTCTCAAATGGAAAAGTTGTGTATATAAAAAGTTTAGATCTTGAAGATATCTAACAACTTGGTATTCAAAATATTTTCATTTGAAGTAATTTAGTTTGTTATTTGACCAAGTTTGACCAAGTTTGACCAAAACCCGTCTTGGATTTTATAGAAATGTAATTAGGATTGGCTCAAAATTATCCAAATGGAAAAATGGACAATATATAAAATATAGATATTGATGATCTCTAACAACTTTGTATTCAAACTTTTTTCATTTGAAGTCATCAAATGGGCTATTTGACCAAGTTTGACCAAAGTCAAAGCATTGGTTTTTACAAACACACCCTTTGACCGAACCCTAGATTGTCCCAAATGGAAAAGTCATGAATACAAAGTTTGCTACACTCATCAAGTTCTACATGTTGTCTAATGGTCAACGTTTCATTTGGAAAAGTTTGAACCACTGAATTTTGAATTTTCATAGAACTCATAGCCACGCAGCGGTTTCGGAACCCTAGATGGTCTCGAATGGAAAAGTCATGAATACAAATATTGTTCCACTCATCAAAATCTACATTTCATATATAGACCATTTTTACATTTGACAAAGTTTTGGGAAGGTGTAGTTGAAAATCCACAATTGACAGATATGGTTTCATATAGTTTGTGTGAGATTCAAGAATTGGTGGGTATTGTTAACTTAGACTTTCTCAAATGGAAAAGTTGTGTATATAAAAAGTTTAGATCTTGAAGATATCTAACAACTTGGTATTCAAAATATTTTCATTTGAAGTAATTTAGTTTGTTATTTGACCAAGTTTGACCAAGTTTGACCAAAACCCGTCTTGGATTTTATAGAAATGTAATTAGGATTGGCTCAAAATTATCCAAATGGAAAAATGGAAAATATATAAAATATACAAAGTTTGTTACACACATCAAAATTCACAATTCTCAAATATAGTTTCATACAAAGTCAAGCCGACACAACAGTGAACTTCTTCTTGACGTATGACCCTTGGTTATGATCCTGCCGTAACCATGGAGTATCCTCATTGTTTAAAAGATTGCTTGGGTCTTTGTTGACTATGAAGGGCGGAATTCGATCATCCCTTTCGTAATCGCCTGACATGTCTGACTTGTCCTCAATTCCGACAATGTTTCTTTTCCCAGAAAGGACAATGTGGCGCTTTGGCTCATTGATGATTGAGTGGTCATCATTTTTTCCTCTCTTTGGTTTCGTAGACATATCTTTGACATAGAACACCTGACTCACGTCTGCAGCAAGGACGAATGGTTCGTCTTTGAACCCACTATTGTTAAGGTCCACGGTTGTCATCCCATACTCCTTGTCGACTGTTACCCCACCTCCGGTCATCTTCACCCATTGGCACCGGAACAAAGGAACTTTAAAATTAGCTGCATAGACTAGTTCCCATATGTCTTCTATGCGTCCATAATATGTTTGTCTGTTCCTATTTGGATCCGTGGCATCCACGCGTACACCACTATTTTGGTTGGTGCTCCTTTTATCTTGGCCAACTGTGTAAAATATGTTACCATTTATCTCGTACCCTTTGTATGTGAGGACATGCCATGATGGTTGCCTGGCCAACAAATAAAGCTGCTCATCAATGTTTTCATCACCTTGACATTTTTTGCGCAACCAATCGCCAAAAGTTTCCATGTGCTGACGCATTATCCAAGCTTCATTCTTCCCGGGCCACTAGGACCATAGGAAATCTTTGTGTACCTCAACATATGGTTCCACCAATGAGGAGTTCTGGAGAACTGTGTAGTGTGCTTTATTGAAGTAATCGTTTCCCGTACCAATATATGTTTTCTTCCCAAGTGTTCCCTTTCCGCTGAGTCTGCCCTCGTGTCGAGATTCAGGAATGCCAATTGGGTCAAGGTCTGGAATAAAGTCAACACAGAACTCTATGACCTCCTCTGTTCCGTAGCCCTTGGCAATGCTTCCTTCTGGCCGGGAACGACTATGGACATATTTCTTTAGGACACCCATGAATCTCTCGAAGGGGAACATGTTGTGTAGGAACACAGGACCGAGAATACGAATCTCTTTGACTAGATGAACTAGGAGGTGTGTCATGATATCGAAGAAGGATGGAGGGAACACCAACTCAAAGCTGACGAGACATTGAACGACATCATTCTGCAGAGTAGCTAGTTGCTCTGGATTGATTGCCTTCTGAGAAATTGCATTGAGGAATGCACATAGCTTTACGGTGGCTAGACGTACGTGTGGAGGTAGAATTCCTCTTAAAACGACCGGCAGCAATTGCGTCATTAGAACGTGACAGTCATGGGACTTCAAGTTCAGGAATTTCTTCTCTGGCACATTAATTATTCCCTTGATATTGGAGGAGAATCCAGATGGGACCTTGATGCTGCTAAGACATTCAAACATGCTTTCCTTCTCTTCTTTGCTCAGAGTGTAGCTAGCAGGGCTTAAGTAATGACGTCCATCATCTGTCTTTTCTGGATGCAGGTTGTCTCGTTCTTTCATGCGCTGCAAGTCTTGTCGTGCTTCAAGTGAATCCTTAGACTTCCCGTAGACACCCATGAATCCGAGCAAGTTCACACAAAGATTCTTTGTCAGGTGCATCACGTCGATCGCGTTGCGGACCTCTAGGACATTCCAGTAAGGTAGCTCCCAAAATATGGATTTCTTGTTCCACATGGGTACGTGTCCCTTAGCATCCTTGGGAATAGGTTCGCTGCCTCGTCCCTTTCCAAATACCACTTTTATATCCTTGACCATTTCGAGTACATCATCCCCGGTTCGATTGAGAGGTTTGGTCCGGTGGTCTGCCTTGCCTTTAAAATGCTTGCCTTTCTTTCGTACTGGGTGGTTCACAGGAAGAAACCGACGGTGGCCAAGGTACACGACCTTTCGACATTTTTTCAAAAATACACAGTCAAGGTCTTCGTAACAATGTGTGCATGCATTATATCCCTTGTTTGACTGGCCTGAAAGATTACTCAGAGCTGGCCAATCATTGATTGTTACAAACAGCAATGCTCGCAGGTCAAAGTGCTCTTGTTTGTACTCATCCCACACGCGAACACCTGGTTTGCTCCATAAAAGTTGAAGTTCCTCAACTAATGGCCTTAGGTAGACATCTATGTCATTGCCAGGTTGCTTCGGTCCTTGGATAAGCACCGGCATCATAATAAACTTCCGCTTCATGCATAGCCATGGAGGAAGGTTGTAGATACATAGAGTAACTGGCCAAGTGCTGTGACTACTGCTCTGCTCACCGAAAGGATTCATACCATTTGTACTTAAGGCGAACCGCAAGTTTCTAGCATCATTTGCAAAATCTGGGAATTCTCTGTCTATCGCTCTCCACTGGGATCCATCGGCAGGGTGTCTCAGCATATTGTCTATCTTACGGTCTTCTTTATGCCACCGCAACAACTTTGCATTGTCCTTATTTCTGAACAGACGTTTTAATCGTGGTATTATAGGAGCATACCACATAACCTTGGCTGGAATTTTCTTTCTATGACGTTCTTCACCCTCAACATCGCCAGGATCATCTCGTCTAATCTTATACCGTGATGCCTTACATACTGGACATGCATCCAAATTCTCGTATTCCTCCCCACGGTAGAGGATGCAGTCATTAGGACATGCGTGTATCTTCTGGATTTCTAATCCCAAAGGGCAGACAACCTGTTTTGCTTCATACGTAGTGGTGGGCAATTCGTTGCCTTTCAGAAGCATCTTTTTTATGATCTTCAATAACTGCCCAAATGCCTTGTCAGATGTACCATTCTTTGCCTTCCATTGCAGCAATTCTAGTGTGGTACCCAGCTTTTTTTGCCCCTCTTCAGCGGTGGGATATAGCGATTTCCTGTGGTCCTCTAGCATGCGCTCGAACTTGGCTTTCTCTTTATCACTTTCACATTCTCTTTGTGCATCACGGATGGCATCACCAAAAGCATCATCGCCCCGATCATCTTCTGCCGCCACCTCTTCTTCATTATCTCCCCCCATTGCAACATCATTGAAGCCACCATACTGAGCAATAATATTGGCATGGTCCAATTCTTCTTCTTCTTCTTCACCTTCATCCATTATAATCCCGCTTTCTCCATGTTTGGTCCAACAAATATAGTTTGGTACGAAACCAGACTTTAATAAGTGTGAATGAAGAGTTCTTGAGTTAGAATATTCCGTCAAATTCTTGCACACGGCACATGGACAGCACATGAAACCGTCCCTCTTATTTGACTCGGCCACACTTAAGAAATAGTGCACGCCATTAATGAACTCTTCGGAGCGCCGATCGGCATTATACATCCAATTACGTGTTACCATCTGCATTAAAGATAACATATATATTATGAAAACCATGCACACATATAGTTTCTCATCTTATTGCACAACATGTCTAAGATACATAGTTGATTAATTTAGGAAAGCTTGGCTACAACAAATACAATCGCAACTAGCATTAAAAAAAACAAAACTAAAATGCACTTAAGCAACATAATTAGTTCGCGTCCGATCCCAACTATAATAGATAGATCATTCGCTTGATCAACATCATTGAACTCCTTTCGTCGGCTCACTGCCTCACCACCTTCAGCCTCAACCACCTGTGCAAAAGATTTCTTAATGTGTTCAATGTATTCTTCCTCTCAGTACCAACCTGTACATCCGCCGGTTCCGTCCCACTGAAATTAAAAGAGAGAATCAAAAGATTAATTAATATCATTTAAAAAAATATGCACATATATAAGCAAATGTCTGGAAATAACTCACATTACGATCTGGACACTTGTAGAATATACGACCCTTGTTTACTCCCTCTTTCGACACTTTGTACTCCATCAAAATCTTCTGCCCACACTTGCCACAAGTAATGAGAGGGAGTTCCGGACGGTATCGCTTTTGAACCCGTTGAGAGACTGAAGACCCGGTCACGGTTGCCATCTACTATCCATACTCAATTTTTAAACAATTATAAATTCCACATTTACTAGTAAACATGTATGATACAATGGACATTATATGTAGTAATAAAAATAAATCAAGTGATATTAACAAACCAATTAATTTGAACTATCCTACTTTCTATGATCATAAAAATATACTATAATTCATTCTTGCAAAATACATTAAAACTAGGTCAACCATGAAATATGATATATATATATGGATACTAATTCATGTGAATGATTCAAAATAACAAAGTGGATTTGAGCTAAAAAATGATGGGAACATCACAAGCCAAAAACAACATGAAAAAGACAAGAAAGGCTGAAGTTAGTCACCTCCAAGCACGAAGAGACGATGACGGAATCGAAGAAGATCAACGATGGGCGTTGGAGATGAAGAACAAATGAAGAACAAGTAAGAAGAAGCTCCAAGAACAACAATGATGCTCTCGGTTTCAAATGGGCAGAGGGGAGGAGGGAGCCGGCCTATAAACCGGACCTTTAGCACCGGTTCAGGGCAAAAACCGGTGCTAAAGGGTTACCTTTTAGCACCGGTTTGTAACACAAACCGGTGCTAAAGGGTTTGCCTCGACCCGTGGCTCTGGCCGGTGCTAAAGGGGTCTTTAACCCCGGGCCGCAAAAAGGCCGAGGTTTTTGGCCATTTTGGGCATCGACCAATGCCTCATTCTATAGTAGTGGTATATTACAGGCCAAACGATTTCGGTTGATGGAGGCATGACCATTAATGGGTGTTATCCAACTCCGAAAGAAAATATGCTCCTTAATGTCGTGGAAACCAGCACTGCTAATGGCGCTCATCAAAGTTAGAATAAACAGAGCTAGCCGTCGTATTCACAATTTCACTCTAGACTTTCCGTGTTCTGCATGAGCCGGACATTGTATTCTATTATTAGAACAAGATGTATGAATCAATCTCTCGTACTGAAGCCCTAAAAGTAATGTTTTTTTTTACATTTTCACTAACTCTGCTGTAACACCCTAAAATTTACTCCTTTTTGAAATAGGTGAAATGATTTAATTTTGTATTTTGGTGCTCATGAAAATATAGGAAAAATAATATTTTTCACTAAATTAAAACTTATCATAGGATGTAGAAACATTTGTGTATAATCATGCTGGTGCATATGATTTTGATATGAGTGGTTTGACTAAGGTTCAAAAGTATTTCAAAGTGATTTTTAAATAGATTTGAAAATAGGTTTTGGAATAAAAGAAAGGAAAAGGAAAAAAAAATAAAGACACCCCTCCTCCCTGTTTGGCGCCCCAGCCCATCTCTCTCTCGGGCCCAAGTTCCCCCTTCTTCCCCCAGCCCAGCAGGCCGCGCCCTTCTTTTCCCCCTCCCTCGGTTTGGCTCAGTTGGGCCTACAGGCCGGCCCAAGCCGCGTCCCTCCTTTTTCTCTAGTAGTCGCTGCCAAGTGGACCCCACTCGTCAGCCACCTCTCTTTCTTCTTCCTTGAGTCGTTGCCGACCAGGATTCTTCCAGGGGGCATCCGATCCCAAAAATCTTGGGATTTTTTGCCTTTCCTGCTAATAGGACCCCTATAAGGCCTGCGAAACCTCCTCGGCATAACTCTTTCGATTGACCGCGTGCTCGTGAAGCCCTAGCGACCTCGGTCACCGATTCTTGGATCTCACCGGCGAATGAACTCGCCTGCCGCCGCCGTGGTTTCCGTGTTCGTTGCCGTTCCACCATATTCGAGTGCTTGCCGAGCACCGAAACTTGGTTACGAAGCTGTCACGCTACTCCTTTCACTCTCTTTTATCCCCTGTCCTTCTCTAACCGACGCTGAACATGTGCAGAGCCCCGACGTCCGCTAGATCACGTGGCTGACCACCTCCGAGCCTTCCCCGGGCCTCCAAAATCCCCTTGGTAAGCTCGCGTTGACCCCCTACGTCTCTCCATGCTATCAGTTTAGCGAATAGTGGACCGTAGCGCGAGATCGAGGTCTCCGGCGAGGTAAGCTTGACCCCGGCCATGGCGCCGCCGGGTGTCTCCTCTGTTCCGGCCGGCCGTCGCTCCTCTCTCTCTCTGGACCTAATCTCGACCCTCTAAATCTAATCCAACGGTCCAGATAGAACCGTACCCTTTCGGTTGGACATCTTTCTAAAGAGCCCCTGACAGTTTTAAATATAGAACCCGCAGTCCAAAGCACATTTTAAGAAATACGCTTTCTCTTTATGAAAACGTAAAGTGTGCCGGGTTAATTCAAAATACGTTTTCTGATATTTACAAGTTTGCCACTGAAACTGTTTTAGCCATAAAATGTTCATTTTAACTCCGATTTGACCCATTCAGATTGCGTTAGGTTCATAATCATGATCTCTACATGTTAGTAAAATTATTTACTCAGTTTGAAACTTTCTAATTTCGTGATCCGATTTAATTAATTATTTATCTATAGGAAATCTTAAAAAATTCATATCTCCTCCGTTTTAATTCCGATTTTCGCGATCTTTACGTCTATGAAATCGTAGCGATTCGTAGAATCATTTTATAAACTTCTCATACTGTTTTTATATGATTGGTGTACTGTTCTAATTGTAGCTTTGGTTGCTTCATGTATGTTTCTCCGATTGTTTGTGTGATCGATGATCGAGTTTAGACGGTGAACAATTCGTGGTGCACAAGAGTACTTCAGTGATCAAGATCAGAGTTTTGGCAGCTAGCAAGATCAACAATAGCATTTGGATCGAGGCAAGTATAGCATTTGGATTTTATTTCTGTGACCATGATCCTGTGGCTAGATTAATGTTAAGTAATAAATGATAAAAATGACTTTTTAGTAACTTGATGATTTATCTGTACGTGATCACCCGGGATAATAGTGCAGCCATGAGGGCTATAATGGCTCTGGCTTTAGTTAAGTATGAGTAACTTTTCTAGCTCGTTAGCGGTTACCCGTGTGGCGCAATTGGGGAATAGCAGACCGTGGATTCCTGCGGGTGAATCACATGGACTGACTAATGAAACCAAGCGGCCCTAACTTGTTAGACGAACCTTTGAAAGACTTTATAGTGATCCCTGCCGACCTCCCATGGAAGGGGGTTAAGAGATTAGCTACCTCGGGCAAAAGGGTAAATCATGACTCATGGGTAAAGATGTGCAACCTCTGCAGAGGGTTAAAAACTAGTATACTAGCCGAGCTCACGGTCAGGAGCGGCCTTGGGGACATCTACATTAAGGGTGATGATTCCTGTGTGTTAAATATGCTCATTATTTATTATTTAATTCTTTACATTATTTATGTCACATTGATCATGAGATTGTGGGATCTATACAATCTAGTTGCTATACTTGTGGAGTTCGACATGGACTCACTCTTGCTATTTCCCCCAAACCCGAGGAGAAGTTTAGGCTTGTGATCAACCAGTCAGTTGGATCCTGTAGAGAGAAGTTAATACCCGAAGTTTGGAGTTGTTTATCCGCTGCTTGCTATTAAAGGTTATCTCTTTTTATATTATGTACGTTATATATTTATGCATTGTCTTTTGATATTACCCCTTATTTGTAGCTATATGTGAGATTTGACTTCTAAGACTCACATATGGTGCATATCTGATTTTGTTCTTAAAATCGGGTATTTCAAAGTGGTATCAAAACAATGTTGACTGTAGGACGCAAGCCTAGTTAGAACTGGACGTTTTAGCATGCTTCTATCTTTGTTTACCTCTTGCTTTCGCCTTGACCTTGATAGTTGCTAAAAGTTAAGCTTACCTCTTGCCCAGTTCTTTTATAAAATCTTGTCTCTATTCTAAATCCTCTCTCTTTGTCTCTTTAGATGGATCATAACGAGAAGACCTTTGACAAGAAAGAACAAAAGCACCCAGATTTGCCAACTGTAAAAGCATTCGACATGGAGAAGCTTCTAGCCATGCAAACACAAGTAGTGAAAGGAATAACTCAGAATAAGAACTCTCAACAACGTATCTCAGGACCCGTGAGGAGACAAGTAGCAGAAGCTTGGAACAACATGAGAAATCATGGAAGCGTTGGGAGTAATACATCAGGATATCAGGATCAATGTCACTGTTGTGAGCATTATGGTCTTCCTTGTCTTTGGAATATGTCATCTAAAAAGGAAGTTAAGACAAAACCAACCTGTGTGACTAATGAGGATAAGAAGAGGAAGGCAAAAGCACTAGAACCGACTTTGGGAAGTGATCAACACCCAAATCCCAAGATGTCAAATGTAGCTTCAAATTCTCGTCAGGAAAACCCAAACCTTGGAGATGAACAAATTCCCCAAGCTAATCCCACTGCTCATGAGGTATGCATAGATGGATGGACAATCACTTATAAAGAGTTTCAACCTCAAAGGATCAAGCAATATAGGAAGAAATCTAATCATACAAAGATAAACCATCAGAGTCAGCGAGTTGATGACACACCGAACAACACTTCAGTGGAAAATGACATCACAAAGGATCCAGCTAAGAGAAGGTGTTTTCATTGTCAACAAGAAGGACATTATATAAGCTCTTGTCCACAAAAGAAGCAACTGATGCATCATGAAAGTAGCCACACCGAGCCTAAATTTTAGGAGTTTGTGTCCCCTTGTGTAATAAAAACGCTAGTGGCGAAAGTTGAGTTTGTGTGCCTTGCGAACATTTAATGCTTAATTGCTTGTTATTATGTTTATGTTTGATTTGGATCTTTGTAATGAGTGTAATAATTTTGTGAGTTTCTTCACAATTTCATTTAGTTTATAGATCTAAGGTATAAGGATTAATGAAATAAGTAGTTGGGTTTGGCTATCTCTTGTTTCTATCCCTTGCTGATTTCTGGAGCAGTCTACAATGGTTGTAGTGTATCTCAAGTTTTGATCATGCAAAGTCTATCAACTTTTTCTGGGAACAACTAGACTTCAAGATCTTTCACTGACCGCAAGAATCACTTTCATAGCTGTTATGGTTTGGAAGTTACAAAAATCATAAGATGATACAGATGTGCTGTCAAGAATCTGGACCAGTTTTGGTTGCTTAATGTGAAAGACAAATATAACTATAGAATTTGGAAAAGTGTTCTATAGAAAAGTTATAGATAATGTTCCAAGATTTTCAACGGTGTAAGCTGGAACTTATTTGGATAAGTAGAACCTGAGATATGACATTTACATTGGATGTTTCTGTACTGTTTGAGAGTTTGGACAGATCCGGCATTTTCCTAATTTCAGCCAAATTAACTTCAGAATTTGGGAAAATGTTGTATACGAAAGTTGTATAGGATTTCCTAAGATTTTCAAAAATGTAAGGATCGTCATCATATGAGTTCTCTAGACCGAGATATGACTTCTGCAAGTTACTGCACCTTTGCTGAGACATTATCAGGAAGGATATTATGTTTGGTTGTTTTACCTAAGCTTAAAGACAGAATCTAAGGAGGTCTTCTACATGAAAGTGGTAGAGAATTTCATATGTTTTCTAACGGTATAAGCTATAACTCTGTTGGATTAACAGAATAAGAGTTATACCTGTATTTCTATGCTGGTGTTTTTCATATCGCGGGAAAATTTCAGGATACATGTTGTTCTCTTGCACAGAAGGTCTTTGGGATGTCATAAGTTCTCAATGTTAGTTAACTTGTCTAGAAAACATGCTAGCTACCTTTCTTGTGTCCCCTAGTTGACCTTTCTTAAGGGGGGTAGCCCAAATAAAGGGGTTACATGGAGAAGAATTGGATAATGTTGGATGAATCAAGAGACTCGGTACAACGAATTTTAAAGACTATATGATGTGTAGCATTTAAAAAAGGTTATGAGGACTAGTCCCTAATGTCTCCCCAATCAATCTAATTTTAAGGGGGGTAGTACCTTGATATCACTGGATGATGCATTTTAAAACTAGCTTGAAGTGATAATTGTCTCCTGAAATATTCTATGGTTATGATCATCTATCCTTGTCGTGTTACTCACGTTGGTCACTTGATGACAGGGAGTGTAGTGTCCCATGATTCCGGAGCACAATATGACACCTCTCATGGATAGGTGGGAAGATTATGATCATCTTGCCTTTGAAGAAAGATGCTATGAGTATGACAAAGCTGAGTGTTATCAAAATAATAATATTGAAGAGCAAGTTGACAATGAATCAAATCAAAATCCACAACAGCGGAAGCGTAAAAGGAAAGCTCGTAAGAAGCCTACCCCTGGAAATAAAGTACAACAAAATTATATCAATGGAAGACTGAACAATGTGGATAGGCATAACGTTCAAGGAGCCACCAAAGTGGTGGGAGGTTATATTCAAGTGGACTCAGTGCTAGTTTTTGCTCTGTTTGACCGAAGTGCTTCACATTCTTTCATATCCGCCAACCTGGTAAAGACAATCGAACGGGTGAAGTGTCCGACGAGAAAGCCTTTGTTAGTTCAAACCCCAATGGGAGAAATACAGGCAGATCAGGTTTGCTCAAATATCAATCTTGTCATAAAGAAGGAAAACTTCACTGTAAACCTCATTGTGCTAGAGTCACTCAATATTCCTTTGGTTCTTGGCAATGGATGGTTATGTGCACACAAGGCAGTGATCTATGCTACCCAGTGGAAAATTTTCTTAACTGCACCATCAGGGAAAAGAATTGAGTATCAAGGTGGTCCACTCCTACCTGAGGAGGCATACCCATGCTAAGTTATCATGTCTTTGAGTTGTATAAGTCAAAAAGTTGTTAGTCAAGATGGATTTTAATCAGCTATGAATAACAGACATTTTATGGAAGTTTTGTTCACAAGTTGTGATCCCGAGACATGACTGTTTGCATTTGGAATACAAGTTGTCAAGTTGAAATAATGATCAAGATCTTTTTCCTGTTTCTCTTTTGGAATCTGTGTCTCCTCCGAATCTCGAGGACGAGATTCATTTTAAGGGGTAGATTTGTAACACCCTAAAATTTACTCCTTTTTGAAATAGGTGAAATGATTTAATTTTGTATTTTGGTGCTCATGAAAATATAGAAAAAATAATATTTTTCACTAAATTAAAACTTATCATAGGATGTAGAAACATTTGTGTATAATCATGCTGGTGCATATGATTTTGATATGAGTGGTTTGACTAAGGTTCAAAAGTATTTCAAAGTGATTTTTAAATAGATTTGAAAATGGGTTTTGGAATAAAAGAAAGGAAAAGGAAAAAAATAAAGACACCCCTCCTCTCTGTTTTGCGCCCCAGCCCATCTCTCTCTCGGGCCCAAGTTCCCCCTTCTTCCCCCAGCCCAGCAGGCCGCGCCCTTCTTTTCCCCCTCCCTCGCTTTGGCTCAGTTGGGCCTACAGACCGGCCCAAGCCGCGTCCCTCCTTTTTCTCTAGTAGTCGCTGCCAAGTGGACCCCACTCGTCAGCCACCTCTCTTTCTTCTTCCTTGAGTCGTTGCCGACCAGGATTCTTCCAGGGGGCATCCGATCCCAAAAATCTTGGGATTTCTTGCCTTTCCTGCTAATAGGACCCCTATAAGGCCTGCGAAACCTCATCGACATAACTCTTTCGATTGACCGCGTGCTCGTGAAGCCCTAGCGACCTCGGTCACCGATTCTTGGATCTCACCGGCGAATGAACTCGCCTGCCGCCGCCGTGGTTTTCGTGTTCGTTGATGTTCCACCATATTCGAGTGCTTGCCGAGCACCGAAACTTGGTTACGAAGTTGTCACGCTACTCCTTTCGCTCTCTTTTATCCCCTGTCCTTCTCTAACCGGCGCCGAACATGTGCAGAGCCCCGACGTCCGCTAGATCACGTGGCCGACCACCTTCGAGCCTTCCCCGGGCCTCCAAAACCCCCTTGGTAAGCTCGCGTTGACCCCCTACGTCTCTCCATGCTATCAGTTTAGCGAATAGTGGACCGTAGCGCGAGATCGAGGTCTCCGGCGAGGTAAGCTTGACCCCGGCCATGGCGCCGCCGGGTGTCTCCTCTGTTCCGGCTGGCCGTCGCTCCTCTCTCTCTCTGGACCTAATCTCGACCCTCTAAATCTAATCCAACGGTCTAGATCGAACCGTACCCTTTCGGTTGGACATCTTTCTAAAGAGCCCCTGGCAGTTTTAAATATAGAACCCGCAGTCCAAAGCACGTTTTAAGAAATACGCTTTCTCTTTATGAAAACGTAAAGTGTGCCGGGTTAATTCAAAATACGTTTTCTGATATTTACAAGTTTGCCACTGAAACTGTTTTAGCCATAAAATGTTCATTTTAACTCCGATTTGACCCATTCCAATTGTGTTAGGTTCATAATCATGATCTCTACATGTTAGTAAAATTATTTACTCAGTTTGAAACTTTCTAATTTCGTGATCTGATTTAATTAATTATTTATCTATAGGAAATTTTAAAAAATTCATATCTCCTTCGTTTTAATTCCGATTTTCGCGATCTTTACGTCTATGAAATCGTAGCGATTCGTAGAATCATTTTATAAACTTCTCATACTGTTTTTATATGATTGGTGTACTGTTCTAATTGTAGCTTTGGTTGCTTCATGTATGTTTCTCCGATTGTTTGTGTGATCGATGATCGAGTTTAGACGGTGAACAATTCGTGGTGCACAAGAGTACTTCAGTGATCAAGATCAGAGTTTTGGCAGCTAGCAAGATCAACAAGAGCATTTGGATCGAGGCAAGTATAGCATTTGGATTTTATTTCTGTGACCATGATCCTGTGGCTAGATTAATGTTAAGTAATAAATGATAAAAATGACTTTTTAGCAACTTGATGATTTATCTGTACGTGATCACTCGGGACAACAGTGCAACCATGAGGGCTATAATGGCTCTGGCTTTAGTTAAGTATGAGTAACTTTTCTAGCTCGTTAGCGGTTACCCGTGTGGCGCAATTGGGGAATAGCAGACCGTGGATTCCTGCGGGTGAATCACATGGACTGACTAATGAAACCAAGCGGCCCTAACTTGTTAGACGAACCTTTGAAAGACTTCATAGTGATCCCTGCCGACCTCCCATGGAAGGGGGTTAAGAGATTAGCTACCTCGGGCAAAAGGGTAAATCATGACTCATGGGTAAAGATGTGCAACCTCTGTAGAGGGTTAAAAACTAGTATACTAGCCGAGCTCACGGTCAAGAGCGGCCTTGGGGACATCTACATTAAGGGTGATGATTCCTGTGTGTTAAATATGCTCATTATTTATTATTTAATGCTTTACATTATTTATGTCACATTGATCATGAGATTGTGGGATCTATACAATCTAGTTGCTATACTTGTGGAGTTCGACATGGACTCACTCTTGCTATTTCCCCCAAACCCCAGGAGAAGTTTAGGCTTGTGATCAACCAGTCAGTTGGATCCTGTAGAGAGAAGTTAATACCCGAAGTTTGGAGTTGTTTATCCGCTGCTTGCTATTAAAGGTTATCTCTTTTTATATTATGTACGTTATATATTTATGCATTGTCTTTTGATATTACCCCTTATTTGTAGCTATATGTGAGATTTGACTTCTAAGACTCACATATGGTGCATATCTGATTTTGTTCTTAAAATCGGGTATTAAATCTGCAATTGTACTGCTTGATGAACTCACACATTTAATTCCTTTTTTTTGTTAAAAACATAATTAAGATGGTTATCTAAATGAATTTAGAATAACATTTATTTAGGCGACCATTGGATGAATTAGTGAATCATGGTTGGAAAATTAATTTGAAGCCTGTAAAACTTAGCCACAGAGAAAGTATCCTTTCTTGCAACATAGATCACTAAAATAGACTTATTGCACGAGCAAACATATTTTGATTGATTTATTGTATGAGCAAACATAGATCCCTAACAATATCTAATTAAAATAGAATTTTGATAGATTTTTTCTTCTGTTTATAGAACTTTTTAATGATAAACATATTATACCTTAATTTTCTTACTACCCAAATGTTTCATTAGTTGGACCATCAATTTTCTAGATTTAATAAAAAAAAGTTTGGTTTGTACTCATAAACACATCAACAATTTGGTGGGGAATTTTTTGTTTATTATGGAAGGATCAGCTGTTCAAAGGTCTAGTTTTAACTGGGTAGTGGCAGTGGTATCTTTCTATCAGTAATGAGTCTATGAATCTCGCCAGTAGGGATGAAATCGATATGGAAATTTTCTGACTGTATTTGAGGCCGAATTCATTTAGAGAGGTTGAGATCTGTCCGTATCGAGTTTGAATATTCAACATCCGATACCGTATCCGTATCTGAATATTTAATAAATCATATATTTATGATGTCAACATCCAATCGTATCTTATCAGATATGATTGACATTATCCGTATTCGAACCCGAATCCGACTAAAAATATAAAAACAAATCGGATATTGGTGAAATCTATCCGTATCTGATCAGTTTTCATCCCTAACCGGCAGTGATAGATAATTTCATCACTGTCGATTACCCTCTACTGGGTTTAATTCTAGATGTGCTGCCGGGTTTGAACCACAAGCAGTGATCCGTGAATTTGAACTAGCGAGACACTGGGATATAGCCGTGATCCTTTGCGTGGTTCTTGCTGTGTGAGGAGTTGTTTGGTTAATGCCTTCCAAGATAGCTCCAAGACACTCAGAATCATAGCCTTCATAGGCCTGGGAGTAAGGATGAAAACGGTCGATAACGGTCGAAAACGGAATTACAATGTAGAAAACGAAAGCGATCGGTACGGAATATTTCTATATTTTAGTAATTAAAGAGAAAAACAAAAGAATAAGAATGGTTGTGAAACCAATTGAAACTGACAAATTTTTATGTTTGACAAAATTCGAAAACAGTTTCATAATATAGAAAACGATATCATAATGTAGAAAACGAAAGCGGTCGGTATGGAATATTTCCGTTCCGTTTTCATCCTTACCTGGGAGGTTAAGAGCGGCAAGCAAAGTTGCCTTGCCTGATATTCAAATCATGAATGTTGGCCTGGTCGGCAGTGAAGCAGCGATACAATGATTAGGAATACCTGATCCCAGAATAAATGTCATTTTGTTTTGTTCAAATAAGTAGCATTCGTTTTACAAGACATACCTGAACATGAGAATTCCTTGTACAGAAAGAGTACTAGGGAAAACATTAATTCCTTGTACATTTATTTTGCTACTGAAATCAAAACTGTTCCTGAGGTATTGTCCATCAGAGATTGAGCAGGCACCTCAACGACTTGCCTTCCTCCAGTAACTGGAAAGCTTTGTTGATGTCCGAGAATGGCATCTTGTGCGTTATGAAGCCATCGAAGTTTATATTGACCTCCTGAACATTTGAAGAACAAAAGGTAAGAGAATGGCCATGCAGTCAACAACACAATAGCATTCTTAATTTTCGCAGAAGGAAAAATGTCGATCAGAGATCAGAGATGCTAATTAATTAGATTAACAATGATAATATAATGGAAAAAGCCCGATTTTTAGAGAGGAAATGCCCTCAGTCACTGAGGTACGTACCCCGCTGACGCACTTGTCGACGAGGTTGGGCAGTTGAGACTTGCCCTTGAAGTCGCCGAAGACACAGCCGATGATCCGACGGCCGTAGAGCTCCATCGGGTGCAGCGGCACCATCTTGGGCGTTGAATGGATCCCTAGCATCACCGTCAGGCCCCAACCCTGAATATTTTTATTGTCATTTTTTTGTGACACAAGGTTTTAGTAGGAGATCCGAAGAAAGGAGAAAAAAAAACAGGTTTATTGGGTCTAACTGGGCCAAATAATGTTCCTGGCTATATTGTTAGTGGGCCAATTAGCGACGGTATTGGCGAGGAAGGGGACTTGAGAATGGAAGAGGAAAACACAACTTACATCATGCGTGGACAGGAAGGCCTCACGCAGCACATCACTGATCCCGGTACACTCAAAGCTGTAGTCTACACCTCCATCCGCCATCTCGCTGATCACCTGCACACAATCAGTTTTCAGTGTACCGGCCGTAGAGTGCCATGTACAGATACTGAGTGTTCTCTTGTGATCATACAGAATAACAAGGCTGATAAAACATTTTCACTGCAAAAATAGAAAGAAATGGCGTATGTACCTCATGGACTGGTTTGTCACAGGTCCTAGAGTCCACGAAGTCGGTGACACCCATCTCTTTACCTTGACACACATTTCATTTCCAGTTAGTGTATGATAATCTCATAAAAATGGCACTAGTACCATTCCAGAATTGAAGCCATTGCATTTGAAATAGTCAGTGTATGATAATCTCATAAACGCGCGCAGGTTTGATTTACTTCTGCTGGCAATTTTACATCAGTTGCTACCAGCTATTTTGACATATGGATCGTTTTAAGAACATTTTTGGCGAACAGCTCATCAGGCTAAGCAGCACCTGCAAAAGTAATAGCTTTGATGTGATTTTGTTCTTTGAACTGCAGTTAATTGTTCAAAGATTACTCCGTTGTTGGACAAAAAATGTACAAATCAACAGATCAATTGAGATTGAGACATAGCATGGGTTCTCTGTGAGCCTAATGACAAAACCAGAGAATTGTTCTGTTTTGCTCCCGGTTGCATCATATGGAAAATGACATCCTGAACGTTGAAATTGACAGGCTAGATGTGTTTCTTCGTGGGTGCATGTGCAAATTTCTACTTAAATAATATATTATCAACGAGAGAAAATGGCCTTCCTTTCATAGTATACTCGGTAGAGTAACTATGCTTTGTCTTCTCCATATATATATGTTCTTTATTTAACCACGGGGTGCATTGAATCTTCATTCATGAAAGAGATCGAACCGTGGACGGCATTCTCTGGCCGCGGAGTCGTTGCCACTCCAGTTAAGAAAGGATGTTATCTTCATTCATGAAATCAGCAACCAATTTCTTCCCTTATTTCAGACATGAGAAAAAACAAATTTTATGGCGAGAAAACCGAAAGGGTATGCAGTAGATGGGAAAAGAGTTTTTGTCAGTTTGAAAAGAAAACAAAGGAACCATCCGTGCGGGCTAGGGTTATTGACTCTAGAGTGGTGTACTTAAGTGTCAAGTCATGCTGATGCAAAGACATTTTGTTCGCTGATACAAAGATGAGTTGATATCACGCACCTTTGCTGAACTTTGCAGGGTTTACATCCACGCCGATGATCCGAGCTGCCCCTCGCAGCCTGGCACCCTCAGCAACCTATTAGAAAATAGATGAAACTTAGTCAGGTAAATTCTTAATTGTGTAATTAAGTTGAGCAAAACATGTATATATACTGACAGCAAGACCAACAGCGCCAAGTCCAAATACTGCAACTGTTGATCCAGCAGAAACGTCTGCACTGTTCCACGCAGCTCCCACTCCTGCTGGTGCCAAAAACAAAGAAAAAAACGGAAATTGTATATGGTTCCACAAAACTGCTCTGATTTGTATTGCTTGCATGCATGCATATGAAATTTAATTTGAGCACCTGTGGAGATGCCGCAGCTGAGGAGGCACATCTTGTGGAGCGGGGCCTTGGGGTTGATCTTGACGGCGCAGGCGGCGTCAAGCACGGTGTACTCGGTGAAGGTGGAGGTGTTGAGGAAGTGGTACACCGGCTGCCGCAACCCAGAGTTGCGGTCCACCAGGGAGAACCTCGTGCCATTGTCAAAGACCATGGTGGTCTTGAAAGGATCTACACGGTAGGTTCCACAGAGGTTTGTCTTGTCCGACTTGCAATACACGCATTTTTCGCACTCCCCGGTGAAGATGGGAATTACGTGGTCTCCAGGGGCCAAACCGTCTACTCCTTCGCCCACACTCTCCACCACTCTGATATAATATATATAGATACATATGTAAACAAGTAAAACATAAGTTTAGTTCATGGGTGCCACATAGAATGTTTTATAAGATATAGGAAAGGGTATTTGGATATTATTTAAAAGAAAAAAAATCTACATAACCCTCTCAACTATACAGAGTGTGGACTACTACTAGATTTTCTATTCCGTGAACTTTTCAAAACTGATCAAATAAGCCTGTGAAGCGGTTTTGGATGCTGGATTTGCTACCTTAACGGTGGTATTATCTAAATCTACAACAAAAAATTATACTAAACATACATATTACGTGTTCACTGTGCAGATCTACTTATGCGGAGTCTAACAAAATTAGATTTTTTATTTTATAATTTTTCTGTGATTTATTATGATTCAAATATTTTGTGGAAATAAATAAAAGAAGAAAAACAAAACCACCATCCAAAACCACTGGACTATTCGACCGGTTTTGAAAAGTTCATGGATTAGAAAATCTCGTTTTATAATTCACGGGGTGAAGTAGTCCATCCTATATAACTTGAGTATGTAGAAAATCTAGTTTTATGACACCTAATGAACACGTTGTAAAAATATATTTCATAGTATTTTCTAATGATACCAGTTTAGTGTCATAAGTCATGTTGTTTCAAAAAATCCAGAATTAATTTATTCAGGGACAACAACAAATTAATTGCAAGATTTGTATTAGTAAAACATGAGTATGTAGTCCAAGACCGGAGTTCTCAGAGAACTTGATTTTCTGAGAAAAGACCATTGTTAAAACATTTGTTCAAGAATATGCAGCAAAGTTAATCTTGTTTGCAGAAGCTTTGCTAAAAAAATTGAATAAGCTAATTGGCAACTATAAATGTGGTAAGGTCAAACTTGCTCATTTATGTGCGAGTCTGTCACGCAAAAGTGGCGTGTGCATGCGGGCGCTGACGAACAAGAACACCTTATTATTTCTCTAACCCCAAATAAGACTGGAAATTTGAAACAAAACAACCCTGGAAGACACGTGAATTTATATTTTGACCTTTGAAAGCAAAAATTCAAGGCCAAGCAGCCCCGACATCCAATCCAGCAAGGCCTTGTTTAGTTTAGAATTTTTTTTTATTTCGGTACTGTAGCATTTTTGTTTTTATTTAATAAACATTGTCTAATTATGGAGTAACTAGATTTAAAAAATTAATCTAATGATTTACAGGTAAACTGTGCAATTAATTTTTATTTTTATCTATATTTAGTGTTCCATGCATATACGCAAGATTCGATGTAACGGTAAATCTTGATTTTTTTTTGGGTGAACTAAACTAGGCCTAAAGTAAACGTAACGGCATTCAGAAGACTTGGTGCACTATTAACTCATTTTAAATATTCCGGTGAAGTGTTCACACGGAAGTCCATTGCAGGACTCAAAACTCCGGTAAAGCATTCCGCTAGCTGCCTCGAAATTACGTGAACACACGCCATGAGAGGACGGAGCGGGGGGCCATGCGTGGAGAAGAGGATTAACATTACTAACCCGGCTGCCTCATGGCCCAAGATGCGAGGGTACTTGCGGTGCATCTCGTTCTGTGACGTCCAATCCATAACAGACAGACAGCACACCGTCGTCGTCACATGGCAGCAGATATAGTATATAGAAATATAAATGAGACTCATAGGTAGGTTAGTCGAGTGATCAAGTAAAGAAATCAGATCCCGATCCCGATCCAAGAAGATGAATGAATAATGCACCTCTCCCTTCCAGGCGCTGAGATCAGTGTGGCAGATGGAGGTGAAGAGCACCTTGACGCGGACCTCCAGAGGCCCAGGCGGCGCCACCTCCACCTCCTCCACCGACAGCGGCACTCCGGGACCCCACGCCACCGCCGCTGCATGAGCAACAAGCAGACCAAAACTCAACTATACGCATGCTTTAATTTGTTCATAGCCGCGCCGCCGTCGATCGATGCAACCGATGGGTCGACGACAAGGAAGAGCGGAAAAAAAGAAAGAGAAGCCGCAGGCAACACAGCACCGTTGCATTTGATGGGCTTCCCACGGGTGCCGCCGGCGACGCCGCCGTTCCCGTTCGTCATGGCGTCGTCTTCTTTATCCTGATTCTCCCCCTGAAGCCTTTTTCTTTTTCCTCTTTTTCTTTCAGGGATAAGAAATCGTCTTCTTGGCTCTAGTGAGGTGGCCAGCCGGCACCAGTGTCCAGCTATTTATGCTCCTATCAACCGGCAGCCATGGAGGCGTAGATGATCTTTTTTTTTCCTTCCGTGTTGCTCTATTATATTTGCTGTATGGTCAAAACAGCAGTGGGCCCTTTAATATGCTTCTAAAAGTCTGGCTGGATCCATGTGATAATTAATATATATAGCTAAAAAATTTCTGGAGTAGATCTAATTTGCACGGCTAATGTGCCAGCCAATTGTTAGCCGTTTTTTAAGCAATAGCCAATTGTTAGCTAAGCACATGCCTAACAATGATCTTAGTGGCCGGCAAACCTAGATAACATCGATTAATAGATGATCAATTTACCCAAATATCTGTAGCACCCGGTTTTAAAGATAAAACCACCATATATGAGCTCAGGAAGTCAAATCTCACATATAGCCACAAATAGGGGTAATATCAATAGACAATGCTTATATATAACGAACTTACTATAAAAGATATAACCTTAGATAGCAAACAACGGAAAGATACTCCGTTCTTCAGGCGAAAGCTCCAAATCCACAGGGACAACTGACTGGTTGAGCACAAGCCTAAACTCTTCTCCAAACTAGCAATCTGGTACCCATCCGGGATTTTTATCCAAATAAATTGTAAAGGCAAGCGTAAGTACATCTCGTACTCAGCAAGAATAACATGGGGTTCATGAGGCTCAAAGGCTAGACTCTGGTTTAACTGCATGTAGCTTTTAGTTGTCACAATTTTAGCATATGAGTAGCATCAAGTTGTCAAGTCCCATGGTAAACTCATGATTAGGTAAAGTGAATAAAGAATAGCATAAACAACATATTAACAATAATAACTTTAATAATTTGCTATTAGTGATCATTTATTCTGTATTGGTCCAAGGCCGCTCGTGACCGTGAGCACGGCTGACATATCAGTTTTACACTCTGCAGAGGTTGTACACTTTCACTGTGAGTCATGATTTACCCTTTCGCCCGAGGCCCGTCGACCTCTTAGCCCACTACCAAGGAAGACCGGCAGGGTTCACTATGAAGTCTTTCAAAGGTTCGTCTAACAAGTTAGGGCCGCTAGGTTTCGTTAGTCAGTCCGTGTGACTCACCCGCAGGAATCCACGGTCTGCTATCCCCCATTTGCGCCACAAAGGTAACCACTAACAAGCTAGAAAAAGTCCTCATACTGAGCTAAAGCCAGAGCCATGTAGCCCTCACAGTTGTACTGTATGTCCCGAATGGTCAGATACAGATAAGTCCTTATGGAGAGAAACTAGAGCACCATAAGATAGCCCAATGCTCCAGCCCTCTTTTTCCAAGTTGCTAAAAAGTTCTCTTTTAATGTTTATTGCATATTCCATTAATCAAATTACAAGATCATGGTTTAGTGGAGCACTAGCATAAGCTACCCAATGCAAAACCATAGGTGACAAGGTATAAGATCAATACTAGGAAATCCTTAGCAAAGAGACACATGCAATATGAATTGTGTGATTAAAGTTATTAGGAAACAAGGATGATCCCATGCTATACTTGCCTTGAAACTCAGATCCTCTTTTAGTTCCAAACCTTCCACAAACTGCTTCTTGATCACCACGTAAAAGCTCACCGACTAAACTCAGTCATCACATCAACATCAATCATCCAGAGGCAAACATACAAAGCAAACAAACCTATAATTAGAACAATACACCAACAGTAGAAAATCAAGATGAAAAGTTTATAAAATAAATCTACGTCGTACTACGATCACACAGACGTAAAGATCACGAAAATCGGAGCTATAACGAAAAAGTTATGATCTACACAAGATTGCCTTTAATAAAATAATAGATTAAATCTAAACTCAGATTTTAAAAGTTGAAAACTTGTGTAACAGTGCCACTAATCTCTACATTACACGAAAACGAATCTAACGCAATTGGAACGGATCAAATTGGAGTTAAAACGGAGTTTTTATGAGCAATATAAAACAAGTGGCAAACTTGTAATTTCCTGAAAACGTATTTTGAATCTGAGTACTGAGTTTACGCCTTCGAAATCGGAAAACGTATTTTCGAAAGTGCGCTTTGGACTGCGGGTTGGAATTTTAAAAACAAGGGGGGCTCTTTTGCAAAAGGACGTGGCCGAAGGGGTATCTCCTGATTTGGGCCGTTGGATAGCTCTTGGACGGCTGAGATTAGATTGGAGTGGGGAGAGGGGTGTTGGCCTGCCGGAGTTGGAGGAGATCACGGCGGCGCCATGGCCGGACATGGCCAATGGTCGCTGACTTGGCGATTTAGGGCACTAGAAAGCGAACCGGTTTCACTAGGGCGTAGAGGATCTTGATGCGGACTTACCTAGGGCAAGACCGAGGTCGGGATGAAGCCCGGGCGTTCTCGTGACGGAGATAGGCGGACGGCGAGCCCCAGCTGCAAGGTTCGGCGAGGGTTAGCCGTGCACAGAAAGCACGAAAACGCGGAAAGAGAGCTGTGGCGACTTCGCAAGAGCGAGGAGAAGGTCGGCAAAGTGCTCACGGAAGCAGAGACGGGGTGCCGCGGCGTTTCGAGCTTGGCGCAGATCTCGGCGGCGTTTTGGGACTAGGCTAGGGCGACGGATTGCTCTAAGGTTGGAGTAGGGGGTTTAGTCGAGGCCGAGGGCGCTATTTAAGAGGGTCAAGACTTGCGGGACAAGCCGGCCGGGGAAACCGCGCGGCCGGTTCTCGATCGCTTGGACACGAGATGGAAGAAGGATCTGACCGGTGGGCCCCACCCGTCGATGACTCAGGGACGCAGGACCCGCTTGTCGGTGGAAGAAGAGAGGGGGAAAATGCTGGCGTGGGAGGGGAAGCTGGGCCGCGGCTTGCTGCGCGCTGGGCCGAGGGGAAAAACAGGGGGGAAAAGGTTCTGGGCCTTCGGGCCGATTTCCACGGAGAGGGAGGAGGAGAAAAATAAATACTTTTCCAATTTTATTTTCAGACCTTTGCTTAATTAGATTGCAAGTAAATTTGAAAACCTTTTTGAAATTCAAAACAACCACTCAGACAAAATAAAATGCGGCAGCATGGATGCTCAGTCATGTTGCTAAACCCTATAATAAATTTCAATATAATGAAAAATATTATTTTCCTTATGTTTTATGAGCACAAAAAATACACAATTAAAAACATTTCTTCTATTTTGGAAACTTGCAAATTTTGGGGTGTTACAATATCTCCACCAAATAACCATATCCTTTCTTAGAGTATGGCTAATAACTACTTAGAGCATCTTCAAGAGTTCCAAAAGTAATCCTTATTTTTTTTAAAGATGGAGAAAAATCTCTCTCCAGCAACTCCTAATATCTACTCCTAATCTTTTAGGACATGGGAAATTTCATCTGCATCTGCTTAACATTGCACGGACGAAGGGACGCGTGAATACGGTGTTCCCGCGCGGAGTCATTCTCCCGTGCCTTCTTGCTGTGGCTCGCTCCTTCCCGCGCTTCTCCATCACGAGTTCTTGTTCTATCGCGACTTCCTGCATAGCTATAGCTAGTTTGAGGGTAGGTGCTCATAGGAATGGGAGCAGCGGCAGGAGGCCGCGGCCTTATGTACGCTCGATCTATTTCGCGTGACAAAAAAAAAGAAAAAAACCAGAAAATAATATATGGGGGTCTCAAATTTGATGTTTTAGATATAATTTATTAAAAACTTTTGGAGATGATCTTCTTTTTCGTCCCTATTTTTTTAGGAGTTCCTAAACTACAAGTTTTTAGGCAAAAAAGTAGGAAACAGGGGGGAAAGGTTCTGGGCCTTCGGGCCGATTTCCAGGGTGAGAGAGGAGGAGAAAAATAAATACATTTCCAATTTTATTTTCAGACCTTTGCTTAATTAGATTGCAAGTAAATTTGAAAACCTTTTTGAAATTCAAAACAACCACTCAGACAAAATAAAATGCGGCAGCATAGATGCTCAGTCATGTTGCTAAACCCTATAATAAATTTCAATATAGTGAAAAATATTATTTTCCCTATGTTTTATGAGCACAAAAAATACACAATTAAAAACATTTCTCCTATTTTGGAAATAAACTTGCAAATTTTGGGGTGTTACAATTCTACCCCCCTTAAAATGAATCTTGTCCTCGAGATTAAGTTGGTGCTTACTTAAACCAATGCGGGTAGTTTTTTTTTTCTAAGATCCTCTTCTCTGTTACAAATAGCCTCCTCTTCGGTGAACTGATTCCACTCGACTTTGTACATCCTGAAAATCCAACTCCTGGTCACCCTTTCTGTTGTTTCCAAAATTCTTACCAGGTACTCTTGGTATGTGAAATCCGATTTAACAGTCAGTTCTTCTAACGACATCTGCTCTTATGGCACATGCAAGTACTTTTTAAGTTGAGACACATGGAAGACATCATACACTCCTACACTTTCTGGTAGCTCTATTTGGTAAGCCACTTTGTTCCATATTTCTAACATCTTGAAAGGCCCGACATACCTTGGTGCTAACTTTCCTTTCATATTAAATCTCCACTCACTTCTCATAGGTGCCATTTCCAAAAACACATAGTTTCCCACTTCAAAACTAATTCCCTTCCGGAGGTGTCAACATAACTCTTATGTCGAGACTGTGCCACCTTCCGATTATCTCTGATCACTCTCAAATGTTGTTCTGCATCACTTAGTACTTCTAGCCCAAACACTTGTGTTCTCCCGTTTGATTTCAAATCAACAGGGTTCTACACTTACATCCATACAAGCTTTCAAAAGGCTCCCACTGAAGGCTCCTCTACTAACTGTTATTCTAAGAAAACTTTGCATACGGTAAACTCTTTGCACCATACCGTAATACACAAGCTCACAACATATCTTCTAAGTAATCTTTGTAGTTCCTCTTGTTCCTGGGTGAGTAATTAGTAGAGCTCATTTGACAGTACTAGTGACATCACCCAGTTCAACACTCAACCCTTCAAATTTCAGTGTCATTTGAACTCCTCTAGCACACTCTTTATGCTCTGAGCATTCGCAAAGGCCTTTTCTCCTTCAAGTGATAGCATTTTTTTCCAGCCATAACTCTTGATTCACTCAAATCCATCGACAATGTGACCAGCTCAAATCCAACTTCCTAAAGATGCCCTTTAGATTCTTACGTTCTACACAGATATCACTCCTTAGACCCAAGAAGGCAGTATCTCCATGCTCCACTATGGATACCTCCACATCACACGGCAGTTAATCCAACCTACTTAGTTGACTTATGCACAAGCCACTACTTTTCTTGTATGGAGCACATCTAAGGTCTTGATGGAATAGAAGAAGCCTATATGTTGATCTTTATAACACCTTCAGTGAACCACTGATAGAATCTTTTTATTCCAAGTCAATCTCTTATTCACTCTTATGTCAAAATCACATTGGCCCCAGCAAATCTATGATAATCTCTTGCCATATCTATAAAACTCTAAGTCTCATTCACCTTCCTTTGGTGGTTTCCAACTCTTGCATCTTTAACCTTCTTAAGTCCATCATTAAAGATGACATCTCCTATATGAGAACTTCCATTAACTAGAACATACTGGTCATGCTCCCTTTAGTAATGAAGTCTTTTGAGTCTCCGTAGAATCAATAGTAGATGTAGCATATCCACTTCCTAAGTTGTCAAGTGACCAATTTCACTAACTTGAGCCAGAGTAGATGATTATAATCATGGGATATTTCCAGAGACACTATCGAGGTACTACCCCCCTTAAGATGAGATAGGTCGGGGGACAATATGGACTAGCTCTCATGTTCACCTCTTATAGTCTTTTAAATTCACTGTACCAAGTCTCATAGTCTGGAGTTGGTTTCATCACTCAGTCCCAACTATTGATACCTCTATCATAGTTGGCTTGCTTCGCTCTCACCTCCCATGTATAACTTCGTAGACTTTGATGTCACCTGATTCTTATAAGCACCACTTCCAAGCTATGAGTACTGGCAGTGACCTATATCTCCATCCATATTAGCACACTTCAATGGAACTATTTCTTGCATCAAAAACCAAATTTACCAAACACTTGAGGTCCTTATCGATGATCCAACATTAACCAATTCTTCTCTTTGTAACTCCTTTGATAAGACTACCCCCCCTTAGAAAAGGTAACTAGGGGTTTAAGTGGGTAGTTTAGTCCACCTCTCAAGTGTGTTTCTTATCATAAGATCTTCTAATACCGAAGAGAAACTCATGTGCACTGATGTGTACAAGAAATCTGAATTTCCTCACAACACGAGAAACACCAGCACAGTAAAATAGAAATAACTCCTTTTCTGTTAATCCAATAAGGTCTTAGCTTATACCATTAGAAACCTTATCAAAATCCCTACAACTTTCATATAGAAGGCTTCCTTAGTTTCTGTATTTAAACCTAGGTAAAACAGCTCAACATGATATCCATCCCGACAATGTCTCAGCATCGATACATCAATTTGCAGAAGTCATATCTCGAGCTACTTAGATCATATGGGGATGAGTCTTACATGGTTGAAAAGCTTATGAAGTCCTCCACAACTTCTGTATATCCCACTTTCCGAATTCTGATGTTAAGTTGGCTGAAAATAGGAACTAACTGGAACTGTTCAGATTTTGAACTGTGCAGCAACAGCAACTTGTAGATGTCATAACTCAAGTTCTATTAATCCGATAAAGTTGCAGCTTGCATCGTTGGAAAGCTTATCAAATGACCTAAAACCTTATTATAGATCCTTTTCCCAAATTCCGGAGTTACATTTGCCCAAATCAGTAGGCAACTGAAACTGGTCCTGATTTCTGACAGCTCAACTATACCATCTTGTGATTTTCATAGTTCCCAAACGACAACAGCTATGAGGGTGATTCTTGAGGTTAGAGAAGGATCTTGAAGTCTACTATTACCCAGAAGTTTAACATGATTTTATGGTCCTTCAAGAATAGGGATTTGAACTGAAGAAGATATGTTGCTCCCGAAAGTCAGGGTAGAGAAAACAAGGGAAACTAAAACCCATCTATTTATTCACTAGTCCCTATATCTTAGACCTAAAAACTAAATGAAATTATGGAGAAACCCATAAGATCATTGCACTCATTACAAAATTCCAACTCAAACATAAACACCAAGACAAACCAACCAAACATTAAAGGTTCACAAAGCACACATATTGACTAGACTCAACTTTTGCTACTAACGTTTATTACAAAGGGGGGACTTCCTACTTCTTAAACACGGTGTGGCTGCAGTGGCATCCAGGGTAGCATCTCTTGCGTGGAGTTAGGCGAGGTATGCCATCCACCTCATTGATCTTAGGTAATCCACCACGTCTTCTCCACTCATCAATCTCATCAAGGGCTTCCTCATAGTGTTGCCTTACTTCTGCCAATTCCAGTTGACTATCTTCTAGCTTTTGATGCATGACTTGGATAGTCAAAGCCATCTCCTTTAGTTGTTCATTCTGCTCCAAGTAGGGGTCAGCCATCACACATTGCAAAGTGCCTGGTGGACGACGAGGAAGATACTTTTGTTTGTCATTCTTCCTCCCTTCGTAGTGCTTTCCATGATATGCCAGAAGAGCTTGATGGGCAGCATCAGATATGCTAGCATGCTTACTGAAACGGTCACTGAGAGACGAATGAATGGATTCCACCATGCGTGAACCAGTAAACTCATTCCACCTTGTGATGTGTGCTTCTATGCTCCAGTGGCTCTCATACTTAGGATGAGTCCACTTAGTGCACTTATATTCCACCTTGGCTTGCTGTTCAGGATAGTGGTCTTGTACTATACGCACAAGCCGAGGGTGAAAGAAATCTTCGCCACTAAAGGATGTGGTAAAGTACTCCTTCCGCCAGCAAGTATGTCTTGATGGGACAGGGTGAGCTTCTTCATACTCTGGTTCCGTTAAGCCATATATACCTTGAGTTAAGCATGGTCTTCCAGAGTTGCTGCAAGCAATCTTTTCGTTATGAACCATCTATGGAATTAGACCAAGAGGGAGTTAGAATAGAAGCAATACTTTTAGAATAGAATTAGATGATAGAAGCATAAGAATTTTAGCAAATAGCAAGGGTGAGATAGTAAGCATGAACGTAGTGAAGCAAAGATGACTAACACGACCATTACTATCTAGGCTTGCGTCCTACAGTTAGCATTGCTCTCATACCACTTTGTAGCACCCAGTTTTAAGGACAAAACCAGATACACACCATATGTGAGTCCAGGAAGTCAAATCTCACATATAGCCACAAATAGGGGTAATATCAATAGACAATGCTTATATATAACGAACTTAGTATAAAAGATATAACCTTAGATAGCAAACAGCGGAAAGACACTCCGTTCTTCAGGCGAAAGCTCCAAATCCACAGGGACAACTGACTGGTTGAGCACAAGCCTAAACTCTTCTCCAAACTAGCAATCTGGTACCCATCCGGGATTTTTATCCAAATAAATTGTAAAGGCAAGCGTAAGTACATCTCGTACTCAGCAAGAATAACATGGGGTTCATGAGGCTCAAAGGCTAGACTCTGGTTTAACTGCATGTAGCTTTTAGTTGTCACAATTTTAGCATATGAGTAGCATCAAGTTGTCAAGTCCCATGGTAAACTCATGATTAGGTAAAGTGAATAAAGAATAGCATAAACAACATATTAACAATAATAACTTTAATAATTTGCTATTAGTGATCATTTATTCTGTATTGGTCCAAGGCCGCTCGTGACCGTGAGCACGGCTGACATCTCAGTTTTACACTCTGCAGAGGTTGTACACTTTCACTGTGAGTCATGATTTACCCTTTCGCCCGAGGCCCGTCGACCTCTTAGCCCACTACCAAGGAAGACCGGCAGGGTTCACTATGAAGTCTTTCAAAGGTTCGTCTAACAAGTTAGGGCCGCTAGGTTTCGTTAGTCAGTCCGTGTGACTCACCCGCAGGAATCCACGGTCTGCTATCCCCCATTTGCGCCACAAGGGTAACCACTAACAAGCTAGAAAAAGTCCTCATACTGAGCTAAAGCCAGAGCCATGTAGCCCTCACAATTGTACTGTATGTCCCGAATGGTCAGATACAGATAAGTCCTTATGGAGAGAAACTAGAGCACCATAAGATAGCCCAATGCTCCAGCCCTCTTTTTCCAAGTTGCTAAAAAGTTCTCTTTTAATGTTTATTGCATATTCCATTAATCAAATTACAAGATCATGGTTTAGTGGAGCACTAGCATAAGCTACCCAATGCAAAACCATAGGTGACAAGGTATAAGATCAATACTAGGAAATCCTTAGCAAAGAGACACATGCAATATAAATTGTGTGATTAAAGTTATTAGGAAACAAGGATGATCCCATGCTATACTTGCCTTGAAACTCAGATCCTCTTTTAGTTCCAAACCTTCCACAAACTGCTTCTTGATCACCACGTAAAAGCTCACCGACTAAACTCAGTCATCACATCAACATCAATCATCCAGAGGCAAACATACAAAGCAAACAAACCTATAATTAGAACAATACACCAACAGTAGAAAATCAAGATGAAAAGTTTATAAAATAAATCTATGTCGTACTACGATCACACAGACGTAAAGATCACGAAAATCGGAGCTATAACGAAAAAGTTATGATCTACACAAGATTGCCTTTAATAAAATAATAGATTAAATCTAAACTAAGATTTTAAAAGTTGAAAACTTGTGTAACAGTGCCACTAATCTCTAGATTACGCGAAAACGAATCTAACGCAATTGGAACGGATCAAATTGGAGTTAAAACGGAGTTTTTATGAGCAATATAAAACAAGTGGCAAACTTGTAATTTCCTAAAAACGTATTTTGAATCTGAGTACTGAGTTTACGCCTTCGAAATCGGAAAACGTATTTTCGAAAGTGCGCTTTGGACTGCGGGTTGGAACTTTAAAAACAAGGGGGGCTCTTTTGCAAAAGGACGTGGCCGAAGGGGTATCTCCTGATTTGGGGCGTCGGATAGCTCTTGGACGGCTGAGATTAGATTGTAGTGGGGAGAGGGGTGTTGGCCTGCCGGAGTTGGAGGAGATCACCGCGGCGCCATGGCCGGACTTGGCCGGTGGTCGCTGACTTGGCGATTTAGGGTACTAGAAAGCGAACCGGTTTCACTAGGGCGTAGAGGATCTTGATGCGGACTGACCTAGGGCAAGACCGAGGTCGGGAAGAAACCCGGGCGTGCTCGCGACGGAGATAGGCGGACGGCGAGCCCCTGCAAGGTTCGGCGAGGGTTAGCCGTGCATAGAAAGCACGAAAACGCGGAAAGAGAGCTGTGGCGACTTCGCAAGAGCGAGGAGAAGGTCGGCAAAGTGCTCACGGAAGCAGAGACGGGGTGCCGCGGCGTTTCGAGCTTGGCGCAGATCTCGGCGGCGTTTTGGGACTAGGCTAGGGCGACGGCTTGCTCTAAGGTTGGAGTAGGGGGTTTAGTCGAGGCCGAGGGCGCTATTTAAGAGGGTCATGACTTGCGGGACAAGCCGGCCTTTGCTTAATTAGATTGCAAGTAAATTTGAAAACCTTTTTGAAATTCAAAACAACCACTCAGACAAAATAAAATGCGGCAGCATAGATGCTCAGTCATGTTGCTAAACCCTATAATAAATTTCAATATAATGAAAAATATTATTTTCCTTATGTTTTATGAGCACAAAAAATACACAATTAAAAACATTTCTCCTATTTTGAAAACTTGCAAATTTTGGGGTGTTACAATATCTCCACCAAATAACCATATCCCTTCTTAGAGTAAGGCTAATAACTACTTAGAGCATCTCCAAGAGTTCCAAAAGTAATCCTTGTTTTTTTAAAGATGGAGAAAAATCTCTCTCCAGCAACTCCTAATATCTACTCCTAAAAGAATCTTTTAGGACATGGGAAATTTCATCTGCATCTGCGTAACATTGCACGGACGAAGGGACGCGTGAATACAGTGTTCCCGCACGGAGTCATTCTCTCGTGCCTTCTTGCTGTGGCTCGCTCCTTCCCGCGCTTCTCCATCACGAGTTCTTGTTCTATCGCGACTTCCTGCATAGCTATAGCTAGTTTGAGGGTAGGTGCTCATAGGAATGGGAGCAGCGGCAGGAGGCAGCGGCCTTATGTACGCCCGATCTATTTCGCGTGACAAAAAAAAAAGAAAAAAACCAGAAAATAATATATGGGGGTCTCAAATTTGATGTTTTAGATATAATTTATTAAAAACTTTTGGAGATGATCTTCTTTTTCCTCCCTAATTTTTTAGGAGTTGCTAAACTACAAGTTTTTAGGCAAAAAAGTTGGAAACTTTTAGAGATGCTCTCACAGTTTGGATCTTTACCGCTAATCTCTTAGTTCAGGTATATAGTAGTTAGCTTTTTATTATTAACAAATGACTCACTTGCCTCTCTCACAAAGTTTTTTGGTTCTTACGTCTAAGGCAACTATAATTTTACAACCAACTTCTCCTCTCTCTCCTCTCCTTTCTGCTCCACTTAAACATATAGTCTACTTACAACTTTTTTTATTATACTTTCTCTTAGCAAACCGATTCCTTTCATAGCCACCACTCCCGTGAATATCCATCCACGACTGCTGCTAATGATCTATTTGGTATAGCTCACTATACAGGCGGTTCGTAACCTCTTTTTATAGGCGGTTTGGCGAACCGTCTGTGGAAATGCATTTAGAAAATATGAAATCGGTTTTTAAAAATAGAAAAAAAGATTTTAATACAGGGAAGTCGTGGATTTTTTCGCGTAAAATTGGGATCGGTGGGATTCAAACCTGAGACCTCACCCTTGCGCATACCCTCCTCTACCACTCCACCTATCACTCAGTTGTGTTCGTATTAGAGTTTAGTTCCCCACATACTATCATAAACCAAGCATAAATTGATTATTTGAGACCCTAAACGGATTCAAATGGAAAAGTCGTTAACTATAAAGTTTTACAACTTTTTAAGGTCTACAACTTTTATATTGGTAGTTCCTTCATCCGAGGTCATTTACAAAATTTGAATTTCAAATTTGAGAAATTCAAACGTAGTTTTCAATGACAAGATGATTTTAAATGAAAAAATTATCAACTACCAAGTTTCATAACTTTTCAAGATCTACAACTTTCATTTTGACAGTTTTTTCAAACGAGGTCATTGGAAAAGATCAAAAAATTCAAGTTCAAATGTATTTCTACATGCGGATTTCTTAAGAAACCGCCCGTAGAAATATTATTTCTACAGGCGGTTTCTTAAGAAATCTGCCTGTAGAAATACATGATTTCTACAAGCGGTTTTGTAGTCGGGTAAGCCAATTTCTTTGCACAAACGTTCTTTAATTAAAACCGCCTGTAAAAATTATGTTCCACCGCTGGCTTTGAGCACTTCTATACTAGTGGCTCCATCAGTGTCAAAAAAGTAAATTTGAGTCTAGGAGTTATCTTAATCCATCGTGGAGATGTTCACCTTGGTGTGTGATTCACCAAAGTGTGTCGTACAACTTCACCTCCCTCTATCTCACTGCCAATCTAGGCCCACACATCACGAGAAAAATAGAAATATCGCATGGCTTCTTCCTCTTGCACAGGACTGCCGACTTAGGTTGGGGATGGGCACGGGTGTTGACACTTGTTAACAACTAAAACTATTATTAATTATCTCTGCATTATACATGAATATCTATTAGAATAGGATTGTTACTAATAATTTTCACAAGTTTTGGTGAATTATTTATTTCCTAGGCATTATTCCAAAGAAGCGTAAAAGAGGGTTTCAAGTACATAAAAATCACGAAACTTAATCACGAAGAAATCACGCGCCATTAGGATCAGGGAAGGCTCTGGAACATTCGAGAGAAGACGAGACCCGCACGGAGACCCAGTGGGGCCGGCCGGCCCCACCAGGCGCGCTGGTGGGCGCCCTAGGTCAACGTCCCGCGCGACGCCTTCTGGAGACTTCTTCCACCACCTCCTAGGATGCATCTCGGCAGTGTGTTGGGTTGGTTTGATCAAACGACGCACGTTCACTCCACCGGGCTATAAATAAAGAGGTAGACCCCCTGAGAGCAGATTCAATCATTCAGAGCTTCATTTCAATACTTCAAGTTAGGGTTATATGTAGCAATTATGAGAGACTAGTTCTTTTAGATCTAGTATTGTTTAGATAGATAGAGAGAGTGAGAGAGTAGAGGAGTAGAGATGCAGAGGAGAGTCCCGACCTGTCGGAGCTTCTGTGTAGCTGTACTCATCTGGATTCAACTCCCTCGCTCGGAGTTACGTTTTGATTTATTCTTGTATTCAACACTCTAATTCATGTAGCAATTTGATCTTATTTGTTCTTAAGTTTACAACTCTTATTGAGTGCTTTGATCTACGGACATATGGGTTGAAGTAGTATTTCGTAGTATAGGCGCAGTGCCTAGACTAGGTTTACTTGTGAATGACCCCTGATTAGCCTGATAGTGGTAGTCCCTGTAGGTGACAGCTGCGTTGGTTTCTCTGTAGTCCACTTCCTGTTGATAGGATTGGTAGGTGTATGAGTGTCTGGTAGGAGAGAACTCTGATTTCTGCTCTTATTCATGTTACTGCCCGATTAGAATGGTATTATTCAAAGCTATGGGTGATTGGAACTAGATAGTCATTATGTTACCTCCTCATTCTCGCTGCTATCTAACCTAATTATGGGATTAAGTCTATAGGCTCTGTTATGGTCACAACTGTTCCTTGTAGATATGGTATTTAAAAACATTCGGGTGAAATGCTACACGATATTATATCTATACGCTTGTGGATGATCTTATTTTAAAAGGAGTGCAGTTAATTTATACCAACAAGCATTTTTTGGCGCCGTTGCCGGGGAACGGTTCGCTGATCTTGACTTAGTCTAGCTTAATCTTGTATTATACTTTTATCTTTTATGTTTTTATCCTAGTCTCTTCATTATTTTTGTGTTTATTGTTATGGATATTTATTTAAATTCCACACCTATCTTTTATGGCATGTGCAAAAGCTTAAAGCATAAACCTTGTCATAATATCTATAAGCTATGCCCATATCTACTTAATATAATAAACCCTTCTCAAATATATCATGGGATCATTAATCGACCTTGGTTTGCTAGGCCCCGTGTTTATTAAACATTTACGTCTTACCAAGAGTTACAAGGAATCCCTTGATTTATCTTCTGGAGAGTCCTTTCTTATCTTTTTAAAAGCAAGAGTTTATGCTAAAAGAGTTGCTCTGGCTATTTCTGAACTCCTCAAAAGAAGAAAAAGATTTATTATCCTAACTAAAAACAGAAGTCTTGATAACTAAAATACAATCACATCATTCTTAAAATTTAGTTAAATTCATATCAATAACTGAGACTTCTATTTAAGTTAAGATGTTCATAAATCATTTTAAAACTCATTAAAAGAACATTTTTTTTAAAAAAATATCATAAAAATATTACCAATCTTCTTCCCTAAAGACTTTGGAAGAGTATAGGGATGCCATAGAAGGAGAACCAAGCTACCTAAAAATAAATTCGATCTTCTTCCCTTCCGTGCTTATAAATGTTTCATCCTAATCCCATTCTTGACTCCAATGAACTTTCTTATTGCTGTTTCTTCTAATCTTATACCTAAGAAGAGCAATGACAATGGCTAAAATGCATAAAACACACACACACACACACACACACACACACACACACACACACACACACACACACACACACACACACACACACACACACACACATATATATATATATATATATATATAAGGGGAAGAAAACAAAGTTTCTAAACTTGGCTAAAATTCAAATAGTAAACTTAAATCAAATTTTCTTAATAAATATAATATACCCTAGTTTAGAAGAATTTTAAGATTAATTATAGAGACATCAATTCAAGGAAATTATACAATAAGACATTCATAAAGAAACACCCATGGATTGTGAAAAGAAGGATCATCGAGCATATTTCAATAAACACCTTATCAAGATTCATATAAGAAATCACCTGGAACTTTTTGTCTCTTTAATTTAATCACATACAAAATCTTTAACCTCTGGTTATATAACTTTTATAAAATCATAAAGAAGGAGGTTATGAATATAAAATCTTAATAAAGGTGCACAAGGATTAGTGTTTTAAAAGAAAACCACCTTATCAATTCAAAATACTATCAGAAGTTTTCTCTAAAACAACCTTGTATTCTAAAATAATTACTCTTATAAATAAACTTGCACCTTTATGCTCTTTTATCCCTGTTTGAATGAATCTCTTCTGTACTTCTAAATTATCTTTATTTGCTAAAATATATGTTTTGGTTAAAGTATTTTCATACATCTCTTAAATGAAGCATAGTGTCTAGTTTAGGAATGGTGATTTTACTTCCAAAAGTCTTTTAAAATTAAGCATGGTGGTTAGGTTAGAATGCCTTCCTAAGTCAAATTAGACGAGGTGTCTAGGTTGATTTTTGAACTGACAGGATGTTATAGTGAACATTGGATATTTCTATGGACTAACCCATACAGAAATCTTTAAAGTAATTTGGGTAAGTCATGAGATGCATTCAATCCAGAGATGCATATTACTTCACCAACTTTGCATAGGAAGTTACAGCTCATTTGTCATAAATTCAATTACTTAAAAGTTATTTTAAGCTATGCCTATATATAGAACATGCTCTATACTAAAACAAAATTAATGCTATCCTTCCATTAGCATAGATAAAACAAAATAAAAATTATAAGCAAACAAACTTAAGTTCAAAACTATATAGTCCTTCGGGTATATATTGTCCACTAATTTGTTCGGGGCATAACAACAAATGAAGACCAGACATTCAGGAACAACTCAAGATACAAGAGAAGAACTATCAGTCATCTATTCTTTATCACGTAGTGACATCACACTTCAGTAATAAAGGTAATATCCCAAGGTATGTGGTCACTACTCTCCTCTTGATCTTAATGCATTTATATTCAAGCATAAACATGTTAGAGTTATAATCAAATAGATATATTTAATAAATTTGACATGGTTTGTCATTTTTAAGATTGTTCATGACGTCATCTCAGTTTTAATCAAATTAAATTATTATCTTGCCTTTAATTATTTGAAAATACATAAATAAATAATCCTTTAATTGGTTAAGCAATTCAAATTCTTTATATATATTTACAAGTAAAACTTTTGAATATGCACTGAGTAAAATATTGCCAGATACTATTTTAAAATAAAAAGATGAAATATCTATCATCATATGGAATAATAATCAGACTAGGTGCGATATTTAAAGTAACAATTATTTAATAAATCTTTTTAAAAAATCTACATCAGGGAATCGGTGATGGAGTGGACTTTATCTCTAATTTATTGAGTCTGTCATTAACTTTTTTAGAAAATTATCGCGCACGGTGACTAACAGATAGGGAATCGAGTCATTAGGCACTACGAAGCGGGGCACCCATAGAGGCGGACAGGTGGGGCCGTCCAGCGCCCCCTGTGCCCGCTTACCTCGCACCGCCTTCTGTAACCTTCTACACCCTCCCTAAGCATATTCGCGCATGATCCCGCTGCGTAAGGATTTCCTTTCGTGCGAACCCTGTATAACCTAGATTTGATCTCATCCAGTCTCCTGATAGCCCATATAAATATGTACCTAGACCCCTCTTTATTGGCACCCAATCTACAGCCTCCTGTCTTCCTCAGAGAAACTCTCTAGTTCAGATCTAGTAGCCATGGCCGACGGAGCGATCATCTCCTACAGCGTGAACTTCGACGACAACCCCAACAATGACTCGAAGAACCTCGTCGTCGCGCAGCCAAAGCCTCACGCCATTGTGCCCCTGAAGCACCTAGCTACGGTACCCCGTCGCTACGAGCAAGTCTTCTCTATCCAAGCTCAGCCTGCTCTGCCAGCACCTCCTGCAAGACTGCTGCTAGAAGACGGTGGCAAGGGAAAGCAAGTCGCTATTCCCCATGGGACTCAACTTCTGCCAACGACGGGCATCAAACGACTCCTGTCCACCAAGGTCGACAGGAACAGAACACTCGTATGTGCAAAGTATACCACCTTCCGTCCTATCATTAATGGAGTTCATGCATATCCAAGCCAAGTCCACTATACCAACTTCATACCACCTCTGCCCAAGCGACAGAGAGCTTCACCAGCATCAACACTGGAGCAAGGTCCAAGGCAGCCTCCATTCTACCTGAGGATCCTTAGTGAGAGGATTGAAGGTCTCTCTAACTCCATTAGAGGCCTAGAGAGAGCTCGTGATCTAAGCACCAAGGTTATGACTGGAATAACTAAACAAGTAGGAGAAAACATCAAGTCGATCCGCGAGCTCAAGTGCAACAACAAAAAGCTAGAAGGTGAGGTCCACAATCTTAAGAAAGAGATCCAGGATCTTAATACGAGAAGGCAGCCTTAGGCTACCTTAGTTATCTATGTAATAAGACACGCGCGACTTAGGTTAAAAGCGTCGAGTCTTTTATTAGGACAAAGCCTAATGAGCTAGGGCAGTCGTTAAAGCATATGTCAAGCTATCTTTATAATTATGAATGAGTGCCTTATTTTGATTAATGTTTTATCATTACTTTATCTACCCTACTCTTTATTTTATTCATGTGTGTTTGTCTCCATCTATTCTTCACGTATACAGGAAAACAAGTGTGGGGGAGGCACACGACGATCATAATACTCGAACTACTCAGAAAATCACGCGATTCGAAAGATAATCGAACTAGGACCACGCACGACAAAGTGGGCCCGAAGGGGCGCCGCCCGGTGCAAGCCGGGGCTGGCTGGCCCCCCTCTGCCTCCTCTCGCCACCCTGTTTCAGAAACAGTCAGGTTTGAGTCAAATACATTATAACTCCATATGTCTTTATTCCTGTGCTGAGCTAAATTAAAATTCACATTTTAAAACCCTTTTATGGATAATAATAGCTATATAACATAAAAATAAATTATATAATGTTTTTCTAGAGATCATGATTACTGTTGGAAACTATTTATAGGGACCTCATTATTACTCAAGTCATTGTGGAATACGAGATAGTAGAATTATGGTAACTTAATTCCTGATATCCTCTCTTTGGAGATTCATTTCAAAAATTCTAAAATAACTAGCTACACTTCTCCTTTGTAGTAAAAACATATTTTCTCATAAAAGTCATAAATTATAATCATTTATACGTATTCATAACTCTTATGGCCTTGGTTGAGAGATCTATCAACTCCAAAGATTAAGATCTTTTAATAAAAGATATTAAAATTTTCATCTTGAGAAGTATTATTATGAAAGAGGCATGAGCTATGCAAAAGTATCCGAGGAAATAAAAAGGGACAAGTCTCCGAAATCTCAAAAATGATAGATCCCGAGGAAATAAAAAGTGACAAGTGTCCGGAAACTCGATTTAAAAAAAGAAGAAAAAGAGATAAAGCGCTCAGCAGTAGAATTAGCCTCATAGTTCATGGTCCCTCCTACATGATATACCAACAAGAGAGGATAAGTTTCAAAAAGAATAATATATCTTGATCTAGGAATATGATATTCCTCTCCTGAGTTCAAATTTAATTAAAATCAAATTTGTAGCAATACTACAAGAAGGAGAAGGGTAAGCTAAGTTTTATAAAAATCAATTTACTCTCCAATAGTCTAGATTAAAGAAAAAGAGTGATCAATTTCAAGCTATCCTGTTCTCCAATCACTTAAGGATTCATGATAGACACTTTGAATTCCACAGTGCAGTCATTACTAGACTAGACATTATGTAATTCATTTTTAAGTTATGTATTAAACATTTTAAATATCTTTACATCTTTACTTAGTGGAAACTAACCTTTTTTTTGGGACGAGAAAAGCCTAAGTATGGGGGTAATTGTTGACACTTGTTAAGAACCAAAATTTATTATCAATTATCCCTACATTAAACATGAATATCTATTAGAATAGGGTTGTTACTAATAATTTCTACAAGTTTTGGTGAATTATTTATTTCCCAAGGACTATTCTAGAGAAGCGTAAAAGAGGGTTTAAAGTGCATAAAAATCACAAAACTTAACCGCGAAGAAATCACGCGCCATTACGATCGGGGAAGACTCTAGAACATTCGAGAGAAGATGGGACCCGCATGGAGACCCAATGGGGCTAGCTGTAACACCCTAAATTTTGCTTCTTTGAAAATAGAGCTAAAATAATTTATTTTGTATTTCTGTGCTCATGAAAATATAGTAAAATAAAATTTTTCCTTAAATTAAAATTTATTATAGGGTTTAGCAACATTGTTGTGCATATTTGCTGGTACATATGTTTTATGTGATGTTTGTTTGTTGCTCCTTTATATGTTGAGACTACACAAAGTTTTTAACATTGCGTTTAGTAGAACGATCTTCTTTGGTCAGTACATCTTTATCTTTATCTACAATCAAATTTCTTGTTTCTCAGCTTAGGCTTTCATTTGGAGCTTCTTAGAAATCTTTTATTTGACACCCAAATCACCCCTTCCAGTTCCTTGTCCGTCAATCAATCTCTAAAAACTTATCAGGAATTATTTCAGCACTTTTCTGGAACTTGTTCCCATTTGACTGTGAGCATAATCTAATTTTTTAGATGCTCCATATCTTATCATGAGCTCCAGATACTTTATTTGGGTTTCTTATGTTCCATAATATCTTCAAGAATTTTCCCTAACTTTTCGAGGCTTCAGGGTATTTTTCGCGGCTTAAATAATAACTCTACACCTTTCTAAAATTATTTTATCTATAAAATTAATCAATTTTGAAAACAATAAAATATCTATTTTTAATGACCAACCCCCATATAAAATAATTCTTATAAATACTAAAAAGCTAGACACAAGATAAGAAAAGAAAGTATAGGGTTTTGTCTCTGTTCATTGTGCCGCCGCCGCAGTTTCGAGCAAAATCAAAAGTCTACTATTAGCATGGTGCGTTCTCTGGCCTTCACCATCACGGCAACGAGGAGGCTTCGTCTTGAGTTGATCAGCCAAAGGTGCCGAGAGTTGTCTGTTGCCGCCGTCTTACCCCAGGCCAAGGAAGTTCAAGAAGTTCACGCCGTGTTGTGTCTCTGTTGTCCGAATTGCAAGGAAAATTTCCATCTCATGCACAACGGATCTCGTTAAGGAGCCGAGCCTGTCCACCGAAGCCGCGGCCACCGCGAACACCTCCTCCTGTCCACCGAAGCCGCCGCCACCACGAATACCTCCTGTTGCTTCACCGTCATCATGCCTTGACTATTGCCGATCCTCTGCATATCTAGGTAACGAAGTTGCAGGCACCATTCCTTCTCTTTTGGCTCGCTCTATGTGTACCTCACACGTGGTTGCCGTCTTCCGCAGGTAGCTGCCGCTGCTAGCCCTAGCTTTGGCTCGTGCGACCGTGTTTGGATGCCGCAGAGCAGGGCACATCTATCTGCCACTGCTGTTGTTCGTGACCTCCTTGCTAAGCTTGGCGTCAAGGAAGCCGTCTGCGACCTCGCCGGTTTAAGCTGTTGGCGTAGCCCACCTTACCATGCTGTACGTCACCATCGACAAGAACCCCATCAGTGAGTTCAGAAGAACGATATTTCCATCTTCGTGCCCTCCGTGTAGTCAATCAGCTTCTCCAACGCTTAGT
This sequence comes from Sorghum bicolor, assembly GCF_000003195.3. NCBI lineage: Eukaryota > Viridiplantae > Streptophyta > Magnoliopsida > Poales > Poaceae > Sorghum > Sorghum bicolor. Next base: position 48,968,080 of record NC_012870.2, on the reverse strand, counting down.
TAGCTTGATGAGATCATGATGATACCACCATGACATCAAACAAGTATTATTGTCGTTTTTCTTTAGAAAAGTAAATCCAAAAATACAATAGAAATACACTAGTTTGTTTGGCCGTATTTTCTCCGTTTTAACTCTGTTTTGATTCATTCAAGTTGCGTTAGATGCATTAATAATAAAGTTTATCATGTCACATGATTATGATCTTATTAGTTAATTTAATTGCTAAATTGATTAACGTTTATGCAATCAGATTCATGATAAAAAGCTAAATAGGTTTTATACATCGGTAATTTATAAACAAAATATTGACGTAATTAGTTGTTTTATAAAAATGTGTTTCTAAATTCAAGTTTGCTAAGTTTAAACACACATATCAAATTCAAATATATGCTCTCACATATTTCATCCTTTTTCAAGGTCAAGTTTAAATAATAAATATTATGAGATGTGTTTGCAAATTAATAAAATGTGACTAGTAGCTTTAACTCTATTTTTTAATTAAGATATACATTAATTAAATATTTGTTAGTAAATCTTTGTTAATAAATAAAATAAACTAAGCTTATAGCCCTTACTCTTATGATGAAGTAAATCTTTGTTAGTCGTTTCTTTTTAACCGACTAGTGTTCCTTTCATGGCTATGTGTTCATAGCAATACGTAGATTAGTTTTCAAACCTTTTATTTGATCGGTGTATTGTTCTAATTATAATCATGTTTGCTTGGTGTATGTTTGGCACCCATTGCTTGTGTGTTGATGTTCGGTGATCGGTTATAGTTGGTGAGCAATATTTCAATGATCAAGATCAGTACCTTGATGACCAGCAGGATCAGCAAGAGCAGCAGAGAAACTTGGGTTAAGGCAAGTATAGCATTTGGGTTTTCTTTCTGTGACCATGATCTTGTGACTAGATTAATGTTAAGCAACAAACGATAAAAATGACTTTTTAGGAACTTGAGGATTTATTTGTACGTGATCACCCGGGATAACAGTGCAACCATGAGGTCTATAATGGCTCTGGCTTTAGCTCAGTATGAAGACCTTTTCTAGCTTGTTAGAGGCTACCCGAAAGGGCACTAGAGGGGCTTGCCGTTTTGGGTATAGTGTGGTCTCTGTCTTTATGTGTATAGGCTGCGAGTCATTGTGCCATTGGAAGGGGGGCTCTATATCTGCGCGCCCGGGAAACCTTGCGGCCCTAACATGTTAGACAAACTTTTGAAAGGCTTCATACCTGCCGACCATCCTTGGTAGTAGGTTAAGAGGTCGATGGGCCTCGGGCGAAAGGGTAAATCATGACTCATGGGTAAAGATGTACAACCTTTGTAGAGTGTTAAAACTAGTATACTAGCCGAGCTCACAGTCAGGAGCAGCCTTGGGGACATCTACATTAAGGGTGATGATTCTTGTTGTTTTAAGATACTCATTATTTATTCTGCTTTACATTATTTATGTCATATTGGTCATGAGTTTGTGGGATCATACAACCTTGTTGCTATATTTGTGGAGTTCGATATGGACTCACTCTTGCTATTTCCGTCACCCTTGAGGAGGAGTGTTAGGCTTGTGATCAACCAGTCAGTTTGGATCCTGTAGATTGGAGTTAATACCCGAAGTTGGAGTTATCTTCCATTGTTTGTTGCCTAAGGTTATCTCTGATTTATTATGTATTTTATATAATTTATGCATTGTCTATTGATATTACCCCTTATTTTTTTTGAAGGAACAGTAGGGGATCCCCCTACCTATATTTTTTTTTTGTATTTCAATTAAATGAAAGAATAGAAAGTCGCTGTACAAAAAGGGCAAAAGGAAATTACAAACAGGGCAACAAGCCCAAACGAGAAAAAAATAAAAGTTAAGGAAGGAAACTATCTCGCCACAGGGATAGGGGGGGGGTCTTCTTTTCTCATTGGCCTTGATGCAAACCAAGTCCAACTCAGCTTTGAATCGTCTTCTCCAAGCAGCAATGGAGCGAGGTCCACTATCAAAAATTATAGAGTTTCTCAGAGTCCAAATTGCCCAGCAAGCTGTGATAACTATTTCTCTGAAAATCTGATTTCCAAACTGCTCTCTGGCATTCAACATCATATCTAGTGGAGGTAAATTGAGATTCCAGTTAATTGAGACGGATCCCCAGCAGGATTGACTGAAGTTGCACTCGAAGAAGAGATGAAAAGTAGATTCTTCTGAACCTGTGTTGCATAACACGCAGCTATAATCATCTAGATGCATGTGCTTTCTTCTCAGCATATTCCTTGTGTTCAATCTGTCCCGAAGAAGAAGCCAGAAGAAGAATTTGTGTTTACTAAGAGTACTGGATTTCCATATCCATGAAAAAAGTGGGGAGGCTGTTGACGGTCCTTAAGTACCAAATATAATCATCAAATAAATAAAGAAAAGGATCCAAATGCAACAAACACCTAGACTTAGGGTTTTATCTGATAGAATTCCACGAGTTTTGGTGTTTGTCTATTTCTGCAGGGTGTTATCAGGAAATAAGGAAGAAAGGCCCACATGTCGGGATTACATAGAGATATCAACGCACCGCGCAATTTTCTACCATCTAGAAGACTCCAGAAGCCACGGGAAGAAAGCAGAGGCCGAAAGGGGCCAGGCCCAGGGCGCCCGCCCTCTTTCCCTGGGCGCCCGCCCTGTCCTGGACTCCGTTCGGGACTCTCTTCGCACACGATGTTCCACCGACCTAAAGGATCAAGGATAACGTAGTACCACATCGCCTACCGACCCAAAAACGCATAGAGGAGGAGGACTATATAAGGAGACCCCCCTGGCCCCTGGAGAAGACAAGAAGTTATCATAGAGATTGAGGGGTGCCCTCGAAGGAAAACCTCTTCTCTAAATAATATTTCTTTTTAGGCTTAGCAACCAATGTAAGTAGAAATAGATCTTCTAGTTTCTACTAGATTGAGAGAGATAGAGTGGAGGTGTAGATCGGAGGAAGGCCGGCCTGTCGGTGTCTACTCCGAGTTGTACCTGCGGGATCAAGTCTTCTAACCCGAGGTTTGCTTCTAAGATTCTTCAGTAATTTGACTTCTAATTCTAGTAAATTCTTGTTTTATTGTTCTTTGGTTTATGAGTTTACTTTAATCCTCTTCCGGTTGAGTATTAGAGTAATCATTGCTAGCGTAAACGTGGTGTTTAGGCTAGGGTACTCATAGATATCCCCTGACTAGCTGAACCGTGGTAGTAGCGAGGAACGTGACATTTCCGAGTTACCTTTGTATCCCATATCTTGTTAGCAGGACTGGTAGGTTTATAGGTGCGGGTCGAACATCCTTTGTGGTGTCTAGATTCCGTAAGCTTCCCCAATAGAACAGTAGATCATCCTTACCAAGGATAGAAGGAGACTACGGTTGCAGTCTTCTCTATACATCACTCACATCGAGAAACATTCTTTGTAGCCTAAAGGGATAGTAGCAATAGATTTGGTTAGTCAGATGCACCCTTTCTCCCAGTGGTAAAAATATAAATACGATAACTCTGGATAACCTCCCGGGTGAAATGCTCACCGATATCCGTGCGCTTGCGGATCATTTTCTAATTGCGTTACCAAATATCAACAGAGGCCTCCTTGAATCCTATCAAAAGCTTGTAGGTTGCTTTGCTGCTGAAAGCTACATTTACAGTGGCATAACCCCAGGTGTCAACTGTGCTTTCATCCCAAGGTCTGTTCAATTCATGTTCTATGAGCATGGAGAGTTCTTCTGTGGCTTCAAATGAAAGAGGCAGGCTGAAGTTAGCCTCTAACTCATTGTTCAAGAAGAATCTAATGGAACACTTTGGTTTTTTGCAAAAGGAAAACAGATGGGGATATTTCTCTTTTAGGGATGAGGGACTCCAAGAGCCTGACCAAAACAGGTCAGTATTACCTCTGCTAGGTTGACATGTGGTGATCTTACTGAAAGGGATGAAGAGTTTCAGTAAGTCTTTCCACCAGAAGGAACCAACTGGGCATCGAGCTTGTGGAGGAGTTTGGTTATTGGAGTAGAATTTGGACCAGGTCAGATTCACCCATGGAAGGTCGTGCTGGTTGTAGAAGCTATTCAGATGTTTTATCAGGAGTGCATCATTCTGCTTCTCAATGTCAATAATACCAAGCCCTCCTTTATTTTTGGGCAAACAGGCCGTCTCCCATGCCACAAGGCAGGAACCTTTTCTGTTGACATCCCCCTTACTCCAAAGACAGTGTTTTCTATACACGTCTATTTGTTTGACCACTTGGGGGGAATCTTGAGACTGCACATATAGAAAGTGGGTAGAGTAGAGAGAACAGCATTTACCAGGATTAGTCTACCGTCGTAAGAAAGGAGCCTACTGAACCAGACATTCTCCTTTCAATTCTATTGAGAAGTGGGCTGAAATCTTGAACTGAGGGTTTAGTAGTGCCCAGGGGGAGCCCCAGATAAGTAAAGGGCATGGAACCCAGGTGACAACCAAATGTATTAGCTAGATGTTGGGCTCTGCTGCTTGACATATTGATGGGCACCAAGAAGGATTTGCTGAAGTTGACATGTAGGCCGGTTGAATCAGAGAAGGGTCTTAGAATACCTTTTAGGTTGAAGAGGGTCCTGGCATCTCCAGGAAGAATGAGCAATGTGTCATCAGCATACTGTATTATAGGGAAGTCCCCTCCAAAGTTGTCTGAGATTGGGTGTTTCAGCACTCCCATCAGTCAGGCCTTGTTAACAATACTTTGTAAAAGGTCAGCAGCAAGAACAAAGAGCAGTGGGGAGAGGGGGTCACCTTGTCTAACACCATTAAGAAGTACAGATGATGTACCTGATCCAAGGATGTTCTCAATCCACTTTATCCAGTTTGATGGGAATCCTTTGTGTTTCATCACTTCAAGGATGGATTGGTGCTCAACCTTATCTAAGGCTTTTTCAAAGTCAAGTTTTAGGATGACTATTTCTTTTTTTGAATGGTGGCAGAGATGGAGGAACTGGTAGGCCCAAGCTAGGCAGTCCTGAATGGTTCTGCCTTTTATGAAGCCATACTGATTTTGGTGTACCAGATCTAGGATAACTCTCTGTAGCCTATTGGATAGGATCTTTGTGATGCATTTGAGGCTGTAGTTGAGAAGAGAGATTGGTCTAAAGTCATCAACTTTCTCAGGGTTGTCTTTCTTGGGTATAAGGGCAATGAAAGAGGAGTTGATGCTGCTGATATCAATATTATCAGAGCTAAAATCTTTTAGAAGTCTGGTGAAATCCTCTTGAATTATGGGCCAGCATTTTTTGATGAAGAGCCCGGTTAAACCATCTGGACCAGGAGCATGGTTTGTTGGAAGTGACCTTATGACAAGGTCAATTTCTTCCCGACTGAAGTCATTGCCTAGGTGATCCAAATCATGTGAAACTAGGATAGACCCAAGATCAAAGGACATGCTGGAGGACTCACTAGTTCCAAGTCTGTCCCTGAACGAGGACCACAGAAGGTTTGCTTTTTGGTCATGGTCAGAGATTTGATTACCATCACTGTCACTGAGGGATACTATGAAATTTCCCTTGTGAGAGATGGTGGCAAAGCTGTGAAACAGTTCCGTGTTCTCATCCCCTAGCTTGACCCATCTCATTTTACTACGCTGCTTCCAGTAGGTTCTTCTAGATTCAAGCAGTTCTGATAGGTGCCTTTTCACTAGAATTCTGAAGTTTCTTTCCATTCTTGACAGATTTTGTTGGTCTTCTAAGCCATCAAGGAGAAGCAAAACCCACTTGTAGTTATAGATGAGTTTGTTGAGGCTAGAAAGATTCTTGCTCCAAAGTTTTAAACCAGCCCTGGCATGCTTGAACCTGGAAGATATATTTCTAGCTGCGTTGCCAAAGAAGGGAGAGTTGTGCCAGTGAAGGCTGACTATTTCTAGGAAGCCTGGGTGCTGTAGCCAAAAATTTTCAAATCTGAACAAACTTAGTCTTGGTACAGTGCTTCCTATTTGTAACACAAAGGTGATGTGATCTGAAATGGGTCTGGAGAGGGGTTGGACAAAGGTTGCAGGGAAGGAGGAGGTCCAACCAATGGAGGTAAAAACCCAGTCAAGTTTAACCAGAAGGGGGTCAGCTTGCATATTTCTCCAAGTGAAACTCCTTCCACTGAATGGAATTTCAACTAAATCCAGTTCAGAGATCAAATCATTGAAGAGGTTCATTTTTGCTGGGTCTCCCCTAGGTCGGTTTCTATTATCCGGGTTTCTGATGAGGTTGAAGTCACCTCCCAGGGCCCAGTTATCAAAATCATCAGTATTCAGATTCATGAGCCAGGTTACTGTTGGGTATTTTAAACACAAACAGAAAAATCCGCAAGCGCACGGATACCGATGTAGCCCTCACCCGGGAGTATTCCAGAGTATCGACTTTCCACAAAGAATGTGAGTATACTAATTAAGATCTAAGATCGCCCAAGGATAACTATATAATTATTTTTGGTGGGAAGAGAGGAAGTTTCCTGAGAGTTCTCTAGTTGATCTAAGAATCAAGAATTACTTCAAGATTATCTATATCGGGACATTAGAGCACTAACCACAGAAAGAGATGAGAAGGGGGCTAGGAAGGTCTGACTACGGTGGAATACATCGACCGTTAGGGCTGTCACTACCCTAGGGCTACCACAACAATCTGCAGGATTGGGTGCAACTCCAGGTAATTGCAAGACTAAACACCACGTCTAATCTATTAATTACTACTCTAGTGTTTCAAAGACTAGAGCACTTGATGCAAGCGGGAATCCAATAAATAACTTGAATGTAAATAAAAGTAATTAAAGAACTCAGGAATTATGAGTGGAAGAACCTGGAGAACGATGAAGGACGAACCAGTTGCTGCAAAAGTACAATGTTGAGGAAGATCCGACAAATCCGGCTCCTCCTCCGCTCTCCTCTTCTCTCTCCCTATTTTCTAGATTACAACTAGAACTAACTAGAACTAGAACTAGAGGAACTAGAACTAGAACTAGATGAACTAGAACTAGAACTAGATGAACTAGAGGTAGAACTAGAAGAACTAGAGGGATCCTCTCTACTTGGATGAAGAATTGAAACCCTAACTTTGATTCTGTAGAAGAGGTATGATCTCTAGGGGCCAGGGGGGTCTGGTTTTATAGTCCCTTCAAGTGAATCTGGGCCGTCGGATCAAACCGACATTGATCGTGTGGTTTTCCTTGAAGTATTAGGTCGGTGGAGCATGATCCCCGAACTTTACCCTGATCGCACGATTTTCCTTGGTCCCTTAGGTCGGTGGAGCACGATCCGCGAAGTTGAAGCTGATTGGTTAGTGTAGCTGGGCGGGCACCCAAGGGACTTGGGCGGGCGCCCTGCCGCCGGGCCCGATCGGCCTCCCGTTCGTTCCGTGGCTTCTGGAGTCTTCTAGATGGTAGAAAATTGCGCGGCACGTTAATATCTCTATGTAAACCCGACGTGTGGGCCTTTCTTCCGTATTTCCTGATAACCCCCTGCAGAAATAGACAAACACCAAAACTCATGGAATTCTATCAGATAAAACCCTAAGTCTAGGTGTTGATTGCATATAAGTCCTTTTTCTTGATTAGTTGATGGTTAAATGTGAGCATTAAGGACCGTCAACAAGCTCCGCCAAGCTTAACCTTTGCTCGTCCCTGAGCAAAGATGGACTCAAGAGTTTCTACAGTGGTTTCATGCCTTAAAGATACACATGCATTCAAACAAGATCTCATCTCTAAGTTAGGGTAAACTGTTAAGATTTAAACTTACTCATATTACCTTCCACCATGGGGCTTGCAACCGTCACTTGTGTCTTGGGCAGTTAAAAGATAGAACGGTCTAGTCAAGCGCCATGTCTCTTGTTCTTTGATTAACTATAGCTCTGGAGTTTTTGTAGATTTTCAAATAAAAATCAGAGATTCCTTGTATGACTCTCTCTAGTCTCTCTTTTGTGGTATTTTTGGATCCTTACCAAGGCAGTAATGGTATATGCCTTCTCTTAAAGTATGTGGTATTTTTGGTATGAGGCATAGTGCCATTGCCTTCTCTCTCACCCTACTCTAATAAGGTTTTGATATCTGGAGCTCATAGGTGGGAGACAGCTAATACATACTTACAAGACATTTATTGCATAGTCAAACCATGGATCCAGAAGAACAAGTCAATAAGTCAAATCAAGATGTGCATGTGTGGCGAATGAATGGTGATAACAGTGAAAGTCTAGTTCTACTTTTGCTCTTTTGAGGGGATACATACCTTTCTTGCTCTTTTGAAACTTTTTGAGGAGAATGAGATGCTCTATATTTTCTTTTTTCTTCTTTTTTTTTCTTTTTTTCTCTCAGATGGGTATCTTATACCCCTAATTCTACTGTCGGACACTTGTCCGTTTTTACCTCTCGTCTCACTTTTTCTTTTCTTTCGAGGTTTCGGGCACTTGCCCCTTTTATTTCCTCGTATTCACTTTTTTTTCAGAGCACTCATTTCCTGAAATAATATAGTAAGTGGTAGCAACCAAGATAACTTGAGCATTTATTTCACAAGGGAAAAACAAAAATATTTTTGGCTATTCTCTCCCGGATTAGGAGTAGAATATTTTTGAGTGGTTCTGGAGATGGAAATGGACATATGTGGATGGTACTTCCGGAGTAGAAGTAGCATGTGTGAGTGAACGTGTAAGTGAATCTTGATTTAACCACATGACAAGCTCCTAAGGGTCTACACAGCTTGACCACACTCAATGCTCATAAGCAGTAAAGTAAATGTGTGGTTCATAGTCTAGCCAGCATGTATATATGGCTGTGGTAGGAATTTAAACTCTCATCATACAGGAACTCATCATGCAACATTTTAAAGACTTTCAAAGATAAAAATTATCCAAAATTCTAGCATCTCTAGGAACAAATAAATGTAGATATTTGGGAACGCAATAAGGAATTGATCCGCAAGCGCACGGATATCAGTGAGCACTTCACCCGGGAAATTATCCAGAGTATCGTATTTATTTTTTTTACCACTAGGAGAAAGAGTGCATCTGACTAACTGGTCTATTACTACTAACCTTTAGGCACAAAGAATGTCTTTCGATGTGAGTGATAAATAGAGAAGACTACAACCGTAGTCTCCTTCTAACCTTGGTAAGGATGATCTACTGTTCTAATGGGGAGGCTAACGGAATCTAGACACCATAAAGGATGTTCAACCCGCACCTATAAACCCTATCCTTCCTGCTAACGAGATGTGATCTACAAAGGTAGCTCGGAATTGTCACGTTCCTCAATACTACCACGGACCAGCTAGTCAGGGAATATCTATGAGTACCCCAGCCTAAACACCACGTTTACGCCAGCAATGATTACTCTAAACTCTACACGAAGAGATTAAAGTAAACTCATAAACCATAAGAACAATAAAACAAGAACTTACTAGAATTTAGAAGTCGAATTACTGAAGAATCCTAGGAGCAAGCTTCGGGTTAGGAGAACTTGATCCCGCAGGTACAAGCTTGGAGTAGACACCGACAGGCCGGGCTTCCTCCAATCTACACCTCCACTCTATCTCTCTCAATCTAATAGAAACTAGAAGATCTATTTCTACCTTACATTGGTTGCTAAGCCTAAAAAGAAATATTAATTAGAGAAGAGGTTTTCCTTTGAGGGCACCCCTCAGTCTCTATGATAATTTCTTCATGTCTTCTCTAGGGGCCAGGGGGGTCTCCTTATATAGTCCTTCCCTTCTATGCGTTTTTGGGTCGGTAGGCGAGGTGGAACTATGTTTTTCTTGATCCAATAGGTCGGTGGAATATCCCGAGCGAAGAGAGTCCTGAATCGAATCCAGCAGGGGGCGGGCGCCCTGGGCCTGGCCCCTTTCGGCCTCCGTCTTCTTCCCGTGGCTTCTGGAGTCTTCTAGATGGTGTAAAATCACGCGGTGCATTGATATCTCTATGTAATCCCGAAATGTGGGCCTTTCTTCCTTATTTCCTGATAACCCCCTGCAGAAACAGATAAACAACAAAACTCGTGGAATTCTGTCAGAGCAAACCCTAATTCTAGGTGTTGGTTGCATATTGGTCCTTTCTCTTGTTTATTTGATAATTAAAATTGATACTTAAGAACCGTCAACAAATACCCCCATACTTAGGCTTTTACTCGTCCTCGAGAAAAGGATGGTTAAGAACAATATCTGGGGTAAAATATTTTAAAGCATTCTTTATATTTGCAGGGTTTAAAAATCCACTGTGTACCATAGTCAGGAAGTATATGGTTAAGAGTAAAGATCCTTTCTTCTCAATCCTATCACTTGGAGTTTTTGTATATTTTGAAAGAAAGTTAGCATACCTTTTGATCCTCATAGGTTCTCTCAGATCACTCATCATCTTTTATATATATCTCACTGAGGCTGTTTTATTTTGCAAAAATTCTCAAGCATTCTTACTTTGTATTTATTGCCTGATCAAAACGGGATCCGAGGAGGGGAATTTCATACTCTTAGATCAAAGACTTTGGAAATTAAAAACTTTGTCAACTCTTGCTGGCATATTGCTTATTAGAGGGACCATGGGCTATCATTTTCTCTTTTTCTTCTTTTTTTTAAAGTGGATACCGAGGTACCCCTAATTCTACTGCCGGACACTTGTCCATTTTTTCTGCGAGGTTATCGAGCACTTGCTCCTTTTTATTTCCTCGAAATATCTCTATTTTTGCATAGCCCATGCCTCTAATGCAATAATACTTCGGAAGAGTGAATCTTTCTGAAATAATGTCTTGATCTTAGGAGCATGATAAATCTCTCAACAAGGGTCTAACTCATTTTGAACAAACTCAATACAGAGCAGATAGCTTTTATAATCATAATTAAAATTTTCAGTTTTATCAGGCATATAAAACACTGAGGATGGTAGCTAGAATTTTGAATATTTTGAAATAAATTCTCCAAGCAACAATGATATCAAGAATAAGAAACTCATACTCTACCATCACATATTCCATATTGACATAAGTAACACAGGGTTTTAAAATGATTTTATAATAATTGCAAGTTTCCAGGCAATATCACAGGTTGAGATTAATCATGATTAGAAATATTTTAATCTTTTTAATTTATCATATCGGAAACAGTAATCTGCATAATCAAAATATGTATGTGTAAAGTAAAGTGTGCAGAGTGTGTACCTGAATCGTGGAGTGGTGTGGTCGGAGTGTGTTAGCATGTTGAGGGATCTCCCCCATACTTGTTTTCTGCTTTCTTGCACAAAAATAAAGTAGAGACACACAAGACATAATAATAATAATACTCTTTATTAATCTTGAGGCATTTATTACAAAAGACTGATAGCAAACTGATAACAAACTGATAATAGCAAACTTAAACCGAATTTAAAGATAGATGACTAAGATGCATTGCCTCAAGGTCTAAACTAGATAACTTAGCGGCGCTTTAATTCCTTGATCTTCTTGTTGACACTGGCAAGATCCTGCCTAAGACCTAGTATAATGGTGTTGTGGTTAGAGAGCTGCCTAGTGAGGGAATTAATCGAGGACTGGAGGTCTATGATAACTCTATCTAGCCTGCGAACTTCCTCATCAATATCCATTATAGTCTTGCGACGCTTGGGAGGTGTCTCAAAAGCATTGAGAGAGTGCTTCGGGGCTGCCTTTGGAGGGATGAAACAGACTTTGGATGCTCTAATCCCTTCAAAGTAAGGCCTTTCCTCCTCTGTAGTGTAGCGAATACTGCTGATCTCGCCGCTCCGGTTGGTCTGGACTCCAACGACCCTCTCATTGGGTCTAGGTGGAAGGATCCTTGTGCCGATTGACACCTTGATAGTGGTCTTCGTCTTGGATGATGATCCTTTGAGGAGTAGGGGTTGTGGTGGTGCGGTGAGAACTGGTTGAGCATGGTAAGATTGGGCGGAGCTGCGTTGGCGTAATGGCATGGCTTCTAGCTGTCGCTCTGTGTTGGCCGAGACGAGAGCACGGGCATCGGGGTCTTCCACAGGCTCCATGTTGAGGTTGAAGGGGACGACTTCCCAATCATCGTGGTACTTCTCGGCCATTGGAGCAGCAAGGAACTAATCAAACTTTAATTGAAGGAGAGCTAATCAAGCTCTAATTGAAGGAGAGAAAGCTTGGTGGCTTGGTGTTTGAAAATTGAGGTCAGGGGTCTGTTTATATAGGGGTCAAAAAGGGTGCCTCTATGGGTTGTTCGGGTTGCTCCCGTTGACGTGCGTGCGAAACTTTCCATCCGAGGGATTATTCGGATCACCCTAAGTGCATTTTCCATAACAGAGAAAGTCGGGACCGAGGGGGAATAGGGGCTGGGCGCTGTTGACGGTCCTTAAGTACTAAAATTAATAATCAAATAAACATGAAAAAGGATCAATATGAAACAAACATCTAGAATTAGGGTTTTATCTGACAGAATTCCACGAGCTTTGGTGTTTATCTATTTCTGCAGGGGTTTATCAGGAATTATGGAGAGAAGGCCCACATGTCATGTTTACAACGAGATAATTATGTGCCGCGCAATTTTTCTCAATCTAGAAGGATTCAGAAGCCACGGGAACAAACGGGAAGCGATTTGGGCTCGGGGGCAGGGCGCCCGCCCACCCCCCTTGGGCGCCCGCCCAGGCCAGGAGTCCAATCAGGACTCTGCTTCGGGACTACGCTCCACCGACCTAAAGGATCAATCTAAACCATACAATCTATGTTGGTTTGATCCAATGGCTCACGTTCACTTGAGGGGACTATAAAACCAGACCCCCTAGCCCCTGGAGGAGAAGAGGAGAAATCATTATTCAGAGGTAGCCATCAAAGTTAGGGTTTAGAGCTTCTCTCCCACAGAGAATTAGAATTAGCTACTCCCTAATCCTTCAAGTTTAGAGGTTGATTATATAGCAATTAGAGAAGTAGAGCACTACGCTCTGGATTCGGATCTTCGGTAATAAAGATTGGTATTATTCATATCTTTCTCTAATTCTTTGTTCTAATTGCATTATGTCTCTAACTATTATGTTCTTAGTTTGTTCTAGTTCTATATTTGATATAGTTCTAATTGATAATGAGTTTATGTATAAGTTTGCAAAGCGCTTAGCTCTTGACGCGAGGGAGTTAGGTGATAGATCACATGTGAGCGTGGTGCTTAGATGTTATTTATCTGCAAATGTATCCTATTGGCCGAGTCGTGTGGTAGTTCGCGATAGTGACAGCTTCGTTGATTCTTATATAGTCCACCCTCCGTTGATAGGACAGGCAGAACCGGTATTGTGGAGTAAGTCATGCGATGCTCTGATTTACTTTATCAATGTTCCTTATACATGAATGAAGAGTCTTTTATGCTATATATGATCTTGTAGATAACTAGAGTAGATTATGACTTAGTAGTTAGTAGATAACTTAGAATCCATTCTCTAGCTAATCCGACATCACCTACATATATGAGGAGTAGTCTATTTTCTAATCGCTGTGCTATCTACCCATGAACTTAATATTTCATTATCATTATCTTTATGGTTTACCCCCTGCTAAAGTATGTGACTGTGTGACGAGTTTCTCATTAGTAATCATGTTCTTGCAAGTGTATCTCTAGTCTATACCTTGATAGATTTTGCCCCTTGATTTAATTCCATCTTCTTGAGATCCCTTGAGCAAAATTATAAATAACGATATCTGCAATACTTATCCTGGTGAAATGCTACAATGAGGTGTTTTATCTGTGCACTTGCGGATAGAATAGATTATTTTCTAGAGAGCCTTTACATTTATAAATACCTTTGTACACTCTGGTGTCATGTTAGGGATGACAACCTAGTATCTAAGTGGTGTTAGCTAGTGTCAACAAGCATTTCTGGCGCCATTGCCGGGGACTTATAGGAATCATACGTGTCTCAGGAATAAGTCATAAAAGGGAACAAAAGGGTAATATTTAAGAAAGCCAGAAAATCAATCAAGGTTATTCATATAAAATATTAGACTAGACTATAGAGAAATAATTGCATAAAAAACAGCTACTAAGTGAGAAATCATAACAAGGCACCGCTGCTTTGGCAGGTTCACCCTGTTGTTTTTCTACGTTTATATTTTTATACAGGGTATAACAGGATTGACTTTGGGTACATTCAACTCTTCATCATCAGAACCAAAGCAATCAAGAGAAGAAGAAGCTAGCTACCAATTGCTGAAGCTATGGCACAAAAGACCTTGCAAGAATTCTCTGCTCCAAGTCTTGACAACATTCCAACTGGTCCAAGATTTGCGGTAGAAGAAGGAATACCCGAGTTTGAGCTCAAGTCAAGCCTCATCAATTTGGTACAAGCTACACAATTCAGTGGAAAGGCACATGAAGATGCTAGTGCACACTTGTAGAATTTCTTAGAGATTGGAAGCACAATCCACATCAAAGGAGTTGACAAAGACGTCATACTGCTTCGCCTTTTTCCATTCTCACTAGAAGGAAAAGCGACGAAGTGGTTCTACACTCATCAAGATAACATCAACAACTGGACGAACTTGTCAGATGCCTTTCTATCAAAGTTTTTCCCTATAGGCAAAACAACTGCCTTAAGAGGAAATATTGTCAGTTTCCAACAACAGAAGACAGAAGCCATTTCAGAAGCATGGGAGCGTTTTCAAGGATACATATCAGATTGTCCTCACCATGGAATGGCCACATGGTTACTTATGCAGACCTTCTACCATGGATTAACCCAGGAGGCTCGTGAGTGCCTAGATGCATCTTCTAAAGGATCATTCTTGGAGCTTACAACTGGAAAAGCAGAGATACTTTTGGATAAGATAGCAGAAAACCAAAGCTGGTTCCAAGATAAAGCTCAACAATGTCATGAAACTGAAGAAATACCAGAAGAAGTAAATGCATTATCAGCTAAGATGGAAAATTTGCTCCATTGGATTGACCAGAGGGCCAAGTTCAAAGAACATCAAAGGGCCATTGAGACAGCATACAAATATCAACCAACTTCGAGTCAACCCAATAGCAAAGGTATGAATTCAGGTAACACTATCAAGCAACTTTCATTAAAAGAGATAATTGCTCAACAAACCAAAATTAATAATGAAGTTAAACAAAGGCTAGATACAAATGAATCATCTCTAAAAGATATACACAATAAAATGGATTTTCTACTAACTGCCTTTGATGAGCAAAACACTCTTAATAAAAGGGTAGAGCTTAAATTAATAAAGATAGCTGCTGCACTGCCTGTTGCTACTAACCTTGAGCAGGTAAAGAATATAACTACTAGAGGAGGCCAAGCCACAAGATATCCACCATACCCAAAAGAGAAACAAAGAACATCAGCACCAGTGCAACCAGCAGTAGTAGAAGAAGAAAGCCCAGTTGAAGCAGAAGATCTGCTCCAACCACCAAGAACGGGAGAAATGAGAAAAGATTTTTACGACACTAACTATTTGCCATTTCCCAGAAGAAACAGAGGACTGCAGTCGGATGAGCAGTTTGGTAAGTTTGTAGAGGTCATTCAGAAATTATATGTCAACATACCTCTGCTCGATGCCATACAGGTACCTACATATGCAAAGTACATCAGAGATATTCTTAACAAGAAGAGACCACTGCGCACCACTGAGGTTATCAAGCTGACAGAAGAATGTAGTGCGGCCATCCTCAACAAACCACCAAAGAAGAAGGAAGATCCAGGATGCCCCACTATTGATTGCTCGATCGGAAACCAACACTTCAATAATGCACTTTGTGATCTCGGAGCAAGTGTCAGTGTGATGCCAGCATCAGTCTACAAAAAGCTTGAGCATGCAACCTTAGAACCAACATCAATGTGTCTACAACTAGCGGATCAATCGGTTCGACACCCGTTGGGCATCGCCGAGAACATTCCAGTCAAGATCAGAGATTTCCTTGTACCAGTAGACTTCGTAGTACTGGACATGAGTCCTGACTCGAAAGTGTCCATCATCCTTGGAAGGCCATTTCTGAGCACTGCCAATGCCCACATTGATGTCGGGAAGGGAGAAATCAAGTTCAACATAAACGGTCAAGAAGAACACTTCACATTCAAACCCAGACCAGAGAGAGACTCTACAGTGAAAGAAGATCATGAAGAACCACTGGAGACACCATCTCCTGAGGAAGGAAACTCAGAAGATTAAAAGATTTGGAGGTCCAGCTTGGGGGACCTAAAAATCCCAAACCCTCACCGGGAGGTAAATCAGTATTTACCCGCATTATTAATTTTCTCATATTTAAATTCTTGCATAATTAATTCTTGCATTAGTCATATACATTCATAGCATAATTATAATAATCAAAAAGCCCCATATAAATAATATTCGTGGTGTGTAACAACCCATATTTATTAATTATTGTGGAGGCACAAAAATATTTCCCATTATCATTTTAATTAAGTTTCAATTCTCATAGATTTTTCCTGCATTATATTTAATTATATTGATCTTCTAGAAGCATGACCCACACTCTTTGGGTCCCACATGTCATACACTTCACCTCACATACATCCCATCACATAATTTCATCCACCAATATGTTTCCACTCACCTGACATCTTTCCACCGTCCAACCACCACCAACACAATATTATTCTGCGTAAGATCAAAGCAAGGAAGCAAGTGGAGGAGACACACCCAGGATGGACAACAGGAGTGGGCGCCCGCCCACCTACCCAGGGCGCCCGCCCTGTCCCCTGTTCAGCTTATAAAAGGCCACCTCCAGCTCCCCTTCTCTTCACACACACACTCCAGAAAACCACACAAGTCTCAGTTTCCCGAAAAGGAGTTCTTGTAGTGAAGAGAAGAGAGTAGAGAGAAGAGAGTAGAAAGAAAGAGAAGAGTGGAAGAGAAGGTTGGGAGTTCTTTAGAGAGAGTGTTTATCACCTAGCAAGTAGTGATCCCGTTGTCTAAGCGGAAGTAAAAGTTGTTTAGGGAGGCTCTACCAAAATAGAAACTTGTCTTGAACGATTAACCCTTGGACTACTGACACTGTGGACAGCTGACCACTAACATTTTATCTCACATTTTCCACCAGTTGTGTTTTTGCCAACTTTTGTTTGCAGGATGTTTAAGAAGGTGAAGAATGCAGGGAAGACTCTCAAGAACATTGGTACAAGGAGTTCATCCCGACACTCCTCACAGCCATCAGAGATGAGCGTCGACCCGACACCCACACAAGCTCCATCATCTTCATCAGGTCAGCAAATTAAGGTTCTTCTCAAGATAGGAGACCTTGGACTGAAGACCCGAAGAGAGAAGGAAGTATATCAGCAATTGAAGAACAAAGATTTCATTCATACCCCTACTCTCGATCCAATCCTACTACAAGAAACAGGTATGGACACTGAATTCGATTTAATTTTTCAGATGATGGGTTGGACAAATTTTTGGAATATAACTGAGCTGGGTTCTCGTCTTCTCACCCTCGAATTTCTTTGTACTTTACAATACTATGAGGGGGGAATTGTTTTTCGGATGTTTAAATAGGAAATTATGTTATCTTGGAGAGAGCTGAGCGACCATCTTGGTTTCTCTTCAAGATGCATCCTGAACATTGACTCCGATTTACCCAATTTTGAGAGACACCAGTTTTGGAGAGAAATATCTAGAGATAATTTTTACAGTCAAGCCCGAACCAGTGACATGGAACACCCCACTCTTAGGATGTTTCACAAATGGCTTGGGTACAATCTTTTCTATCGTGATGATATTAGGAAAGTAAGAGTAGGAGATTTACAACGTTTATATGCTGCTATTAGTAAAGTACCCACTTCACCTGTTACACTATTAGTTTCACATTGGCTTAGTATACCTAGTCTGCAGGGACCAGTAGGATGTACTTCACTTATCACTCGGCTAGCCACTAATCTTCACTTGCTAGAAAATTCATCGTTGGACTTCATAGAAGAATTAAGAATTTATCATGGCTATGACACATTTAGACAAGCTCGGATGTTAAAGAAAGAGGGGAATATAATGTATATGCTGTATGATGATAAAGGCAAGATTCGGTTACCTAACCCGAACCTTGGCCTCTACGCTGTGCAAAGCTTTTTGATTGAGATTGCAGCAACACCAGTGAACCAGAGAACTCCACAGCGAGTGGCATCTGAAAGGATAACCACTCACCGAGAACGCACTTGGTATGGAGCTGATCCCGGACCAGAAGAAGCAGCGCACCTGCATTATTGCGATTACAATCCACGAGTTCTTCGAGACCCATGGGCTCGTCATGCGCGACCACAAGAGCCAACAGAGGAGATATGGCCGGAGAGCCAAGATTACCAGTGGACAAACCCGCCTTTTTCATACGGGCAGGTACTCCACTGATCCATATGGAGCTTCAGGATCCAGACCTCCGCCCCAATTTGATGCAGGACGATACTCCGACGCCTCCTACGCTTTCACGAATGACTACTACCAAGAGGCCGGTGCTTTCTTCACTCGTACCGACAACACCCTCCTCGACATCCAGAACACGCAAGCAGAACATGGAAGACTCCTGGAAGAGCAACAAAAATGGAACCAGGACCATGCCGCTGCAGTAGAAGAGCTTAGACAAGATACAACAACAATGAACGACAACATCACAACCATGATGCGGTTCTGGAACATCGGGTAAGACCGACATCAACATCCAGCTTGGGGGAGTTCCTCCCAAATTTATCAAGTAAGTTTTTCTTTGCTCTTCTTATTTATTCTTTTCTATTTTAGTATTTTATCTTAAAAGAAAAAACTTAGAAAACCAAATAAATATTTTCTTGCTTTAATTTACTGCATTTTAATAAACATGAAAACAAAATAAAAAGAGTGTGTAGATAAGTGTGCTTTATTTTTCTGCTAAGTTTAATCTCTAGAAAAAAAATTAAAAGACCAAAAAGATGCATGATGGAAATGATGAACAGTTGCTCTGTTTGCTTACTTACAAGTACCTAGCTTTTATATTAGAATTCTTCCCAGGAATTACTAAAACTAAAATTACTATCTTTGGGAAGCATAACACTAAAGTCTAGGTAAGAGAAAGGCATGATATAAAGTTGAGCTACTGTTTATCTTGTTCCTACTACACTAAATTCTAGAGATTTATTTTGAAAACTTACAAATCACATGATGAGTTCCTAGCATAACAAACTACCTACCACAGCCATACTTGCTATAACATCTTTTACTATATTCACATTGAATTTGATCGAGCTGTGTAGACCCTTAGGAGCTTTTCACGTGGTTAAATTAAGATAATCACTTGCACACATCTACCACAGCATCCACCACCATTCATTAAAATTGCTAAAAATATTATCACTCACTGTCCCAAATATTGTTATTCTCTCTCTAAAAAAGATTCAATACAGAAGAGGCATGGGTTATGCAAAAATATACGAGGAAATAAAAAGGGGCAAGTGCCCGGAACCTCGAAAAAGAAAGAAAAAGAGTGAGATGAGAGGTAAAAATGGACAAGTGTCCGAAGTAGAATTAGGGGTACAAAGATGCCCACTTGAGCGGAAAAACTGGACAAGTGTCCGACAGTAGAATTAGGGGTATCTACTACCCACTTAAAAAAAAGAGAGAAAAAGATAGCCCATGTTCTCCCAAAGCAAAGATCAAAGAGGAGGAGAGATAGCAATATGAGGAGCAATGAGAAGTAAATTTTATTATCACTTATGCATTTTCACCATCACTATCATTTACTCCATCACACATGCACGTCTTGATTTAATTATATGCTGAGTTCCTTTGGATCCATGGCTCGATTAGACAACATATGTATGAGCTGTTTTCCACTCCTATGAGCTCCACTTAAATATTCCATTAGCTATAGGTGAGTGATATTATGGTAAGGATCCACAAATACCACATATAGAGAGACTTGAGAGAATCATTGCTGGGAACTCTGAGTTTTATTTTGAAAACTTATGAAAAACTCTAGAACAAAGGTGAAGTATAGACAGGAAGAATAGTGCTTGACTTAACTATTTTGTCTTTCGATTACTTAAGACTTAGGTACAGGTACTAAACTTCATAAAACTTCACTTTAATCTGGAAGAATTTTTATGTAAAAGCATGTGTGCCTGTCTGGAAAGAAAACATCGAAGCAACTCCTGATTCGTCTGATTTAGCTATTTGCTCAGGGACGAGCAAAGGGTAAGCTTGGGGGAGTTTGTTGACGGTCCTTAAGTACTAAAATTAATAATCAAATAAACATAAAAAAGGATCAATATGAAACAAACATCTAGAATTAGGGTTTTATCTGACAGAATTCCACGAGCTTTGGTGTTTATCTATTTCTGCAGGGGTTTATCCGGAATTATGGAGAGAAGGCCCACATGTCATGTTTACAACGAGATAATTACGTGCCGCACAATTTTTCTCAATCTAGAAGGATCCAGAAGCCACGGGAACGAACGGGAAGCGATTCGGGCTCGGGGGCAGGGCGCCCGACCAGGCCAGGAGTCCAATCAGGACTCTGCTTCGGGACTACGCTTCACCGACCTAAAGGATCAATCTAAACCATACAATCTATGTCGGTTTGATCCAATGGCTCACGTTCACTTGAGGGGACTATAAAACCAGACCCCCTAGCCCTGGAGGAGAAGAGGAGAAATCATTATTCAGAGGTAGCCATCAAAGTTAGGGTTTAGAGCTTCTCTCCCACAGAGAATTAGAATTAGCTACTCCCTAATCCTTCAAGTTTAGAGGTTGATTAGATAGCAATTAGAGAAGTAGAGCACTACGCTCTGGATTCGGATCTTCGGTAATAAAGATTGGTATTATTCATATCTTTCTCTAATTCTTTGTTCTGATTGCATTATGTTCTAATTGATAATGAGTTTATGTATAAGTTTGCAAAGCGCTTAGCTCTTGACGCGAGGGAGTTAGGTGATAGATCACATGTGAGCGTGGTGTTTAGATGTTATTTATCTGCAAATGTATCCTATTGGCCGAGTCGTGTGGTAGTTCGCGATAGTGACAGCTTCGTTGATTCTTATATAGTCCACCCTCCGTTGATAGGACAGGCAGAACCGGTATTGTGGAGTAAGTCATGCGATGCTCTGATTTACTTTATCAATGTTCCTTATACATGAATGAAGAGTCTTTTATGATCTTGTAGATAACTAGAGTAGATTATGACTTAGTAGTTAGTAGATAACTTAGAATCCATTCTCTAGCTAATCCGACATCACCTACATATATGAGGAGTAGTCTATTTTCTAATCGCTGTGCTATCTACCCATGAACTTAATATTTCATTATCATTATCTTTATGGTTTACCCCCTGCTAAAGTATGTGACTGTGTGACGAGTTTCTCATTAGTAATCATGTTCTTGCAAGTTTATCTCTAGTCTATACCTTGATAGATTTTGCCCCTTGATTTAATTCCATCTTCTTGAGATCCCTTGAGCAAAATTATAAATAACGATATCTGGAATACTTATCCTGGTGAAATGCTAGAATGAGGTGTTTTATCTGTGCGCTTGCGGATAGAATAGATTATTTTCTAGAGACCCTTTACATTTATAAATACCTTTGTACACTCTGGCGCCATGCTAGGGATGACAACCTAGTATCTAAGTGGTGTTAGCTAGTGTCAACAGGCGCCCGCCCACTTGATCTGGGCGCCCGCCCTCTCTCTGGCCCCTCTGTGGGCCCACTTCTCCAAGCGCGTTTCTAGATGCAGAATTATTTAGAAAAATATATATATGACCCAAAACCATCAGACCAAAAGTATCGGGCTCTAATTCTCCATGGGAAGGTAAAAATGGACTACGTCTATTTCTTCAAATTCCTCATTGGGCTCAAAAAATAATTTAAGACATTGACCATTTACCTTGAATAACGTACCTTCGCTATTTTGAAGTGTGATAGCTCCGTGGGATGATGAATTGATTACCTTGAATGGTCCTTCCCATTTGCTCCGGAGTTTTCCATGCCCGAAAAGCTTCACCCTAGAATTAAAAAGTAATACCTTATCTCCGGGTGTGAACTCCTTCTTCTTGATTCTCTTGTCAAGCCACCTCTTGACTCTTTCTTTGTAGATCTTTGAATTGTGATATGCTTTCTCTCGCCATTCTTCCAATTCTGATAGTTGCATTCTTCTATAATCTCCAGCAACATCTAGGTCCATATTCCATCTCTTTATGGCCCAGTGTGCTTTGAACTCTAGTTCAACAGGTAGATGGCAAGTCTTCCCGTACACCAATTGGTATGGAGACATTCCAATTGGGGTCTTGTATGCTGTCCGGTATGCCCAGAGTGCATCGGGTAACTTGTCTTTCCATGCCGTTCCCATTTCATTTACTGTCTTCTGAAGAATATTCTTGATTTGTTTGTTGGAAGTCTCTTCTTGGCCACTTGTCTGAGGATGATAGGGGGTAGTGACGTTGTGACGGATTCCATGTCTTGATAGATATTGCTTGAAGTGTTTGTCGATGAAGTGTGCTCCTCCATCACTTATCACTACTCCGGGGACTCCAAATCTTGGAAATATAATTTCTTCAAACATCCTCTTTGAACTGACGTTGTCGGCATGCTTGCAAGGTAATGCTTCTACCCACTTGGAGACATAGTCAACTGCCACCAAGATGTACTCACACTTCTTTGATGGAGGAAATGGACCCATGTAGTCTATTCCCCAGACATCAAAGAACTCAATCTGAAGGTTGTTGGTGAGTGGCATTGCATCCCTTGTATTTATGTTTCCGTGTCTTTGACATGGCCCACATCTTCTGATATATTGCCTTGTGTCTTCATACATTGTAGGCCAATAGAATCCACACTGCCAGATCTTTGAATGTGTATGGAATGCTCCATAGTGACCTCCATATGGTGACGAATGACATCTGTCGATGATCTTCCATCCTTCCTCAGTGGTCACACATCTCCTAAGTAAGCCATCAGAGCATACTCGGAAGAGGTATGGCTCATCCCATATATGTGAACGACTTTCTTGAATAAGCTTCTTCTTGTTTGCTCCTGGTGGTACATACCCTGAAACCATAAAATTAACAATATCTGCATACCAGGGGTCAGACCTGTTAATCCCGTAGAGCATGTCGTCCCGGAGTGAATCATTGATGGGGGTTTCCTGTGGACTATTAAAATACATTCTAGACAAGTGATCAGCAACATAATTTCTACTCCCTTTTTATCTTTTATTTCCAAGTCAAATTCTTGGAGTAATAAAATCCATCTAATCAGGCGAGGTTTAGCATCTTTTTTAGTGAGCAAATATTTTAATGCAGCATGATCAGTGTAAACAATTATTTTAGCTCCAACTAAATAAGATCTAAATTTATCAATGGCAAAGACAACAGCCAGAAGCTCTTTTTCAGTGGTTGCATAGTTAAGTTGAGCTCCTGTCAAAGTTTTACTAGCATAAGCAATTGCATGATGCTTCTTATCTTTAGTTTGTCCCAATACTGCCCCCACAGCATAATCACTAGCATCACACATAATTTCAAAAGGCAACGACCAATCAGGGGGTTGAATGATTGGTGCAGAGATGAGTGCTTTCTTTAATAAATTGAAAGATGTTAGACATGCATCATCAAATTAGAAAGGAGCATCCTTGGCTAGCAAAAGAGTAAGTGGTCTACCAATAAATGAAAAATCTTTTATGAATCTACGATAAAAACCAGCATGGCCAAGAAAGCTTCGAATTCCTTTTATATTCACACGTGGAGGTAGTTGTTCAATTACTTCAATTTTAGCTTTGTCTACCTCAATCCCTCTTTCAGACACTAAGTGTCCTAGCACTATTCCTTCCCTAACCATAAAATGCCATTTTTCCCAATTAAGGATTAATTGCTTTTCTTTACATCTTTGCAAAACCTTATCTAAGTTTTCAAGACAACTATCAAAGGTTTTTCCATAAACAGAGAAATCATCCATGAAAACTTCCATAATCTCTTCAATCATATCAGAAAATATAGACATCATGCATCTTTGAAAAGAAGCTGGTGCATTACATAACCCAAAAGACATTCTACGGTAAGCATAAGTTCCATATGGGCATGTAAAAGTGGTTTTGCTTTGATCATCAGGATGGATCGGGATTTGATGATACCCTGAATATCCATCTAAGAAACAGAACAATGAATGGTTTGCTAACCGCTCTAGCATCTCAGCTATGAAAGGTAAAGGAAAGTGATCTTTTCTCGTGGCTTTGTTTAGTTTTCTATAGTCTATGCACATCCGCCATCCTGTGACGGTGCGTTGCGGAATTAGCTCGTTCTTTTCATTCATAATAACAGTCATGCCTCCCTTTTTGGGCACAACTTGTACTGGGCTTACCCACTCACTGTGCGGCACAGGATATATAATCCCTGCATGCAGCAACTTTATAACTTCCTTTTTAACTACCTCTCTCATAGTGTTGTTAAGTCTACATTGGGGTTCTCGAGAGGGTGTAACAGAAGGATCTGTTGGAATACGATGGGTACAAATCATAGGACTGATTCCTGTAAGATCTTGAAGTGAGTATCCGAATACTGAGTGATGTTTCTCAAGAATGGTCATTAATCGTAGAGTTTGATCCTGAGTGAGTTTATCGCTAATGATCACAGGGAACTCTGGATTATTGTTTAGGAAAGCATAGGTAAGACCGGGTGGTAAAGTTTTAAGCTCTATGGGAGGTCTAGGTGTTTCTGCAAACTCATCTAAGGGTTCAGGCTCGGAAGGTTCGTCTTCTTCTTCTGTGAAGAAAGGAGTTTCGTCTTCTAAGTCTGGTTCATCTAAAAGCAATGTGTAGCTTTCTAGTATGACCTTCATAAAGGAGTCTTCTAAAAGGTTGTCCTATTAACAGGTCGAAGTCCCATGTATCAAAGATATAGAAGTTCAAATGAACCATGGAGCCTTCTACCGTAAGAGGTAGGACATTAATAATTCCAAGATTGGGGACTAATCGTCCCGAAGATTCCTTTATGACCTTTGTTGTGGGGGTTAAGACAAGATTTTTAAATAGTTTAAGTGCAAAAGATTCAGACATGATGTTGATCCCCACAACAGGATTATAAAGAGCATTAAATCGATCAGAATTATAAGCACAGCGTATAGTTATAGAGGGTGTGTCCAAACGGATCACATCAGAGGAAAGCTCTGATTCCTCCAACCATTCGCTACTCATGACTGAGATAAGCTCTCTCAATTGATATTCACTTGGTAAATAAATGCTAAACTGGCCGTTTTGGGGTTTGTCAATAGAATGGTAGTTTGAAATATTTCCAAAATCGGCAAAAAGATCAGATTCTATATCCAGCATGAAGTCCGGTAGTGGAATTTCTTCCTCTTGTGGCTCAGAACTTGGGATAGCTAAAGTAGATGAAGAATTTGACAGAGTGTCTACTTCGGCTTCATAGGTTTCATCATGAAGGGTATTATCCATCTCAGCTTCTAGGATTCTATCTAGGATCACTCTAGCTTCATCAGCAGGAATGCGAAAGAAAGAACCTCTAGACATTGTGTGAAGCATTTGTTTGTGATTTTTATGAAGACCTCGAAAAAAGTGAAATAAAAGAACAGTGTCTTCAAGATTAAGGTTTGGACCAGATTCTAAATGATCAGAAAAACGTTTCTAGGATTTTCCCAAAGTTTCATTATCTTTTTGTTTAAAAGATAGGACTTCGAGTCTAAGGTCGGCTATACGGTCAAGGGAATAGAAATCTAGACAAAAGTTGGCTCGTAAAACTCCCCATTCACCTTGTTGTTGACTTACCTTCTGACTGTACCATTGTCTAGCTTCTCTCCTTAGAGAAAAAGGAAAAAGCTTCCAACGTGAAGTCTTATCAGAAATGCCTTCAATGCGAAGACAATCACATGTTTGCTCAAAATCTCTAATATGAAGGCAAGGGTTTTCATCTTCCTTTCCCGAAAAAGATAGGTTTTGAATCATGGCAATCAACCTAGAACTTAACTTATACTGGAATGTTTGGATAGGCTGTGATGATTCCCATGGTAAAAGGTCAGTTGCTAAAGGGATTGCAGACTCATGGATCGATTTAGAATTCTGGTTTTCCATAAGGTAAGAATAAAATAAATAAAGAATATAAAAGATAAGAAAAGATAAAAGTATATATACAAGCTAATAGTAAGACTCAGGTTATCTCAGCAACCGTCTTTCTCCCCGGCAACGGCGCCAGAAATGCTTGTTGATATTTGGGAACACAATAAGGAATTGATCCGCAAGCGCACGGATATCGGTGAGCACTTCACCCGGGAAATTATCCAGAGTATTGTATTTATTTTTTTTACCACTAGGAGAAAGAGTGCATCTGACTAACCGGTCTATTACTACTAACCTTTAGGCACAAAGAATGTCTTTCGATGTGAGTGATAAATAGAGAAGACTGCAACCATAGTCTCCTTCTAACCTTGGTAAGGATGATCTACTGTTCTAATGGGGAGGCTAACGGAATCTAGACACCACAAAGGATGTTCAACCCGCACCTATAAACCCTATCCTTCCTGCTAACGAGATGTGATCTACAAAGGTAGCTCAGAATTGTCACGTTCCTCACTACTACCATGGTCCAGCTAGTCAGGGAATATCTATGAGTACCCCAGCCTAAACACCACGTTTACGCCAGCAATGATTACTCTAAACTCTACGCGAAGAGATTAAAGTAAACTCATAAACCATGAGAACAATAAAACAAGAACTTACTAGAATTTAGAAGTCGAATTACTGAAGAATCCTAGGAGCAAGCTTCGGGTTAGGAGAACTTGATCCCGCAGGTACAAGCTTGGAGTAGACACCGACAGGCCGGGCTTCCTCCAATCTACACCTCCACTCTATCTCTCTCAATCTAGTAGAAACTAGAAGATCTATTTCTACCTTACATTGGTTGCTAAGCCTAAAAAGAAATATTAATTAGAGAAGAGGTTTTCCTTCGAGGGCACCCCTCAGTCTCTATGATAATTTCTTCATGTCTTCTCCTGGGGCCAGGGGGGTCTCCTTATATAGTTCTTCCCTTCTATACGTTTTTGGGTCGGTAGGCGAGGTGGTACTATGTTTTTTGATCCAATAGGTCGGTGGAATATCCCGAGCGAAGAGAGTCCTGAATCGAATCCAGCAGGGGGCGGGCGCCCAGGTCACCAGGGCGGGCGCCCTGGGCCTGGCCCCTTTCGGCCTCCGTCTTCTTCCCGTGGCTTCTGGAGTCTTCTAAATGGTGTAAATCACGCGGTGCGTTGATATCTCTATGTAATCCCGACATGTGGGCCTTTCTTCCTTATTTCCTGATAACCCCCTGCAGATACAGATAAACAACAAAACTCATGGAATTCTGTCAGAGCAAACCCTAATTCTAGGTGTTGGTTGCATATTGGTCCTTTCTCTTGTTTATTTGATAATTAAAATTGATACTTAAGAACCGTCAACAATAAACAGCAGCTCAACCTTCCCATATCGTATCCGTTAATGACTTAGACTTTAGATCAAGTACTCTTCCCACAAGTTCAGGTTTAGAGCAAATCTTAATTAATACAGTCATGCCTAAACTTGAGAGTGATTTCAATTTTGAGAACTAGTTATAGCAGAGCAACTATTCATCATTTCCATGTGAGAGCTTATCACGAGGGTTCATAGCAAACTTTATTTATTTATATTTATTTAGCAAACTAAGCAAAGATATATATATATATATATAAGCACAAAATCTTCATTTGGGTTTTTTATGATTATGCATCTTTTTATTATTTGAGTAAATTATAAAGATGAGTAGAACACTTAGTTGGATAAATGGGAGTGCTCTCCCCCAAGTTGGATTTTGACATAATTCCTTGTGATGTAGCTAGCAGGTAGCGGAGATGTATTTGAATGTCGGCAGCACCCTGACAGCGATTAGGATGTCCTCCGTCTGCTAATCTTCTTTGATCCTTGAATTCTATGGAGTTCAAATAGACAACAAAGCTTTGTGGAACTAGTTAAGTGTTAGCATAAATATCTAGCCTTTATCATGTTGAGCCTCCTCAATAAATGTTACTCTCTTTAGGAGGATCATCAATTTATTTTTATAATTTTATTTTTATAGGATAGGAATATATTTATTTTATTTTTATGCCACCACAGTGAATGTACTTATGGGTTTTATGCCATGAGCATACTCACATGGGGCTTACTATTTTTTAACATTTTTATTCTCTTTTCAAGATGATATGAACCTGATTAACTAAGCAAACCATTTTAAAATAATTAAAAGGAAAAGATAACTACCAAGTTTACCTCTTGGCAAGGCGTTCAGTGTTTTTAAGTCCTCCGAACGGGACTCTCCGTTTCCTGAGTCGTCCTCGGATTCGCTCGTCCTGGGATTCACTGGATGGCGTAGTCGGTGTTTCCGGCGGCGTCTGCTCTTCATGTATAACTATCTTCTTTCTCCACACCTGACTCGATGCTACGGTCTCCTCAGGACAGTTTTGTTCAAGTTGTATGTCTTCAGACATTACCACTTCTTCATAGTCTGCCCATCCGTCCTTGCTAATTTGCCTCCTCTGGTTGCGGTTGCGTCTTCTTCTTCTTGTCCTGACCTGCTTAGAGTCTTCAACTATATAGTTAGGGTCAGTAAAATAGCGGCGTACCTTCTCAGAGGGGAAGTGCATGTGGACTTCTCTGGTTCCAATGTAGATGATTGCTTTAACGGTGCTGAGGAACGGTCTCCCAATGGTGATGGGTGTATTGTACTCATCTTCTCCCATGTCAATAACGTTAAAATCATCTGGAACTGAATGTATGTTGATTATAGGGGCATGGTTCCATGCACGAGCTGATAAGTGACTGCGGCCATTATGTTGACGTCAGATCTAGTGTTGTAGAGTGTCTTCTGAAAAGAATATCCGTTGATTGTGCACTCGATGCTTGGAACATCAGGGTCGTCCTTCCTGATCAAGAAAGGCGACTTGAGTTGACGATCTAGACCTCCTTGAACTGCAGTGACCATCTTAGCTAACTCGGTCCACATTTGCTTGTTCTTGTTCCTCCTGTTGGTCCTCTTCCTTGGTTCATGTCGGGATTGCTCTGAGATTTGTGTAGTTTTATTCTTGAAGGAAAACGTCTCCTTCCTCCCCTTGATGTAGAAATGGATTTTAGCAGCACTAGCGTAGATGACAGCTCCCGAGGTGTTCAGGAATGGCCTCCCTCGGATGATGGATGCCCTCTCTTCAGTACCAGTGTCTATCACCACGAAGTCTGCTCGGGCGTACAAGGTACCAACTCAGACGTAGAGGTTCTTCAATATTCCCTTTGGGAAACTTAGTGTCCGATCTGCAAGCTGCAAATACATGGTTGTTTCTCATAAAGGATGTGTAAAGAATTTTTCATAGAGTACCTTGGGCATAATGTTGACACTGGAGCCAAAGTCGTAGAGTGCTTCTAGGAAGTCCACCATGCCGATGGAGATTGGGATGATGGAGCGTCCTGGATTGTCTCTCTTGACTGGCAGAAGGTCCGTAATTACTTCCACAACGGGGTTACTCCAGTAGTTACATCCTCAAGCATCTCAGGGCAGTGATTGCCTAAGTGTCCAGTATCTCTAGTGTGTTTGTGCTCGTAGATCTAGGTTCTTCACTTGGTGGACTCTGGGAGTTGTAAAAGTCCTTCATATTTTGCTTGAAGTGTACCTGCTCATAGAGACTAGGCAGAGATCAAGTGCATGGGCCCTGTTGGTGGAAACCACCAACAGAACCAAAAGTGTATTTGTTCTACTCTAACCTTAAGCATAGTGAGCAAGACAAAGTTGATAGATAATAGGATCATGAGTGTAGCATTTAAAATATTTGTCAGATCATATCGCTCAACCTAATGGAAAGATAATCTATCTATACTTATCTTTTTTTATATATATCTTCCAAAGATTGCGTGTGCAACATTTTAGTTCATATGATTAGGAGTGTGGAATCACAAAGGTGGAAGGACTAAACATGTTGAATCAATTGGGTTGGTTAATTTGGAGTTATAAATCATACATGTTTGTCTCTTTTATTCATGTGAACGCCAGAACCAAGGAGAAGCTTTATAAAAGTGATAGTCAAGTACCTTAAGATGTTACCTTACTTGAAGAGTGATGGTACTGTATCACCTTGTGGAAGCTTTCCTTTCTTAGTGGTTGTGCATCGTGTTTGTGGCACCCTCCATGGATCATCTCTTGTGAGCTATGCCTTCCTTGTGTAAATTGTTAAACTTCATGCGTCTCTCTCTTTGTCTCCAATGTGAGTTTATCTCGGGACTTCCTAGGTCGATATTGAAAGTTTTCCTATAGGGGTTAGTCCAACAAAATATCCAATATCTACTATAGCATACTATTGGCTCAAAAATCAACCTAGACACCATGTCTAATTTGATTTAGGAGGGCATTTTAACCTAAGCATCATGCTTAGTTTAAAATCCCTTGGAAATAAGATCATCATTCCTAAACTAAGCACCATGCTTAATTAAGAGATAAATGAAACTACTCCAAACCTAGACATATACTAAAGCAAATAAAGGTAGCATGGGAGCATTTATAGAGATCTACTCAAGTGGAGATGAAGTAGTGTGATTAGTATTTAACAAACTGAGCATGTCTCAAAGGTAGGGACAACCAACATAGCAACATGGCAAAGGATGTTTTTATGTAAAGTACTCGCCGAAGCTTGAATTTTGCAAAATTTAAGTTTGGATGAATTTAATTCAATGTTGTATGATGATTGGTTGGACATACCTTGTGCTTGTCATTCATCCGATCTTCTTGCTCCAATCATGAAAAGGTTAGTGATAAGAATACCCGAAGGAATGTTTTTACAATTATCCTTATATGCTTAATACACAAGGTAATATTACAAATAATTAAGAGCTCATGTTACAATCTGATCAGTGCTTGTTTTAGGACAATAAGCTTGTCCTTGGGATACCATCAATTTATGTCAGTGAAGTGGTTTCCCCTCCAACGCTGACCTATATCAAGATCAACTCAACGAGATCTGCAATATTTATTATAGACATATGTATTGACAACTGCCCTTTTAAAGTTTTTATAAATAGAAAGGATGAGGGGGTTGGAGATCTCGAATGTGGTGATGTTGGAAAAACCAATGGATTGGGAAGATGTTGCATATGAGCATGGAGTAAATGAAGTGGCTATGAAATAAATTTCATGCTCATTAATGCTTAGAGTGAAATCCATGTGGTGTGGTGAAAATGGTAAGGTGAGTGTGGTAAAAAAAGGAAAAGAAAGGATACACGGACGACTTGGTTCGGAACTAGCACAACTACCGTTCCCCGGCAACGGCGCCAGAAAGCTTGTTGGGTATTTTAAACGCAAACAGAAAAATCCGCAAGCGCATGGATACCGATGTAGCCTTCACCCGGGAGTATTCCAGAGTATCGATTTTCCACAGAGAATGTGAGTATACTAATTAAGATCCAAGATCGCCCAAGGATAACTATATAATTATTTTTTGTGGGAAGAGAGGAAGTTTCCTAAGAGTTCTCTAGTTGATCTAAGAATCAAGAATTACTTCAAGATTATCTATATCGGGACATCAGAGCACTAACCACAGAAAGAGATGAGAAGGGGGCTAGGAAGGTCTGACTACGGTCCTACAAACACCGATCCGAACGTGGTGGAATACATCGACCGTTAGGGCTGTCACTACCCTAGGGCTACAACAACAATCCGCAGGATTGGGTGCAATTCCAGGTAATTGCAAGACTAAACACCACGTCTAATCTATTAATTACTACTCTAGCATTATAAAGACTAGAGCACTTGATGCAAGCGGGAATCCAATAAATAACTTGAATGTAAATAAAAGTAATTAAAGAACTCAGGAATTATGAGTTGAAGAACCTGGAGAACGATGAAGGACGAACCAGTTGCTGCAAAAGTACAATGTTGAGGAAGATCCGACAAATCTGGCTCCTCCTCCGCTCTCCTCTTCTCTCTCCCTATTTTCTAGATTACAACTAGAACTAACTAGAACTAGAACTAGAGGAACTAGAACTAGAACTAGATGATCTAGAACTAGAACTAGATGAACTAGAGGTAGAACTAGAAGAACTAGAGGGATCCTCTCTACTTGGATGAAGAATTGAAACCCTAGCTTTGATTTTGTAGAAGAGGTATGATCTCCAGGGGCTAGGGGGCCTTGCTTATATAGTCTTTTCAGATGAATCTGGACCGTCGGATCAAACCGACATTAATCGCATAATTTTCCTTGGTCCCTTAGGTCGGTGGAGCACGATCCGCGAAGTTGAAGCTGATTGGTTAGTGTAGCTGGGCGGGCACCCAAGGGACTTGGGCGGGCGCCCTGCCCCCGGGCCCGATCAGCCTCCCGTTCGTTCCCGTGGCTTCTGGAGTCTTCTAGATGGTAGAAAATTGCGCGGCACGTTAATATCTCTATGTAAACCCGACGTGTGGGCCTTTCTTCCGTATTTCCTGATAACCCCCTGCAGAAATAGACAAACACCAAAACTCATGGAATTCTATCAGTTAAAACCCTAAGTCTAGGTGTTGATTGCATATAAGTCCTTTTTCTTGATTAGTTGATGGTTAAATGTGAGCATTAAGGACCGTCAACAGTTACAAAGGCCATTTTCTAAGCTGGGTTGGAGGGACCATATTTATTGGAAATATGCATGCATGTATTGTCAAATCTGCAAATCAACTTGATAGTGATGGCATAGGAGTTGGCTTGGACAACTGTGCCATCAAAAAGGCTGCTATTCCACACTGTGAGGAGACCTCCAGAAGCACCAATGGAGGTGAGAAAGCAAACTTGTCAAGGCTTCTTGGACAGAATTTCTTGATGTAAAAGGCATCAAAGGTTTCTCTTTTAGTTTCTTGTAGACACAGCACATGGCAGGCACTTCTTTGACTTTGTCAGCAATGGCATCCCATTTCTCTTGAGAATTGATGCCTCTTATATTCCAGAACAGGACTTTACTTTGTCTGTTGCTATTCATGGGGGAACCATAAGATAGAGGAGGAGCTTTGGGTCTCCAGGGCCCAAACAGAGGTGAGAGGACAACACATAGACAAAATCGATTTAAGGAAACACATTTCATAGGATAAACACAGGGGATACCAGAGTCGAGTGTCTACACACCATAAAGAGTACAAGACAAGCAAATTATTAAGCCAGTACGCAGACTGGGAAAAGTTGTTGGAAGGGAAATAAGCAAAAGTAGTAACAAACTGCCCAGGACATAGGGCAAGAATGCTGATCATGGGGGTAAGCTTTCTACTCATCAATATCATCTTGCTTCAGGAGGGCAGCTGAGACACTCTTAGGCTGGATCTGCAGGAATCCTTCACCAATGCCTTGGAGGATATTCTGGGACAGGTAGGGGGCAGGGGCAAAGCCAGGAGGAGGAGGTATCATTGCAAGAGGGGCAGGTTATTCCTCAACTTCAATATGCTTCTTGCCTTTCTGAGCTTTCTTGGGGGTAAGTTTGTTTCTAACAATAGCAGATACTTTCTCTTTGGATGACTCCTTCGCTTTCCTTGCACTTTTGGCATCCTTGAAGCCTTCAGACTTGATTGAGAGTCTTTTGCTGCGTCTCAGGAAGCTGTCCTCCAGCTGCTCCCTGACCTTGTGGGTCCTTTTTGGCTTGGGTGTCTTGAAGATGGCTGGGGCTTCATCTAGGACTGCAATCTCATCTTCAGTTGTTTCTTCCATGCATAAATCAGCATCCATCTTTTTTGAGTCGCTCTCTAATTCAACAATCAGCTTAGGTTCAGACTCCTGGTCATCTAATTCTTCATCAGCATCTAGGTAGTCCAGGGCAATCTTCTTCATTGCATGATCTCCAAACTAAGGATAAAGGGCAAACGCCAGGTGAATTAGGAGATGAGAATCATTGAAATAGTCAGGGATGGGAGTGTCATGATTCATAACGAGAAGTTCAATGAATCTAAAGGTCATAGATGGTAAGGAACTCTGAATAAGATTGAATACCTTTTCTTTTAGCAGGGAGGGAATGACCCTAATCAGGGGCTCCCTCGCATGGGAAGGACCCACAATCACAGATTTCATCTTGGGCGTTGCAGTGGCAACATCTGGCAACTTGGAGACTGGGTTGTTCCTCAGATTTGGGTTGAGCTCCAAGTCCTCACTGATGGTCCTGTCTGGATCAGCTTCAATAGGAGCAGACTTCTGTTGCCAGCATCCCCTATCTCCATCATCCACCTGCATGTTTCCAGCACTGTTGGAGCCTCTTGGGGTAGTACCGGAGCCGGCAGGGTCTGCTGGACCCATCCACCTCGGAGCTTGAGGTGGAGTGGGATGGAGGGGACCAACAGTGACGAAAGCGTCTTCATCCATCAGCTCTTGGACACTCTATCTTTTGAGGACATAGCAAGGGACAGTCCAGGATCTGCCTGTCTGGGGAACTCCTGCATTGACTTTAATAGAATCTGGAATCTTTGCATCATCATTTAAATAGACTTTGACCACAACTCTAGCTACATTCTCCATTTCATGCCATTCTACCATAATACCGAAACCGGAGACTGCCTTAGCGATCATAGTTGAGTTTTTAAGATCTTCTGGGAAAGCAACCAAAAGGACCCAAGCTTCACGATCTAACTGAAAGCACCTAGCATTCTCGCCAGCATCGTGCTTAACTACTGACATTGCATAGTTTCCAAACAGAAAAATAGGACCCAAAAAGCGCTCCCTGTCTAGTGGACTCAGGAATCTGACATATGCATAACCGAGAGCACAAGGGAGGATCTCTGTAGTTTGAACCTGATGCACTTCATGGAAGAAAGTGCGCAGTTCCTTGGCTAGGTCCTTGAAGTCCCTCTTGTCCACCGGAGGGTTGAGCTTGATGATCGCAAGATCCTCATTGCAGAGGGTGTAGCAGCCAGTGATGAACACCTCCTGGCGAAGGTGGGGGCGTTGGGAGCGGTCCTCGAGGGTGAAGCCAGCCGGGACGAATGGGTGAGGATCACAAGCCCAGTTCGCCATTGTAGGATTGGGGTTTTTTGGATGAACAGGGATACTGGGGGAGGCGGATGTGGTGGAGGGAACGAGAGAAAGGGCCTTCCCGGTATAAGTACCCACCCTACGTGTCGGTGTTTTTCCCCCGGGGGGTCACACCAACGAGTAAATTTGTATGCGTGCTCCCTTTTCCGGATGGTGATGCAAGAAGACACAGAGACTTATCCTGGTTCGGGCAAGAGAAGGCCCTACGTCCAGCGGGGGGAGAGAGTTTGTATTATCTTGCACCTAAGTGCTTGTACAGGGGCGAATACAAGCGTGGTATGAAGTGTGGAGCTTTACTACGTATGAGCGTGGTCTTGTGTTGTGATGTCCCCTTCTTCTATTCCTGAGTTTCTCCTTTTATAGCTCCAAGGAGAGACACAGGGTACATGCGTAGATGTTAGAGTAGGGATCGATAGCCGCATGGAGCGCTGACCTACTCGAGGCTTCCGTACGGCATGGCCTCGAGCCGTCCCATCTGGATAGCCCGGTGATGATTACGCGTGCTCCTGCGTTCTGCCCTGCCAGCCGCCTTGTGCTGGTTCTGAGGTCGCATGCTTGTACGGTATGGTGGCGGATCCGGCGGGGTAGCTGTGGTGTTGTCAGTCGACGCCCAACTTGTCCCTAGGAAGGGACCCTGTTCGGTCGAGGGTCGGACGCCGTGTAATATGCTGATATCTGGAGCGCTGACCTTGGGTGTCTCGAGGGGGTCCCGATTAGACGTTCCCTCCTTGTTTCCTGCGTCCTGACACGCCCTGGGTCGTTCGGTGGGAAGGCTGCAAAAAGAACGATGGGACAGAAGCTTGTTCCCTATCACGCCTTCCGTGACCCGTGTGTTAGGTGGGGAAGCGTCAGGTGCATTTAATGCTCCGGCCCGCGTGCGCGCGTCAGGCGGCGGACAGTGTCCTTGCGCCCGACGCCTCTCGGTTCGCTCGAGCCCGCTTCCGTTTTCGACGGCAGTCGTCGCTCGAGCCCTGACCGATTCGCTCGACGCTATTTCCGTCTTCGAGGCTGCGACCGTCGATGGCGGCGCATACGTAAGATTAGAGCGTCGAATTGAGGGTCTCGACCTTCGTACGGGCAATCTCATAATGCGCATCGCTGAGGGTACCCCTTACCGATACCCTCGACACTACGTGACTCTTCGCCTTCTCGACGGGAAACCACTCTATATTTCCTTCTGTCACGTAAACTGTTGAGGCAGGAAATCGAGGTGTGTCCGTAATTCTAGCACTTACTGCATCTTACCGAGTTTTGGCAAAATTTCCTATTGTGGCCCAGGCCCAAGCAATTACTGCACTCAATCAACGGCTTCAAACAGGCTGGATTTGGAATCGCTGGATTAGGGGGAGGATCAGCGTTTGAATTTGAAATTGGTGCCTGAGGCACAACCAAGACTGCCTTCTGTATCCGAACATTGCTCTTACTGATCCAACTTTGAAGGCCATTGGGACGAGAGAGCTGGGATCTTTTGAAAGATTTAGGAGCAGAGCGAACGATTGAAGGCCTGGAGGGACTCGGGAAAACTCTACTAGGAGGCTCCAGGAACCTGGAAGCATAGTTGGAGGGGTAAGATAGGTGCAAGAAAACTAATTTTTTGACAGATGATTTGGCTACATTGGCATAGGATTTTTTGGACTTAGATCCTACAAGATGCCACTCTGCATCCTGTTCCTATAGCCAGAGAGAATGATCCTTGCGCCAATTTGGGCCTCCACCACTCCAAAGGTGGAAGAAGATGGCAAAACTCTTACAAGAATGACTTTTAAGCTTGTAAACCATGAAACCCACATTCTTGCAAAACAGAATTTGAACATCCAACCAGAAAGGTGGATGACCCTAAAGTCTTTAGCATTGCCGCCAAGGCAAGCTTGAAGGATGAGACTAACAGAGTCGCTGTTGAGACGAACAGTAGAGCGGCCAAAACTTGCAACTAGATGGAAGGACTTTGCATTTTGAGAAGAGGGGGGACTCACTAGACACCCGAAGCGTTGGGAGACGAGCGCTTCAAAGTTGGCTCCATGGGTGAAGGAGAGGTCGGAGAGCCCCGCCATGAGAACCACCTCTGGGGCGCCATCAGGGGGAGGGGGCAGAGGGGAACTCAGCGAGTTCACTCGGCGACATTCTGCATTACTAATAATAGTAGTATAGTATAGTCAAATATTACCCCTTATTTGTGGCTATATGTGAGAGTTGGCCTTTAAAACTCACATATGGTGCATATCTGATTTTGTCCTTAAAATTAGATATTACACTAGCTGGCCCTACCAGGCGCCGGTCGGCACCCTATGTGAACGTTCCATGTGCCACCTTCTAGAGACTTCTTGCACCACCTCCTAGGATGCATCTCGGCCGTGTATTAGATTGGTTTGATCAAACGGCGCACGTTCACCCCACCAAGCTATAAATAAAGAGGCAAACCCCCCTAGAGATCATATCCAATCATTTAGAGCTTCATTTCAATAATTCAAGTTAGGGCTAGATCTAGCAATTATGAGAGACTAGTTCTTCTAGATCTAGTCTTGTTTAGATAGATAGAGAGATAGAGTAGAGGAGTAGAGATGTAGAGGAGTCCCGGCTGTTGGAGCTTCTGCGTAGCTGTATTCATATGGATTCAGCTCCGTCGCCCAGAGTTGCATTCTAAGGTATTCTTGTATTCAACACTCAGATTCAAGTAGCAATTTGATCTTCTTTGTTCTTAAGTTTACAACTCTTATTGAGTTCTTTGATCTATGAACGCATGGGTTGAAGTAGTATTTCGTAGTGTAGGCGCGGTGCCTAGACTAGGTTTACTTGTGAATGCCCCTTGATTAGCCACATAGTGGTAGTCCGTGTAGGTGACAGCCGCGTTGGTTTCTCTATAGTCCATTTCACGTTGATAGGATTGGTAGGTGTATGAGTGTCTGTTAGGAGAGAACTCTGATTTCTGCTCTTATTCAGGATACTACTCAATTAGAACTATACTATTAAAAGCTATGGGTGATTAGAACTAGATAGTCATTATGTTACCTCCTCATTCTCGCTGTTATCTAACCTAATTATGGGATTAAGTGTATAGGCTCTGTTATGATCACAATTGTTCCTTGTAGATAAGATATTTAAAAACCTCTAGGTGAAATGCTACACGATATTATATCAGTACGCTTGTGGATAATCTTATTTTAAAAGTAGTGCAGTTAATTTATACCAACAACGGGCCTAGCCGGAGGCAGTGCATGGACGGTTGGAGCGGTGGGTGGTGGCAGCATGTGCCTAGTGCATAGGGCAAATTGTCCGACGCACGGAGCTAGCAAGCACAGAGCGCCGGCCTAAACTGAAGCACAGTGCAGGGTGCGCGGACAGTGGCTAAGGTGCAACACTGGTAGGCGGAGCGTGACTATGGCAAAGGCAGCCTCCTTAGCTGGCATAGTGCAGCTATGGTAGAAGCAGGTGCTCATTGTGGAAGAAGGCCAAGGACAATATAGAAAACGAACTGGCATGCGTGTAACCACTGGCATGGTGGGTAATTTGCAGTGTCGACGAAAGATGGTCGGCAGTCTACCTAGGGGTATTGAAAGCCCAGGTTTGGTTTTGGTAATTAATGACAACAAGTTGCTAATGCCGTGTGTTTAAGTGATTTGAGTTAGGCATAGCAGCACATGTGATAAAGGTGCACGGTGGAATGGAAAGGTGGCCACATGATCACAAAGTGATGAAGCATGAAGTGGAGATCATGGTGATCGATGAGGAGTAAAGTGATCAAGGCAAAGGTATAAACATAGGGTTTTACTTTTGCCGGTCTAAGTTGAGTAGAGAAGTGATTGACCGGATTTAGGATAGATAGCCGACTATCAAGAGGGGAAATCATGGTCATCTCTCAAATCAAGTGCTACTAGGTTCATATCTTGAGCATATGCATCAGGATCTAGTAAAGTGCTAACTTAACTCCTTTGATGAAAATGTTTGTGAAAAGCTAACACACATGCACTTTGGTGGTGGATACTTGTTGGTGTTAGCACATTTGCAAAGGAGATGGAGTTCCTAGGGTTGAGAGGGGTTTGGGTTCCTCTCTCCCTCCTGCCGAGCTTGCGAGGCGAGATTCGGCCGCTTTTGAGAAAATAAAGTGTATATTTTCTATTGCGTCGCTGGGAAACTTTGGAGAAGACGTGAGAGCGGACGCAATGCGTGGAGGCACCGGACGCTAGCGTTTAGCGTCTGGTGTATTGTTGAGTCTGACTAGAGGAAGCCAGAGCGCACCGGACGCTCTGCACCGGACGTAGGGGTTCTGTTGTTCACGCATCCGGTTCTTGCTGGGATCTCAGAGCGATTCTACAAGGTTGTCTGACAGAGCACTGGACGCACTGGAGTGAGTCCGGTGCTCAGCGTCTGGTGTTAGTGCGGTTTGCAGGCCTCTCTACGCACGAGTCCGGTGTTGACATTCGTTAAGTGCAATAAGAATAAGAAAAATTCCACAACCGCACAGAACATCATTGTAGCATTTTACCGGGAGTATTCCACGTATCGTTATTTATATTTTACCACTGGGTAGCTAAGGTCAAAGAATCTGATAACTTACTATCATGCGTCTACTAATTTAATAAACCAACTAGACTAAAGTAGGGGTAAATGATATATGATAGGTAATAATATAAAGGTGAGAATTCTATGATAAATGCGTAGATAGCCATAGCGGGAGGACAACGGGAGAGACCTAGGTTCTTGTATACTTCTCTATTACTTCAGTTCTATGATAACAAAGAATGAATAGATATAGCAATCACAAATTAGCACTTTGGGACATCAGAACACCAACCACAGAAAGAGATGAGAAGAGGGCTGGGAAGCTGTGACTACGGTCCTACAAACACCGATCCGAACGAGGTGGAATACGTCGACCGTTAGGGCTGTCACTACCCTAGGGCTACCACAACAATCCGCAGGACGAGGTGCAACCTCAGGTAACCTCTAGTATAGACACCACGTCTACACTAACGATTACTACTCTAATTACCATGAATAACTAGAGCACTCGATGCGAACGGAGATCCTATGCCAAAATATAACTACTACACTACTCGTAATAATAAAGGCATAAAAGTAAATAGAGAAGATAAATATATTAAAGCATAAGTCTTACAATAAATATAAAGACATACCAAAACTCTGAAGACTTCTCCAGAACCAGAGCGCAGCTCCGCTCTCCCTAACTTCCGACTAGAACTAATCTACTACATTGGAATGTCTAGCCCTAATTCTCTATAGAGGAAAGGTTATCCTTCGTGGGCACCTCTCAACTCTATAATGATATGTTCTCCTCCAGGGGCCTGGGGCCTTGCTTATATAGCCTCCTCCTTTGTGCCTTTTTGGTTCAGCAGGCGATGTGGTACTAAACTTTCCACCATATCTCATTAAAATGCACATAGGCCTTAATGGAGCAAAATCTGATTTGGGCCCAATGAATCCCGCAGCTCTTTTATGTGTGTTGATGCAAAACTGATCTGCAAACACAAAGGGCTAATACCCGATTCAAACGTTAAGGCGTGCCAGCCGATTTGACCTTACTATCGGCAAAGGTGATAACTCGAATACTTTAGTCCTGACAACAGCGATGCGCCCGGATGTCACGGCTAAGAGGTACTCACGCGGAACTCGAGAACACGCCGAGCTTAAGTCGACGAATTCCTAAGAACTCGTAATAAAAGGAAAAAGTATGACGAAGTCGTCGAAAAGTAGATGCTGGAATATGAGTAAAAACGTGTGTTTGATTGATTTCTTGATTGATTATTACAAGGCCCTAGGGTCTATATTTATACCCTGCTCAAAGAGC
This sequence comes from Sorghum bicolor, assembly GCF_000003195.3. Lineage (NCBI taxonomy): Eukaryota > Viridiplantae > Streptophyta > Magnoliopsida > Poales > Poaceae > Sorghum > Sorghum bicolor. The sequence goes on along the minus strand of NC_012870.2, from coordinate 48,927,360 downwards.
TACAACCAGACACGATTAGAATTCGAATTCCAAATTACACGGAATCCGTATACAAAACGATGCAAATAATTAAGGAAATAACAAAACTATCCCTCGTGACAAACCGAAACTCCTCCACATAACGACCGGCAGCTTCCAGACTCCTCCTTTGCATCATCGGCAGATCCTTTGCCATAGTCATCGGCAGACTTTCTTATCTAGCCATCGGCACCATATTACTGCCTGTGGACTTAGTCACATTCAACTTCCCCCTCATCGGCAACCATCCTCATCGGCAACCCGCTTTGTAAACATCGTACTGCCACCTTATCCTGCCATCCTAGACACGTGCCCAAAAACGGTGTCAACACATGCCCCCCAGTTTCGGAGTATAAAACTATTAATGCTCCGAAATTCTCTGCAGTAACGATGCCTTCTCCCGCAATTAATGCTCCTAATCTGGTAACCGACAACCTCAATCTGGACAACTTTGATCCTAATCCTCCGCAGATTCCTCGAAATCCCCAACTTCCTAAACGGGCATTTTTCTCAGTCGTACATCGGCAACAATACTGTTACAAAGATCTGCCGATGTTCTGACCAGGATATTCGCAAAAACGGTTACTTCCCCTCTATCCGCCCATCGGCAATATGACCGTTATAGAATATCGCTGATGGACCGACCAGGAGATCTTGCACAGTAAGATATCTTCAGATAATGACCGCTTCCCGTCAAATCACCTGCACAATCCCTGGATTACCGTGCGAACAGTTACCATATCCACCTGAGTACCCTCGGATTTCTCGGATGCGGCAAAGAGATAAGTCAGATTTGCCCTTGCCCATCTTGTCCTATAAATAGTTCCTTCTTGGGTACTCCTTCCCCATCACACCATTCTACTACCCAACTTTACTTCTCCAGCGGCGGCGCCACCAAAAACTCCTAAGGTCTCCGACAAGTACCCATCTTCATCAACTCCGGCGCCTTCACACGCTTCCTTCGCAGCAAGATGGCCGTCGGGTTCGTCGTCCCTGAGGTCAAATCTCCACCCCGTCTTCTGTATTTTTTCTTCATATCCCTGTTCACTCGCAATCCATTTTACTGAACATCTTCCTTTTCTTTCCTCTTTGTATTTCTTTTTACGCCCAAAATCACTAGGAATTGTCCAACAAAATTGTCATCCCCACCGATCAACCACACCTTCAATGCCTCGGCCCTCTAGGGGACCCAGATCCAACTGACCTTATCAACGCAGAAACCAACAGGATCCCCTTCAGAGCCGAAAATTTTTCCTTAGATCTGTGGAAGGACACCTTCCGCTCTTGGCCCAGCCCAACCGTAGGGTGGAAAGACTGGTTCTTGAGGGTCAGCAACTCTAATGAAGTTCAGTGGGGTGAAAGGAATCTAGCCCAATGCATCAGATTGTCCATTGCCGATATGCATAAAAACGAGTCACTGCTGATAGCTGCATCCTACTTTTGGTCAGACACCCTCAATGCTTTTGCCTTTGGCCACGGCCCTGCTTCTCCTACTCTTGCCGATGTAGCCATGCTTACTGGTCTAGATATATCTTCTGCCGATAGCACCCACTTTTTTGATACTGCCCCTAGTGCCAAAGTGGAGACCCGCGCTATCGGCGGTTGGTCGGGGTACATTCAGAAGTACCGTGGGAAAGGATCTGTCACCATAAAGGAACAAACCACCTTTCTGAACATGTGGGTGGACAAGTTTGTATTCTGTGGTCGATCGGCAGGACCGACTTCTGTCTACCTATCGGCAGCAGAAAGACTGGCTAACGGTGGCCGATTCCCTCTCGGCCGATACTTGCTTGGCGCTGCTTACCACCTTCTCCATCAAGTAGCCCAGAAACTTCTGCTCAGCCAATCCACTGGCAATTTGGGAGGCCCCTGGTGGTTTGTCAACATGTGGCTCAATCTGCATCTGCACAAGCGTCTCAACTTCAACCTGTTCACACAGCGTTTCCCAAGAGATATAGCTGAAAACCATGTATTGGGTGAAGAGGAATCGGCAACACGCGCCCCCTTGAACTTTGGCGAAGCTGTCATAGTTCTGCCTGGTTCAGACAACTGTTGTCCCTCCTCCAGGTAACATACTTTAACAATATCGCTACCGATGAACTTATTCTTATTTAGTCTCATAACTCCTTTTGTCTTCTTTCAGTTGATATTGTTCCATCGGCAATCTCAGCCGATCAACCTGTAGCTCCATCGGCATCTTTGGCCGATCAGCCTGCAGCTACATCAGCACTTCTCAGTCACAGACAAGAGATCGCCTTGAAGCAAGTAAGTCACCGTTTACCGTTAGCACTATTTGCCGATTTTCTAAGTATGAGCTAATTTTGCTTTCCCTCCCAGGAACAAGATTCTCCCGATAGCCTGTTCTCCTTCGCCATCGATTTCTCTGAAGAAGAAGGTGAAGAAGCAAGCACTTCTCAGACGGTCGGCATCACATCGGCAGAGGTCAGGGTCAGGCTGGAAGAATTGTCAGCTCTCCTTCACCAGGACACAGCGCAATTGGTTGATGACTCCGACCCTACCAAGACCCTGTTCAGAACTCTCAGAGGCCAAATCCCAGCCGATGTTGAAGAAATCCTGTTCCAAGCCGCTCATCTGGAGAGTCGCCAGCTGCAGTACCAAAGAGCTTCTCGGCGGCTTGCCGATAGAGCCGCTCAGACTCAACTCTCCGATGAAATGAGGAAAGAGAAGCTTTTGACCGATGAGAAGCACAAGAACATCGGTATCCTGAGATCTTCTGGAGACGCGCTGAAGCAGAAGATATCCGATCTATCGGCAAGAAAAGAGTCTCTGTTGGCGGAGCTCAAGGAAGTAGAGAACGCTCTGTCCCAAGCCCAACAGGAAGAGAGCCAATTGCCAGAGACCATCAGGCTTCTTGAGCGCGAGCGAAATGCTCATGGTCGCAAAGCACTCCAACTGAAGAAGAAGCTGAAGCCGATAGAAGGTTCTGCCGATGATGACATCAAGGAGATAGAAGCAGCCAACCAAATTCGGCTACGCGCTATATCGGCAATCCAGACGCTGCTTAACACATAGAGTTTCCATCGGCATTGTATCCTCAGCTTTTAGTCTAGCCGATAGGACTGTTATCGGCGCCTAAACTTTTGAAACACCAAGTCTCGTCCCTAAGCATTTGGATCCAGCCGATAGGAGTGTTATCGGCACCTAAACTTCTATGCATCGACCCATATACTGGGGTAGTACTTCTTTAAATATTTGCCGTTTAATGCTCTGGGAAATTCAATTCCTTCGAGGGTTTCTAGAATGTATGCATTACCAGGAGCCGATCGACTTATCCGATAAGGACCCTCCCAATTAGGAGACCACTTTCCAAACTTCGAACTTTTGGTCCCAATTGGTAAAATTACTTTCCATACCAAATCCCCATCGGCAAACTCTTTAGCCTTCACTTTCTTATCATACCATCTAGCAACTCTCTTCTTATTTTCTTCTATACTCATTAAAGCTTTTAACCGATGCCCTGCTAGATCATCCAATTCATCGGTCATCAAAGTGGCATAATCGTCGGAAGTTAATTGATCTTGAAAAGATAATCGCCTAGATCCAGCCTTAATTTCCCAAGGCAACACTGCATCATGTCCATACACCAATTGATAGGGTGATAGCTTGGTCGATCCATGACAAGCCATCCGATAAGACCATAATGCTTCATTTAATAATGTATGCCACCGCCTAGGATTTTCTTCAATCTTTCGTTTAATAAGCTTGATAATTCCTTTGTTAGACGCTTCGGCCTGCCCATTGGCTTGAGCATAATAAGGAGAAGAATTCAACACTTTAATTCCCATACCGATTGCGAATTCATCGAACTCCCCCGATGTGAACATGGTGCCCTGATCGGTAATAATCGTTTGGGGAATCCCAAATCGGTAAACAATATGCTCCTTCACAAAATCAATCATATTGGCCAATGTGACTTTCTTCAAAGGAATAGCTTCAACCCACTTAGTGAAATAGTCAGTGGCAACTAGAATGAACTTATGCCCTTTGCTAGATGGTGGATAAATCTGGCCGATCAGATCGATGGCCCATCCCCGGAACGGCCAAGGCTTTATTATAGGATTCATAGCCGATGCGGGTGCTCTCTGGATATTACCAAACTTTTGACAACCTTGACATCCCTTGAAATATTTAAAACAATCTTAAAGTATGGTCGGCCAAAAATATCCATTCCTTCGAATCATCCACTTCATCTTAAATGTTGACTGATGCGCTCCACACACTCCTTCATGGATTTCCCCCATCAAACCTCTAGCTTCATCATCACCCAAGCATCGGAGAAGAATTCCATCGATAGTTCGATAATACAATCCATTTTCAAGGAGCACATACTTGGTTGCTTGAAATCGAACCCGTCTTTCAACTTTTTTGGATGGATCTGTTAGATAATCAATAATTTCTTTCCTCCAATCACCGGCACCGACTGCCGATGTCGCATTAATCATTGGCTGATATCCCGAGGCATGCTGAGCTAACCGATTAGCGTCTTCATTATGCAATCGGGGAACATGCTCCAATCGGAAATCCTTGAATTCCTTTAACAGTTGCATACTTCTCTCTAAATAGGTTATGAGAACTTCACTTCGGCATTCATAGCTTCCGGCCAATTGATTTATAACCAACATAGAATCCCCGAATATTTCAACAGCATCAGCACGAACTTCTCTTAACAACTCCAATCCCTTTATCAGAGCTTGATACTCAGCCTGATTATTTGTTGATGTGGCAACAATCGGCAAGGAAAACTCATACTTCCTCCCCTTAGGGGAAACTAATACAATGCCGATTCCTGCCCCCCGGTCACAGGTAGATCCATCAAAGAAGAGCGTCTAGGGTACAATTTCCAAGGTTTCCACTAGACCGCAATGCTGAGTCACAAAATCGGTCATAATCTGCCCTTTGACTGCCTTAGCCGATTCGTAACGCAAATCGAACTCCGACAGCGCTAAAATCCATTTACCGATCCTACCACTCATAATCGGCATAGATAGCATGTATCGGACCACGTCATCTTTGCAAACAACAGTGCATTCGGCCGATAACAGGTAATGTCTCAGCTTGATACATGAAAAATATAAGCATAAGCATAATTTCTCAATGGCCGAATACCTGGTTTCAGCATCAATCAACCTCCTACTCAAATAATAAATTACCCTTTCTTTCCCTTCAAATTCTTGAACTAAAGCTGAACCGATAACCGATCCATCGGTAGATAAATACAATCTGAAGGGCTTCCCTTGTTGAGGTGGAACTAGAACTGGAGGATTTACTAGATACTTCTTGATTTCATCCAGAGCCAACTGCTGTTCTTCTCCCCAAATAAACTCTTGATCGGCTTTCAATTTAAGAAGAGGACTGAAAGCACGAATCCTACCAGACAAATTCGATATAAATCTCCTGATAAAATTTACCTTGCCGATCAAGGATTGGAGCTCCGTTTTGTTGGTAGGGGCCACTATTTTATTGATGGCATCAATAGATCTTCGACTAATTTCAATACCCCTCTGATGTACCATGAAACCAAGAAACTGTCCTGCCGATACACCAAATGCACACTTGTTGGGATTCATCTTCAATCCATGCTTCCTTGTGCACTCTAACACTTTTTGTAAATCGGCAAGATGCTTTGAGAAATCTCCAGACTTAACTACCACATCATCAATATAAATCTCTACGAGCTTGCCGATGAACTCATGAAATATAAAATTCATAGCCCTTTGATAAGTAGCACCAGCATTCTTCAACCCAAAAGTCATGACTATCCATTCAAATAGCCCAACATGACCAGGACACCTGAATGCGGTTTTTGGAATATCCTCCTCCGCCATGAATATTTGATTGTAACCTGCATTACCATCCATGAAGCTGATGACCCGATGACCAGCCGCAGCATCAACCAGTAGATCGGCGACAGGCATTGGGTATCCATCCATCGGCGTAGCTTTATTGAGATTCCTGAAATCAATGCACACCCGAAGCTTCCCGTTCTTCTTGTAAACCGGAACAACATTGGAAATCCACTCGGCATACCGACACTGCCGAATAAACTTAGCTTCAATAAGTTTGGTGATTTCGGCCTTAATATCAGGTAGAATGTTAGGATTACATCGGCGGGCTGGTTGCTGATGTGGCCGAAATCCAGACTTGATGGGTAACCGATGTTCAACAATTGATCGGTCTAAACCAGGCATCTCAGTATAATCCCAAGCAAAGCAATCTTTATATTCCTTTAACAAACTAGTCAATTGTTGCTTACTCTCAGGATCTAATTTAGCACTAATAAAAGTAGGCCTAGGCTTATCACCACTACCTATATCTACTTCTACCAAATCATCAGCCGATGTGAATCCCTGGCCTAATTTTCCATCATCGGCGAATCTATCCATTAAAAACCGTCATCAGAACCGACTGCTTGGATCGGTGGAATCTCATAATCGGCAACTTTGAGAAAATCTTTCTCCCAAACTTCTCCTGAAATGCACCTGGTCCTTTCGTAAGTATCCGCTTCTGCCGACGCGATAACATAAGAAGAATCTCCTGGGACAATCTCAATCTTGTCACCTACCCACTGAACCAAGCATTGATGCATTGTAGATGGGATACAACAATTGGCATGAATCCAATCTCTTCCCAATAATAAGTTGTAAGCACCTTTTCCGCTGATCACGAAAAAAGTTGTCGGCAAGGTTTTGCTGCCGATGGTCAACTCTGCACATATCGCCCCCTTGACTGGAGACACGTTTCCTTCAAAGTCTTTGAGCATCATATCGGTCTTGGTCAAATCTTGATCCCCTTTCCCAAGCTTCCGATATACTGCATACGGCATAATATTAATGGCAGCTCCACCATCAACTAGGATCTTGGTCATTGGCTGCCCATCAACCCTTCCTTTGAGGAACAGAGCTTTAAGATGCTGCCTCTCGTCATCGGCAGGTTTCTCAAAGATAGCCGTCATCGGATCCAGAGCCAACTGAGCTATCTGATCAGAAAATTCCAACTCATCGCCACTGGCTGGTGCAAGAAACTCCATCGGCAACATGAAGACCATGTTGACGCCTGCCGATGGACCTTCCCTCTTAGTGTCTGACGGCTGCCGACTTCCAGAGTTCTCTCCCTTGTTTAGCTCTTCTTGCCTTTCACGTTGCAATCTCCTTTTCTGTGTCTTGGTTAATCCTCCAGGGCACCATGGAGGAAGTGGCCTTTGCCTTGCCGTCGGGCGCCGGTTCTCCCTTGACTCCATACGATGCGTGTTAGCATCCCTGCAAAATATGAATTCATCGGGAACCCGCGCATCAGCCATTCCCTCGAGCTCTTCTTGGTTCCTGGGACAATACTGGACACGGTCACTAAGTCTGTCGTGCCCGCTATATCTGCCCCCCAGCCGGTCATGAACTGACACCCTTCCTCTGATCGGCCCATTAAATCGCCGTTCATCATTATGATAATGCCGATCGATCCTATCGTACCGATCATAACCGTTGCACTCAAGGCAGTCTCTGACAGTAGGAAGCTTGATATTCTCCTCCCAACAATGGATGAAGAAGGGACAATTCCAATGATCCCTATGCCGATTCCACTCCTGTCGGCGTCTTTCTTCTTCCCGTCGATAATCTTCCTGCTGGCGCCGATACCGATCTTCCCGTTGTTGCCATTTCTCTCGAGGCCTTCTATGAGTTATGACGATACCAGATCGAGGAAGCCTTCCTGAGCTAGTTCCTTCCTGGACCAAGCCCTTACTTCTTGCATCGGCAGTAGTAACTTGATGCTGAGGATCTACCGATGCACTCTTCTCAGCTGTCTCCGATGTTAAGACCTTAGCCTTCCCCTTAGCATCCAATATGTTTGTCGGGAAAGGATGTTGGTCTATCTTCATCAGCTTCTGGGCTTTGGAACTGTCAAACTTGATTCTCCCTGACTCTATAGCTGATTGCAGCTGCTGTCTGAATACTTTGCACTCGTTGGTGTCATGGGAAGTTGCATTATGCCACTTGCAATATCTCATCCTCTTCAACTCTTCTGCCGATGGGATCACATGGTTAGGTGATAGTTTGATCTGACCTTCCTGAAGTAGAAAGTCAAATATCCTATCGGCCTTAGCGGTGTCAAAAGCAAACTTCTCTAATTCCTTCTGCCCAAAAGGACAAGACATCGGCTTCTTGTTTTTTACCCACTCTGCCAAACCGATTACTGGTTCTTCATCAGAATCTGAGCTTGTTACTTCATCGACAAATGACACTTTCTTATTCCATGCTCTCTTAGGCTCAAAAGGCTTGATGTCTTGATCAGAAATCCTCTGCACCAAATGACTTAAACTTTCGAACTCCTGAGAGGCATACTTATCCCTGATATGTGGCAACAAACCCTGGAAAGCCAAATCGGCTAGCTGCCAATCATCCAGAACCAGGCTATAGCATTTATTCTTGACCTCTCGTATCCTCTGCACAAATCCCTCAACCGATTCATCATTACGTTGCCTCAACTTGACCAAGTCGGTGATCTTCTTCTCATGAACCCCCGAGAAGAAGTATTTGTGGAATTGCTTCTCTAGATCGGCCCAAGTAATTACTGAGTTGGGAGGTAATGATATGAACCAAGTAAAGGCCGATCCAGACAATGATGATGAAAATAGACGAACCCTCAATTCGTCCCTATTACCAGCCTCTCCACATTGAATAATGAACCTGTTGACATGCTCCATGGTTGACGTGTCGTCCTGTCCGGAAAACTTTGTAAAATCCGGTACCTTGTACCGATGTGGAAGTGGGATCAAATCATACGCGGGAGGATACGGTGTCCGATAAGAATACGTGTTGACTTTGGGTTTTATCCCAAATTGTTCCCTCATTACTTCAGCAATCTTATCGGCCCAATATGCATCGGCATCTTGCCGATGAGGCGGCTGCGGATCTGGCACTTGGTGGCGAACCTCCACGTGTCTGTTCGGGACGTGATCTGCACGGAACATTGTATTGATCACCTGTCCTCCAATCTGCGGACCACCAAGCTGCTGTCCACCGATTGGCTGTCCTCCGAGTTGTTGTCCAAAATTCATTGGCTGGTTGGGAATCCCCTGACCTTGGAACCTGGGATAGACCTGCCCTTGCTGGAACCCCGTAGTCTGGTAACTCTGCTGGGGCGATTGTGGAAAGGCTTGCTGTCCAAGCCATCCATTATTAGCGTTCATCGGCATAGGTGCTGCCGATGATTGGTAATTGGGTACCGTCGTTGAATTGACATACCCCGACTGGGCCATAGGCCTCTGTTGCATCAGCATTGACTCTGTCGATGCGTTGGGCATCTGGAACATTGAATCTTGAGGATTTCCAGTGTGAGGCCTCGCAGTAGTAGTTGTGGTATACCGAGGACTCTGGTTCACCGGCGCATTGGGAGGTGCCGATGTCATAGGAGTTTTGCCCCTCATGTCAGTTATTTGTGATGTTCCCGGCGTCAACTCTGGAGGCATACAGTATCCCCACCAGTTGGGAGGAAGAGTCAACCCTGACATTGCCGATGCCAACATATCTGTTGTCAGTTTATGCTGCCCAACTGAAATTTGTGGGTTGGTTGCCATCGGCATAGATAGTGCACCAGTAGTCCCCGATGTACTTGGAGGGACGGCAGATTGTGCATTTGCATTCGTCAAGGCAGCCGATGGAGCCGTGACCTCTGGTGCCGTTGGCTGATGATGGGAGGGGCCCACATAATCTGGTGGGATTTGTCCTTCCTTGAAAGTTCTTGCCACGGCATTGAAAACCGTATTAGACAGTACACCAGCTTGGTTAATCAACGCTCGATTGATGGCATTGTCAACCATATCTTGAAGCTTGCCAGGATTGGCGTCAAAGGTAACCTGCCACGGTGCCGGCAGTGCATCTTTCTGGACCACTTCGCCGCTCCTGTTTATGCTGAAAGACCTCAGGCATTGCTGCTTGAACTCTTCCATGGCTTGGGCAATAGCTTGCTTCTGCTCATCCTTGAGGTTGGCCTCCGTCACGGGGATGACGTTCTCTTGATCGAGGTCAGAGATCGACATGTTGATCTTGATCTTGAATCTGGTCCCACTGGGCGTGCCAAAAGATGTGTTGATGCAAAACTGATCTGCAAACACAAAGGGCTAATACCCGATTCAAACGTTAAGGCGTGCCAGCCGATTTGACCTTACTATCGGCAAAGGTGATAACTCGAATACTTTAGTCCTGACAACAGCGATGCGCCCGGATGTCACGGCTAAGAGGTACTCACGCGGAACTCGAGAACACGCCGAGCTTAAGTCGACGAATTCCTAAGAACTCGTAATAAAAGGAAAAAGTATGACGAAGTCGTCGAAAAGTAGATGCTGGAATATGAGTAAAAACGTGTGTTTGATTGATTTCTTGATTGATTATTACAAGGCCCTAGGGTCTATATTTATACCCTGCTCAAAGAGCTACAACCAGACACGATTAGAATTCGAATTCCAAATTACACAGAATCCGTATACAAAACGATGCAAATAATTAAGGAAATAACAAAACTATCCCTCGTGACAAACCGAAACTCCTCCACATAACGACCGGCAGCTTCCAGACTCCTCCTTCGCATCATCGGCAGATCCTTTGCCATAGTCATCGGCAGACTTTCTTATCTAGCCATCGGCACCATATTACTGCCTGTGGACTTAGTCACATTCAACTTCCCCCTCATCGGCAACCATCCTCATCGGCAACCCGCTTTGTAAACATCGTACTGCCACCTTATCCTGCCATCCTAGACACGTGCCCAAAAACGGTGTCAACAATGTGGAGTCCTTTTATTAATATCTCTTGATTCCAAACTCCAAATATAGCAAATAATATATGCATTTCGATCAGCTCGACGAGATCTTTGTAATGGTGTACTCCATTCTGTGATTGGTGCTTTTACCAGGGCGGGCGCCCTAGGATCAAGGGCGGGCGCCCTCGTCCTAGGCCCGTCTCGGCTCCGCTTCGGTCGAGTTGCTTCTAGAGTCTTCCTGATTATGGAAAATTACCGCACACATTAATTCTCTACGTAAACCCGACGTGTGGGCCTTTCTTTCGTATTTCTTGATAACCCCCTACAGAAATAGACAAACACCAAAACTCGTGGAAATCTGTCAGATGAAACCCTAAGTCTAGGTGTCGGTTGCATTTGGATCCTTTTCTATGATTAATTGACGGTTAAATGTGAGCATTAAGGACCGTCAACATCCGGCAAGTCCGATGAGGTGTGAGTTTGCATACCACTCTACGCACGAGTTCGGTGACCGTTGAGGCTGTGAGTTTGCAGACCTCTCTGCGCACGTGACCGGTGAGTATCGGACGCGTCCGGTGCTCACTTGGTCGCGTCCGGTGGTCCGCAAGTATCCGTTAGAGTTTGACGCGCGAGATTCAAAGGTGGACACGTGGCTAACTTAAGAGCACCGAACGCAGAGGGTCAAGTGTCCGGTGGTTCCCTAGTGCACGTCCGGTGCCCCTAAAATCTGCCCAGTGGGCTCTATCTCTTTGAGGGGCTTATAAATAGAAGGTGGCCGGCTTTGGGAGGTTCTCTCTTGCATATTTGATTACTTGAGGCATATATTGAGCTAGAGAACACTCCCTCCACTCATCTCCTTGCTTGATTGCTAATCCTAGTGAGATTGAGTGAGATTCAAGTGCATTGCTTTGAAATTTGCATCTAGTGGCACTTGATTCTTGAGTTTGCTACGGATTTCTTGTTACTCCTAGGTGTTTCCTGACGCCCTAGATGGCTTGGAGCAGCGGTGGTGTTGAGCTCATAATTGGAGATTGTTTTGAACCTTACCAAGTGATTTGTGAGGGGTTCTTGAGCCTTCGCCACGGGAGATCGCAATTGGCTACTCTAGTGGATTGCTCGTGGCTTGGAGGATCCCCATTTTGTGAGTGGATGTGTGGCACCTGTTGAGGGTTTGGCTTTCGATTGCCAATTAGCTCACGATCCATCAAGTGGGTGTATCGCCACAATGAGGACTAGCTTGCCGAGAAGCAAGTGAACCTCGGTAAAAAATCTTATGTCATCTCTTGTCGAGGATTCTCATATGATAGTGATTGTGATTGATTGATTGGTTATATATCTACTCTACAACGTTGGTATAACAATCACTCCCCACTCCTTTACTTTCTCGTTTACCTTGCTAGTTATTTAGCTTGTGTAGTTTAGTTCTTGTTTAGGAGTGTAGCTAGCCTTAGTTGTGTCTTGTAGTTGTGCCTTAGTGTTTAGCGTTGTACTAGACTTTAGGTGGCTTGCATAGCTTAGTTGAGCTAGGGATAGAATAGCTTCGCCATTTGTTTTACTAACCAACTTGTCTAGTTGAGTTTGTAGAAAATTTAAATAGGCTATTCACCCCCCTCTAGCCATTTGGACCTTTCAGGTATGCCCAAGGTAGTAGATTGTCGGCAGACAGGTATGCAAGCTATGAAGTAGATGGTGATGCAAGACATAGACAATAATTTTATCCAGGTTTGGCTGCCATGAGGGTGTAATACCAATGTCCTGCGTCTGATTGTATTGATATGAGTTGTGTTGAGATGAGTTGAGAGGGGTCCCTTGCCCCACCTTATATAGTCCTGGGGACATGGTTACGAATCTAAAAACTAATCCGAGCCGGTTACAATTCCTATTCTAACTGACCAGGATCTTGCTTGATCTCCATGTCTGGCTTCCATGTGCGGAACTCCATGTAGATGGACCAAGCTACAAATCATCTCGTAATGGGCCAAATCTCTCAGCCCAAGTCTAGTTGTGAGGGTATAGGGGTTTATACCTCCACAACTAGTCCCCAAGAACTATATATTGTCATGCAACACACCATTTTGAACTTCTTCGACCAACACAGACGATAGTCAACAACCATTAATGTCAAAGTAGTATATTGTCTGAATAATCCATAAATGCCCTCCTGCAAATGAGCAATCACCAAAACTTGTGGAATTTGTTAGTTATAATATACCTTTGAAGTTTGTTACCATATTGGTTCATTTCATGTGATAATTGGTAGTTAGAAATGTGAGTTATGGACCGCCAATAAGCCCCAACACTTAGCTCTTTGCTCGTCCTCAAGCAAAACTTTCAGATAAAAATAAATCATGAGCATACCATCCCAAGATGTAAAACTATACATGAAGGTTATTCCAACACATTCTTTACACAAGTATGATATGTGCTATTGGCTAACATGTTTCCTTGGGTTTTTGAAAAGTGGAATAGTTTTCGAAACAATGTCACCTTCCAAATTTATCATAACAAAAGCATAATGTCGAGATCATAAACAACCAAGTATGTTCAAATCTCAGTTTCACGTACTGGCTAGCACAAACAAAAGCTACAAAAAGAACAATCTCACTGGGGTTGAGGGCAGGAACCCGATGCTCCTCGGGGGCTCTCCACTCGGCAAGTTCTTTCTCCTAGAGCTAGCCTTCATTAGTTAGCTCCTTCTATTCAGCTGATCCTCCTTGATAGTTAGGGCAGGCCAGACCTTCTCCGCAGGCCTCATGGCAATGAACTCTTGGTTCTCTATCACCTCGAGAGACTTTTCCTTGTCCACCTTGACGGACTTCTTCTTGTTAGCCGCCATCCTCGAGCTGCTTGCTCCACCCATAAACCAACGAGTGGTGGTGGGGGGTAGTGAAAAAGACGATGGCAGCGGATCATTGGAAAGCAAAGATAGGTTTTGTGCTTCTGAGAGACGCAAAACAAGAGCAAGTGAAGATAATTAAGGGAAAGGAGATCATTATATAAAGGAAAAAACACAAACCACGCGGCCTATTGGATACCGCACATATCGTGATGGTTTGATGTCCAACATTTTCGCATTAACTGCTTGATGCAACTGAATCAACGACGTCTCCTTTTGACGTGGAGCAATGCAATGGGAAGATTTTAAGCTTATCCATCCATAGAAGAATAAGAACCTAAATTGCTCAAAGAGGACCCAACTATGAGAAACAACCTTGGTAACACTAAGAACAACCCAGATGGGCATAAAAAGGCAACAATGCCAAGGAACAAAGTTTTTTTTATTTCAAATACCCTAAAGAGAACAAGATTACATATTTTACAAGACCTGTCAAACTCAGTACAAGCAATCAACAAGAAACCTAGTGAAATTCAAATATCCTATAGACTATAGTATAGTAGGGTTCCTAGTTGCTATAGCGCAGAACACACTCAACCTAGCTACACTATTTTCCTCAAATGAAGAGCGCAATGCATCCATGGTTGGTGTAAGCACCACAGAAACATAGGACTACTTGAGCTAGGAACCAATCTACCCAAACCCCCAACTCCAATGTGATCTTGGATGAAATGCTGATCTACAACAAACACTTGCAAGGCGGATGGATGAGTGGATCAAGTACTTATGTATAATGGAACGCATCACACATCACAAGACTTCTTCCATCTACCGGAAAAAACTACTTGGCGTAATACCACTAAGAGATTAGTTTGCCACTAATCTTTATCAAAAGACCTCTTCCATTTGCTACAAGCTCTACAATATTTTCCACAAATGCATAGAGGCTGCTCTACTTCACAGAGAAGCATATCCATGGATAATGTACCAAGCTCAACACCAATACTTCACTAGCTCACCACAAGCTCACTAGGAGAGTATTTATACACCAAGAAGTGGTGTTCATACACCAAGTCTACCGACTGCGAAAGCTGATAATTACTAGAGAAAGAGTACAAGTAAAAGAACCGCACATGAAGTCACAATGCATTATATTCAAGGGAATATTCCAACACTACTCAACCTGTGACCATTCAACCTTAACAACACAACAACCAATTACAAACTACCAACTACATCTGGCAAGCAGTCAAGCATTAAAAAGCATTAGCTCCCTGTGTATATGACAAAAGGACCCTCTCTTCCATTTCTTTTTGGAACAAGAACCCGGATATAGGCTTGGGGGTTGTAGAATATGTATCCTCACAAGAGATTTCCAGTTCTTCAACCAGGAATCTTCAAAGACCCTCCAAATTTTTGTTCCAAATAGCAAGAGGCTCTAGGTCTACACTCAGTGAGTGCACATTTTTTGTCCAAAAAGCGCATATCACTCAAAGATTTTTTCAAAAGAGATCACTTTAAGGTTTTACTTCAAAATATCTCAGACTAGGATTTTTCCACCTAAAAAGACTAGACTCAACAAGGAGGCTTTCGAGTTTAACCATGAAATGCTCTAGGGCTTGTTGATATGGGAATTACTGGGTCTCCATCAATACAATACTTGCAATGGCCCGTGGCACAGCCCATAAGTAAAGGAGTAGAGGTGCGACTCTAGACGACGCTTAATCTAAGTAGAATACGCCGGATTCCTAATAGGAAATATCATCTGTAACATAATCAGTACATCTTCTAAGGATTCAACTTGGATTGTAACTACTTCATAGTCTTCTTCCCTATACAGAGAGGTCATGAGCACCCCATGTAAGGGATCATAATTGAACACACAATACGATCAATCCAACACAAAAGGCTAACACCAAAGTAGACGTAAATGCTATTACTCAAATTCAATTTAGAGAGCCCAAAGTAATATAAATTGACTATCTACACATGCCGAAGTCCGAACAAATGTCCCAGATACCCCCGTGGAAGGCTATCAATGGTAAAACATCAATATTACCGTTATCTCAGTTTGTGAAACCCCACTTTGAGATCTTAATCATACAACCACAAATTGTCACTTTACTGGAGTTACGTTTTATTTCGTTCTTGCTTATATTCTTCGATTTGCAACAGGGATTAGCCTTCTTAGCGAGGTCATCTATATTGTGACATGGTCGAGAATTAGAGGAGACATGGTGCTAAAGGTTGTATGGTTCGGGTCTTTGTCATCTAAAGCCAAAATGTGTGTCGCTCTCCGCCCAAATCGATATTTATCTTGAAGCTAACGTAAGATTAGAGACCCCATCACCATTACAATGTGTTGTGGACTGTGTGACAACAACATAGGGGTTTTGTAGTTTTGGGCTCACTAGATTTTATGCAAGACCAAGTTAAGGTTTACTAATTTTTGGGGTGTGTGGGGGAAGGTGGGAGACAATTTGATTTTATCAAGATTTAAACAATATGAATATGAATTGTTTATATAATAATTTTTGTTATGATTTTTGAGGTCAAAATAACAATAAGAGAAAACATAGAATTTGGCCATTAGGGTCTGCCCACAAACCCACATCCTCGACCCCGCACTCACCCAGTCCACACAAACACACAACACGGCCTACCTTGTTGCCGTAGCACAGAGAGGTGTTGTCGAGGGTATCGGTAAGGGGTACCCTCAGCGATGCGCATTATGAGATTGCCCGTACGAAGGTTGGGACCCCCAATTCGACGCTTTAATCTTACTTACGCGCCGCCATCGACGGTCGCAGCCTCGAATACGGAAATAGCGTCGAGCGAATCGGTCAGGGCTCGAGCAACGACTACCGTCGAAGACGGAAGCGGGCTCGAGCGAACCGAGAGACGTCGAGCGTCAGGACACTGTCCGCCGCCTGACGCGCGCACGCGGGCGGGAGCATTAAATGCATCTGACGTTTCCCACCTAACACACGGGTCACGGAAGGCGTGATAGGGAACAAGCCTCTGTCCCATCGTTCTTTTTGCAGCCTTCCCACCGAACGACCCAGGGTGTGTCAGGACGCAGGAAACGAGGATGGAACGTCTAATCGGGACCCCCTCGGTACACCCAAGGTCAGCGCTCCGGATATCAGCTTATTACGCGGCGCCCGACCCTCGACCGAACAAGGTCCCTTCCCAGGGACAAGTCGGGCGTCGACTGACAACACCACAGCTGCTCCGCCGGATCCGCCACCATACCGTACAAGCATGCAACCTCAGAACCAGCACAAGGCGGCTGGCGGGGCAGAATACAGGAGCACGCGCAATCATCACCGAGCTATCAAGATGGGACGGCTCGAGGCCATGCCGTACGGAAGCCTCGAGTAGGTCAGCGCTCCATGCGGCTATCGATCCCTACTCTAACATCTATGCATGTACCCTGTGACTCTCCTTGGAGCTATAAAAGGAGGGACTCAGGAATAGAAGAGGGGGACATCACAACACAAGAACCCACACACACGTAGTAGAGCGACACATTTCATTCCACGCTTGTATTCGCCCCTGTACAAGCACTTAGGTGCAAGATAATACGAACTCTCTCCCCCCGCTGGACGTAGGGCCTTCTCTCGCCCGAACCAGGATAAATCTCTGTGTCTTCTTGCATCACCATCCGGAAAGGGGAGCACGCATACAAATTTACTCGTTGGTGTGACCCCCCCGGGGAAAAAACACCGACAGTTGGCGCGCCAGGTAGGGGTCCTGCGTGTTTTTCACCGATTTCCCACCACTTTCCGGATGGCTACTCCTGCCTCGCCGCTTCCGCACTCCACGGTGATTTGGTTTGGGAGTCTCGAGTTCATGTCTACGGGCTTCGGCTACGACATGATCTTGCTCTCGGTCAAAGGACCAGGAGGAGTCCGCGTTACGCCAGCACGGTTGAAGGCTCCAAGACGCCCTCACCACCACGCCTCCCCGCCTAAGAAGAGGCGCGGGCAGCACCACCGCGGCCCCCTTGCTTCGGCACGACCAACAACTCGTGCAAGGCAGGATGCGGGCCACGGGTCGGCAACACCGTGTGACCGAGCAACAAGCGCGACGACTCAGCACCACGCGACGACGGGGGGAGACGCGTCTCGCGCACCCTCCCCCACCGCAGCTAGGCTACCTCCACGCGGGTTGTTCTCTCCAAGGGCGGCACTGCCGTTCGGATTGGACAACGCCGCGGCATCGCTCGCCAAGACGATATGCCCAAACGCTCAGACATACGTGGAAAGACCAATGGTCATCCCACGTAGTTCCGAAGAGCGGCAGCCGACGTCCGAACTGCCGGACCTTTCCCGAGTACGGGGCCTCCGCCGTCTAGGCCCCGGACGATACTCGATCACCTCCCTCAGGCAACGATGGCTGGAGGAAGGACGTGAATGTTTCCACGCTGCCGAGCCGGACTCCGACTCCGAGACAGACAGCTATGACCCTACGAGGGAATGCTATCACCTCGACGGGGCGGCAGAAACCATCGACGAGACACGGGATGCTGTTGCGGGTGGACGAGCCCCCGCGGCGCAAGAAGACCCCAGGACGCCTGGGAACGATGGACGGTTCGACCCTCTTCCTCAGGAAGATAGAACTGCGCAGCTCGCGCAGCTGCGGGAGCTCAAGATGAAGCTCGACGAAGATCGCGAGCGCCTCGTCCTGCTCGAGCAAATCCTCGAACAAGACCTGCCCTACCCGCCAGGCGGAAGTGTCCGCAGACGCGCTCGAGAGGTACATCGACAGATCGTCGGTGACACGGAGGCGGAGCAACCTGTCGGCCGTTTCCCTCGAGCAAGCCAGAATGTAGTGGCAGCGACGATGCTGCTGCGTAACATGCCAGAACCATCAAATTCCCAGGCCCGACGAATTCGAGATGAAGTTCAGACATTGCTCCAGGTGGCAGCAGTTCAACAAGCCAAAAGTTCGGCATCTCGACGACGAGGAGCTGCCACAGAGAAGCGCGACGAACAGCCTCTAATCGAAGAGGAGGTGTCTGTCCAGCAACAACCTCCCCCTCGAGGCAGAAAGACCGCTCTCATCCTCCCTGCCGACAATCAACGTCGACACGACGCGCGACACGACGTCAAAGAAAATAGACGCCGACGGCACGGAGACGCGGAAGAACGTGGTTATAGCGCGCATCGCGGTGGGAGGTACGACAGCGACGAGGACCGGGTGGCCCCCGAGCCACCGGGCCCGCGGGTGTTCAGCAGGGCGATTCGCAGCACGCCCCTGCCTAGTCCATTCCGACCCCCAACCAGCATCGCGAAGTACAATGGAGAAACCAAGCCAGAGCTATGGCTGGCCGATTTCAGGCTGGCTTGTCAGCTAGGCGGCGCTCGGGGGGATGATCGAGCCATCATCCGACAACTACCCCTTTTCCTCTCCGACACCGCCCGTCGATGGCTCGAGGAACTCCCAGCCAATCAGATTCACAACTGGGTTGACCTGGTCAGAGTCTTCGAGGGTAACTTCCAAGGGACCTATATACGGCCAGGGAACTCGTGGGACCTCAGCAAATGCAAGCAGAAGTCAGGAGAGACTCTTCGGGAGTACGCTCGACGCTTCTCGAAGCAACGCACTGAGTTGCCACACATCCCCGACCACGACGTCATCTTGGCGTTTGTCTCGGGCACCACCAGTCGAGACTTGGTGCGGGAATTAGGCCGCAATCGACCTCAGACCGTCGACGAGCTGATGGACGTAGTAGCTAACTACGCGGCAGGGGAGGAGGCAGTCGGCGCTTTCTTCAGCTCAGAAGGAAGAAAAGGCAAGCAGCCCGTCGATGAAGAAGGGACTTCCAGTCGAGGCCTCAAGAAAAATAAAAAGAAACAGAAAGTACGGCAGTTCCACCAGGGAGATTCGGGTGACGACCTCGTCGCCACGATGGATCGAAAGAAGCCGCGAGGCCCTCCGGAGGGAGGCATCTTCGACAAGATGTTGGAGGAGCCGTGCCCTTACCTTAAGGGAGGCGCTAACCACAAACTCAAGGATTGTCGCATGCTGAGAAAGCATTTCGACAGTCAGGGGCTTAAAAAAGATGCGCGTGATGACTCCAAGAAGGAGAAGGCTGGCGGCAAGGAGGACAAAAAGATGACGACGGCTTCCCCGCCGTCCACGACTGCTACATGATCTATGGCGGGCCTTCGACTCAGTTGACCGCGAGGCAGCGCAAGAGGGAGCGTCGCGAAGTCTTTGCAGCAAGGATGGCAGTGCCCCAGTATCTTAGCTGGTCAAGCACTCCCATCACCTTCGACCGAGAAGATCACCCCGACAAGGTGATCGCCCCAGGCGTCTACCCGCTCGTCGTCGACCCCATCATCGTCAACACCCGACTCTCGAAAGTGCTGATGGACGGCGGCAGCAGCCTCAACATCATCTACCTCGAGACCCTCAATCTCCTCGGCATCGATAGAGGACGCCTCCAGCCAAGCGCCGGCGGCTTCCATGGCGTCGTACCAGGGAAAAAGGCACTGCCAGTAGGTCGAATCGACCTACCGGTCTGCTTCGGCACGGCGGCCAACTTCAGGAAGGAGACCCTCACCTTTGAGGTGGTTGGGTTCCGAGGCACGTACCACGCCATCATCGGACGCCCGGGCTACGCCAAGTTCATGGCTATACCCAACTACACATACTTGAAGCTGAAGATGCCTGGTCCCAAAGGCGTCATCACCATCAGTTCTTCCTTCGAGCACGCGTACGAGTGCGACGTCGAGTGCGTCGAGTACGGGGAGGCGGTCGAGAGCTCCACCGAGCTCGTTGCGAAGCTCGAAGCCATGGCCGCTGAGGCTCCAGAACCTAAACGTCATGCGGGCAGCTTCGAGGCGGTGGAAGGTACTAAGAAGATCCCGCTGGACCCCAACAACTCCGACGGCAAGGTGCTGACAATCAGCACCGACCTCGACCCCAAATAGGAAGCCGTGCTCGTCGACTTTCTCCGTGCGAATGCTGATATGTTTGCATGGAGTCCCTCGGATATGCCGGGCATACCGAGGGAAGTCGCCGAGCACTCCTTGGAGATTCGAGCCGGTTCCAAGCCAGTGAAGCAGCGGTTGCGCCGATTCGACGAGGAAAAGCGCAAGATCATTGGCGAGGAAGTCCACAAGCTTTTGACGGCCGGATTCATCAAGGAGGTTCATCATCCTGACTGGTTAGCGAACCCTGTATTAGTTAAGAAAAAGAATGGGAAAATGAGGATGTGTGTCGATTATACTAGTTTGAATAAAGCATGTCCGAAAGTTCCTTTTCCGTTACCACGCATTGATCAAATTGTCGATTCTACCGCGGGATGTGAAACCCTTTCTTTCCTTGATGCTTATTCTGGTTATCACCAAATAAAAATGAAAGAGTCCGACCAGCTCACGACCTCTTTCATCACGCCTTTCGGGATGTATTGCTACGTGACCATGCCATTTGGGCTTCGAAACGCGGGAGCCACGTATCAACGTTGCATGCTCCACGTATTTGGCGAACATATAGGTTCAACGGTCGAGGCCTACGTCGACGACATTGTCGTCAAGTCAAAGCAACGAGGAGACCTGATCCAGGACCTCGAGGTTGCTTTCAGCTGCTTACGCACCAGCTGGATCAAGCTTAATCCCGAGAAGTGCGTTTTCGGCGTGCCTCGAGGCATGCTCTTAGGATACATTGTTTCACAGCGCGGTATCGAGGCCAACCCCAAGAAAGTCTCGGCCATCACGAAAATGGGGCCAATCCGAGACATCAAGGGCGTCCAGAGAGTCACGGGGTGCCTGGCGGCTCTGAGCCGTTTCATCTCGAGACTAGGAGAAAAGGCATTACCATTATATCGACTCCTGAAGAAGGTCGAGCGTTTTTCTTGGACCCCCGAGGCCGAGGAAGCACTTGAAAAGCTGAAAAAGACGCTGACTTCGGCACCAGTCCTGGTTCCACCTCAACCTGCGGAACCGCTGCTCCTCTACGTCGCGTCGACGACCCAGGTCGTCAGCGCGGCAGTGGTGGTCGAAAGACAAGAGGAGGGTCACGCGCTGCCAGTCCAAAGGCCGGTCTATTTCGTCAGCGAGGTGCTTTCGGAGACCAAGGCGCGTTACCCCCAAATCCAGAAGCTGATCTACGCCGTAATCCTTGCCCGCCGTAAATTACAACATTATTTCCTTGGTCATCCTATCACGGTGGTCTCTTCTTTCCCTTTGGGCGAAATAATCCAGAGCAAGGAGGCCACGGGAAGGATAGCGAAGTGGTCGGTCGAGCTCATGAGCGAGACTCTCACTTACGCGCCTCGAAAGGCCATCAAATCGCAAGCCCTGGTAGACTTCGTCGCAGAATGGACGGACTCCCAGCTTCCCCCGACTCAGGTCCAGGCGGAGCTGTGGACAATGTATTTCGACGGGTCACTCATGAAAACTGGGGCCGGGGCCGGCCTACTGTTCATCTCACCCTTGGGCGTCCACATGAGGTACATAATCAGGATTCATTTCGCCGCATCTAACAATGTCGCAGAATATGAGGCCCTCGTCAACGGTCTCAAGATCGCTATTGAGTTAGGAGTCCGACGCCTCGACGTCCGAGGCGACTCCCAACTCGTCATCGACCAGGTAATGAAAGCCTCGAGTTGCCATGACCCAAAAATGGAAGCATACTGCAAGGAGGTGCGTCGACTCGAAGACAAATTCCACGGCCTCGAGCTCGTCCATGTCGCTCGACGCTACAACGAGGCAGCCGACGAACTCGCCAAGATTGCATCTACCAGAGGCACAGTGCCGCCTGATGCATTCTCAAAGGATCTACACGAGCCATCCGTCGACCTAGGCACGGGGGCTGGCGCCGATACCACCATCGCCCAACCAACCAATGCTGTCGATGCGCTCTTGATGGAGGAAGAGGTGATGGAAATAGAACGACGACCGGGTCGACCATTCGATTGGCGCACACCGTTCCTCGACTGCCTTATCCGCGGTGAGTTGCCAGAAGACAGGACAGAAGCTCGTCGTATCGCTCGACGGGCCAAATCATATGTGATCTATGGTGAAGACAACGAGCTATATCGACGGAGCCCGACGGGAATCTTACAGCGTTGCATCACCATAGAGGAAGGCCGAAAACTCCTCGACGACCTGCACTCGGGGGCTTGTGGCCACCACGCCGCCCCACGGACCCTTGTAGGAAACGCTTTTCGGCAAGGCTTTTACTGGCCAACGGCCGTGGCGGATGCCGTCGAGCTCGTATGCTCGTGTCACGGGTGCCAATTCTACGCCAAACAGACGCACCTGCCCGCCCATGCTCTTCAGATGATCCCCATCACCTGGCCGTTTGCGGTGTGGGGGCTCGACTTAGTAGGGCCTCTACAAAAGGCGAAAGGAGGGTATACACATTTGCTGGTGGCTATTGACAAGTTCTCTAAATGGATCGAGGCTCGACCCATCACTAACATCCGCTCCGAGCAGGCCGTCCTCTTCTTCTCCGACATCATCCATCGATTTGGGATCCCCAATGTCATCATCACCGACAACGGCACCCAGTTTACTGGCAGAAAGTTCTTGGATTTCTGTGATCAGCATCACATCCGTGTGAACTGGTCCGCAGTAGCCCACCCTCGAACTAACGGCCAGGTCGAGCGTGCCAACGGCATGATTTTGCAAGGACTCAAGCCAAGGATCTACAATCGATTGAAGAAATTCGGCAAGAGATGGGTCGAAGAGCTTTCCTCGGTCCTATGGAGCCTAAGGACAACGCCGAGCAGGGCCACCAAATACACCCCGTTCTTTATGGTCTACGGCTCTGAGGCTATCCTCCCCACAGACCTCGAGTATGGGTCACCTCGACTCAAGGCTTACAATGAGCAATCGAACAAAGAAGCTCAAGAAAACGCGGTCGACCAACTCGAGGAGGCTCGAGACATAGCCCTCCTCAACTCTGCTAGATATCAGCAGAGACTCCGACGCTACCACGACAAGCACGTGCGCAAGAGGGACCTCAACGTAGGCGACCTTGTCCTACGACGCCGGCAAAGCAACCAAGGACACCACAAGCTAACCCCACCTTGGGAAGGCCCGTATGTGGTGGCCGAGGTCCTTAAGCCAGGAACGTACAAATTGGTGGACGAAAAGGGGGCAGTCTTCACCAACGCATGGAACATCGAACAGCTACGTCGATTCTACCCCTAGAAGTCCTAGATTTACGATCCTACTTTTTGTACGAAGACTTTGTAAATGAACGCATGAATAAATAAAGTCTTTCCCTCGAGCAGTTTCTTTCTGTACCAAAAATAGTTATGAATTATAGTCTCGACGTTAAAAGGGGATGCCGACCATGACCCATCATAGTCCGCACCCCCTCGGGGGCTACCAGAGGGACGACCCTCCCCAAGCGTCGAAAAAGCCAAAAAGTTTCTCTCTTTCCTACTTAGTAAACCTTGAACGATCGAGTAGTCGAGGCGCCTCGAGCCCCTCGAGGACCGAAGGGTAGCGAGCCTAAGAACACCTACGCCCCCGGGCTATGGAAACTTTACTCACTCCCTCACCCTCGAGGCGATCGAAGCTGTGTTTTACGAAAAATCGAGCAAGAAACACATGTGTAGGCGCAAAAGAAATAAAAGAACCTCGAGTGGAAAGACAAACAAACATTTAACAACCACAAAAATACTGTATCGCTTAGAAACAGGATTAACTAAGTTTTATACAAGGGGCCCCAGGCACCCCGAGCAGGCTCGCAGGCCTCAGTCCATGGTACGATCCTCGCCACCCTCACCTTCGCCCGAGCTAACCTCAGGAGGGAGCACCTCAGGCTCGAAGAGCTTGGCCAACCTTTCTCCAGGAGCCTCCGCATCGTCGATCAAGGCATGGAGCCTCTCCTCGTTCTCCGCGTCGGTCTTGGAGATGTCGGTGACGAAGCCATGAGACACCACCTCCATGTCGTAGGAGAAGCCCGAGCAGACGACCGCCATCGCCCGCTTTACCCCGACGTGGAGGGCATCCCGCACCCGATCTCGCAGCGCTGCGCCTATGTAGCACAACTGGTCAATCAGGGCGTCGCCTCGGGCGTCCTCCCTCGACTCATCCATAGGCTCGACCTCCCAAGAGGTCGAGAGATCGCTTATCGCCGTCCGCACTCGACGGTTCAAAGCAACCTCAGCCTCGAGTTGAGCCTTGGCGTTGCGAGCCTCGGCTTGGGCGGCCAGGAGTTCGTCTTTGAGCCCTACAAATACCAATACAAAGGAGCTTTAGAAAAAACTCAAGCACACCTCGAAAAGGAAATTCGACAAAGGGAACATACCTTTGATGCTCTCCTCTAGAGCCGTGTTCTCGCCAACCAATCTGGTATTGGCACGCTCGATCTCTCTGTTGGAGCGCGTCAGCTCAGTATTGGCGACGCGGAGATCTTCGATCACCCTGCCAGCCTGAGCGACGGCTCCACTCTTCTCTAGCAGTTCTCCCTTCAGACGCTCGACGTCGTCAGAGAGACTGCGGGATCGAGCTCGCTCCATCTCGAGGTCTTCGAGGGCTTTCTTTTTTGCGTCCTCGGCGGCACCCCTGGCGACCTCATTGTCCACGTACGCCACCTTCATCTTCTGGAAGGTATCGCGGAGGGAGTCCAGGTCGGTTTGGAGAAGGCCCTTCTCCTTGTCCAAGTCCGCAATGATACCCTTGTGGGACAGGACCTCCTCCCGGGCTCTGGACGCGGCCTCCTCGACCGTAAGAGCCCGCTCCCGTAGCCGCACCGCCTCCTCCTCCACCTTCTTCGAGACCTCTCGGGCCTCAGCCAAAGCAGCCTCCCTCACCTTCTTCTCCTCCTCGAGTGCTATAAGATCTTTGTAAGCTTTAAGCAGCTTTTCCTGTGACTCGAGGAGTTGATCCTTGAGGAGGGGAAGCTGCTCCCATCCGCCCCTCGTGGCATGTATGAAGCTAGACTTGATGCGAGAGGTCTCTTTCATATCCTGCGAATCAGGGGTCCGGGGGATTAGAACACGGAGACCCGAAAGCACCACAACGATTGGAGCTCGAGAAACACTTACAAAATAAGCGGGCCCAAGCCCGTTGTTGATGACGTCCGATAGGAGCCCCACCACGTGTTTCATCCAAAGGCGGAGCTCCTCGACGTGCTCCCACTTCTCGACTTCCTTCTTGTCATCGAGGAAGATATTGGGCTCGGACGGGTCGCTGGAAGCTCGGATACGAATCCGATCGGGGCACCAGTTCTCCATCTCCCGATCGGCCCGCACCTTGACGCCGCGGAGGAAGTTCTCGACAGTCTCGAGGGAACCCCCGTGGCGCAAGAACAGGTCGGCGAGGCAAGGGAACCGGCCGTCGTCGTCCACCGTCTTCCACGTACCGTCCTTGCTCCCAGACGATCCGATTTCGTCTTCCTCAGAGGGAAAACGGTCCTCCCACGCTCGACGCTCCCGGAGGAACCCTGGGGCGATCCCGTCCATGCCGTAGAGTGTCCCCTTGATCTCGGACTCGGGGTCGGTAGGGGTGCGCATCATGCAGGCGAGCGCCACCACTCCGTCCGCTCGCCCCGACTCTGCCCGGATCGCGGCAGGCGCCCCCGGGAGGAGCCACGCTGGGGTAGGAGGCCCGTACACCGGCAAATCTCCCTCTTGATCGCCGGGCTCTTGCGACGCCAGCGGCGCCGGTTCGGCCAAAATTTGAGGCGGGGGCTCGAGCGGCTCGCTCTCCTGGCCCCCCAGCTGCTGTTGCTGCCCCAGCTGCTGCTGCTGCTCCTCCTGCTGATGCTGCAGTTGCTCCTCCGGCAGGGGTTGCTGCTGCTGCTGCTCCAGTGACGGCAGCGTCGCCTCGCGCTCCCGCCCCTCCTCCTCCTCCACCATCTTCCTTTGCGCCTCAAGGACTCGAAGGCCTGCGGGCCAGGGAGTCCGTCCTGCGGCGTTGGGAGTCGACGCTTCTTCCTCCATAGGTCGAGCGCCCCCAGACGCTTCGTTGCCATCAGACGTATCGCTGATGGTGATGGGTTCCCCCTCGACCCCCAATCGAGAAGGCTCGGGGGCTCCCTCTGACGCTCGCATCTGGGGGGCCGCATCATGAGTCGGTGGCGGCGGAGTAGGCGCGGGACGAGGCAAAGCCATCTCGACGCCGACTGAAGGTTGGGTGCTTGACGGGCCTACAAAACAAAGGGTGAGGGTCAGACGTTATGATAACCGACGTAAGAATATCGCGACACCCAGGATTTAACTACGAACCTGGTTTCATGGAGGCGGCACCTGTTCTGAGCCTCTTGGCCATCGATGGTTGGGCCTGCTCGAGGGTCCGTTTCAGCCTGAGAAAAAGTCGGCATGTGAGGAAGGGTGAAAGAATGGGGGGACAAAGACCGCAACAACAAAAGGGCTTACCCCACGGGCAGAACGGCCCGCCTTCCGCCTACCCGACCAGCGGGCCTCGAACCACCCCGCGTCGGGGCGCTAGGCCCCTCGGGGGCAGAAACTGGCCTAGGCACGTTGGACCCCGCCTGGCGGGCGCCGGGACTCGCGCTCCTACGACCAGCGTTCCCTTTCTCAGAGGCCGCAACGCGACCGCGAGTTAGCGGCCCCGACGCCTGAGACCTAGCCGGACCGCTCTCCCTGGGCGCCAGGGGAGGGCACGGTGCGTCTTGGCCCGCCTTGGACGCGGAAGGAGCGTCGGGCCGGGGACGACGAGATCCGCTCGGACCCTCCTCCGGCGCCTCCGTCCGGGGGGCGTCGACATCACCTCGAGGCGGGCCCTCGAGGATCCGATCAAGGCGCGACGCCATCCCTTCGGAGTCGTCGCTACTCTCGTCGTCGTCATCGTCATCGTTGGGGGATTCTTCCTCAGGTTCCCCCCTCTGCCTGGACTTGGCTCGACGCGCCTCTAATGCTTGGCGATCGAGGTTCTTCTTCTTCTCCCCCTTCTTTGCGGAGTCCTTGGCAGATTTCAGCTTCTCGGCGGATTGGCGCCGCTTGTCGCGATCGACCTCGTCCTCCTTTACCGGAGGCCTCGAGGACCGGACATCAATTCGACCCTGCCAAAACTAAGGTAGACTTAGAAAAAAGAGAGGGAATAAGGGAAACCCAGAATCGAGGATGCGTGTAAGAAGAAAGCGTACCAGATCGATCGAGCCTGCGTCAGGCCTCATGGGGAAGCCGTTGACATGCTCCGGCTTAAAATCACCGGCAATTGCGGCCCTGACTCGGGCCGCGACTTCATCGTCTGCCGGAGGCTCGCTGGACATCCGGCATGCCTCGAGGTCTCGAGACGAGACGCCAGGGCCCATCTCGTCCATCCTCAGCGGTCGTGACATCAGAGGGAGAACTCTCCGATGATGGACGGCCGAGAGGACAAGGGCGGCGGTCAAACCTTCCTGGCGAAGCTTCTTCAGGGCGTCGAGGAGAGGGTCGAGTCGAGGCTGATGAGCTTGGACGACGCCGTAAGTCCAGTCCGCTGGGCGCTCCAAGATTAGACGGCCCGAGTAGGAAGGAAGGAGGTTGTCGTCGTTCCGCAGGTAGAACCATTGGGAGTCCCAACCGGCGTGGTTGGTCGACAACCCCACCGGGATGTACTCCCGCGGCCGGTCCGTCTTCCCCGTCTTCTGCACCAGATTGAGGCAACCCGCCCGCACGGGTTTCCTCACGCCCGTGGTTCCGGTGGAGGCGTGAAACAGCTCTCCCCTGTAGAGGTGGAGCCACAGCTCCCAGTGCGGCATCATCCCTAGGAAGCCCTCACACACGGCGGCAAAGACCGCCGCCACGGTGATGGCGTTCGGAGAGAAGTGCTGCAGCTCCACCCCATAATGGAAGCAGAGGGCCCGCATGAAGCGACTTGGAGGCGCGCCCAGACCGTGGCGGTGAAACTTGGCGAACGACACCACGTAGCCCTCGGGTGGCTGAGGCGCCCTGTGGCTCGCTGGCGGCGCGATCCACTCTGGCGACGACAGCGAGGTGCGGCGGCGCAGCAGTCCCTCCTTCTCGAGCTCTAACAGCCGGCGCTCCGTCATCGACGACGGGCGCCAGTCATCGGCGGCGACGAGTCTTACAGGCATCTCGGCTAACGGGGCGGTGGGTTCGCTACGGCTCGAGGGGGCGTGTGCGCGTGAGATGACGAGAAAGCTAAGGCAGCAAAGGAACGAGAGCGAGAAGGTGGAAGGGAGAGGAACGGCGGTGACGCGACGGCATATTTATAGGCAACTGTCCGCCAACGGACAGATCCGAGAAGTAAGGTAACTCCCCCCATAAATGCGCCGCCTGACAGCTCTCTCTCTCTCTCCTCACAGGTCGGACTCTTCGAATTCCTCGCCGATACAGTGTCGCAACGTCATCCGCCTAAAAAGACGCGCCCAACGGGCAGAAAGGCGAACCGCCACGACCGGTTCCTTCCCTCGTAAGCTAAGGGACATAACCGCAAAAGTCTCGAGAGGTCGATGGCTGGCCCACTGAAAGGGTTCAACAGCCGATCTCGAGCGCCAGAGTCAGGGATCCCCAGCGAGTGGTCGAAGATCGAGGCCCGCCTCGAGGACTTGCTGGCGATGTTCAAGGTAGGGTCGAGACAGTCGAGAGGAATCCCCTCGAAGGGAGGCATCGAGCCGCTGGACTCTATCGAATGAGACCGGTATCCCCGACCACGTCGACCCTCCTTTATGAGGACGCCTCCGGGCTACAGCTGACCCCCTCGAAAGGGGCATAGGTTCTCACTTGAACTACCCGCTAGGAACTCAATTTGGGGTGGAAGACGCTCGCTCTATCGAGAGTACGTCAAAACCCCCGGGAAAAGACGAGCTAGTCAGAACCTTCCACCGCTGGTGTCGAAAGCGTTTTTGCGAATTAGATAACATAACCCTCGAAGGAGTTAAAAACTCCTCCGAGGGTTCGGGGGCTACCCCGCGGGGTCGCTCGCGCGCCCCCACGAAAATTCAACCGTAAATCAAGAACCTCCATTCGAGCGCTAGCGCTCAAATGGAGGCTCGGGGGCTACTGTCGAGGGTATCGGTAAGGGGTACCCTCAGCGATGCGCATTATGAGATTGCCCGTACGAAGGTTGGGACCCCCAATTCGACGCTTTAATCTTACTTACGCGCCGCCATCGACGGTCGCAGCCTCGAATACGGAAATAGCGTCGAGCGAATCGGTCAGGGCTCGAGCAACGACTACCGTCGAAGACGGAAGCGGGCTCGAGCGAACCGAGAGACGTCGAGCGTCAGGACACTGTCCGCCGCCTGACGCGCGCACGCGGGCGGGAGCATTAAATGCATCTGACGTTTCCCACCTAACACACGGGTCACGGAAGGCGTGATAGGGAACAAGCCTCTGTCCCATCGTTCTTTTTGCAGCCTTCCCACCGAACGACCCAGGGTGTGTCAGGACGCAGGAAACGAGGATGGAACGTCTAATCGGGACCCCCTCGGTACACCCAAGGTCAGCGCTCCGGATATCAGCTTATTACGCGGCGCCCGACCCTCGACCGAACAAGGTCCCTTCCCAGGGACAAGTCGGGCGTCGACTGACAACACCACAGCTGCTCCGCCGGATCCGCCACCATACCGTACAAGCATGCAACCTCAGAACCAGCACAAGGCGGCTGGCGGGGCAGAATACAGGAGCACGCGCAATCATCACCGAGCTATCAAGATGGGACGGCTCGAGGCCATGCCGTACGGAAGCCTCGAGTAGGTCAGCGCTCCATGCGGCTATCGATCCCTACTCTAACATCTATGCATGTACCCTGTGACTCTCCTTGGAGCTATAAAAGGAGAGACTCAGGAATAGAAGAGGGGGACATCACAACACAAGAACCCACACACACGTAGTAGAGCGACACATTTCATTCCACGCTTGTATTCGCCCCTGTACAAGCACTTAGGTGCAAGATAATACGAACTCTCTCCCCCCGCTGGACGTAGGGCCTTCTCTCGCCCGAACCAGGATAAATCTCTGTGTCTTCTTGCATCACCATCCGGAAAGGGGAGCACGCATACAAATTTACTCGTTGGTGTGACCCCCCCGGGGAAAAAACACCGACAGGTGTCTAGCCCAATCATGAGTGACAATGTTGCTTTTAGTTCTCCAAAAATTTTGCAAAATTTTTCACATTTCCCGTCACATCGAATCTTTAGACGTATGCATGGAGTATTAAATATAGATGAAAATAAAAACTAATTGCACAGTTTTGTCGAAATTGACAAGACGAATCTTTTGAGCCTAGTTAGTCTATAATTGGACAATATTTGTCAAATACAAACAAAAATGCTACTATTTCTATTTTTCAAAAAATTTTGGAAGTGTTGGTGCAAAAGTAAATCTGCAAACACAAAGGGCTAATACCCGATTCAACGTTAAGGCGTGCCAGCTGATTTGACCTTACAATCGACAAAGGTGATAACTCGAATACTTTGGTCCCGACAACAGCGATGCACCCGGATGTCACGGCCAAGAGGTATTCAAGCGGAACTTGAGAACTCGCCGAGATTGACTCGATGAATTCCTAAGAACTCGTAAGTAAAAAAAAATATGCGAGTTGACGAAGTCGTCGAAAAAGTAGATGCTGAAAAGATGTAAAAGCTTGTGTTTGATTGATTGTGTATATTCTTACATCTCTACGGGGTCTATATTTATACCCTGTCCAAAAGAGTTACAATCAGACACGACTAGGACTCGAATTCCAAATTGAACGGAATCCGTATGCAAAGCAAACTCTAATAACTATGGAAAACATTAATTTATCCACCACAACCGATCGGCACACCATCACCATCCGATTGACAATTCCTGCGCCTCCTTTTGTATCCATCGACCAATCACCTTTCGTGGCCATCGGCAACCATCAGCATCAGTCATCGGCATAAATCCATCACCACTCCTAGACTTGGCCATATTCTGTTGTTTCATCATCGGTATGAACCCTCATCGGCAACTCTTCTCTCAATCAGTCACCACTTTATTCGCCTGCCGATCTACGCCTCATTATCTCCCAGATATGCGTCCAAAGATAAGTGTCCAAAAACGGTGTCAACACATGCCCCACAATTTCGGAGTATAAAATCATTAATGCTCTGAAATTCTCTCTAGTAATGATGCCTTTCCGCAATTACTCATTCCTGTCAGTAAGTAAATACCAAATCCAAACAACCTTAGCTCGGTCTTCCAGCACGTACCTCGAATCTCTCAAGTTCTCGAACCGAATCTTCCCAATATACGTTCATCGGCAATGTTTCCGTTAGAAAGGACTGCCGATGGGGCGACCAGGAGATCTTGTACAGTGAAACATCTCCCAAAATCATGACCGCTTGCTGTCAAATCAACCGAACAATCCCTTGATTATCATGCGAACAGTTACCATGTCTACCTGAACACCCTCGATTTTCAAGGATACAGCAAAGAGATAAGTCAGAAATGCCCCTGCTCACTTTACCCTATAAATACTTCCTTCCTCGGCACTCTTCCTCCACCTTGTCATTCCACTCCTTCCAAACCTATCGCCCTGGCGGCGGCATCGTCCGAGAAACTCAAGAACTCCAACAAGGATCTCCTCCAACGATTCTTCGAGCCTTCGATCTCTTCATCCTTTCAGGAAGAAATGGCCATCAACTTCATCGTCCCTGAGGTCAATTCAGCATCACCTTTCTCCTTTTTACTATACTTTTGATCTTTTGCACAGTTATTTACTTGGTATTTTCTCTCTTTCTTTTCCCTGTTTTTTCAACCTTCAAACCTTTAGGAATTGACCGAGAAAATTGTTATCCCCACCGACCAACCCCACTTTCGATGCCTTGGTCCACTGGGAAATCCAGATCCTACCGATTTGATAAATGCAGAAACAAATATGATCCCCTTTAGAGCTGAGAACTTCTCATTAGATCAGTGGAAAGACACCTTTCGATCCTGGCCCAGTTCTACTAAGGGGTGGAGAGATTGGTTCCTGAGCATCGGCAACTCAAATGAAGTCCAATGGGGTGAGCGTAAACTAGA
Organism: Sorghum bicolor; assembly: GCF_000003195.3. Taxonomy (NCBI): domain Eukaryota; kingdom Viridiplantae; phylum Streptophyta; class Magnoliopsida; order Poales; family Poaceae; genus Sorghum; species Sorghum bicolor. Next base: position 48,894,802 of record NC_012870.2, on the reverse strand, counting down.
CCAGTGCATTAGGCTATCCATTGCCGATATGAAAAGAAATGAATCACTATTGATAGCAGCTTCGTACTTCTAGTTAGACACCCTCAATGCTTTCTTGTTCGGCCATGGCCCTGCTTCTCCTACCCTTGCCGATGTACTTATGCTCACTGGTCTGGAAATAGGAACTGCCGATGATAGCCACCTGTTCGATAGTAATCCCGAACGTAAAGTGGAAACTCGCAACATCAGCGGCTGGTCAGGGTACATTCAGAAGTACCAGAAAACAGGACCAGTTGGGCAAAGGGAACACGCCATCATTCTGAACATGTGGCTAGATAAATTTGTCTTTTGTGGCTGATCGGTAGGGCCAACTTCTGTTTATCTATCGGCAGCAGAGAAACTAGCCAGCGGTGGTCGCTTCTCCCTTGGCCGATACTTGTTAGGCTCTGTTTATCATCTCCTTCATCAAGTAGCCAAGAAGCTTCTGTTAGGCCAACCCATCAGCAACTTAGGAGGCCCTTGGTGGTTCATCAACATGTGACTCAATGTTCACATGCACAAATGCCTTCATTTCGACCTTTTCGCACAGCGATTTCCTAGAGATATCGCCGAAGATCATGAACTAGATGACGAAGAATCGGCAACTCGCCCACCCCTGAACTATGGTGAGGCTGCCATAGTCCTACCTGGTACTGGTGGCAATGAAGATCAGGTCAGCCGATTCTTCTAGACTCTATATGAGGGACTTCCCAAAGATCAGCGGGCATGGATGCCTTATGAAGATCCAGAAGCCAGATTCTGACTCACTTTTCACACTTTTGATGACGCTCTCAACAAATACAATGACCTGATGATGGCAATCATCACTCCAAGGGCCATACCAGTGAACATTTTTGGCAGTGGGAAGAACTCCAACCCCACTTATGAATTTTATAACCCATCGGCACTGGCTCGTCAACTGGCATTTGGGCAGCTGCCGATTGGACTCTATTATGCTGACATGGTGAAGCCAAGGGAGACTATAATCAGCAGACTTGAGTGGATAAGAATAGCTCAGCTTCAGCCAAATGCTGATACGTCAGATATTGATTTATCGGCATGGATCCCAGCCCTCTTCATCACTCGGATGTACAAGGAGTGGTGGGAAGAGTGGAAAGAACACCTGTTCTGCACATCGGCTCTGACATACCACGGCATGATCGACCCCAACTATAAGGTCCCCGATAACATTGTAAGTCTTCAACCGATATCTCAGTTCTTTTGTTGCTTCTAACCTTATCGGTAACTTACCCTCTCCTTTTTAAACAAGTTGACAACCCACCACTGATAGTCAGCAAGAGTGGAAGATCGCTCAAACTCCTTCTATCAGGTCCAATCTCTCTGATCGGTCATAACGCATTGAGTTTAGCAGCCCTAGCGCATCGCAATGTGCGCTTCAAGAAGATGACCACCAGGCAGTTGAAGACTTCCCCATCGATTGCCGCTGCCACTCTGGCGCAGGCTTTCAAGGTAGACTCTTAATTTCCTTGGCTTCTACCAATTTCATCCCATACTTACATAATCTTTTTAGGGCACATCAACTGCTACAGGGACCTCATCGGTAACTTTTATTGTTCAACAAAATTTCATCAATATTCTTTTATGTATCTACTGATGATATATTTGGTTGTTGCAACAGCAAACTGGCAAATCGGCGAAAACCAAAAGCGCCCAAACAAGTGCCGATGCCCCCCAGCGCAGCCAAGCCAAGAGAAAAGGTCCCAAGAGCACTAAGTCGCAACCAAAGCACCAGAGGACAACACCATCTTCTCCTCCTCGTCTAGTGTCACCGATTCATGTGGAATCATTGCCCTCTTCACCAGTAATCCAGACACAGCAAGTACCATCCCCTCCTCGATCAGCACCTCAACCACAAGAAGCACCAGCCTATGTATCTGAGCAGACTGTCAATCCAGCTGATTTGAGTGTATCATCGGTTGTTCCCCCAGAACAAACAAACACTGTCCCCCCTCAAGTACTGATCATAACATTATTACCGATGACTCTTATTTTTGTTAATCATAATTACCCTCATAATTTCTCAGTTGATATCATCCCATCGGCAACTTCAGCCGATCAACCCATAGTACCGACAACATCATCCGACCAGAGGCGTGAAATTAGTTTGAAGCAAGTAAGTTATCTGATTCTATCCTTTATCACAAATATTTGACCATCAAATAACTTATCTTTATCTTCTTTTAGGAACAAGACTCCCCAGACAGCTTATTCTCCTTCGCCATCGATATTTCCGATGATGAGGGCGAAGAAGCGAGCTCTTCCCAAGCAGTAGGGATCTCATCGGCAGAAATCAAAACCAAGCTGGAAGACCTGTTGGCCGTGCTGCATCAAGACACCGCCCAATTGGTTGATGATTCCGATCCAGCCAAAGCTCTGTTTACGACCCTTCGCGGTCAAATTCCAACCGATGCGGAAGAGATTCTTTTCCAAGCTGCCCATCAAAAAAGCCGTCAGCTTCAATACCAGAAAGCTACCCAGTGCCTTGCCGACAGAGCTGCCTTTGCTCAACTTTTAGAGGAAGTAATGCAAGTAAAGCGCATTGCTGATGAGAAGCATAAGAGCATCGGTATTCTGCAGTCCTCAGGAGATGAATTGAAGCAAAAGATCTTCCCCGTATCGGCAAGAAGGGACGCTTTGCTGACTGAGCTCAAACAAGTGGAAGAGGCTCTGACCCAAGCTCAACAAGAAGAAAGTCAACTGCTTGAGATGCTCAAGAATCTTTAGCGAGAACGAAACATCTAGGCTAGTAAGGCACTGCAGATGAAAAAGAAATTGAAGCCAGTAGAGGGCTCTGCCGATGAAGAGATCCGGGAGATAGAAGAGGCCAACCAGATTCGTTTGCGCGCCACGTCAACCATTCAAGCCCTGCTGAATCTTTGAACTCCTCAGCGGCAATTCATTTCATTTTGCCCTTAGAAACTTTTGCTCATTCTAATCTAGTCGATAGGACTGTTATAGTCACTTTTAAAACATTATGCATAATTTTAGACACATCTCATCCAGCCGATAGGAGTGTTATCGGCACTTAAACATCTATGCATCAACCCAGATACTTGGGTAATATTTCTTTAGATATTTTCCATTTAACGCTCTAGGAAATTCAACTCCTTTGAGAGTTTCTAAAATATAAGCATTACCAGGAGCAGACCGATTTATCCGATAAGGTCCTTCCTAATTAGAAGACCATTTTCCAAACTTTGAACTTTTAGTCCCAATCGGTAAAATTAGTTTCCACACCAAATCCCCGTCGGCAAACTCCTTAGCTTTTACTTTTTTATCATACCATCTAGCCACTCTCTTTTTATTTTCTTCTATACTCATCAAAGCTCTCAACCGATGCTCTGCCAAACCATCCAACTCATCTTTCATCAAAGTAGCATAGTCATCGGCAGCCAACTGATCTTGAAAAGAGATCCACCTAGATCCAATGTTAGTCTCCCATGGCAACACCACATCGTGCCCATACACCAACTGATAGGGCGAAACTTTGGTCGATCCATGACACGCCATCCGATAAAACCACAAAGCTTCATTCAACAATGTGTGCCATCTTCTAGGATTTTCTTCAATCTTTCGCTTGATGAGCTTAATAATCCCTTTGTTAGACGCTTCGGCTTGTCCATTGTCTTGAGCATAATAAGGAGAAGAATTCAATACTTTAATCCCCATACCGATTGCAAATTCATCAAACTCCCCAGATGTGAACAAAGTACCCTCATCGGTAGTAATCATTTGAGGAATACCAAATCGGTAAACAATATGCTCCCTCACGAAATCAATCATGTTAGCCGATGTCACTTTTTTCAAAGGAATAGCTTCAACCCATTTACTAAAATAATCTGTGGCAACTAAAATGAACTTATGCCCCTTGCTTGATGGTGGATAAATTTGGCCGATTAGATCAATAGTCCACCCTCGGAACGGCCAAGGCTTAATAATAGGATTCATGGCCGATGCGGGTGCCCTTTGAATATTGCCAAACCTCTCACACCCTTGACATCCTTTGAAATATTTAAAGCAATCCTCAAGTATAGTCGGCCAATAATACCCGTTTCTCCTAATCATCCACTTCATCTTAAAAGCCGACTGATGTGCTCTACACACTCCTTCATGGATCTCACCAATCAAGCTTCTAGCCTCATCATCACCCAAGCATTTGAGTAGAACTCCATCTATCATTCGATAATATAACTCTTCTCCAAGGAGTACATACTTGGTAGCTTGAAACCTGATACGCCTCTCAACCTTTTTAGATGGATCTTTTAAGTAATCAATGATTTATTTTCTCCAATCATCGGCACTGATTGCCGATAACATATTTAAGATGGGTTGATATCCCGAAGCATGTTGAGCCAACCGATTAGACTCTTCATTATGTAATCGAGGAACATGCTCTAATCGGCAATCCTTGAATTCCCTCAACAGTTGTATGCTTTTTTCATAATAGGTTATCAAAACTTCACTTCGGCATTCATAAATCCCAGCCAATTGATTTATAACAAGCATAGAATCGCCGAAGATCTCAACAGCATCGGCATGAACCACTTTTAACAATTCCAACCCCTTGATTAGAGCTCGGTACTCGGCTTGATTATTTGTCGACGTGGCAACAATCAGCAAAGAAAACTTATACTTCTTTCCTCGAGGAGAAATAAGTACTATGCCGATTCCTACCCCTCGGTCACACGTGGATCCATCAAAGAAGAGCGTCCAAGGAACGATTTCCAAAGTGCCCACCATACCGTAATGTTGAGTTACAAAATCGACCATAATTTGCCCTTTAACTGCCTTGGCCGATTCATAACGTAGATCAAACTCTGATAAGACCAAAATCCATTTGCTGATTCTACCACTCATCATCGGCATTGATAACATATACTGGACTACGTCATCTTTGCATATAACAGTGCATTCGGCCGTTAACAAGTAGTGTCTTAATTTGACACATGAAAAGTATAGGCATAAGCATAGCTTTTCAATTGCCGAATACCTTGTCTCAGCATTCACCAATCTTCTACTTAGATAATAAATCACACGCTCCTTCCCTTCAAATTCTTGAATTAGAGCCGAACCGATGACCATCCCATCGGTAGACAAATATAATTTGAAAGGCTTTCCTTGTTGAGGTGGAATCAAAACTGGAGGATTTGTGAAATAATTCTTGATTTCATCCAACGCTAACTGTTGCTCCTTCCCCCATATAAATTCTTGATCGGCTTTTAACTTGAGTAAAGGACTGAAAGCACGAATCTTACCAAATAAGTTAGATATAAATCGCCTAATAAAATTTATCTTGCCGATTAGAGATTGGAGTTCAGTCTTGTTGGTGGGAGCAACTATCTTGTTAATGGCATCAATAGATCTCCTACTAATTTCAATCCCTCTCTGGTGCACCATGAAACCGAGAAATTGTCCTGCCGATACACCAAATGCGCATTTATTAGGATTCATCTTCAAACCATGCTTCCTTATGCACTCCAGCACTTTTCGTAGATCGTCAAGATGCTTCGCAAAATCTCCAGACTTAACCACTACATCATCAATATATATTTCTACTAACTTGCTGATAAACTCATGGAAGATAAAATTCATAGCCCTCTGATAAGTAGCACCAGCATTTTTCAAGCCAAAGCTCATGAGTATCCATTCGAACAATCCAACGTGACCAGGACATATGAATGCGGTCTTTGGAATATCTTCCTCAGCCATGAATATTTGATTGTATCCTACATTGCCATCCGTAAAGCTGATGATCCGATGTCCAGCCGCAACATCAACTAGCAAATCGGCAACTGGCATTGGATAACCAGCCATCGGTGTAGCCTTGTTAAGATTTCTGAAATCTATACAGACACGAAGATTTCCATTCTTCTTGTAAACTGGAACGACATTGGAAATCCACTCGACATACCGACATTGCCGAATAAATTTAGCTTCAATGAGTTTAGTTATTTCAGCCTTAATATCAGGAAGAATATTAGGATTGCATCGGCGAGCTGGTTCCTGATGCGGCCGAAATCCAGATTTGATAGGTAACCGATGCTCAACAATAGATCTGTCTAAACCAGGCATCTCGGTGTAATCCCAAGCAAAGCAATCTTTATATTCCATTAACAAATCGGTTAACTATTGCTTACACTCAGAAACTAACTTATCACTAATAAAAGTAGGCCTTGGCCTATCACCATTACCTATATCTATTTCTACTAAATCATTGGTCGATGTAAACATAAACACCATATTAACGTCTACCGATGGACCTTTTCCCTTAGGATCTCACTGCTGCCGATCTCCAGACTTAGTAATTCTCTCCTCTACTCAGTTCTTCTTGTCGCTACTGCTGCAGCCTTCTTTTCTATGTCATACTCAACCCCTCTGGACACCATGGAGGAAGTTGTGGTTGCCTTACCGATTGACGACGATTTTCCCTTGATTCTACCTAATAAGTATTAGCATCTCTGCAAAATATGAACTCATCGGGCACCCGTGCATCTGCCATCTCCTCAAGCTCCTCTTGGTTTCTTGGAAAACAGCCAACACGCTCACCAAGCCTATCGTGCACACTGAGCCTACCCCCCAGCCGATCATGAACTGATGTCCTTCCTCTAATCGGCCCACCAAAACGCCGATCATTGTTCTGATACTGCCGATTTGGTCTATCATACCGATTATAACCATTGCATTCAAGGCAGTCTCTAACAGTTGGTAGCTTGATGTTCTGCTCCCAATAGTGGATGAAGAACGGGCAATTCCAATGATCTTTATACTGATTCCACTCCTGTTGGCGTCTTCCTTCTTCCCTACGACGATCTTCCTGTTGGCGACGATACTGATCCTCACGCTGCTGCCAGGTTTCCCGATGCCTCCTATGAGTAATTACAATAGCAGACCGAGGAGGCCTTCCTGAGCTGGTACCTTCCTGGATCAAGCCCGTGCCTTTGGTATCAATGTTGACGGTCCTTAAGTACTAAAAATAATAATCAAATAAACATGGAAAAGGATCAATATGAAACAAACATCTAGAAATAGGGTTTTATCTGACCGAATTCCACGAGCTTTGGTGTTTTTCTATTTCTGCAGGGGGTTATCAGATAATATGGAGAGAAGGCCCACATGTCATGTTTACAATGAGATAATTACGTGCCGCGCAATTTTCCTCAATCTAGAAGAGTCCAGAAGCCACGGGAACGAACGAGAAGGGAATCGGGCTCGGGGGCAGGGCGCCTGCCCACCCCCCTTGGGCGCCCGCCCAGGCCAGGAGTCCAATCAGGACTCTGCTTCGGGACAACACTCCACCGACCTAAAGGATCAATCTAAACCATACAATCTATGTTGGTTTGATCTAATGGCTCACGATCACTTGAGGGGACTATAAAACCAGACCCCCTGGCCCCTGGAGGAGAGGAGGAGAAATCATTATTCAGAGGTAGCCATCAAAGTTAGGGTTTAGAGCTTCTCCCCCACAGAGAATTAGAATTAGCTACTCCCTAATCCTTCAAGTTTAGAGGTTTGATTAGATAGCAATTAGAGAAGTAGAGCACTACGCTCTGGATTCGGATCTTCGGTAATAAAGATTGATATTATTCATATCTTTCTCTAATTCTTTGTTCTAATTGCATTATGTCTCTAATTATTATGTTCTTAGTTTGCTCTAGTTCTATATTTGATATAGTTCTAATTGATAATGAGTTTATGTATAAGTTTGCAAAGCGCTTAGCTCTTGACGCGAGGGAGTTAGGTGATAGATCACATGTGAGCGTGGTGCTTAGATGTTATTTATCTGCAAATGTATCCTATTGGCCGGGTCGTGTGGTAGTTCGTGATAGTGACAGCTTCGTTTATTCTTATATAGTCCACCATCCGTTGATAGGACAGGCAGAACCGGTATTGTGGAGTAAGTCATGCGATGCTCTGATTTACTTTATCAATGTTCCTTATACATGAATGAAGAGTCTTTTATGCTATATATGATCTTGTAGATAACTAGAGTAGATTATGACTTAGTAGTTAGTAGATAACTTAGAATCCATTCTGTAGCTAATCCGACATCACCTACATATATGAGGTGTAGTCTATTTTCTAATCGCTGTGCTATCTACCCATGAACTTAATATTTCATTATCATTATCTTTATGGTTTACCCCCTGCTAAAGTATGTGACTGTGTGACGAGTTTCTCATTAGTAATCATGTTCTTGCAAGTTTATCTCTAGTCTATGCCTTGATAGATTTTGCCCCTCGATTTAATTTCATCTTCTTTAGATCCCTTGAGCAAAATTATAAATAACGATACCTGGAATACTTATCCTGGTGAAATGCTACAATGAGGTGTTTTATCTGTGCGCTTGCGGATAGAATAGATTATTTTCTAGAGAGCCATCTACATTTATAAATACCTTTGTACACTCTGGCACCATGCTGGGGATGACAACCTAGTATCTAAGTGGTGTTAGCTAGTGTCAACAAGCATTTCTCGCGCCGTTGCCGGGGATTCTCATGAATAAGTCATAAAGGGGAACAAAAGGGTAATACTTAGGAAAGCTAGAAAATCAGTCAAGGTTATTCATATAAAATATTAGACTAGACTATAGAGAAATAATTGCATAAAAACAACTACTAAGTGAGAAATCATAACAAGGCACCTCTGCTTTGGCAGGTTCACCCTGTTGTTTTTCTATGTTTATATTTTTATACAGGGTATATCAGGATTGACTTTGGGTACATTCAACTCTTCATCATCAGAACCAAAGCAATCAAGAGATGAAGAAGCTAGCTACCAATTGCTGAAGCTATGGCACAAAAGACCTTGCAAGAATTCTCTGCTCCAAGCCTTGAGAACATTCCAACTGGTCCAAGATTTGCAGTAGAAGAAGGAATACCTGAGTTTGAGCTCAAGTCAAGCCTCATCAATTTGGTGCAAGCTACACAATTCAGTGGAAAGGCACATGAAGATGCTAGTGCACACTTGCAGAATTTCTTAGAGATTGGAAGCACAATCCACATCAACGGAGTTGACAAAGATGTCATACTGCTTCGCCTTTTTCCATTCTCACTAGAAGGGAAAGCGAGGAAGTGGTTCTACACTCATCAAGATAACATCAACAACTGGACGAACTTGTCAGATGCCTTTCTATCAAAGTTTTTCCCTATAGGCAAAACAACTGCCTTAAGAGGAAATACTGTTAGTTTCCAACAACAGAAGACAGAAGCCATTTCAGAAGCATGGGAGCGTTTTCAAGGATACATATCAGATTGTCCTCACCATGGAATGGCTACATGGTTACTTATGCAGACCTTCTACCATGGATTAACCCAGAAGGCTCGTGAGTGCCTAGATGCATCTGCTAAAGGATCATTCTTGGAGCTTACAACTGGAAAAGCAGAGATACTTTTGGATAAGATAGCAGAAAACCAAAGCTGGTTCCAAGATAAAGCTCAATAATGTCATCAAACTGAAGAAATACCAGAAGAAGTAAATGCATTATCAACTAAGATGGAAAATTTGCTCCACTGGATTGACCAGAGGGCCAAGTTCAAAGAAGATCAAAGGGCCATTGAGACAGCATACAAATATCAACCAACTTCAAGTCAACCCAATAGCAAAGGTATGAATTCAGGTAATACTTTCAAGCAACTTTCATTAAAAGAGATAATTGTTCAACAAACCAAAATTAATGACGAAGCTAAACAAAGGCTAGATACAAATGAATCATCTCTAAAAGATATACACAATAAAATGGATTTTCTACTAACTGCCTTTGATGAGCAAAACACTCTTAATAAAAGGGTAGAGCTTAAATTAATAAAGATAGCTGCTGCACTGCCCGTTGCTACTAACATTGAGCAGGTAAAGAATATAACTACTAGAGGAGGCAAAGCTACCAGAGATCCCCCATACCCAAAAGAGAAACAAAGAACATCAGCACCAGTGCAACCAGCAGTGATAGAAGAAGAAAGCCCAGTTGGAGCAGAAGATCTGCTCCAACCACCAAGAACTGGAGAAATGAGGAAAGATTTTTACGACACCAACTATTTGCCATTTCCCGGAAGAAACAGAGGACTGCAGTCGGATGAGCGGTTTGGTAAGTTTGTAGAGGTCATTCAGAAATTATATGTCAACATACCTCTGCTCGATGCCATACAGGTACCTACATATGCAAAGTACATCAGAGATATTCTTAACAAGAAGAGACCACTGCCCACCACTGAGGTTATCAAGCTGACAGAAGAATGCAGTGCGGCCATCCTTAACAAACCACCAAAGAAGAAGGAAGATCCCGGATGTCCCACTATTGATTGCTCGATCGGAAACCAACACTTCAACAATGCACTTTGTGATCTCGGAGCAAGTGTTAGTGTAATGCCAGCATCAGTCTACAAAAAGCTTGATCATGCAACCTTAGAACCAACATCAATGTGCCTACAACTAGCGGATCAATCGGATCGACACCCGTTGGGCATCGCCGAGAACATTCCAGTCAAGATCAGAGATTTCCTGGTGCCAGTAGACTTCATAGTACTGGACATGAGTCCTGACTCAAAAGTGTCCATCATCCTTGGAAGGCCATTTCTAAGCACTGCCAATGCCCACATTGATGTCGGAAAAGGAGAAATCAAGTTCAACATAAACGGTCAAGAAGAACACTTCACATTCAAACCCAGACCAGAGAGAGACTCTACAGTGAAGGAAGTTCATGAAGAACCACTGGAGACACCATCTCCGGAGGAAGGAAACTCAGAAGATTAAAAGATTTGGAGGTCCAGCTTGGGGGACCTAAAAATCCCGAACCCTCACCGGGAGGTAAATCGGTATTTATCTGCATTATTATTTTTCTCATATTTAAATTCTTGCATAATTAATTCTTGCATTAGTCATATATATTCATAGCATAATTATAATAATCAAAAAGCCCCATATAAATAATATTCATGGTGTGTAAGAACCCATATTTATTAATTATTGTGGAGACACAAACATATCATCCATTATCATTTTAATTTTCAATCCTCATAGATTTTCCTGCATTATATTTAATTATATTAACCTTCTAGAAGCATGACCCACACTTCTTGGGTCCCACATGTCATACACTTCACCTCACATACATCCCATCACATAATTTCATCCACCAACATATCTCCACTAACAACATCTTTTCACCGTCCAACCACCACCAACACAATATTATTCTGCGTGAGATCAAAGCAAGGAAGCAAGTGGAGGAGGCACACCCAGGATGGGCATCACAAGTGGGCGCCCGCCCACTGTCACACCCGGTTTTAAGGAACAAAACCAGGCTAGCTATATGTGTGCCCAGAAAGTCCACACATACAACAACAGAAAGGAACAGTATCACAAACAATGTTATATAGCGAAAACATACTTATTATTAACACTTACATCAGAGTATCGCGGAACGATAACTAATCTTCAGGCTCAATCTTCACAGGGACGGTTGACTGGGGGTAACATATGCCTAGCACTTCTTGTATTCTGAGAACGTCCTTCATGATTTCATCGCTCTTCTGATCAACTCTTACTAGTAAACTGGAGTGGTGGGAAATAGCAAGAGTGAGCACATATCGTACTCAACAAGTATAACCAGGGGATCATGAGGCTCAAAAAGCTGACACTGGTTTGACTGCAATTAGCTTTTAATGGTGGATAGCATGTTTATAATTAAGTAGCAAATGTCAAGGTAGCATAAATAATCCATTAATCACATGATCAAGTGTAAGCATAATTAATTCATAGCATAAACAATAATCAAATGAACATAACAACTTAATAAGCTCATCGTCGGCGCAGCAAGAACCCCCAAGGCCGCTCATAACCGTGAGCACGGCTAGTATACTAGTTTTAACACTCTGCAGAGGTTGTACATCTTTACCCATGAGTCATGATTTACCCTTTCGCCCGAGGTGATCAGCCTCTTAACCCACTTCCAAGGAAGGTCGGCAGGGATCACTATGAAGCCTTTCAAAAGTTCGTCTAACATGTTAGGGCCACAAGGTTTCCTTTGCGAGCAGATATAGATACCCCCCTTCCGAATGGCACAATGAGGCGCAGCCTATACACATAGGGACAGGGGCTCGCACTATACCCGTGTCGGTTCAGCCCCTCCGCCCTTTCGGGTAACCTCTAACAAGCTAGAAAAGGTCTTCATACTGAGCTAAAGCCAGAGCCATTATAGCCCTCATGGTTGCACTGTTGTCCCGGTGATCACTTACAGACAAGATCTCATACAGTTATTTGTCATTCTTTTATGTTCATTGCATAGCTATTAATCATCTTACAAGATCATGGATCATATCAGGCACTAGCACATCTACAACAAATGCATATCAAGTAGGTAGCAAGGAATCCAGGTAACAATCATCTATGATTTTGCTAAGGTCGACAAGGTGATAGCATGCATATGATATATATGTGTAGTTATAAGTGAATAGGTAACAAGGATGATCCCAAGTTATACTTGCCTTAAAGACTTGCTCAATTCTCACACCATCAGCTTTTGGTCATCATCTTCTAATCTTCCACGTCCACGGACAGTTCTTGTCTATTCGTATCAAGCACCACACATAGGCAAACATACAAGCAACAGATAGAACACTAAGAACAATACACCATACAAGACAAAAGAGCATACTAAAAGAGAATCAACGCTACAAGATCACTACAAACACCGAAACGGAACCAATCGTTAAAAGAAATGATTAACGATACTTTTATACTATAAAAGAGAAGCTTAAACATTTAATTTATTTAAGTAAATAAAATAATGTAAAAGTTATTAATTCAGATTAATGTGAACATATTTAATTTCAAAAGTCAAGTTAAAACTATTTTATTTATAAATATTTAGATTTCTTTTATGTCAATTCAACACTAATATGTAAATACAAACTGACATATGAGAGCATCTAAAATCTAATCGAATTTAACATACATGTTTGGACTGAATAAAGAAAGCATAAATAAAATGAGAGCAACTAAATGAAATCATCATGTGTTGAGGTTTATCCAAGCAGATCATATTTCCAAGGACATTAATGTTGGTATTGTTCATATTAATATTCTTTATTAAGTCCAAGCTTATATACCTGCATCACTTTCAATTGAAGATATTAAATAAATATTAATTATATTACATCTAGATTGACTTTATCTGAATCATAACTAAGAAACCTATAATTTAATAAATACATATACATATTTAAGTTAACAAGCAATTATAAAAAGATCGAACATAAACCTAAATTACTTTTAATTAATTAGAAAGGACACTAAACAAACATTAATCAAATTAATTATATTCATAAACATGAGACATGGGAAATAAGTTTGCTAGTATGTCGCTTTAGTTGCCTTGATCACAAAGCAATAAACACGAAATTACAACTCTACGTCACTTTTAATTATAAAGTTAGTTACCTATATTAATTAATTAATTTAATAAACAACTATTTATAGAAAAGCATGTGACATGAAAAACATTGGCACTATTATGTAAAGCACATCGACTAATCTAACGCAACCTGAACCATTTAAATAGGACGTAAAACGAATGAGCAGTGAAGATTACGAACCGGTGGCACTTCTGTAAATACGTGCATCTTCTTCCTTGCTCCATGTGCATCTGGACGTGGCCTCCATGGCCTCTGCTCTGCAGCAACTCGCACAGGGAAAGAGGAGGGGCTCAGGGAGGGTCCAACCTGGCCATCCGGCAGCGGCACGCGGTCATGTGGAGGGGTGCTGGGCCCTTGGCGACCAAGGACAATGGCCCTGCTCGGCCTGCACTCAGGCAGCAGCCATTGCGGCACCTGCCCTGCGCAGGGGCGCACGGCCAGGGAACCGGAGAGGCGGCACGGTGGAGTGGGGCCATGGTCCACGGGCGGCGGTGCTGGTCCGAGGAAAGGCAACAGCAGCCGGAGATGAAGGAGCGACGGACGCCGGCCATCCATGGAGGGCTCACCGGAAGTGAGGAAGATGAAGAGGACGACGGTGAGAGGTGACGTTCTCACGAAACGAATTGGGTAACGGTGCAGAAAAGATCGACACGAACCTTGTCATGGTCTTGGAATCTGTGGAGGAGGCCGAGGATGGCCGAAAAAGCTCGCCGAAGAGTTCGCCAGAAGTTCGTCGGAGCTTTAGGTTCGAAACTTCGGCTTTAGATCTAGGACGATAGGAGTGGCGGCTCGCGAAACGAGGCGTACTTCTGGATTCAGCGCGTCGAGGGCTACGCCGGCATATATATAGTGTTAGGGTTTTGGGTTGATGGAAAAACGAGATATTTTATTATTTTTGGAATTAATTAATTTCGTGAATAAAAATAATTCCAGAAAGTCCAGAATTGATATTTAATGTCCGAAAAATACTCCGAAAGCTCCAAAAATTATGAGAAAATTCTTAGAGATATTTTAGAACATGAGGAACCCAAGTAAAGTATTTAGAGCTCATAAAAGATATCTAGAAGTATCTAAAAATTAGATTATGCTCACAGAAAAGTGGAACGAGTTTTAGGAAAATGCTGAAATAATTCTCGGTAACTCTTTAGAGATTGATTGACGGGTGAGGAACTGAAAGGAGTGATTTTGGGTTACACAGAAAAGATTTTGGGAAACTCGAAACGAAAGCATAGGCTGGAAAACAAGGAATAAAGATGTGCCGAACAAGGAGAAAATTTATTTTTTTTATATCTTCATGAGCACTCAAATACAAAACTAAATCAATTTTCATCTATTTTAAAAGGAGCAGATTTTAGGGTGTTACACCCACCTACCAAGGGCGCCCGCCCTGTCCCTCTTCCTCCTATAAAAGGCCAACTCCAGCTCCCCTTCTCTTCAAACAAACACTCCAGAAAACCACACAAGTTTCAGTTTGCCGAGAAGGAGCTCTTGTAGTGAAGAGAAGAAAGTAGAGAGAAAGAGGAGAGTAAGGTTGGAGATCGTTTGAGAGAGTGTTTATCACCTAGCAAGTAGTGATCCCGCTGTCCAAGTGGAAGTAAAAGTTGTTTAGGGAGAGGCTCTACCAAAATATAAATTTGAACGATTAACCCCTGGACTACTGACACTCCGGACAGCTAACCACTAACATTTTATCTCACATTTTCCACTAGTTGTGTTTTTGCCAACTTTTGTTTGCAGGATGTTTAAGAAGGTGAAGAATGCAGGGAAGGCTCTCAAGAACATTGGTCCAAGGAGTTCATCCCGACACTCCTCACTGCCATCAGAGATGAGCGTCGACCCGATACCCACACAAGCTCCATCATCTTCATCAGGTCAGCAAGTCAAGGTCCTTCTCAAGATAGGAGACCTTGGACTGAAGACCCGAAGAGAGAAGGAAGTCTATCAATAATTGAGGAACAAAGATTTCATTCACACCCCTACTCTCGATCCAATGCTACTACAAGAAACAGGTATGGACACTGAATTCGACTTGATTTTTCAGATGATGGGTTGGACAAATTTTTGGAATATAACTGAGCTGGGTTCTCGTCTTCTCACCCTCGAATTTCTTTGCACTTTACAATACTATGAGGGGGGAATTGTTTTTCGGATGTTCAAACAAGAAATTATGTTGTCTTGGAGAGAGCTGGGCAACCATCTTGGTTTCTCTTCAAGATGCATCCTCAACATTGACTCTGATTTACCCAATTTTGAGAGACACCAATTTTGGAGAGAAAAATCTAGAGATAATTTTTATAGTCAAGCCCGAACCAGTGACATGGAACACCCCACTGTCGACGAAAGCTGGTCGGCAGTCTACCTTGGGGTATACCCACGGTAGTAGTTTATCGGTAGACGGTGCGCAAACTACGAACTCGATGGTGACGCAAGACTCGGACAAGCTTTTTATCCAGGTTCGGCCGCCGAGTTGGCGTAATACCTACGTCCTGCGTCTGGTTGTATTGATTTGTGTTGAGAGAATCGTATGTCCTAGGGGGGTCCCTTGCCTCTCCTTATATAGTCTGAAGGGCAGGGTTACAGATCTGGAAACTAATCCTAGTCGGTTACAATTGTCATAGATAGTTCGATATCAATTCCTATTCTAACCGACTAGAATCCTCCTTGATCTCCGCATCTTGCTTCCTTGCGCGAAACTCCAGGCTGTCGGATCAAGCCTTGAACTCGTCTCGTAATGGGCCAAGCCTCCTGGCCCAAGTCTAGCCGTAAGGGTATAGGGGTCTATCCCCCCACAGCTAGTCCCCGAGCACCATGTATTGTGATGTAACACGCCGTCTTGAGCTTCTTCGACCAGTGAGGCTTGACGTCTTCAATAAGCAGGAAAGTCGTCCAAACAGTTGCAACAGTATTTTGACCAACTCAAAAAACAGTTGATCAACATTGACATCGAAGAAGCAGGTTGTTTGAAGAATGCATGGTGCTCTAAATTAAAAAAGATTTCTTTCTTGGTGAAGTGTGCCCACTTTACTTTTCTGAAAAGCATGGACCTAAAAAAAACCAAGCATATTCACCGCAAGGTGAAGTGTGCCCACTTAGTCCCCGAGCCTGGTAGTAGGTGACGTAGGCACGTGGTGCCGGGGTCAAAAGAAAAGTCCTCAAAGAAATTCTAAAACTGAGATGCATCGCCAGATGCATCGTACCGATGTAGTCCCCGAGCTTGCTGGAAGGCGAAGTATGAGCCTTGTAGCAAGGTCTAAAAAGTTGAATTTACCAGTCTGACTGCAATTGAATAGATTAATCGACCAGTCCCCGAGCATATAACGCTCGGTGGTCGGTACAGTCCCCTAGCATGTAGTGCTCGGTAGTCGGCACAGTCCCCGAGCACGGTGTAGGTTCCGTTGGACAAGTCCCCAAGCGCGGTTGGGAACGTAAATAATAGTACGACGACCAGTACCCAGGCGCCAAGTGCGCTGCTTAGTATTCTGCGTTGCTATACTGTACGACCAGTCCCCGAGCATCGAGTGCTCGGTGGTCAGTGTAGTCTTTGAAGTTCCGAGCTGATGGACTGGGCGACCAGTCCCCGAGCATCAATTGCTCGGTGGTCGGTGCAGTCTTTGAAGTTCCGAGCTGATGGACTGGTCGACCAGTCCCCGAGCATCAAGTGCTCGGTAGTCGGTGCAGTCCCCGGATTGTTGACTCTCTGGCATATTTGTCTTCTTTTTATTGAAACGATCTTTTTAGTTAAAGTTGACATGACGAGACCTCCTGATGGGTTGTCAGATGGACGCATGAAAAGTTACGCCTGGCAACTGTGCAGCCGCCATTTGCGTGGTTTGAGAAAAAGGAAACCATCAATTGGTACGAAAACTCCGCCGCATTAATTGTCTATAATCATTGTAAACCGAAACGCCGCATCCGCCGCATGGCCCGCCCACTTCCCGAGAATACAGGAAATGGGAGAGGTGGAGTTGCGGGTTATAAGAGCCTGACAGTTCCGCCTGTACTCCTTACCCTGCCATTGCCCTCAAGTCTTCCATTCTCGCCTCTTTCAATCACCTGCATCTTCGTAACCCAAATCGACTTCTCACCTCCAATGGCGAAGAGCGACTCCAAGAAGAGGGCCGAACTGATGGCCAAGGAGTGGAAGAAGTCCCGCAGCACCACCAAATCCCTCGGTGACCTCGTCGACATGGGACTCCTGCACAGCTCGGAGCTTGGCGGCTGGAGAGCGCCGGAAGGAGAAAGCTTCCCCGACCCTCGTGCCGGTGAGATCGTCGTGTTCGAAGATTTCGTTAAGAGGGGATTTGGGGTTCCGGTTCATCCTTTTCTCCAAGGTCTTCTTTTGTATTATGAGATCGGGATTTGCAATCTGCACCCGAACTCAATTCTCCTTATCTCCACGTTTATTCATCTGTGCGAGGCCTATGTTGGCATAGAGCCGCACTTCGATCTTTTTCGTTACCTTTTCTGCTTGAGGAAGAAGGGAGCAGTTGGAGGCTCCAAGGTTGCAGGTGGAGTATACCTCAACCTTCGTGATGGAATGAAGAATCACTACCTGCACTGTCCATGGAACACTTCCTTGACCGAATGGTATAGGAAGTGGTTCTACGTCAGGGAGGAACCGGGCAGCTCCACGTTCTGCGACGTGGGGTACATTCCCGAGAAGAGGGTGAGCTGGACCGACCGCCCGGAGTTCGACGGTCAAGTGGCGGATCTGATGAAGTTGATCGACTGGTCGCGCCTGGATGGGCTTGGCGTGGTCGGCAACTTTATTTGTCGTCGGGTGATGCCCTGCCAGAAGAGGGTGCACTCGGCGTACGAGTATGCCGGAAGCGTGGACCCGACCAGGATGCGACCGGAGATCTTGGAGAAGGCAGAGGTACAACGGCTGTTGAATGAGCTGTTCAACTTCGCGGACGGAGGCTTCATCCGTGGCAGTGATCGGGTGCAAGCCTTCAAGTTAGGCCGACCAGCACCAAAGGTATGTTGCAGATTATTTTGTTTTAGTATTCGTATATCGTATGTGGCTGGCTCATCTTTGTTGCTTTTTGCAGATCGGCGATGTCGACCGGTGCACAGTGTATGTATCACTGGCACCGGGGATGGAGAATCCTGCGGGAGAAGACCCGCTAGAGGAGGACGCTGCTCGGTGTGATCATTACACCAGCAGTGAGGAGGAACAAGCCCACCCCGTCCCAACCACCGAGGAAAGGGTGTTGGGGAAAAGGCCAGTGCCTGTGGATCCGTCGCCGATGCCGACACTGCCGGCGGAGAGCAGCCGAGCGCCGAAGCGGCGTCGGTTCGTTCGGATCGACGACGACGAGGAGGAGGAGGAGGCCGTTCCGTCGTTGGTCCGGAGGCCTCCTAGCCGTACGGACGACGGAGCGACCACTGCCGACCGTGTGGCCGTCGATCCACCTGCGCCTCGCGCTGGGGAGTCGGGAGCACAGGTGCCGACTGGTCGGACGAGAAGGAGGTTTACCGCGACCCACCGCCGCTCAAACCTGTAAGTGTTCAACTTACGTATTTCACCGATGTTTTTTTTATTGTAGTTTTGTTCCTTTAGCGCGGCGTCGGATGTCAACCCTGGCCATGCCGCTGGCTAGGGGACGAGTGAGCCGGTTTGCGCTGCTGAAGACGCGGCCCCGCAGACCGTAGAGCAGCCTACGGCTGCAGCCGTGCCTGAGAGCGCCGAGGAGTCCACGGCCGCGGCACCGGCTACGTTGAGCAGCCCGACCAGGGTTGAGGAGGCTATGGGGACGCCTCCCCCAGCCAGCACCACGGAAAGGGAGGGAAGGGCCCCGACCCCTCCTCCCGCCGGGGAGGGTGAAGTCTCCACACCGCCCCGAGCAGGGGCCGCTTCGACTGCAGGCTCCCCGGGTCTGGTCCGGGGACCAGTAATGCCTGGGACCGCTACCGGAAGCAACGCAGCGCGGGAGGAGGAAGCTCAGGCGGCCTCCGAGGACGAGGTGGAGGAGATTGAGGGTCGTCCCCGTGATGGCCGCCAACACGTGTATGTGTGGCGCCGACGCGGGGATCACTTTATCGGGCATGAAGAGCTCGCCGAGACCGAGGAGGCCGCCAGGGTGGAGCGCGCGGCCAAGCGCCTCGTCGACGAAGTCAAGGTAAGCGACTTTTTGTACTGCTGTACATTCTATGCCTTGTCTTGCATGGTCGTTATATGTTCGCTTTGTAGGGCGCAATGAAAACGGCAAAGTACCGGAAACGGTGCTTTGACCAGATAGAAGGCGTCGTGGCCGAGAACAAGGCCCTGGCCGCGGAGGTAGACCGGCTGCGGTCGGAAGTCGGGGAGAAGGTGGCCGAGATGAGCGCCCAGGAGGAGCGTCGTCTCGACCTCACTCGTCGCTTGGCCGACCAGTACCAGCAGCGAGAAGGTTAGTCACACGCTCCGAGCAGCTTTGCGTACTTGTGTAGTTTGCTTTACTGACCAGTTTATGATTCATGCAGACTTGGAGGAGGAGGTGGCGCGCCTCCAACAAGAGAAGGAGCAGCTCAGCCAACAGCTCGCCGGTGCGCTGGAGTCCGAGCGGCGAGCAGGAGAGGAATTGGGTCGAAAGGACCGGGAATTATCTGGTAATGGGTGCCGCCTTGTTAGCTGCTGCTTGTCGCCCCTTTGTTTGTTTGGTATGCCGAAAATAACGCTTTGTTTCGTTTGCAGTGCTCAAGGTGAACGCCAAGAAGCACCTGGATGATCTGATCAAGGACCGGGACTCCTGGAAGGTCAACTGCTGCAGGATCTGGAAAGGAGTGTCCCCGGTCCTAGACCTGATGAGTCCCGAGCTCCCGGAGAGCCAGCCCCGCGCGCCACAGTTGACCCTAGTCGAGAAGGCGCAACGGGCGTGGGACTGGCTCCAGCAGTTCGTGAAGGACGCCGGGGAGTTTGCCGGCGCGCACGTCCTCAGCATGGTGCGCGCCCACTACCCCCTGGTCGACTTGAGCAGGCTGGAGAAGGGGTACCCGAAGGAGGTCGGCCCACAGGAAGCGGACGAGCTTCGGGGTAGTCTGCTGGACTTGTCGTCGACAGTGATCGGCGACATCAATCTGTGCGGAACGGCCACTCCCCCAGACCAGCCGAGTTCAGATAGGTCGGCCAGGGAGTTGTCGGGCGCGTCCGTTGCGGGAGATGGGCGGTCGACGCCTGCGGTCTCGACCAGCCAGGCGCCGGTGGCCCCGACCCCTTCGTCCGGGCAGCAGGGCCAGGCGGGTGATCAGCCCGAGCAGCTAGGCCAATAGAGTAGTCTGTAGGAATAGACTAGTGTCTGCCCGTCAGGGTATTTATTGTAAACTTTGTATGTAAAGTTTGTAATAAAGTTTGCTTTTTGTCCTGACTGTTGTTTTGAGCGCTGTAAGATTATCTGAGTGACGTGTCACCGTATTTGTCTTGGTAGTCGTTAAGAGCATCCATTGCAGAAGTTTTGCCGAGTGCTGTGTGCGACAAGGTATAGGCAAAAAATAGAGAATTTCATTATTAACAATTATAAGATACTTACAAAGGAAAACTTTATGGATAGAAACGTCGCAGTTTGTCTATGTGCCAAGAGTTAGGCACTCGTGTTCCGTCTGGGTATGCCAATCTGTAGGACGTAGGTCGTGTGACCTCGGTCACCACGAAGGGTCCTTCCCAGGGAGTGGATAGCTTGTGCATTCCCTCCTGGCTTGTTTTCCATCGAAGTACCAGATCGCCGACCACGAAGGAGCGGTCCTTGATGTTCCTGTTGTAGTATCGCCTGACTGCCGCGAGATATTTTGCTGTTCGGAGACAAGAATCTAAACGCTTTTCCTCCATGCAATTGATTTCGAGTTCTCTGGCGTTGTCGGCGGTCGCCTGGTCGAAGTGTTCGATTCTAGGAGATCCGAAGTGTATGTCAGACGGCAGGACCGCCTCTGAACCGTACACCATGAAGTAGGGAGACACCCCTGTGTTTCGACTGGTCTGAGTTCGGAGGCCCCAGACCACTGCCGGCAATTCTTTCATCCATCGACCGGGTGCTCTGTCGTTTTCGGTGTACAACCTTTTCTTTAGGGCGTCAACGATCATTCCGTTAGCACGTTCAGCTTGACCGTTGGCACGTGGATGTGCCACTGACACGTATTTTATCGTCTTGGGGTATGCACTCGAGCAGTACTTCGGAGCTTGCGTTTTTCCGCATGAGTTTGCCGTCGACCAGGATGTAGTTCTTTGATCGTCGAATGAGGCGCTCGTTCTCTGTTTTGTCCTGAAGGCCTGTCCCGTCCGATATGTATTTGATGAACGGGGTACGCCAGTCACGCCCACCGGTTGTCGGAGTGGCGTCGTCTATGAGCATTGCCTCGGTGGGTTGCTTGTCGACCAGGGAGGAGCCTACGCTCGGCTCGTGGATGTCCTGGATGAAAATACCCCGCGGGATCTGGGCCCGAGATGAGCCTAACTTCGACAACGCATCTGCTGCTTGGTTCTTATCCCGGACCACGTGGATGTACTCTATGCCGTAGAAGTTGGTTTCCCATTTGCGAATTTCTTTGTAGTAGAGATCCATCTTCTCGTGGGTTGCGTCCCACTCCTTGTTGAGCTGGTTGATGACCAAAGCGGAGTCGCCATAAACATAGAGGCGCTTGACTCCCAGCTCAACGGCTAGTCTTATGCCATGCAAGCATGCTTCGTATTCGGCGACGTTGTTTGACGCCGGAAAAAGGATCCGAAGGACGTAACGCAGTTTGTCCTTGTTGGGTGATACGAACAGTATCCCAGCGCCGGCACCATTGATGTTCAAGGACCCGTCAAAGAACATTGACCAGTGGTCTGAGACATCGGGAACGGAAGGCTCGTTGAGATCCGTCCATTCAGCAATGAAATCGACCAGGGCCTGAGACTTGACAGTGGTGCGACTCTGGAACTCCAGGGAAAATGGACATAATTCCATTGCCCATTTCACGATTCTGCCATTGGCATCTTTATTGCGCAGGATGTCCCCGAGAGGGAAACTGGTTGTCACCAGGACTCGATGGCCGTCGAAGTAGTGCTTCAGCTTTCTTGACGTTATTAGAATGGCATATATGAGCTTCTGTATTTGTGGATACCTGGCCTTGGACTCGTTTAAGACTTCACTTATGAAGTAAACTGGTCTCTGGACCTTGTAGGCGTGACCTGGTTCACCTCGCTCGACCACTATTGCCGTGGAAACAACCCTGTCGGTTGCAGCAATGTAAAGGAGTAGGTCTTCATTGGGCTGAGGTGCTGTAAGGACAGGTGGTGAAGTGAGGAAGGTCTTAAGCTGGTTGAATGCGGTGTCGGCTTCTTCTGTCCAAGAAAATTTTTCCGACGCTTTTAATAGTTTGAAGAAAGGTAGGCCTTTTTCTCCTAGCCTTGAGATGAAGCGACTGAGGGCGGCCATACATCCGGTTAGCTTTTGGATATCCTTTATGTTCTTCGGTGGTCGCATGTCGAGTACCGCCTTTACTTTTGAAGGGTTTGGTCGTATGCCGTCGCGACTGACAACGTTGCCGAGCAGTAGACCGGAAGGAACGCCGAAAATGCATTTCTTGGGGTTGAACTTCCACTTGTACCTATTGAGTGCCTTGAAAGTTTGGTCTAAGTTGTCGATTAGGGTGCTCGCGTCCCTTGTTTTTACGACCACGTCGTCCACATAGGCCTCGACGAGGTCATCACGAATCTCGTCGTGAGGCATTGCTGGATGGCCCTTTGATAAGTGGCTCCGGCGTTTTTGAGTCCGAAAGACATGGTCGTGTAGCAGTATGCACCGAAAAGTGTAATAAAAGACGTTTTGATCTGATCTTCTTCCTTTAGCGAAATCTGGTGATAACCAGAGTAGCAGTCTAGAAAGGAGAGGAGTTCGCATCCGGCCGTTGAGTCGACCACCTCGTCGATGCGAGGGAGACCAAAAGGATCTTTAGGACAGTGTTTATTGAGATCAGTGTAATCAACGCACATTCTCCATTCATTATTCTTTTTGCGTACAAGAACCGGATTGGCGAGCCAATCGGGGTGATACACTTCTTTTATGAATCCGGCTGCTAGAAGCCGTGTGATTTCTGTCCTAATAGCCTCCTTTTTGTCACGAGCGAACCGTCGTAGCTTTTGCTTGATTGGTCTTGCGGTCTTCGAGACATTTAAGGAGTGCTCGATCAGGTTTCGTGGGACGCCGGGCATGTCTGCGGGTTTCCATGCGAAAACGCTTACGTTGTCCCTTAGAAACCTGACGAGCGCGTCTTCCTATTTTGGATCCAGGTTGGCCCCGATGAGGGCCGTCTTCTCGGGGCTGCCATCGACCAGTTGTACTTCTTTGTGCTCCTTGGATTTTGAGTTCTTTCTGGCTGTCTCCTGCTCAGGTAATCGGAGCTGGTCGGGAAGCAGCTGCGCGGCTTGAGTTGCTGTTTCTGCCATGCGGATTGAGAGGTCGATTGCTTCGGTGATCTTGAAGCTCTCCTCTTCGCAGGTATACGCAGTGTAAACATTGCCTCTGACGGTTAGGACACCCTTCTCCGTAGGCATCTTAAGGACCAGGTATGAGTAGTGCGGGACTGCCATGAACTTTGTCAGCGATAGTCGGCCCAGTATAGCGTGATAGGTCCCGTCGAAATCGGCGACTACGAAGTTGATGAACTCCGTCCGGAAGTGGTCGGGTGTGCCGAATTGGACAGGCAATGTTATCTGTCCGAGAGGCACTGAACTTTGACCCGGCAAAACCCCCCAGAATTGGGCGTCGTAAGGTTTTAGTTGTGCAGGAGATATCTTGAGGGCGGGCAGGCTGTTGCGAAAGAGGATGTCAATGGAGCTTCCCCCGTCCACGAGTACGCGCTCGAATCTGATGCTGTTGATGCAAGGGTCCAGAATCAGGGGGAAACAACCCGGCTCTGGGATAGCGGCCCACTGGTCCTTCCTGCTGAACGAGATCTCCCTGTGGGACCATGGGGGGAATTTTGGGTCTGCGATCAGCCCGTCCGTGCTGTCTATGTTGAGGCAGGCTCTCTTTAACAGCTTTCTTTCTCGCTTAGATTCAATGGAGACCTTGCCCCCGAAAATGGAGTGGACCACGTCGGTGGGGCTGACGTACTGGTGTCGGGGGTCCCTATCTTGGTCCTCGTCCTCATCTTCGTGGTCGTGCCCGTCTCGCTTGTTGTTTTTCTTGGCGGAGTCGTCTTGGGCGGCCCGCCGTGTATAGATGCTTTTGAGGACGCGGCACTCTTCCATGGTATGATTAGACTTTGGGTGCAGTTGGCATGGTCCCTTCAACGTTTTGTTATAGTCTTCTTGGTAGTCCCGTCGTCCGTTGGGACGCTTGACCGTGTTTACTTCGTAGTCGTAGCCACGAGGGCGCTTTCCTCTGAAATCGTCGCGGTTGTCGCGCCGCCGATCCCAACCCTCTCGGTGATCGCGGTTGTCGGAGCGGCGGTGGTTTCTGCTGTCGTAGCGACCACGACCGTCATCTCGCCGGGGAGGTTGGTCGGGACCTCTCGCATCGTCTCGGATTAGTTTTTCTGCGTCGTCGGCATCGGCGTAATTTTTGGCCGTGGCGAGGAGCTCTGCTACCGTTGTTGGACGTTTACGCAACAGCTTGTTCCTCAGCGCTTCGTGGAAACGCAGGCCCTTGATGAAGGCTGAGATGGCCTCGTCGTGGGAAATCTTCGGGATTTTGAGGCGCATATCCGAGAATCGTCGGATGTAATCGCGCAGAGGTTCGTTCTTCCTGTCCCTTATCCTTTCAAGGTCATACTTGTTTCCAGGCTGCTCGCATGTGGCGATGAAGTTGTCGATGAAAGCCTGGCGTAGCTCTTCCCAAGAGTCGAAGGAGTCCTCGGGCAAGCCAAGAAGCCACTGATGACCAGCCTGGTCGAGGACTACGGGGAAGTAGTTAGCCTTGACGTGCTCATCCCCTACCGCTGATCGGACGGCGATTTCATAGAGGGTGATCCAGTTCTCTGGATTTTCCTTGCCGTCGTATTTTTTAAGTTTTTCGAGCTTGAAATTGTGAGGCCACATGACCTGGCGGAGGTGTGAGGAGAACTGTCTTAGGCCCGGAGGACCGTGCGTTGCATCGTACTCGATGCGGCGCAGGTTTTCGTGGACTGCTCTCTCTGTGGCGCGCCTATTGATGCGGTCCCGGGCATCTTTGGGAGGGATGTTGTGGCGGAGATCCCTGTGCTGGTTTACTTCTTGGCCGCATACGCGGTTCTGCTTGCGGCGACCGTCGGCGTCCCGACCACCATCGTCGCGCCGTGAGTCCTTTCGACGGTTGTCGGGAGAGCGGCTGCGGTGACGCCTGCTGGGAGACGGTGAGGCCCGGCTACGATTAGTCTGGTCGGAGGCGGCTTCCGTATAAGAGACGTCCTGGACTCTCTTGAGCAGAGTGGCTGTCTGTCCCATTGCAGCGATCAGGTGTGCTCGGATGCTGGTCCGGACTCCCTGGCACTCGGGGGTATCAGGAAGCCGATCTAGGTTTGCCATGGCGACAGCCACGTTGGCGCTTGGCGTTTTGTAGACTAGCTGGTCCCCGACCATGTCAAAGGCATCGTTGAGATTATTTGGCGGCATTTGTTGTTGCTCGTCTGCGCGTCGTCGGGCGCGATCGGCATTGCGCTGTTCGCGGAGTTGCCTCTGGTCATCTGTTTCTCCATCAACGACCGGTTCGTCGGCGCTGACATTGAACACAATATCTCCTCGCTGGGGGGGAAATGTCGGGAATCGGGGGAAACCCGGAGGGTGTGAAGTAAAATCCAGGTCGTAGTCCTCGTCTTCGGTGTTTATAACCTCGGTGGGGACGGAACCGGTGCTTGAGTTGGTGCTGGAAACCTGGCCGTCCCGTAGTTCTCGGTTTGTCACCATGTTGACGTAGTGACGATCGTTCCTTGTCGGCGACCAACCCGCCTTGCTGAAAACGGATTGGGTGTGCTGTGAGTAAACAGAGGCCGAGTTGTTCAGGCCGCAAGGATAATCTTCCTTCTTGAGCTCGACGGATTGTCCTGAGGGTGTTGAGGTTATCGTCAGAGACGTTCCCAGCCGTTCGTGTGTGGCGACACGAGTTGGCCGGCGGGATTTGAAAAAATCCGCTGGAGCAGCTTGGTCGGGCCGACGCAGAACTCCGTCTACTAGTTGGGAAACTTCGAGTGGCTTGGAGTCAGCACGATCAAGCGCTTGGAGAAGGTCCGAGCTGTCGATCTTCTTTCCCTTGTAGAGCGGGAACGGTGGTCGGGCGCTCGGTGCCGCCATGTGTGTGGTCGGAGACGGCGTGATCTCAGATTGGATCTGGGTCTCTTTCGAAACCGTGGTCGTGAGGCCGCCGCTGCACGTCGTCCACGTGATCTGGCCAACGGTGAACGTGAGGCCTTCAGGCACGGTCGCGGAAGCTGGGATCGTGACCATCTTGTTCGCCGGAAAAGTTGCAAGCACACCCCCTACCTGGCGCGCCACTGTCGACGAAAGCTGGTCGGCAGTCTACCTTGGGGTATACCCACGGTAGTAGTTTATCGGTAGACGGTGCGCAAACTACGAACTCGATGGTGACGCAAGACTCGGACAAGCTTTTTATCCAGGTTCGGCCGCCGAGTTGGCGTAATACCTACGTCCTGCGTCTGGTTGTATTGATTTGTGTTGAGAGAATCGTATGTCCTAGGGGGGTCCCTTGCCTCTCCTTATATAGTCTGAAGGGAGGGTTATAGATCTGGAAACTAATCCTAGTCGGTTACAATTGTCATAGATAGTTCGATATCAATTCCTTTTCTAACCGACTAGAATCTTGCTTGATCTCCACATCTTGCTTCCTTGCGCGAAACTCCAGGCTGTCGGATCAAGCCTTGAACTCGTCTCGTAATGGGCCAAGCCTCCTGGCCCAAGTCTAGCCGTAAGGGTATAGGGGTCTATCCCCCCACACCCACTCTTAGGATGTTCCACAAATGGCTTGGGTACAATCTTTTCTATCGCGATGATATTAGGAAAGTAAGAGTAGGAGATTTACAACTTTTATATGCTGCTATTAGTAAAGTACCCACTTCGCCTGTTACATTATTAGTTTCACATTGGCTTAGTATACCTAGTCTTCAGGGACCAGTAGGATGTACTTCACTTATCACTCGTCTAGCCTCTAATCTTCACTTACTAGAAAATTCATCGTTGGACTTCATAGAAGAATTAAGAATTTATCATGGCTATGACACATTTAGACAAGCTCAGATGTTGAAGAAAGAGGGGAATATAATGTATATGCTATATGATGATAAAGGCAAGATTCGGTTACCTAACCTGAACCTTGGCATCTACGTTGTTCAAAACTTTTTGATTGAGATTGCAGCAACACCAGTGAACCAGAGAACTCCACAGCGAGTGGCATCTGAAAGGATGACCACCCACCGAGAACGCACCTGGTATGGAGCTGACCCTGGACCAGAAGAAGCAGCACACCTACATTATTTCAATTACAACCCTCGAGTCCTTCGAGACCCATGGGCTCGACATGCGCAACCACAAGAGCCAACAGAGGAGACATGGCCGGAGAGCCAAGATCACTAGTGGACAAACCCGCCTTTTCATACGGGTAGGTACTCCACTGATCCATATGGAGCTTCAGGATCTAGACCTCCGCCCCAATTTGATGCAGGACGATACTCCGACACCTCCTACGCTTTCACGAATGACTACTATCAAGAGGCCGGTGCTTTCTTCACTCGTACTGACAACACCCTCCTCGACATCCAGAACACGCAAGCAGAACATCGAAGACTCCTGGAAGAACAACAAAAATGGAACCAGGACCATGCCGCTGCAGTGCAAGAGCTGAGACAAGATACAACAATAATGAATGACAACATCACAACCATGATGCGGTTCTGGAACATCGGGTAAGACCGACGACAACATCCAGCTTGGGGGAGTTCGTCCCTAATTTATCAAGTAAGTTTTTATTTGCTCTTCTTATTTATTCTATTTTGTCTTAGTATTTAATTTATCTTAAAAGGGAAAAACTTAGAAAACCAAATAAATATTTTCTTGCTTTAATGTTACTACATTCTATAAACATGAAAACAAAATAAAAAGAGTGTGTAGATAAGTGTGCTTTATTTATCTGCTAAATCTTAATCTCTAAAAAAATAAAAAGACCAAAAAGATACATGATGGAAATGATGAGCAGTTGCACTGTTTGCTTACCTACAAGTACCTAGCTTTTATATTAGAGTTCTTCCAGGAATTACTAAAACTGAAACTTACTATCTTTGGGAAGCATAAAACTAAAGTCTCAGTAAGAGAAAGGCATGATATAAAGTTGAGCTACTGTTTATCTTGTTCCTACTACACTAAGTTCTAGAGATTTATTTTGAAAACTTACAAGTCACATGATGAGTTCCTAGCATTGCAAACTACCTACCACAGCCATACTTGCTATAACATCTTTTACTATATTTACATTGAGTTTGATCGAGCTGTGTTGACCCTTAGGAGCTTTCATGTGGTTAAATTAAGATATTCACTTGCACACATCTACTACACCATTCATCTTCATTCATTAAAATTGCTAAAAATATTATGACTCACTGTCCCGAATATTGTTATTCTCTCTCTCTAAAAAAGATTCAATGCAGAAGAGGCATGGGTTATGCAAAAATATACGAGGAAATAAAAAAGGGCAAGTGCCCGGAACCTCGGATAAAGAAAGAAAAAGAGTGAGACGAGAGGTAAAAATGGACAAGTGTCCGAAGTAGAATTAGGGGTACAAAGATACCCACTTGAGTGGAAAAAATGGACAAGTGTCCGACAGTAGAATTAGGGTTATCTACTACCCACCTGAAAAAAAAGAGAAAAAGATAGCCCATGTTCTCCCAAAGCAAAGATCAAAGAAGAGGAGAGATAGCAATATGAGGAGCAATGAGAACTAAGCTTTATTATCACTTATACATTTTTTTACCATCACTATCATTTACTCCATCACACATGCACATCTTGATTTAATTATATGCTGAGTTCTTTGGGATCCATGGCTCGATTAGACAACATATGTATGAGCTGTTTTTCACTCCTATGAGCTCCACTTAAATATTCCATTAGCTATAGGTAAGTGACATTATAGTAAGGATCCACAAATACCACATATAGAGAGACTTGAGAGAATCATTGCTGGGAACTCTGAGTTTTATTTTGAAAACTTATGAAAAACTCTAGAACAAAAGTGAAGTATAAACAGGAGGGATAGTGCTTGACTTAACTATTTTGTCTTTCAATTACTTAAGACTTAAGTGCAGGTACTAAGCTTCATAACACTTCACTCTAATCTGGAAGAATTTTTATGTAAAAGCATGTGTGCCTGTCAGGAAAGAAAACATTGAAGCAACTCTTGATCCGTCTGAGTTTAGCTAGTTGCTCAAGGACGAGCAAAGGATAAGCTTGGGGGAGTTTGTTGACGGTCCTTAAGTACTAAAATTAATAATCAAATAAACATGGAAAAGGATCAATATGAAACAAACATCTAGAAATAGGATTTTATCTGACAGAATTCCACGAGCTTTGGTGTTTATCTATTTCTGTAGGGGGTTATTAGATAATATGGAGAGAAGGCCCACATGTCATGTTTACAACGAGATAATTACGTGCCGCGCAATTTTCCTCAATCTAGAAGAGTCCAGAAGCCACGGGTACGAACGAGAAGGGAATCGGGCTCGGGGGCAGGGCGCCCGCCCACCCCCCTTGTGCGCCCGCCCAGGCCAGGAGTCCAATCAGGACTCTGCTTCGGGACAACACTCCACCGACCTAAAGGATCAATCTAAACCATACAATCTATGTCGGTTTGATCTAATGGCTCACGTTCACTTGAGGGGACTATAAAACCAGACCCCCTGGCCCCTGGAGGAGAGGAGGAGAAATCATTATTCAGAGGTAGCCATCAAAGTTAGGGTTTAGAGCTTCTCTCCCACAGAGAATTAGAATTAGCTACTCCCTAATCCTTCAAGTTTAGAGGTTTGATTAGATAGCAATTAGAGAAGTAGAGCACTACGCTCTGGATTCGGATCTTCGGTAATAAAGATTGGTATTATTCATATCTTTCTCTAATTCTTTGTTCTAATTGCATTATGTCTCTAATTATTATGTTCTTCGTTTGCTCTATTTCTATATTTGATATAGTTCTAATTGATAATGAGTTTATGTATAAGTTTGCAAAGCGCTTAGCTCTTGACGCGAGGGAGTTAGGTGATAGATCACATGTGAGCGTGGTGCTTAGATGTTATTTATCTGCAAATGTATCCTATTGCCGGGTCGTGTGGTAGTTCGCGATAGTGACAGCTTCGTTGATTCTTATATAGTCCACCCTCCGTTGATAGGACAGGCAGAACCGGTATTGTGGAGTAAGTCATGCGATGCTCTGATTTACTTTATCAATGTTCCTTATACATGAATGAAGAGTCTTTTATGCTATATATGATCTTGTAGATAACTAGAGTAGATTATGACTTAGTAGTTAGTAGATAACTTAGAATCCATTCTCTAGCTAATCCGACATCACCTACATATATGAGGAGTAGTCTATTTTCTAATCGCTGTGTCATCTACCCATGAACTTATACTTTATTATCATTATCTTTATGGTTTACCCCCTGCTAAAGTAAGTGACTGTGTGACGAGTTTCTCATTAGTAATCATGTTCTTGCAAGTTTATCTCGAGTCTATGCCTTGATAGATTTTGCCCCTTGATTTAATTTCATCTTCTTTAGATCCCTTGAGCAAAATTATAAATAACGATACCTGGAATACTTATCCTGGTGAAATGCTACAATGAGGTGTTTTATCTGTGCGCTTGCGGATAGAATAGATTATTTTCTAGAGAGCCCTTTACATTTATAAATACCTTTGTACACTCTGGCACCATGCTGGGGATGACAACCTAGTATCTAAGTGGTGTTAGCTAGTGTCAACAGTCATCGGCAGTGATCTGATGCTGAGGATCTACCGATGCGCTTCGCTCAGCTACCTCTGATGTCAAGACTTTAGTCTTTCCCTTAGCATCCAACATATTAGTGGGGAAAGGATGCTGGTCAATCTTCATCGGCTTCTAGGCTTTGGAACTATCAAACTTGATTCTCCCAGTTTCTATAGCCGATTGCAACTGTTGTCTAAACACTTTGCATTCATTTGTACTATGAGATGTCGCATTATGCCACTTGCAGTATTTGATCTTCTTTAACTCTTCCGCTAATGGAATCACATCGTTAGGTGACAACTTGATCTGTCCCTCCTGAAGCAGAAAGTCAAATATCCTATCGGCTTTGGTGATGTCAAATGCAAACTCTTCTGGCTCTTTATGCCCAAAAGGGAAAGACATCGGCTTATTATTTTGTACCCACTCCGCTAAGCCGATGACTGGTTCTTCATCAGAATCTGAGCTTGTTGCCTCATCGACAAATGATACCTTTTTGTTCCATGCTCTCTTAGGTTCAAAAGCTTTGACGTCTTGATCAGAGATCCTCTGCACTAGATGACTCAGACTTTCAAATTCTTGAGCAGCATACTTGTCTTTAATGTGTGGCAACAATCTTTGGAAAGCCTAATCGGCTAGCTGCCGATCATCCAGAACTTGACTATAGCATTTGTTCTTAACATCTCGCAACCTTTGCACAAAGCTTTCAATCGATTCATCATTGCGCTGCCTTAGCCTGACTAAATCGGTAATCTTCTTCTGATGAACTCTAGAAAAGAAATACTTATGGAATTGTTTTTATAGATCGGCCCAAGTAATCACTGAGTTCGGAGGTAATGAAATAAACCAAGTAAAGGCCGATCCAGATAAAGATGATGAGAATAAACGAACCCTTAACTCATCTCTATTAGCAGCTTCCCCACACTGGATGATGAACCTGTTAACATGCTCCATGGTTGACGTATCATCCTGCCCAGAGAATTTAGTGAAATCCGGCACCTTGTACTGATTTGGAAGTGGAATTAAGTCATATGCAGGAGGATACGGCGTCCGATAAGAGTAAGTGTTAACTTTGGGTTTTATCCCAAATTGATCTCTCATCACTTCTGCTATTTTATCAGCCCAATAAGCATTGGCATTCTGCCGATGGGCGGGTTGTGGCTCTAGCACCTGCTGATAAGCTTCCACGTGTCTCTGTGGTACTCGATCTCCACGGAACATGAGATTAGCCACCGCCTGTTGACCACCAACTTGCTGACCGAGATTCATTGGCTGGTTGATCAACCTTTGATTCTGAAATCTAGGCTACATTGGTCCCTGCTGAAATCCCATAGCCTGATGATTCTGCTGAGGCATCTGTGGAAAGACAAACTGCCTTGTCCATCCATTGTTAACATTCATCGGCGTAGGCCCTGCCGATGGTTGATAATTGGGCATCACCATTGAATTGACATACTCTAGCTGTGTCATAAACCTTTGATGCGTCGGCATTGGATCTGTCGATGCGTTAGGCATCTGGAACGTTGGTATTTGAGAATTTTCAGTAAAGGGTCATGCAGTGGTAGCTGTGGAATAATGAGGATTTTGAGTCATCGGCGATACTGGTGTGCCGATGCCATAGGAGCCTTGCCTGTCATGTCAGCCACTTGAGATATCCCAGAACTATTTGCCATAAATTCTGGGGACATACCATATCCTCACCAGTTGGAAGGAACTTGAGAATTTTTAAACACAGATCCTGACATCGCCGATGCCAATAGATCTGTAGTAAGTTGGATTTTCCCTTCTGTTGTTGTCTGGGTTAGTTCTCATCGGTGTAGATTGTCCATTGGTTACCCCTAGTGTGCTTGGAGGAGAAGTGACTTCTGTACCCGCAACGGCTGTGGTAGCCGATGGAGCCGTAACCGATGATGATCCTGGCTGATGATTGGCCGGGCCCACATAAGCTGGTGGTACTTGTCCTTCTTTGAACATTCTAGCCACGGCATTGAAAACTATATTGGACAGCACACTAGATTGATTGATTAGAGCACGATTGATAGCATTTTCAACCATCTCTTGCAATTTACCAGGATTGGCTTCAAAAGTGATTTGCCGAGGCATCGGCAATGCTTCCTTCTGGATCACCTCGCCGCTCCTGTTGATACTGAAGGATTTCAAGCATAGCTGCTTGTAGTCCTCCATACCTTTTGCCATAGCTTGCTTCTGTTCATCTCTGAGATTGGCTTCCATCACGGGAATAACGTTCTCCAAGTCGAAATCAGTGTTCGACATGTTGATCTTGATGTTGAATCTCTGTCCCACTGGGCGTGCCAAAAGATGTGTTGGTGCAAAAGTGGATCTGCAAACACAAAAGGCTAATACCCGATTCAACGTTAAGGCGTGCCAACCGATTTGACCTTACAATCGACAAAGGTGATAACTCGAATACTTTGGTCCCGACAACAGCGATGCGCCCGGATGTCACGGCCAAGAGGTATTCACGCGGAACTTGAGAACTCGCCGAGATTGACTCGATGAATTCCTAAGAACTCGTAAGTAAAAGAAAATATGCGAGTTGACGAAGTCGTCGAAAAAGTAGATGCTGGAATAGATGTAAAAGCTTGTGTTTGATTGATTGTGTATATTCTTACATCGCTACGGGGTCTATATTTATACCCTGTCCAAAAGAGTTACAATCAGACATGACTAGGACTCGAATTCCAAATTGAACGGAATCCGTATGCAAAGCAAACTCTAATAATTATGGAAAACATTAATTTATTCACCACAACCGATCGGCACACCATCACCATCCGATTGACATTTCCTACGCCTCCTTTTGTATCCATCGGCAAATCACCTTTCGTGGCCATCGGCAACCATCAGCATCAGTCATCGGCATAAATCCATCACCACTCCTGTACTTGGCCATATTCTGTTGTTTCATCATCGGTATGAACCCTCATCGGCAACTCTTCTGTCAATCAGTCACCACTTTATTCGCCTGCCGATCTACGCCTCATTAACTCCCAGATACGCGTCCAAAGATACATGTCCAAAAACGGTGTCAACAGGAAGTAAACAAGGCCATGTCTCCATTGACCATTGTCAAAGCTATGTCAACCAAATAGCACATGGGCTAACTAGGCGAGTTTTCATTTCGAAACAAAATTGTATTCCCCTTAGTTTTATTCTTGAATTGCTAATGAGTGATGTAACTATTCTTCTGAATAAATATAATGAAGCTCGCCGAATAGCATTGCCTCAAAAAAATGACAGTATTGGTTAATGGCTGGAAATAGAACCACTTAATGGAGACAACTTGAGATATATTACAGCACAAAGACATGTGAATTACTCTGTTTCCTACTGCTAATAGTTCTCTTCAGTAATCACACCCTTCTTTACAAGAAAAATAGCACTGATGCACATGTGAATTGTACCACTCAACACTGGATTCTATATTTATTTTTGTCATAACCAAATTAAACAAGGACAATAATCTCCCATGCTTGGCCCATCAGAGATGGAGCACGCACCTAAGGGACTTGCCTTCCTCCAGCAACTGGATGGCCTTGCTGATGTCCGAGAAGGGCATGTTGTGTGTTATGAACCCATCAAAGTTTATATTCAGGTCCTGTGGCGACCAAGTAGCAGGAGCACAGATTAAAGAAATATGGTAGTGATTTAGGCCTTGTTTTGTTCCCAAAAAGTTTTGCAAAATTTTTCAGATTCGCCGTCACATCGAATCTTTAGACGCATGCATGGAGTATTAAATATAGACAAAATAAAAACTAATTGCATAGTTTGGTCGGAATTGACGGGACGAATCTTTTGAGCCTAGTTAATCCACGATTGGACAATATTTTTCACAAACAAACGAAAGTGCTACGGTACCTATTTTTGCAAAAATTTTTAGAACTAAACAAGACCTTACAGCTGAAATTGAGGCAGCGTGTGACGACTCACCCCGTTGACGTACTTGTCGACGATGGCTGGCAGCTGGGACTTGCCCTTGACGTCACCAAAGACGCAGCCGGTGATCCGGCGGCCGTCGAAGAGCTCCATCGGGTGTAGCGGCATCATCTTGGGCGTCGCGTGGATCCCCAGCACCACCGTCAGGCCCCAACCCTGCATACAAACACATATCCGCATGACTTGCTTCTTCTTTCCATCTCGGAGATTAAATTAATATAAAGAGATTATTAATTACTACTCCAAGAAGTAATTAATCACAACGTAGTAGTAGTACATCATGCGTGGACAGGAAGGCCTCTCTCAGCACATCGTTGATTCCGGTACACTCAAAACTGTAGTCGACACCAGCTCCGTCAGTCATCTCCCTGATCACCTGCACATCAATTAACCAACTCGTCATCAGTCCAGTCCGGCAAGTATATCTACAGGTGTATGTAATAATAACTATATAACTACCTCATGCACCGGTTTGTCACAGGCCTTGGAGTTGACGAAGTCCGTGACGCCCATCTCTTTGCCTGAACACACATTTCAAGCCCATGACTCAGATCGTCATCATATATAACCCATGGAATATCCTTGTGCGGTGATGCGTACACGTCACAAATTATGAGTTTTATTATAATTTCCAAATAATAAAACATCATTTCCCGTGGCTTGTCTCTTATATCCATAGCTGCAAATTTTCCTTCTTGTATCCACTGCATTTAATTAAATCTTCACCATTCAGATTTCCCAGGGTTACTGATGAGACATTGAAATAGATGAGTCTCACTGAATGTACCCTAATTTTTCTGTCCTTTTATGCCTTTGACATTGAGATGTACCACAAGTTGATAAATAAATAAACAAGAAAAGAAATAGATGCAAAGGACACTCAGTTGACCCAAAATATATAGCGAATTTCTTGACCAAATGGAATACGGATTTGAAATTAGGAATTTGTTGAAACCAGAAACCAAAATTTAGAAAAATCACGCCAAATTGTACGGTTCCGATCAAAACATTCTTCTCTGATCTCCCCAAAACATGAAATAAACAAATTGCATAAGTCACTATGTGGACCTGTTCGTTTGACGTTGAGATGGGAGGGATTGAAGGGGGTGGAGAAGGATTTTGACTTGTTGGGGATTGAATCTCTCTCAATGCCTTCCAACTCCCATGGATTCGGGATCAAATGAATAGGCCCAGGTGAGGATCTTTTAGACAGAGAGAGATGTTATACCGACAAAAATATTGTGGGATTTTGTCAATGAGAAAGTTAGTGCGAATATGGGAAATGAAATAATTGGGCAAGCACACGACAAGTTAGTCAGAACTAGTTAATTAATTCCCGTGATTCTCTACGATTTCAAAGGAATAAAATAATTGGGGTGTACTTGATTTAAGGCATGTTTAGATAAGCTAGAGCTAGTTATTAGTTGGGCTAAAAATTAGCTCAAATTTGCCGGTTTTGGCTTGCTAATTGGCAACTAGTTGAAGACTTTTGTGAAAAATTAGCACACCAATTAGTCCTCCTGTTTGGATGCACTATAACTAAACGACTAATTTTTATCTAGCTAGTGATTAGCTCTTATTTTCACACACGCCCACAAGCTTTGAATTTTGTGGTGCTAACAATTATAGATCCTAAAACATAGCACTATTCAACACATGCCATCAATCCACAAGTTCGGAATTCTGTGGTGCTATATCTACTTAGGACCTGTTTGATCTCTTAGGACCTGTTTGATCCCATGCAGCTAACAATTAGTTGCTAAAACATAACATTCAAAAATGCCGTTAATCCACAAGTTCGAAATTCTGCGCTGTTATATCTGCTTAGGACCTGTTTGATCTCTTAGGATCTGTTTGGTCCCATGCAGCTAACAATTATTTGCTAAAACATAGCAGAAGTCCTGTGTTGTGTACCAGTATAGCACTGTTTTACTTTTAAAACGGTGAACAATACTATCACGCAACTAATTGGGCCGTATGCAATTGGTTTACAAGAGACAAGTTGTTTGCTTGCTGGATATCAAATGTAGCATACAAAAATCAACAGATAAATTGAAATTGAGATAATACATTTTTATAATATTGTGTGTGCTGTCAACCTAGCGATGACAATGCTTGAATCGTTGTGTTCTCCTCGTAGTGGCATCACCAGGAAAGTGACACCCTCGTCGTCCTTGAAGTCGACAAGCTAGCTAGCTAGGTGTGCTCTTCACTTGTCTAATCTCCATGGATGATGGATGTATCTTTCTACTTTTTTTAAATGAACAAAATTATCTACATCAAGAAAACAACTAGTCCTATTTTGCGCAAGCGCTTATGCTTGTGGCAATTTGGAAAACAAAGAAAATCATATGCGCTTGTTTTGTAGAAGCAAAGAAGAAAAATAACCATGTGAACCATTGGACTTCATTTTCTTTGGTAACAAAAACATATGGCTGAAATAAGCTGCAGCTGCATTAATTAGACCAGTAGATTAATATTAAAGCGCCAGGTCATGGTTACGCGACGATGAAATGACATGACACTTTTTGTTCTGTAGCTTGACAAGGACGTGGAAATGGGCCGCAATTAATAGCAGAGAAATTAAAGCAATGCAACAAGAAAGTAAACTTAACGACGTGGCTCAACATGCACCTTTGGCAAACTTTTCAGGGTTTACGTCAACACCGATGATCCGAGCTGCCCCTCGTAGCTTGGCACCCTCAGCAACCTACAAAAACAATACTGTGTGTACTTAAAATAATCTGTATATATGTGGTAATGTAGTGGGGTAAATTATCTTATTTTCGTAACAGTACTTATTTAATTATTTAGGTATTTTACTGACCGCGAGACCAACAGCCCCAAGGCCGAATATTGCAATGGTGTTGCCCGCGGAAATGTTTGCCGTGTTCCATGCAGCCCCGACTCCTGATGATGCCAAAGACATACGACAATTATTATTTTTAATATTATTTGAATGAATGAATGAATGATGACTGATTGGTTAAGGTTTGTGGGTAAAAAGAAGAAGAAGAAGAAGAAAAAGGGGGAAACAAATAACAGGTGTGTGATGACTGCGATTTGAGGTCTCTGTCCATGTGCACACATGTTGAGTCCCTAAGCAGCCTTCTTATTTTCCACAAGTTGAGTTCAGAAACACGGCCCTGTCGGTGAGGTAGAAAGTGAGAGACAGTGACCGGATGAACCGTCACCTGCGTCAAAAACTGTTTTATTTCGATTTTCCACAGGCACAGGAGATGGCACATGCCTTGGTTCAGCAATCAGAGTCTTGGGACAGAGCTATGATCTGTCACAGGCTTTACTAATGACAGACCATTCAGGTTTCAGGCCGCAGTGTCGTCCCATGACAGGCCATTCAGGTTCAGGCCCTCAATGAAAGGCAATCAAACCAGCTAATATATATCATGCATGTCCAGTCCCATTCCAGTTTGTTCACATGTCAAATTCGTCCAGCTCCATCCATTGGTGGCCATGGATATATATGTATGTCCGAATTCAATGTGAATATATACTTTCTTGAAACCATATTAAGGCCTTGTTTAGATCAAAAACTTGTTGGATTTTGACACTGTAGCGTTTTCGTGTTTATTTGACAAACATTATCCAATCATGGAGCAGCTAGCTAGGTTTAAAAGATTCGTCCCGTGATTTGCAGTTAATGTTCCATGTATGTGCCGCAAGATTCGATGTGACGAGAAATCTTATAAAATTTTAGGTTTTTGGGCGTATGTAAACAAGGCCTTCAATTTTGATAACCAACGGCGGTATATACACCGATACGCGTGTACCTGTGGAGATGCCGCAGCTGAGGAGGCACATCTTGTGGAGCGGGGCCTTGGGGTTGATCTTGACGGCGCAGGCCGCGTCAAGCACGGTGTACTCGGCGAAGGTGGAGGTGTTGAGGAAGTGGTACACCGGCTGCCGCAGCCCAGAGTTGCGGTCCACCACGGAGAACCTCGTGCCGCCATCGGAGGACATGGTGCTCTTGAATGGGTTGACGCGGTAAGTCCCGCACAGGTTGGTCTTGTCCGACTCGCAGTACGCGCAGGCTCCGCACTCCCCGTTGAAGATGGGGACCACATGGTCGCCGGGGGCCAGGTCTTGCACCCCTTCCCCCACGCTCTCCACCACTCTGCATCGGATGGGAGCATGCATAACGTCACCATCAGTTGGATTGCACATCCAAAGTATTACTCCTATCACCCACAGGTCGGTTTCTTGTTGTTACTGAGCTTGGTGATGTGATCACGGGTGGTTTGTAGTATCTATCTATCTATTTATCTATGTTGTTGTGCTGACAGGTAAATTGATTACTACGACTATATACATACTGCCGATCAAATATGAACAGACCCGTATTATCTCAATCAAACGCCATACCTTTTTGGAGCATTTATTTATTAGTTCATCCATACTAATAGTCTGTTTAGATATAGATTAGGACTAACAACTAATCCTGTTAGTTCCCGGGCGACAAAAACTAATCTTGTTAGTTTATATTTATGGACTAATGAATTCACAACTAGTACATAGCAAATAGATTAATAATTAGTCAACTAGGGCCTTGTTTAGTTCCAAAACTTTTTGGAAATCGACACTGTAGCATTTTCGTTTGTATTTGATAAATATTGTCTAATCGTAAACTAACTAAGCTCAAAAGACTCATCTCGTCAATTCCGACCAAACTGTGCAATTAGTTTTTATTTTTGTCTATATTTAATACTCCATGCATGCGTCTAAAGATTCGATGTGACAGAGAATCTGAAAAATTTTGCAAAATTTTTTAGGAACGATCCAAACAGGATCTAAACTTTGCTTATGATGAAAATAAATAACCTTCAACAAAGTAAGAATTGTTTGGGGACTTTGCCGTAAGTGAATAATAATACTTCACAAGCTCAAAGCTGAAAATGTGCCCAGAGCCCAAAGTTACAGTAGTATTAATTTAGCTACTCTTAGGTGACTAATGAAAACTATTTTAGCATCTTTTTAGTTGGTGTATTCAAAACTTGCATACTAAAATGACTAAAATTTAGTGACTGGAATTTAACAAAAAGAACCAAACAGGCGCACAATAACAAGATGAAATAGACGCACCCGGCTGCCTCATGGCCGAGGATGCGGGGGAACTTGCGCTGCAGCTCGTTCTGCCATATCATATCATGTCCATAAATATAAATACAGCATCACATGGGCGGCCGGCCGGAAAAACAAATCAATACGTAGATTATTAGTCAAGGGCTGTAGTAAAGAATCAACTCGGCAACAAATTAATGGACACAGGCATATAAATATAACCGATTACCTTCACGAGGCACGACTACAAGACCATAAATATTTTTCTTTTAAAGTGATCATAAATAATTATTAAGCTATGAATGCAACACGTCGTAGCTATATGGATACATATACATACATCAGTCACCTCAGTATACAATTATCGAGTTGCAGTGCATACATACATACATACCTCTCCTTTCAAGAAACTGAGATCGGTGTGGCAGACGGAGGTGAAGAGCACCCTCACGCGGACCTCCAGGCGACCCGGCGGCGCCACCTCCACCTCCTCCATCACCAGCGGCTCGCCGGGCGCCCACGCCACCGCCGCTGCACGTACATACCATATATACCAGACTGTTCATGCTTTCATGGCCGGTACGGTGCCGTCGCCGGAGCAAGGAGAAGGAAGACATACGAGTGGGGAGGAAGAAGAAAAACAAGCCGCTGCAGGGCAACATACAGCATATTTATGCATATACCTTTGCAATTGATGGGCTTTCCCTGGGTGGAGGAGGCGCCGTTCGCCAAGCTGCTCTTGCCGTTGGCTGCCATGGTGTCTTCGATCGATATTGATGGTTGATGCCTTGTTGGTTCTCTTCTCTCCGGCCCTTTGCTAGCTGGTTTGCTTTTCAGAGACAGAGAGGGGGGAAATGAATGGAGCTCTTTCTTGGCTCTAGTGGTGAGCTGGGGATCGAGACAAGTTGAGCAGGCCTGCTGGTCTGTTTATATAGGCAGAGAGAGAGGCACGGGAAAGGAACCAGATATCGATATTTCTTTTTGTGTTCCTCTAATTTTGTTTCCTTGCTCGGCAATACACCGGCTAATGGCATTACTAGAGAACAGACTTTTGATTCGCTCTAGATTTTGGCTTTGATCTCCATAATTTTAGCGTCCGGACGAAATATATAATTATTCTCGGTCTAAGAAACCAACCGCGATTAAAGGCACCTGCCCAGCGGCTCTAATGTCAGGCTTTTGTAGCTAGCAGGACATTTTTAGTCCCAGACAGTATAACCAACTGGTACTAAAGGTTATCATTTAATCCCCGTATCAATTGCCATCCGGGCCTAATCCTTTAGTCCCGGTTGGGAACCCAAACCGAAACTAAAGGTCCCTTATTATATATCCTGGGTCTTCTTCTTTCTGCAGCCCGAGCCATTCGACTTCACTTCTAGCTTGCTTCGTGTTTGGTCATCACAAAACTACTCCCTCTTTGATTCTTTAGTTGTGAATGTTACTAACTTCATCATCTCGTGATTTATTAGTAGCATATCTGATTTCGTGGTCTAGATATATGTAAAGTTTATGGTGGTTTTTTTATTATTATTTGTGCAACATTTGAACTCAAAGTCACTTGATGATAAGGTTAAATTAGTTCATCAAAACTAGTATACACCTTTTTGTGCTAGTATTCATATCACATTTCATGGTTTATGTATCTAGAGAGCAATAGAGGATTTTAAGGTGTTCTTTTATAATCTGATTTGTATGTTTAGAAACTGAGAAATTTATGGAAGTTTACAAATTAAAAATCGATATATAGAGAGTAGATGGCAGCTGCTTCTGATTCCTCGGCCTCTCATCGGGTTCAAAAACGAATGAGGCCAGACCTTCCTTTCATTGCTTGGGGCGAGTGTCAGCGGAATATTATGAAGGAGTACCGAGTGAAGAAAGAGTGTCCCAACAAGGGTCGTATCTTCTACAAGTGTCTGGATCGCAATTTGGGTTATTTTATTACATAAGATGGTTATGGTTAATTTATACCTATTTTCTTGATTTCGATTAAAGTTCTTATTTAAATATATGTTCTAATTTTAGTGGGATGGCACTGGATGTCAAGGTTAGTACTAGAAGGAAGATTATGTTGAGCACGTGAGCCAGCAGAAGAAGACCATCAATGCTGAACAGATGAATGATCTCTCTGTTTTAGTTGCCTTTGATCGTGAAATCATTTTGCTGCTGAAGTTCATTTTAGGTTTACTTTGTATAATGCTAGTTGCAAGCATTTACATTGTAGCAAGACTTTATTAAATTTAGTAGACTTTTGGTCTCATGCAAGTAGTGTATCTTAACAAGTTATTATATAATGATGTTTTCATATATTATGTCATGTAACTACACATGAAAGCATGGTATTGGATGTATAACATTGATCGTTGCTCCTAGGAGTTCATTGATGGTGTGCATTGTTTTCTTACGTGTGGCCGATGCAAAAAAGAGGAATGGTTTCGTGTGTTGTCCATGTGTCGTATGTAAGAATTTGACGGAATATGCTAGTGCAAGGACTCTACATGCACATTTGTTTAAGTCGGGTTTCATACCAAACTATAACTGTTGGACTAAGCATGGAGAAAACGTGGTTATGATAGAAGAAGATGAAGAACAATTGGACCATGATGATATTATTGTTGAATATGGTTCCTTTTTAAATGATACTCCATTGCAAAAACATGAAGAAGAGGTGGCCGTAGAAGATGAGCTCATGGATGATCTTGGTGATGCCATTCGTGATGCACAGAGAGAATGCGGAAGTAAAAAGGAGAAGATCAAGTTTCATCTCATGCTAGATGATCACAATAAATTGCTATACCCGACCGCCGAAGAGGGGCAAAAAAGTTGGGTACAACACTAGAATTGCTGCAATAGAAGGCAAAGAATGGTGTATCCGACAAGGCATTTGGGCAATCCTCAAGATCCAAAAAAAGATGCTTGTGAAGCCAAATGAATTGCCTACCACTATAAATAAAGCAAAACAGGTTATCTACCATTTGGGATTAGAAATCCAAAAGATACATGCATGTCCAAATGACTACATCCTGTACCGTGGCAAGGACTGCGAGAATTTAGATGAATGCCTGTTGACGGTAGATAAGTACTCTTTTTAACCATCAACATAGGATGAGAAAGGACTAAAATTAGAATATCATCTAGTTATAGGGGCTATCACTAACAGAATTCCACAAGTTTTGGTGATTGTTTATTTCTGCAGGGGGAGTATCGAAATAAGAACAAAAGGACGTCCACATCTCAGATTTACATAGAGAGAATACGTGAACATCAACTCAAAAATACTCTAGAAGACACGAGAAGGTGACCCTGCAAAGTGGGGGCCCCTGGCAGCCAGCCAGGGGCGGGCGCCCCACCTGGCAGGGGCGGCCGCTCGAGGCCTGTAGCCAATCAGCTGCCACCTCGCGGATCCTGCCTCCACTGTCTTTGAGGAGTAATCTTGACCGTATGTTTAAGTCTGTTTGATCCGAGAGCTGTGTTGCTTCCTAGGGGGCTATAAATATAACCCTGACCCCTTGGAGAGGAGGAATTCATTATTCTCTAAAGAATTCAAAATTAGATAGAGAGGGGTCCCTCGAATGGATCTATCTCTTTAGGGTTCTTAGCCACCATCTCAATTAGATCTCTATAGTTCTATAGCATAGCTACATAGGAATAGATTTAGAAGGAGTCAAGCCTAGCTTGGAGTCCGGATCTATCTTCGTTCTTGGTAAACTCTTATTCTTCTTTGTGATATTTATATTAGTTCTTGCTACTATGAATATGACTTTGATCTATCTGATTA
The DNA here is from genome assembly GCF_000003195.3 of Sorghum bicolor. Classification (NCBI taxonomy): domain Eukaryota; kingdom Viridiplantae; phylum Streptophyta; class Magnoliopsida; order Poales; family Poaceae; genus Sorghum; species Sorghum bicolor. The sequence goes on along the minus strand of NC_012870.2, from coordinate 48,850,634 downwards.
TGTCACACCCATATTTTAAGAACAAAATAGGATGCATAAAAGACTCATGTGCCCTGTTGATGGTCCTTAAGTATCAAATTTAATTATCAAATAAACAAAGAAAAGGATCCAAATGAAATCAACATCTAGACTTAGGGTTTTATCTGACAGAATTCCATGAGTTTTGGTGTTTGTCTATTTCTACGGGGGGTTATCAGGAAATACGGAAGAAAGGCCCACACGTCGGGATTACATAGAGATATTAACGTACCGCGCAATTATCTTACATCTAGAAGACTCCAGAAGCCACGAGACCGAAGCGGAGACGAAACGGGGCCAGAGGCAGGGCGGCCGCCCTGTTCCCCTGGGCGCCCGCCCCCTCCCTGAGTCCAATCGGGACTCTGCTTCGTGGGAGATCTCCACCGACCTAAAGGATGAACCTAAACCATACAATCTATGTCGGTTTGATCCAACGGCCCATATTCACTTGAAGGGACTATAAAACCAGACCCCCTGGCCCCTAGAGGAGAGAGCCTCTCAACCCTAATTCATTATTCTCAAGGGAGGAAGAAGCCTCTGATCAAGATTAGAGCCACCACATCAATTAGACATCTAGATTAGCATAGCTACATAGGATTAGAACTAGAAGGAGTCAATCTTCGATTGGTTTCCGGATCTGTCAAGAGGATTCTTGGTAATTCTCTAATTGTGCTTCTAATTGTTCTTCTAATTATCTTTGTTCTTCAATATTATGAATATGACTTTGTTCTACTTCAATATATTGCTTATGACTTTGCTCTACTTGCTTATATTCAAGATTATATTGTTCTTAGTTTATCATAGTTATGTACTTGGCTTAGTTAGATTGGATCTATATACATGCTTAGGATCGTATAGCGTTTATCCATCAGATCCATGGGTAAATGATAGATATTGTGTAGGCGTGGTGCTTATACCGTATTTATCTGCGATTGTACCCAATATGCCAGATCGTGGGGTAGTTCGTGATAGTGACAGCTTCATTGATTCTTATATAGTCCCCCTCTCGTGTATTGGGCTGGCAGAGCAACATTATTACAGGCGAGTGATTGCTATGTTTCTCATTTACCTTGCTAATATCACTATGCATGGGCGTAGTCTTGTCTCACAATGATTGCTAAGTATGCTTGCACTAAATATGATAATGCTAGACTATATAGTTGAGAATAACTTAGGGAATATTCTTGTAGTTCCATGCTAATGACTTTCTAGAGTATCTAATTGAGGTGCTTATCATATTTATTATGTGGCTGATCAGATTAATTATCTTTGTCACTATTCATTATTTCATATATCTTTTATGTGACACTTATCCCTGTATGAAGAGTTAGATAAATGTTCTCAATTACATATGCAATGATAGATGCTCAATCTCATATTCTATTCTGTAATCAATATTGATGATTGCTAATCTCTTCCCAGTGGTAAAAATATAAATAACGATACCTGGAATACTTCCCGGTTAAAATGCTGCATCGGTATTAATCTGTGCACTTGCAGATCCCATTCATTATTTATTTAGAAGAGCAATTGCATATTTCAATACCGCGTCTCTCATGTCATGCTGGGGATGACAACTTGGCTTAAGTGGTGTGAGGGATAGGTTTGGCATTTTTGGCACCGTTACTAGATTTAGAGAACTTAGTCTACTTTTGGTAATGATGTTAAGAATACCCAACATGCCCCAGAAACAGTCACACACATAAGTAGACAAATCTCAAATGTACCATTGCAGTGTTTATTACATAGCGGAATATAATATATCACATAGTCTCATACAAAAATGATAGCATAAAGTAAACAACGCTCTCGACGGAAGCTCCACATAGGGACACTGTTGACTGGTTGACTCCAAACCTAATACTCATAGCGATAGTCCTCATTCCAATCATCATCATTAGCATAATCTGGGGTGTTGGGCAATTGCAAGAGTGAGCACATATCGTACTCAACAAGTATAACAAGGGGTTCATGAGGCTCAAATAGCTGACACTGGTTTGACTGCATTTAGCTTTTAAAGGTAGATAGCAGGTGTATAATTAAATAGCAAATGTCAAGGTAACATAAATAATTCATTAATCACATGATCAAGTGTAAGCATAATTAATCTCATAGCATAAACGATAATCAAATGAACATAACAACTTAACAAGCTCATCGTCGTCGCAGCAAGAACCCCCAAGGCCGCTCATAACCGTGAGCACGGCTAGTATACCAGTTTTACACTCTGCAGAGGTTGTATATCTTTACCCATGAGTCATGATTTACCCTTTCACTCGAGGTCGCGAGCCTCTTAACCCACTTCCAAGGAAGGTCGGCAGGGATCACTATGAAGCCTTTCAAAAGTTCGTCTAACATGTTAGGGCCGCAAGGTTTCATTTGCACGCAGATATAGAGCCCCCCTTCTGATGGCACAATGACTCGCAGCCTATACACATATAGACAGAGGCCACACTATACCCAAAACGGTTCAGCCCCTCCGCCCTTTCGGGTAACCTCTAACAAGCTAGAAAAGGTCTTCATACTGAGCTAAAGCCAGAGCCATTATAGCCCTCATGGTTGCACTGTTGTCCCGATGATCACTTACAGACAAGATCTCATATAGTTATTTGTCATCTTTTAACGTTCATTGCATAGCTATTAATCATCTTACAAGATCATGGATTATATCAAGCACTAGCACATCTACACCAAATGCATATCAAGTAGGTAACAAGGAATCCAGGTAAGAATCATCTATGATTTTGCTAAGGTCGACAAGGTGATAGCATGCATATGACATATATGTGTAGTTATAAGTGAATAGGTAACAAGGATGATCCCAAGTTATACTTGCCTTGATGAAAGCTCTCCTGAGCCTGCTGGTCTTCAAAAGCTTGGTCTTGATCACCAACGTACGGCTCACCGTCTATTCCCAAACATCAATCAACAACACGCAATCCAATGTAGACAATCATACACAAAGCAAACAAGCTATAATTAGAACATTACACCAACAGTGAGAAATCAAAGGTAAAAGTTTATGAAAATATTCTACGCAGCGCTACAATCACACAAACGTAAAGTTCACGAAAAATGGAATTAAAACGGAGAAGTTATGCATTTTCCAAGATTTCCTATAGAGAAATAATTAATTAAATAGTTCCAGGAAATTAAAAAGTTTCAAAACAGTAAACTAATACTTCTAACATGTAGAGCTCGTAAATACGAATCTAACGAAATTTGAATGGACAAAAACGGAGTTAAAATGAATATGTTATGACCAAAACAAAACCAATGGCAAAACTGTAATTTCTGGAAAGCGCATTTGAACTCAGCCGGCTAGAAATACGTTTTCAAAGTTGGAAAACACGTTTTACTCAGGCGCCTTGGGACTGCGGGTTGAATACTCAGTTATCCAGGGACTCTTTCGCAAAACTGCAAGTGAAGGGGTATCCTTGTTTCTTGGCCCTTGATCTTGAAGTGGACGGCTCGGGCACGTCTGGGGCGCCAGCCGGCGGCGGCCGGTCGCTAGGGAGACCTCCGGCGCGGCGGCGCCATTGCTGCCGCTTCGGAGCTCGCTGTCGACCTCGGCTTTCGCGAAATCCAGCACCAAACGTCGATTCAAGGGCACCGGGAGATGGAGAAAAGCATCGCAAGCTCACCTAGAGGGTTGGTTCGGCCAGAGAAGGAGCAGAGATGGCTGCATACGCGCCGGGGCGGAGAAAATCGCCGGCGAGATCCAAAACAACAAGATAAGCTGCTAGGGCTAGGTTTCTGCGGCGCGGTTGGAAAGGAACGGAGTGCGGGCGATGCTTGAGATTATATAGGGGTCGGTTTTCACGTTTGGCAAGGAATCGCGAATCCCGGGATTGAATTCGGCCGACGACGTCGTGTCCCGTTCGGACTCAAGAAGGAAGAAGGAGATGGTCGCTGACATGCGGGCCCCGGCCGTCAGCCATAGAGAGGCAGAGCAAGGAGAGGAGAAAGGCGCGTGCAGGCCGGCCTGGCGCTTGGTGGGCCGCGCTAGCGGGCCGGGGAAGGAGGAGGCGCGGGGGGGGGTTGTTAGCTGGGCTGTGGCCTGGTTCCAGGGAGCTGTCTCCCCTTTTTCTTTTTTTATTTTTTTTTCTTTTTCAATTCTTTTTTCCCAAAAGAGTTTTTGAGCAAGAACAATTAAAACAAAAACAGAACAACAGCACAAAAACAATTATTCTCCAGCATGAATGCACAATCAAGTTTCTAAACTTATAATGAATTTTAATTTTGAAAAAAATATTTTATTTACTAGGTTAAATGCCCACAAAAATTGCTTAAATAATTCTCATTAAATCCTATTAATTCAAAAGAAAATTTTTGGGTGTTACAAGTTCTACCCCCTTAAAAGAATCTCGTCCTCGAGATTGAGCAGTGCAAAAACAAACCACTATGGTTGTGACCCTCACCAATCATTCCCTCTTTACCAAGTTGATTCTGCTTGTGGATACCAATTCCGTTGCACCAGCAAATTCAATGTCTCTAGTCAAGTAACATACCTGGTAACTTATCTGAAAATTTATTCCCTACACAGTCCTGAAGATCAACACCATCACCCAGCCGATTCACTGTAGCTGTGGGTGGAGTCTGCACTGCTACATCCACCCTGATTCTCTCTCCCTTGGGTGTTGTCACAACTACTACTTTCTCTTTGCACTTAATTTCCGTAGCATATTTCTTCATCCAATCCAAACCCAATATCACATCTATGCTGAGGTTCTCATAACCATGGGACTAACCGGGAAATCTACCCCCCTTAAAGAAAGACTTACTGAGGGGCAACAAAAAGAAACGGATATAGTCCCTCCCTGTGAGTTTACGAGCATGGGGGTTTTCATGGCAACTAGTGGAATGCTACGAACTCTAACAAATGCTTGTGATATGAATGTATGCGAAGCTCCAGAATCAAATAAAACTGTAGCGGGAATAGAGTTGATACTGAACGTACCCATCATAATTTCTGGTCTCTCCTGTACTGTCTCGGCAGCCACGTGGTTCACCTTTGCTCCATGAGAATTAGACTTTTGATTATTTTTCTGCTGGTGGAATCTCTCCGGGCAATCATATGACATATGACCTTCTTTTCCACAGTGAAAACATCTAGTAGGGGTATTGGGAGCACTTCTCTTCATAGAGGTGGCATTTGAATTTCCTGAGCGGGAAGTCTGCTGTCCACTCTGTTGTTGGTTAGGATTACGCTGAGATTGTCAGTTGCGATCCCATTGACTAACTGGTCCCTGGAAGCTCTGTTGATCGCTCTGTTGAGAATTGAAACGTTGGCGGTTGTTGCCTCCAGACCCTTGTCTAGCATCCTCCTCTTCTTATCCTGACCTTTGCGCATGTTATCCAACACAATGGCATGGTTCACCAGAGCCTGGAAGGTACGGTAGGTATTTCCAGCCAGTTGCAATCGGAGTTCATAGTAAAGGCCTTTCATGAAGAGACGTTGTTTGTCAGCATCTTCACTAACTTCGTTTGGGGCATAGCGAGTCAACTGCTCAAACATGTCATGATACTCAGCCACAGACATGGAACCCATCCTGAGAGATCTAAATTCTTCCTGCTTAAGCTCCATCATTCCCTCATTGATGTGTCGTGCTCGGAAGTCTCTGCAAAATTCTAACCAAGTGACACGAGGAGCATTGTTGGGACGAGCAGCTTGATATGACTCCCACCAGGTCTGAGCTGCTCCCTGAAGTTGTCCAGAAGCATACAACACCTTCTCTAAGTCATTGCACTGTGCCATGCTCAGTTGCCTCTCCACCGCACGTAGCCAATCATCTGCCTCCATAGGATCAGCTGAATGTGTAAATACCAGAGGTCTTCCCTTCATAAATTTGCCACGCTTATCTCTCACATGAACAGGTGGTGGTGGTGGTGGAGGTTGCTCTTGTAGGTGCTGCATGAAAACGTGCATCATCTCATTCTGAGTCTGCATGAGCTCTTCCACAGTAATTGGGTCATTACCACCATTGCCACGGCCTCTGCCTCTGCCTCTTCCTCTTGCTGCCATCTGCATTCCGAGGTATAAAAACATATCTCAGTAATATCCAACATGATAAATACAAGAGATCGTTGAATCTGAAGTTTTCTGGGCGACATCCAACATTAGCAGTTCAGAAAGTCAGTCATATCTCGAGTTCTAGAATTCAAAAGGATACATTCTGCACACCGTTGGAAAAATAAAGAAATTATCTACAACTTTCATTCATATCGTATTAACAGATTCTGTCGCTGAATTAGTCAAAACTGGGCCTAACCAAAACTGTTCCAGAATTCCATACTGCGCAGAAACCTCAACTTTAAATAGTCATAACTCACAGCTCATAATACATAATATGGTCATTCTTACGGCATTGGAAAGATATGGAAGTCTACTTGTTCCTAGAAAATTTGATGAACATTGCACGAACAGATTTTGAGATGTACCAGTTTATTGCAGACTGCTCCATAGATCAGCAAGAGACATAAACAGAATTTTAACCAAACCCAACTATTTAGTTCATTAATCCTTATGCCTTAGGCCTATAGACTAAATAAAATTGTAGAGAAAATCCACAATATCATTACACTCATTACAAAGATCCAAATCAAGCATAAGCATAATAACAAACCAAACCAAGCATCAAAAATTCACACTTCAAGCATTGACTCAACTTGCGGTACTAACGTTGTCTTCCTATTAAGGGTAAAGATCCTATAACTCCTATTTCAAAGACGTTAGAAGGTGGTAAGAAAAGATCTAAAAGCATATTCAAAGCAAGAAGTGGGGATGAGAACAAGTCTTTAAAATAAGCAACAAGGTGAAGATGAATAGGATATAGTGTAGAAGAAATGATCAAGGTTTATAGAGCAAGGATTTTATAGCAATTTCAAAACCTTAAGACGGCCAAAAGCTTTGATACCAATTTGTCACAACCATATTTTAAGAACAAAATAGGATGCATAAAAGACTCATATGTGCCCCAGAAACAGTCGCACACATAAGTAGACAAATCTCAAATGTACCATTGCAGTGATTATTACATAGCGGAATATAATATATCACATAGTCTCATACAAAAATGATAGCACAAAGTAAACAACGCTCTCGACGGAAGCTCCACACAGGGACACTATTGACTAGTTGACTCCAAACCTAATACTCATAGCGATAGTCCTCATTCCAATCATCATCATTAGCATAACCTGGGGTGTTGGGCAATTGCAAGAGTGAGCACATATCGTACTCAACAAGTATAACCAGGGGTTTATGAGGCTCAAATAGCTGACACTGGTTTGACTGCATTTAGCTTTTAATGGTAGATAGCAGGTGTATAATTAAATAGCAAATGTCAAGGTAGCATAAATAATTCATTAATCACATGATCAAGTGTAAGCATAATTAGTCTCATAGCATAAACGATAATAAAATGAACATAACAACTTAATAAGCTCATCGTCGTCGCAGCAAGAACCCCCAAGGCCGCTCATAACCGTGAGCACGGCTAGTATACCAGTTTTACACTCTGCAGAGGTTGTACATCTTTACCCATGAGTCATGATTTACCCTTTCGCTCGAGGTCGCGAGCCTCTTAACCTACTTCCAAGGAAGGTCGGCAGGGATCACTATGAAGCCTTTCAAAAGTTCGTCTAACATGTTAGGGCCGCAAGGTTTCCTTTGCGCGCAGATATAGAGCCCCCCTTCCAATGGCACAATGACTCGCAGCCTATACACATACAGACAGAGGCCACACTATACCCAAAACGGTTCAGCCCCTCCGCCCTTTTGGGTAACCTCTAACAAGCTAGAAAAGGTCTTCATACTGAGCTAAAGCCAGAGCCATTATAGCCCTCATGGTTGCACTGTTGTCCCGGTGATCACTTACAGACAAGATCTCATAAAGTTATTTGTCATCTTTTAACGTTCATTGCATAGCTATTAATCATCTTACAAGATCATGGATTATATCAAGCACTAGCACATCTACACCAAATGCATATCAAGTAGGTAACAAGGAAACCAGGTGTCAATCATCTATGATTTTGCTAAGGTCGACAAGGTGATAGCATGCATATGACATATATGTGTAGTTATAAGTGAATAGGTAACAAGGATGATCCCAAGTTATACTTGCCTTGATCAAAGCTCTCCTGAGCCTGCTGGTCTTCAAAAGCTTGGTCTTGATCACCAACGTACGGCTCACCGTCTATTCCCAAACATCAATCAACAACACGCAATCCAATGTAGACAATCATACACAAAGCAAACAAGCTATAATTAGAAGATTACAGCAACAATGAGAAATCAAAGGTAAAAGTTTATGAAAATATTCTACGCAGCGCTATGATCACACAAACGTAAAGTTCACGAAAATTGGAATTAAAACGGAGAAGTTATGCATTTTCCAAGATTTCCTATAGAGAAATAATTAATTAAATAGTACCAGGAAATTAAAAAGTTTCAAAATAGTAAACTAATACTTCTAACATGTAGAGCTCGTAAATATGAATCTAACAAAATTTGAATGGACAAAAACGGAGTTAAAATGAATATGTTATGACCAAAACAAAACCAATGGCAAACTATTTCTCGAGAGCGCATTTGAACTCAGCCGGCCAGAAATACGTTTTCAAAGTTGGAAAACACGTTTTACTCAGGCGTCTTGGGACTGCGGGTTGAATACTTAGTTATCTAGGGACTCTTTAGCAAAACTACAAGTGAAGGGGTATCCTTGTTTCTGGGCCCTTGATCTTGATCTGGACGGCTCGGGCGCGTCTGGGGCGCCAGTCGGCGGCGGCCGGCCGCTAGGGAGACCTCCGGCGCGGCGGCGCCATTGCTGCCGCCTCGGAGCTCGCCGTCGACCTCGGCTTTCGCAAAATCTAGCACCAAACGCCGATTCAAGGGCACCGGGAGATGGAGAAAAGCGTCGCGAGCTCACCTAGAGGGTTGGTTCCGCCAGAGAAGGAGCAGAGATGGCTGCACACGCGCCGGGGCGGAGAAAATCGCCGGCGAGATCCAGAATAGCGAGATAAGCTGCTAGGGCTGGGTTTCTGCGGCGCGGTTGGAAAGGAACGGAGTGCGGGCGATGCTAGAGATTATATAGGGGTCGGTTTTCACGTTTGGCAAGGAATCGTGAATCCCGGGATTGAATTCGGCCGGCGGCGTCGTGTCCCATTCGAACTCAAGAAGGAAGAAGGAGACGGTCGCTGACATGCAGGCCCCGACCGTCAGCCACCGAGAGGCAGACCAAGGAGAGGAGAAAGGCGCGCCCAGCCCGCCCTGGCGCTTGGTGGGCCGCGCAAGCGGCCCGGGAAAGGAGGAGGCTCGGGGGGGGGGGGGTTTAGCTGGGCTGCGGCCTGGTTCCTGGGAGCTGTCTCCCCTTTTTCTTTTTTTATTTTTTTTTTATTTTTCAATTCTTTTTTTCCAAAAGAGCTTTTGAGCAAGAACAATTAAAACAAAAATAGAACAACAGACAAAAACAATTATTCTCTAGCATGAATGCACAATCAAGTTTCTAAACTTATAATGAATTTTAATTTTGACAAAAATATATTATTTATTAGGTTAAATGCCCACAAAAATTGCTTAAATAATTATCATTAAATCCTATTAATTCAAAAGAAAATTTTTGGGTGTTACAGATTATATTAGAATTGACTTTATTTTTTTTGCTTATGTTCTCAATTATAATGCTAATAGTCTACTTTGATTATATGCTTAGCGTAGTTAGATTATAATTATGTTTATACATAGGATCGTATAGTGCTTACTCATTAGCCTGTTGGATAGGTGGTAGATATTGTGTAGGCGAGGTGCCTTGATCGTATTTATTTGCGATTACCACTAAAAGTCCGGAGCCTGAGGTAGTAGATCGCAGGGGAGACAGTCCTATTGAGTCCTTTGTAGTCCTCCTCCTGATTATAAGGCTTGTAGAGCACCATTATTACAGGGAAGTGATTGCTATGTTCATGATCTTTCTTGCTAATATCACTATGCATAGATATAACTTTTTCTTACGATGATGCGAGGTGTAATTACACTAATCAATGTATGCTTTGACAGTATAGTTAGAATACTTAGGGTTTATTCTTGGAGATTGTCCTAGTTAATGCTAGTGTTATAGACTTAGAGTAATCTATTGAGATGATTATCATATTGATATATGGCTATGTACTCTTATTTATCTTATGTCACTTATTATTCATATTTATATTATTTATCTTATGTGACACCTACACTGCATGAGATATAGATAAAGACATGGTTAAGATCTCCATTACTACATGCAGTGTTCATTGCTCATTATCCATTGCAAGTCCCTTCTCAGTGGTAAAAATATAAATAATGATACCTGGATTACTCCCAGTTAAAATGCTACATCGATATTATATGTGCGCTTGTGGATCTTTTATTTATTATTTATTCCTAGAAAAGCATATAGATTTAATACGAGCACTTATGTATCATGCTGGGGATGATAACCTAGCTTAAGTGAGGTAAAGTAATTTTGATGTTGTTGCTAGGGATAGGTTTAAAAGTCTATTTATAGTAATTGCGTTAAGAAGTGTCATTAAGCATTTATGGCGTCGTTGCCAGGGAAAGTGAAAGCATTAAAGGATAATGAGCATCACTGCATCCACTCATTGATTGGGCTCCATCCATCCTTCTCACTCATGCAGACTTACCCTTGTCTTTTGTCTATTTTGTGTATTATATGCAGGGTAATGTTTGAACATGTTTGATCTCCCAGATAATTTCGTTGATAATCTAGAAACATTGATTAGGAAGACAAATGCTAAGTCAATAAGAAGGAATCAATCAATATCATCATCTCAGCTTACCGATCCTCCTGAGTCAGAAGATCAACCTGCTTTTCAAAGTTTGACACCAGAGCTTGAAGTCATGGCCGACAAGTCACTTTGTGAGTTCTCAGCTCCTACTACTACCAACATCTGTACTGGACCAGCTATGGTCATTAATGGGTCATTTAAGCTCAAGCCTGCGCTGATCAACATGGTACAAGCAAGCCCATTCTATGGGAAGGCCCATGAAGATGCTAGTGCTCGTCTCCAACACTTCTTGGAGATCTGCAGCACTCACTATCAAGGACGTCCCTAGAGATGCTATACTACTTTTACTTTTCCGATTCTCAATCTTGGGGATGTGAAGCAGTGGTTCTACGCCAACAAGGAGAAGAATACTATGTGGGCACTATGTTCCACCAATTTCCTAGCGAAATTCTTTCCCATAGGCAAGACTAATGCTCTTCATGGGAAGATATCAAGCTTTTAGCAACAACATGATGAGACAGTCCCAGAAGCTTGGGAGTGCTCTCAAGACTATATACTCAAATGTCCTCGTCATGGGATAGAGAATTGGCTGCTTATGCAAACATTCTATCATGGGCTCAGCAAGAGCACTCATGAAACCATGGATGTTGCTGCTGGTGGAGTATTCTTATCACTTACCATTAATCAAGCCATTGCTCTTGTGGAAAACATTGCCTCCAACCAAAGTTGGAGTGAAGAAAGAACTCAAACCCGCAAGAGAGGGGGAGGAATGCACCATCTCAAGGAGGTAGACATGCTAGCTGCCAAGATGGACCTACTGATGAAAAGGCTTGATGAGAGAACTGTTGAGAAGAAGGAAGTCATGCACATTCATGATTCAGGCATGACTTGTGTAGAGTTTGGAGAAACTAGGCATATAGGTACCAACCGCCTATAGCTAATGAAGGATGTGAAGTACATCAACAACAACAACTACTACTACTAACGTCCTCTATAGAATCAAGTTTGAAACCAGCAACAACAGCCTAACTACTCAGATAATTACCATGGTAATAATTCTTACAATAATACTAATCAACCACCTTTAATAGAGTTAGTACTTAATCAGGGCAAGTTAATGGATAGCCTATCTAAGAAGCTAGCATCTAATGATAAAAATTTAGAAGCAATTAATATTAGAATGAAACATTTTTCCAATGCCACCAATGACCAAGGTAAGATTCCTGGACAACCAGGGGAATTAGATACTACAAATCTTGTAGACATCTTTAATGTAGGAAGCTACTAGAGTGATCCTCCGAGAGGAACATGGATTGACTCGTCTCTGCCAACCAAGAAAGGCGATCTAGGGAGACCATTTATTTCAATCTCCATTGGAAGTACAAACTTCGACAAGGCAAATATGTGACTTCAGTGTAAGCATCAACATCATGCCTAAGGAGATATTCGAAAAACTTTTCGATTATCCTTTATCACACACAACCTTGTGTTTGCAGATTGTAGATTAGTCACTCTGCTACCCCATGGGAATCCTGAAGAACATCTGTGTATGAGTAGGCAACTAGTACGTACCTATAGACTTCACAGTAGTAAACACATGCACTAATGAGAGGTCACCTATCATTTTGGGGTGACCATTCTTGAACACTACGGAAGCCATTATCTGCACTAGCAATGCCAAGATTACTTTCAACATTGAGGGCAACACTGAAGCCTTTTCTTTCAAGAATAGGACATTGTCATTCCCTGCACAAAAGGAAACAATCGATGGTAGAAACAAGAGTAACACCAAGAACAAGGCCAAGATCAAGAACTAGGGCAAACAGAATGACCAGAAGACGGAGACAACAAGGATGGTCACTACAGTCCATAGGGAGTATGACTACCTATTGAAGTCTCCACATCTGATCAAGAAGGATGACCCAAGTGTCCCAACTATCCTATGCTCCATCAACAAATGTTACTTCTACAACACTATCTATGACACCGGATCAGGCATGAACATAATGGCCAAGGTAATGTATGAATTTCTATATGGTACTATGCCTATGGATCCCACCTATGCGCAGCTGTAGTTGGCAGACCAGTCCTTTCACATTGTGGAAGGGATAGCCAAAGACATCCCTATCTAGATTGACGACCACTATGTCCCCACCAACTTTCTAGTCATCGACATGGGAGAACATGAATGTGATCCACCCATCATCCTAGGAAGAACGTTCCTCAACACTACCAAGGCCATCATATACATTAGAATAGGGGAGATCCATTTCCGATTCTCCTCAGAAAAGGTATGCCATCATTTTAATAGCAATTGTTTAATTGACGTGGAGCCCAAGAAGAATAGGTCAAGGAGAAGGCAACGTACCGACCACTAGAAGAAGTAGAATGTTGTAGACGGATGGACTGACTATGAAGGAGAGTTTCAAGATTCAAAGATCGATACCCTAACGAGGAGAACGCCATCAAAGAGGATGTACCAGCAGAAGAAGAGATAGTTATTCCAGACACTCTCTCCTACAAGTCACCATCACCTACAGGGCAGGTATGGAAACCAAACATAAAATCAGAATTAAATCCTGCATAGGACAAAGCGCTCGTGGAAAACATTGCTCGATCATTGAGCAAACAAGAAGGTCCTGTTCAGAGGTCTTAAAGTCACCGAACGCCGCGCCAAGAGGTAACTTGTTATTTATCTACAATTTTCTTCTAGCATATTTATTTTTTAACTGCATTAGTAGTTGCATCTTTATTATTTCTACATTAGAAATGAAATTAAATATGTATTACATTACTCTAGAAAAATTCTAAGCCCCATGTATTTAATATGTGATGCAATAGCTCACATACTTATGTACTGTGGAGGCACAAAAATAAATTTTAGCATAAATTTATTTTCCTATCTGCATACTATAAATAAGAAAAGCATAAAAATATATTGATCCTACTAAAACATAAATGATTATAAGAAAGTTCTAGACTCCTAAAGCTTAGAGGTTTATTACTAACGCATAACCAGTTCCACAAGCTTTGTTGTTTATTTGAGCTTCACAGGCTTTAAAGGATGAAATATAACTAACACGTAGAAGGACATCCTGTCCCCTGTCGAAGTATTGTTCAGAGTAGGCAAGTGTTGTTTCTAATAGTAAGTGCCCATGACACTCTAGGAGAATCAGTACGCCTTCACTGGCGATCAGCAACCTCAGCAGACTATGTCAACGTCTAGCCTGGGGGAGAGCAACCCCCGTATACCGAGCTAAGTATCCCTAACTTATTTATTTATTCCTAGTGCATTTATGATAAGATAAAAAGATGAATAATCCTAGAAACCCAATAAATATTTTATCTTTCATAATTAGTCTTTGCTAGTTAAGGAGAGCTCTTAAATAATCTGTTAAAATGAACCTCTATAATAAACTCTTATATGGAGATGATGAATAGTTGCTCTGCCGTAATTCCTTGCAAGTACCTAGTTTTCAACTTGTACTCTTCAGAGTTTTAGACACAACTATTTAGACTTAAGGTTTTGCTCTGAGCCTAAAATTTGTGGGTAGCAAATGCTTGAATTAAGTCTATGTAGTTGACAGATATGATATGGGAAGATTTTGAACTGCTGTCCATCTTGTTCTTAGAGATGCTAGGGTTCTAGAGAATTTATCATTAAAAATCTTAAATTGTTGCATGATGAGTTCCTGTATGATGAGAGTTTATAATTCCTACCACAACCAAATATACATGCTTACTAGATTAGGAAAGCCATCCACTTCTATACACTGCTTGTAGGCATTGCATGTAGTTAAGCTGTGTTGACCCTTAGGAATTAGTCATGCAGTTAAACTGAATATTATGTGCTCTCTATCCATTGATCTATGCAGCTTCTGTCCTCAGAAGTACGCCCCCATTCATAATTGACTACGATACATTTACTATGTGCTACTTCTGTTCCTAGAAGTACCACTCACATATATACACACTCCATGCATCTTGTCTTATTTCTATCCTAGAAACATGCACCTATGCTGCTACCCACCCTAGGAGTATGCATTCCTCTATTCACATGCATACACTTCATTCATTCAGAAAATATTCTACTCCTACACTAGGAGTAATCGCCAAAAATATATGTCCCCATTCTATCCTTTTCCCATTATCCAATAAAGCTCCAGTTACTTTATTTAATACTCCCAACTAGTACAGTTCTATCAAGAGGCTTTGCTGTTCTAAAAAAGAGAGAGAAGAAGAGGACAAATGTCCCAAGAAAGAAAGAAAAATAATAACAAATGAGCAACTCAAGTACTCTCCAAGTTTCTAGAATTTCAGATAGGGAGGCTAATATCCCCAAGGAGCAAATGTAGAATTAGATCTCCAACATCATCATCATTGCCCCTCATAATCATTATTATCACTCATATTACTCATTGCATTCCCCTCATCCACATGCACATATGATTTGATTATATGACTAGTTTCTTTGGATCCACAGTTTAACTATACAACATATGTTTGCAAGTATGTTTGAGCTTTCTCCCCCACCTATGAGCTCCACATAAGCCTATTAGATGTAGGGTGAGAGAGAAAGAAGGCATAATGCCACTATGCCTTAATTCCACAAATACCACATATTCTGAGAGTAGAGAGAAGGCATATACCATTCATGCCTTGGTAAGGATCCAGAAATACCACAAATGAGAGACATGAAAGGGTCATACTAGGAAACTATGAGTTTTATTTGAAAAATCATGCAAAAACTCTAGAATAATAGTTGATCAAAGGGCAAGAACCGTAGTGCTGTACTTGACTGTTCTATCTTTCAGCTGCTCAAGACCCAAGTGATGGTTACAAGCCCCATGGTGGAAGGTAATGTGAGTACGTTTTGAGTCAGAATAGTTCATTTTATTTCGGAGGAGAGTTCTTCTTTGAATGCATGTGTACTTTTGAGGCGTGAAGGATTGTAGCAACTCCTGATCCATCACTGATTTTATCTTTGCTTAGAGACGAGCACATGGTAAGCTTGGGGGAGTTGTTGACGGTAGATAACTCCTAATTTTAACCGTCAACTAGACATGAAAATGGATCTATATGCAAACATCTAGTAGATATAGGGTTATCACTAACATAATTCCATGAGTTTTGGTGATTGTCTGTTTCTGTAGGGTGTCAACTAAAAATAACCAAAGATGGTCCACATGTCAGGTTTACATAGAGAGAATACCGCAAACATCAACTCAAGAGTAATCTAGAAGTTTCGAGGAGGCTCTAAACTGAACGGAAGGCAAAATGAGTTCGGGCTCCGGGCGGACACCCTAAAGGGCAGGGGCGACCACCCCATTAAGTCCACCAATCATGGTGAACCTCGTGGATCCTACCTCCACTAACTTTGTGGATTAATCTTAAGCGCACGTTTATGTCAGTTTGATCCAAGGGCTGTGGTGCTTCCTAGAGGGTTATAAATACAAGCCTGACCCCCTGGGGAGTAGCTAATTCTAAAACCCTAATTCATATTTTTTAGAGAGAATTAGCCAAAGCGGGGTCTCTCGAATGGATCTGTCTCTTTAGGGTTTTAGTAACAAGAGAGATCGAGATAGAAGTGGAGGAAGCCTGGCCTATTGGTGTCTTCTTCTTTGTATCTGTGGGATCATGTCTCCTAACCCGAGGCTTGGTTCTAGAATCATTCGATAATTTGACTTCTAATACTAGTAAGTTATTGTTCATATTGTTCTTTGGTTTACAGGTTTACTTTATTTGCTTTGCAATTAGGAATAGAGTAATCGTTCATAGCGTAAGCGTGGTGCTTGCGCTAGGAACACTCGTAGAATCGGGGGAAGTGACAATCCCCTTAGTGTCTCTGTATTCCATGTTCCATCAGGAGGTAAGGTAGGATATATGGTGCTAGGGTCAAGCACTCTCTGAGGTGTCTATTTTCTCCAGGTACTCCCCTTAGAACAATATCGACACAGCTTACCATAGGTTAGAAGAAGACTGGCGAAGGAGTTCTCTCAACATCGCTCATATCTCACTATCTTGTCTTGCAAGCCCAGGAGTTAAGTATAGATTTGGGTTAGTCTGATGCACGCTTTCTCCTAGTGGTAAAAATATAAATAACGATACTCTAGAATATCTCTAGGGTGAAGTGCTCACCGATGTCTGTGCGCTTGCAGATTTCTCATTGTGCGTAACAAATATCAATAGTGGGGCATGCGTTCAACATGACATGAGGGCCATCAACGATCAGTCCATAATCAACACAAACAGAACCACTATGGTCGAACACCCCCATAAGGCTCTACCAGGTCTCATCTTACTTTCCAAAACTTGGTTATTTCCTATGATAACAAACATGTTGCTAAACTTTTCGTATCCACCTATATCTCACAGGTGATAGGGAATCACTCGACTTCTATCGTGCTAAGCAAGATAAGCAATGACTCCGAGCCTATACTACATAGGACAAGGTAAGTAGACTATTTCAAGGAATAATAATGCATCAATGGTATCAAGTAACTCCTATAACTTATTGCAGCAATATAACCATCATGATATATATAAATGTAAGTTAGTGGAAATAAGGGAGACTTAGAATGCTCCATGGCTTATCTTTCTCAAAGGAACTAGGACGGTGATCCAGGCACTCTTGTAGCTCCTCTTCCTCGTTTTCCCCTTCGGGAACCTCCAACACTTGGGTCTCCTCCTCCTCCTCGGGCTCAGTCACTGCCTCGTTCTCCTATGAGCCTATATGATGCGCATGCTTAAGTGAGCGGAGGTTCACGATGCTCACTATACATGATTGTGCAGATGATCCCTAGATGGTCATGACATGCTATTTATGGAGTAGGTGCATATCTCCTCTCCGGTAGAGAAGAGCTATGACACTAGGAATCACAATACTAATTCTACTAGGTACTCAACATCATCCAAGATCATGTACCCTAATTATAAATCATCTATTGCATTCTCTTCTACTGATTACTAAGACAAACTATTTAATCATTTTTAAGTTCACATAAAACAATTATTTATTCATTTACTTAATACTAGGCCTAACACAGAAACACATATTTCTATCACTCAATAAATTCCATAAAAATTATAGTAGACTTCAGAACACATATCAAGCCTACCATAAAATTTCCACTGCATTTAGGCAAGTAACATGGCCCACACAAATTTCACAAAATGCAATATTATATTTAATGAAAATTACTCTACACATGCAAAAGTGTCAAACAACAAATTTCATATTTTTCTTAAATGCTTAGTAACATAAGAAAGCCCTACAAAAATTTCCAGATTAATTGCATGTACAAATTATTTATTAAAAATCATAAACAATTATCATACAAGCATTTTATTCATCAAAAATCATTTTATACAGCAATTATTCATTTTCCCATTTTTTTCATAGAGACTATATAATCATACAAACCTACCAAAACAAGAACCATATTATTCTGACTCATATTCTATTTTCTACACATTTTCTAAGAAATTAGCATTTTCATGTATTAAATAAATCTACACAGAAAAGATATTCAAACATAGCACGCAAATACACCAAACTATAGATCTGCATTTATAGAGCATTTTCCAATCTTTAAACAGTTTCTACAAAATCATTTATTTAAAAACAAAATTCAAAACGCTTAGATCCGCTAGGTTCACACGGTGTGCAGTGCACATGTGGCCGTGCTAGGAGGCAGACGGGTGGGTCCCTAACCCCACTTGTTTGCCACACCGGTATGATCCGAGCTCCAGCGAGCCAGATGTCGCCGCCGACAATCCCGCTGGTGACCCCAAGCACCCAGGCATGCTCCCCGAGCCGTGGCGACCCCGATGCGTGCGAGGAGTTGGCCGGAGCCATCCTAGAGCCGGCTCGTCGTTGGCCATGGCAGCACGGCGACTCTGCTCGATGGTGAGCCCACACACCCCGGCCAGTAGAGCGTCAACCAAGGCGAGCATGAGCTAGGCGAAGTCAAGGCGAGTGTGGTGCGCGTGAAAGAAAGGAGAGGCATGGTGGCTCGCTAGCCACGTGAACAGCGGCGGTGTTCACGCTAGAGAGGAGAAAGACGGTGGGGAGGCCCTCACTGTGTGCCAACAAGGCCATGGCGGTGCATTCAAAGTCGAGGACGACAAAGTGGAGCGGCGGGTGGAAGGGATCGAGGAGGTGGACAGCAGGCGAGGTCGAACACTAAGGACAGAACTCAGGGCGGCAATGGCGATGGTGGTGCTGGCGAGCCTCGCAAGGTGGGGAGAGAGCAAGGGAGAAGGCGAGAGAGAGAGTGCAACTGAGAGAGGGGGATGAGGCGAGCTCGCTCGTCTGCTTTGCAGCCCCGGCCAGCCATCGGCGTTGCCACCGTGGCCGTGCATGCCCGCCACGCGGCACGGTCGGCCACCAGCGTCCACTCACACAGGGGTGGGAGCAAAGAGAGGTCGGGCCGGCTTGCGGAGTGGGCCAACATCCACGGCGCTCGGCCCACTCAGCACACTGCCCCTATCCATTTGTCCTCTTTTTTTCAATTTTCTAAATTGATTTCAAATACCTTTTTGATCATTTTTGAAAGCATTTTCAATAGTTGCCCTAAAAACAAAAGTTGTTCAAAATAAAATTCTCTATAACTTTGATTTAAGGTGCAGTCCAAGAATCCAAATGGATTTTGAATTACAAATTAAAGTTAGTTCCAGGTTTAATAAATTTATTTTGAGGAAATTTTGCGATAAATTCAAATCCCTCAAATCTAGTGCTCCAAAAATGCCACTTAATATTTCTTAATTTACCTTATACATAAAAAAACTTAATCTAGGCATCATAACATTTCTAAGCATAGCATTGTAATTATCATAATTTAAATTCACAATTAAAGGTGCACATAAAATCACATCACATAAAGTGCACATGGAATGAAATGCTCATGGTTATGGAAATGCTCATGTATGTTTATGAAGCCCTAATGCATGCTTAACACCAGGTTACAGCCCTTTCCCCTTAAAGAAATCTTGTCCCGAGATTTTGGTTACTAACCATCTTTTATGAAATTTAGGGTAGACTTTCTTTAGGTAATCCTCGGTTTCCTATGTCACATCTCTATCATCATGATGACTCCACAACACTTTATAAGTTTTTACCACCTTGTTCCTGGTCACTCGCTCCTTGGTGTCAATAATACTCACTGGTTGCTCTTTATACTCAAGGTCAGCCCCTATCTTTGCACTTCGAGGTTCAATCCTCTCTTCAGGTACTCTCAAATACTTCTTTAACTATGACACATGGAATACGGGGAAGCTTGAGCTCATCTCTTTGGGCAACTGTATCTTGTAGGACATGGGGCCTTTCCATTCTAGCACTCGATAAAGTCCTATGTACCTCGATGGAAGCTTGCTTCTGACTCTGAAGCGTTGAAACTTCTTCGTTGGGGTAACATTGAGGTAGACATAGTCACCCACTTCAAACTCAAGTGGTCTTCTTATTTTGTTGGCATAGCTCTTTTAACAAGACTGTGTTGCCTTCATATGTTGCTGAATGATTCGTACTCTCTTCTTGGCTTCCTGACAAAGTCAATACCTTACTACCTTCTTTCACCGGGTTTGACCTACTTCAACGGAGTTCTACATTTCCGTCCGTACAAAGCCTCGAATGGAGCATACTCTCTTTGTAACTATTGTCATGTGAGAACTCAAGTAAAGGTAACCACTCTTCCCATGAACCTTTGGATGATATCATGGAGGCTCTCAGCATATCCTCTAGGATTTGATTTAACCTTTCGGTCTGCCTCGACGTCTAGCGATAATATGCTATACTTCTCACTAAGCTAGTTCCCAAACTCTTGTGCATTCTCCCACAAAAATGAGATGTAAACTATGGACCTCTATCCGATATAATGTTTTTGGGAACACTAGATAGCTTGACGATTTCATCAATGTATAGGTTAGCATAATGCGGCATTCTATACACTATTTTGACTGGTAGAAAGTGAGCAGACTTTGTCAATCAATCAGTGATCACCCAAATCGAGTGGTTTCCTTTCCTTGTAGTTGGCAGTCTTGTTATAAAGTCTATACTTACTTCTTCCCATTTCCAAGCTAGAACTAACAAAGGTTGTAACAACTCTATTGGCTTCATGTGTATGGCCTTGACTCTGCAACAAGTATCACACCGGGCCACATATGCTACTATTTCTTTCTTCATTTTGGTCCACCAACAATGAGGTCTTAGATCTGGGTACCTCTTACTACTTCCTGGATGAATGGAAAGCTTTGAAAGATGTTCCTCATCCATAATTAGATTCTTCAACTCCCGGTTCTTTGGAATGACTAATCGATTTTGGAACCACAACACAACTCGTTCATCTACACAAAACTGTGTGTTTGGGTCATCCTTCATCTTTTCCCTGATGTGAAAGATACCCTTATCGGTTTTCTAGCCCTCTATGACCTGACTTTCAAGTGAGCAACTGATCTATATATGGCATAGAACATCTGGATGCATCAAGTTGAATCCATCTTCTAACAAAGGTTGTAGCAAATGACAATGTGGCATCCAGTTTAATGCGTCTACCATGACATTCGCTTTGCCTGGGTGGTAATGCACTTCTGGATTATAGTACTTAATCAACTCTAACCATCTTCGTTGTCTCATGTTCAACTCAGACTAGGTGAAAATATACTTTAAACTCTTGTGATCGGTGTAGATGTGGCATTTATTTCCAAGCAAATAATGCCTCTAGAGCTTCAGAGCATGTACTACAGCAGCAAGGAGCATGTGTAGGGTAATTAACCTTGTGTTTTCTCAACTGGCATGAAGCATACGCGATATCTTCTTGCATAAGCACACATCTCAAACCACTTTTGGACGCATCACAAAACACATCGAATGACTTCTCAATGTCAGGTTGCACTAGAATAGGAGCAGTGGTTAGTAATTTCCATAGGGTATGGAAAGCTACTTCACACTCCTCTATCCAGGCAAACTTTTGATCCTTTTGTAATAAACTAGTCATCGACTTGGCTATCTTAGAGAAGTCAGGAATAAAGCGGAGATTATACCCGACTAACCCAAGAAAACTCCAAACTTCCAAAATAGAAGTTGGGGCCTCCCAATCCATGACCTCCTCTGCCTTGATAGGATCCACTCAAATTCCTTCTTCTGATAGAATATGTCCCAAAAATGGAACCTTATTTAACCAAAACTCACATTTGCTGAACTTGGCATATAACTGAGGTTCTCACAGTCGACTCAACACTACTCTCAGGTGTTCAGCATAGTCTCGTTCATTCTCTAAATATACTTGAATGTCACCAATAAACTCTATCACAAACTTAACCAGCTCAAGCATAAAGACTAAATTCATCAGATACATAAGTATGCAGGACCATTTCTCAGCCCAAAAGACATGACAACATACTCGTACAACCCGTATTTGGTACAAAAGGCAATCTTCAGTATATCTTGCGGTCGAATATTGATTTGATGATACCTTTTGGAGAACACTTTAGCTTTTGACAAATGGTCAAACAAAATATCAATACGAGGTAAAGGATATTTGTTCTGAATTGTCATGGCATTGAGAGGTCCTTCTTTTTCACAAATAGTGCTAGACATCCCCATTCAGACGAACTCGACCAAATAAAACCCTTGTCCAATAATTACTTTAATTGTTTTTTCAATTTAGTAAGCTTGTTAGGGAGCATCTGGTATGGTCTCCTAGAGATCGGTGCCATACCAGGTACCAACTTGATGGAAAACTCAATCTCCCTATTTGGGGAAGCCTCGGTAGCTCATCTGAAAATACATCTGGAAACTCACAAACTCTAGGTATTTGAGTTAACGGAACCACTTGCATAGCACAAGAGATGCTAGCAATGTCTAGCCATCTAGCTAATAGTACTTGAAAAGTTCCCTCTCCCTGAGGATCTCTACATGAAAGCATCCTCCTTCCAGCATCTATGACTACACCCCAGTCCTTCATCCACTTCATGCCTATGATGACATCCAAGACTAAGCCTGGCATGACCATGAGGTTTACCCGAAATCTCTGTTCACTGATATCTAGGGTTGCCCCTCGAACCATTTGATTAGTCAACACACCCCTACTGAGTTATGCGGTAACCATAGCCCAACACTGTAACTAGTTGATCATGCTTTTGTGCAAATGCTTGGCTCATGAATGAATGTGATGATCCAGAATCAAACAAAACAACTACAAGATGTTGGATGACAGGAAACATACCAGCTGTCACCAGTTCTCCTTCCAAAATCTCCTCCATCAAGGTGTGATGCACATGGGCTAGATACGTAGGCTACCGATTCTTTGGGTATGGGAAATCTTTAGCCAAGTGTCCCATCTTGTGGCAGTTATAGCTTGGTCCCCTGACCATAGCATTTGCAGAGGTGCTACAGTGGGTTTGGTCCTTGGTTTTGCCAGTGTCACTGCCACCTTGTATGGCTTCTGCTAAGTTGGCTGCCTAGTGTTCCTCCTCTATAAAGGCCGAAACCTCGCACCTAGGGCAGGGGGATGATACTGCGAATGCCCTGCCAGGGGTGCCCTCAAAAGCCCTCTTGCAAGATTGGAACACACTATAGCTGATATTGTTATTTTCCTAAATCAAGCAATCACTAATGTAAGTATTGAAATTTGCTTGGGTACCAGTACCCATGGTCTTCAGCATTTTGGGGCTCAGACCCCTCTCGAAGCTAGCAATCTTCTTTGGATTGGTGTTCACAAACTTCAGAGCATAAAGAGCGAGGTTGTTGAAGGCATGTAAGTACTCCTTCATTGTTTTGGTACCTTGAGATAGCCTCATGAACTCAGAAACTTTCATTTCCACCAAGCCTAGTAGAATGTAGTTCCCATAGAAAATAGTGGTGAAGCAATTCCACGTAATAGGGCTACCTTTGAGATAAGTGGGGAGATGGTGAGACCACCAGATCCTAGCCGGTCCGTGCAACTGATGCACTGCATATTCCACCTTCAGCTGTTCCGTCATCCTAAGCAGACAAAATTTTTGCTCCATGGTGTTAATCCACTCATCAGCCTGCAGTGGTTCCACTGCTTCTTTGAAGATCAGTGGTTTGGTGTCCATGAAGTGCTTGAAAGAGCTATATTGGTTGATCTCATGTCCACCTAGATTGGCCCCATGATGGGTATTCTCAACGATGTGGCGCAGGGTAGCTTCCATGTTTTGCTGCATGCCCTCCATGTTGTGTTGGCTCCCAAGGAACTACACAAAGAATGTCTCCGTGGTGTATGAAGGTGGAGGTGGTGGTGGCGGTGCTACCTGATTCTCATCCATGTGGGGAGACCCTCCAACTCCAAAAGGTCCTTCTCTAGCCTTCCAGTTATGATTGGCTCCACCATTGGTTTCCACCATCTGCATGCGCCAGCAGAAAGTAACATTTAGGAGTTGTCGCTAAATTGTAGGTACATGTAAAATTATGTCATACTAAATTTACCGACAATAATAAATCCACACAATAAATAGAGGCACAATAATCCATCATCCATAACACAACATCACTAATTAATTACTTCAACACATCGCCGAAAGTGTGTTCGCCTACATCCAAACTTTCCAGCATACATACACTAGACTTTCCAAATGTCAAACACCATCATACAACATCAATTTCTACACACATCCGAGTCATGATCATGACTAAGGTTACATGCCATGCAATAGAAAGCAACTCAAAAGAATAGACTACCAACTAGAACTCCATCTGCTACTCGCTGTGGTCGCTGACCATGCTAGAAACTTTGCCTTCCTCATCATCGCTTTGAGCAACCTCCATCTCTAGTTCCTCATCTTCTTCCTCAGAATCCATCTCAGCTGCACCAGGGAGATTGTAGGGGTGGAGCTGATTATGCAATTGATGCACCTCCTCATGTAGATTGTCATTGTACTCCTCAGCAATAGCCAACTGCTGCTCAAGCTCTAGCTGTTGGGCCCTAAGGGTGTCCTCTTTGTTCTAGGCTTCATTCCTCTACTGGAGCACATGGATCAACATGCACTCACTATCTCTGTTGGCTGCCGCCAACCTGTCCTGTTGCTCTCGCACTACTAGCAAATCCTGACTCATCACACTGTTCCTCTGAACTACCTGGCCTCTCTCAATGGTCAAGCGGGCAAGCTCTGTCTGCAGCCTCTCGACCTCACTGTCAAAGTCACACTAGAGTTGATGCTTCTCGTCCTAGACCGTTAGTAGAGACCCAACAAAATATCCCAAGCTGTGCTCTAAGCCACCATAGGTCTTCATCATGACGAACATAGCGCTCATAGCTGAACTATCACTGTGGTGATCTTCATTCACACTTCTCTCTAAGGCACTCCCATCAGACTCTTCCCACACCTAGGTGTAGAGGTCACCCTTGGGAAACACCCTAGAAAAGGCGTGAGCTAGCTCTTGTGGATACCTCTCTATTAGGTCTCCGAGCACTACAAAGGCAGTCTTGATAGAACCCTCAAAAGGAGTACTACTACTGGACTGAAAAACCTAGCCGCCCTAGTTGGGGTCACTACCACTGGTGGGGACCACAACCTCAACACCAACCAGGGTCCCATTACCCAACTACTCCTGACTCCAGTAGTAGCGAGGCTCCCTTCCTTCAGGATACCCCATAGAACTGAGCACTCTCCAAAGTAAAGTGGGCATGCCAAACTCCCCTAGGAACTTGATTTTGCAACATGAGTCCTGAGGACCTAACTGATGGCAAGGAACTCTTCCTCCTATGGACTTACAAGCGGTGCGTCTGGTGCGAGCCATCTATTGCAAGGGAATGTTTTGGTGGGACGGAGGCTTAAATTTATTATATTTATCCAAATGGACAAGTTAATTATAAGGGGAGAGACTAAGCAATAACATGAGACGAATATGATGCATGCACGTATCTTATGAGCTCACAAACTTAGGAACAAAAGTTAACGCTAATGATTTCTCTAGTGGCATACAATGTTCTCTCATATATACATAAATATGCGTTCTACTCAGGAACAGGGTTAGTGTATGTTGGGTATTCTTAACATCATTACCAAAAGTAGACTTAGTTTTCTAATTCTGATAACGGTGCCAAAAATGTGTCACACCCATATTTTAAGAACAAAGTAGGATGCACAAAAGACTCATATGTGTGTTGACGGTCCTTAATGCTCACATTTAACTGTCAACTAATCATGGAAAAGGATCTAAATGGAACCAACACCTAGACTTAGGGTTTTATCTGACAGAATTCCACGAGTTTTGGTGTTTGTATATTTCTGGAGGGGGTTATCAGGAAATACGGAGGAAAGGCCCACACGTCGGGTTTACATAGAGATATTAACGTGCCGCGCAATTTTCTATGATCTAGAAGACTCCAGAAGCCACGGGAACGAACGGGGCGCCGATCGGGCCCGAGAGCAGGGCGCCCGCCCTACTCTCCTGGGCGCCCGCCCACCTACAGTGCCCAAACAGAGTCCTTTTCGGAGATCATGTTCCACCGACCTAAGGGATCAAGGAAAACCGTGCGATTAATGTCAGTTTGATCCGACGGCCTAGATTCATCTGAAAAGACTATATAAGCAAGGCCCCCTGGCCCCTGGAGATCATACCTCTTCTACAGAACCAAAGTTAGGGTTTCAATTCTTCATCCAAGTAGAGAGGATCCCTCTAGTTCTTCTAGTTCAACCTCTAGTTCATCTAGATCTAGTTCTTGTTCATCTAGTTCTAGTTCTAGTTCCTCTAGTTCTAGTTCTAGTTAGTTCTAGTTGTAATCTAGAAAACAGGGAGATAGAAGAGGAGAGCGGAGGAGGAGCCGGATCTGTCGTATCTTCCTCAACATTGTACTTTTGCAACAACTGGTTCGTTCTCCATCGTTCTCCAAGTTCTTCAATTCATAATTCCTGAGTTCTTTAATTACTTTTATTTACATTAAAGTTATTTATTGGATTGCCGCTTGCATCAAGTGCTCTAGTCTTTATAACGCTAGAGTAGTAATTAAAAGATTAGACGTGGTGTTTAGTCTTGCAATTACCTGGAATTGCACCCAATCCTGCGGATTGTTGTGGTAGCCTTAGGGTAGTGACAGCGCTAACGGTCGACGTATTCCACCACGTTCGGATCGGTGTTTGTAGGACCGTAGTCAGACCTTCCTAGCCCCCTTCTCATCTCTTTATGTGGTTAGTGCTCTGATGTCCCGATATAGATAATCTTGAAGTAATTCTTGATTCTTAGATCAACTAGAGAACTCTCAGGAAACTTCCTCTCTTCCCACCAAAAATAATT
Source organism: Sorghum bicolor (assembly GCF_000003195.3). Classification (NCBI taxonomy): domain Eukaryota; kingdom Viridiplantae; phylum Streptophyta; class Magnoliopsida; order Poales; family Poaceae; genus Sorghum; species Sorghum bicolor. The sequence goes on along the minus strand of NC_012870.2, from coordinate 48,823,579 downwards.
ATATAGTTATCCTTGGGCGATCTTGGATCTTAATTAGTACACTCACGTTCTCTGTGGAAAATTGATACTCTGGAATACTCCCGGGTGAAGGCTACATCGGTATCCGTGCGCTTGCGGATTTTTTCTGTCTGCCTTTAAAATACCCAACAAGCTTTCTGGCGCCGTTGCCGGCGAACGGTAGCTGTGCTAGTTTCGAACCAAGTCGTCCGTGTATCCTTTTTCTTTTCCTTTTTTACCACACTCACCTTATCATTTTCACCATACCACATGGATTTCACTCTAAGCATTAATGAGCATGGAATTTATTTCATAACCACTTCATTTACTCCATGCTCATATGCAACATCTTCACAAACCATTGGTCTCTCCAACATCACCACATTCGAGATCTCCAACCCCCTCTTCCTTGCTATTTATAAAAACTTTAAAAGGGCGGTTGTCGATGCATATGTCTATAATAAATTTTGCAGATCTCGTTGAGTTGATCTTGATATAAGTCAGCGTTGGAGGGGAAACCACTTCACTGACATAAATTGATGGTTTCCCAAGGACAAGCTTAGTGTCCTAAAATAAGCACTGATCAGATCGTAACATGAGCTTTTAATTATTTGCAATATTACCTTGTGAATTGAGCATATAAGGATAATTGGAAAAAAAAATTCCTTCGGGTATTCTTGTCACAAACCTTTCTAGGATTGGAGCAAGAAGATCGGATGAATGACAAGCACAAGGTATGTCCAACCAATCATCATACAACATTGAATTAAATTCATCCAAACTTGAATTTTGCAAAATTCAAGCTTGGGGGAGTACTGTACATAAAAACATCCTTTGCCATGTTGCTATGTTGGTTGTCCCTACCTTTGAGACATGCTCAATTTGTTAAATACTAATCACACTACTTCATCTCCACTTGAGTAGAACTCTATAAATGCTCTCATGCTACCTTTATTTGCTTTAGTATATGTCTAGGTTTGGAGTATTTTCTTTTATCTCTTAATTAAGCATGGTGCTTAGTTTTGGGCTGATGATCTTACTTCCAAGGGAGTTTAAATTAAGCATGATGCTTAGGTTAAAAAGCCCTCCTAAATCAAATTAGACATGGTGTCTAGGTTGATTTTTGAGCCGATAGTATGCTATAGTAGATATTGGATATTTTGTTGGACTAACCCCTGTAGGAAAACTTTCAATATCGACCTGGGAAGTCCTGAGATAAACTCACATTGGAGACAAAGAGAGAGACACATGAAGTTTAACAATTTGCACGAGGAAGGCATAGCTCACAAGAGATGATCCATGGAGGGTGCCACAAACATGATGCACAACCGCTAAGAAAGGAAAGCTTCCACAAGGAGATATTGTACCATCACTCTTCAAGTAAGGTAACATCTTAAGGTACTTGACTATCACTTCTATTAGTTTCTCCTTGGTTCTGGCGTTCACATGAATAAAAGAGACAAACATGTATGATTTACAACTCTAGATTAACCAACCCAATCGATTCAACATGTTTAGTCCTTCCACCTTTGTGATCCCACACTCATAATCATATGAGCTAAAATGTGCACACTCAATCTTTGGAAGATATATATAAAAAAAACAACATAAATATAGATAGATTATCTTTCCATTAGGTTGAGCAATCTGATCTGACAAATGTTTTAAATGCTACACTCATGATCTTATTATCCATCAACTTTGTCTTGCTCACTATGCTTAAGGTTAGAGAGAACAAATACACTTTTGGTTCTATTGGTGTTTTCCACCAACAGGACCCATGCACTTGATCTCTGCCTTGTCTCTATGAGTAGGTACACTTCGAGCAAAATATGAAGGACTATTACAACTCCTAGACTCCGCCAAGTGAAGAACCTATATCTACGAGCACAAACACACTGGAGATACTAGACACTCATGCAATCACTACACTGAGATGCTTAAGGACGTAACTACTGGAGTAACCCCGTTGTGGAAGTAATTACTGACCTTCTGCCGGTCAAGAGAGACAATCCAGGACGCCCCGTCATCCCGATCTCCATCGGCATGGTGGACTTCCTAGAAGCACTCTGTGACTTTGGCTCCAGCATCAACATTATGCCCAGGCTTGCAGATCGTACACTAAGTTTCCCAAAGGGAATAGTGAAGATCCTCTGCGTCTGAGTTGGTACCTTGTACGCCCCAGCAGACTTCGTGGTGATAGAAACTGGTACTGATGAGAGGGCACCCATCATCATAGGAAGGCCATTCCTGAACACCTCGGGAGCTGTCATTTACGCTAGTGCTGCCAAGATCAGTTTCTACATCAAGCGGAGGAAGGAGACGTTTTCCTTCGAGAACAAGATTACACAAATCTTAGAGCAATCCTGCAATGAACCAAGGAAAGGACCAATAGGAGGAATAGGAACAAGCAAATATGGACCGAGTCAGCTAAGATGGTCACTGCAGTTCAAGGAGATCAAGATCGTCAACTTAAGTCACCGTTCCTGACCAAAAAGGACGACCCAGTCACCTATCAGCTCCTATTCGGAACCATGCCCCTACAACCAACATACATTCAGCTCCAGATAATTTTAACGTTATTGACATGGGAGAAGACAAGTATGATCCACCCATCATCCTTGGAAGACCGTTCCTCAGCACCGCTAAAGCAATCATCTACATTGGAACCGGAGAAGTCCACATGCAATTCCCCTCTGAGAAGGTACGCCACTGTTTTACTGACCCTAACTATATAGTTGAAGACTCTAAACAGGTCAGGACAAGAAGAAGACGATGCAACCGTAACCAGAGAAGGCAAAATCATCAAGGACGGATGGGTAGACTATGAAGGAGAAGTTGTAAGGTCTGAAGACATACAACTTGAACAGAACTGTCCTGAGGAGACCGTAGCACCGAGTCAGGTGTGGAGAGAGAAGATAGTTATACATGAAGAGGAGGCGCCGCCGGAACCACTGACTACGCCATCCAGCGAATCCCAGGACGAATGAGAAAATGGAGAGTCCCGTTCGGAGGACGTAAAAACACCAAACGCCTTGCCAAAAGGTAAACTTGGTAGTTATCTTTTTCCTTTCAATTATTTAAAATAGTTTGGTTAGTTAATCCGGTTCATATCATCTTGAAAAGAAAATAAAAACGTTGAAAATAGTAAGCCCCATCTGAGTATGCTCATGGCATAAAACCCATAAGTACATTCACTATGGTGGTGTAAAAATAAAATAAATATATTCCTGTCCTATAAAAATAAAATTATAAAAATAAATTTATGATCCTACTAAAGAGGGTAACATTTATTGAGGAGGCTCAACATGATAAAGGCTAGGTATTTATGCTAACACTTAACCAGTTCCACAAAGCTTTGTTGTCTATTTAAGCTCCACAGAATTCAAGGATCAAAGAAGACTAGCAGACGGAGGACATCCTAATCGCTGACAGAGTGCTGCCGACATTCAAATACACATCCGCCAGCTGCTAGCTACATTAGAAGAAATTGTGTCAAAATCCAGCTTGGGGGAGAGCACCCCCATTTATCCAGCTAAGTGTTCTACTCACGTTTATATTTTACTCAAATAATAAAAAGATGCATAATCATAAAAACCCAAATAAAGATTTTGTGCTCATATATATCTTTGCTTAGTTTTCTAAATAAATAAATAAATAAAGTTTGCTATGAACCCTCATGATAAGCTCTCAATGGAAATGATGAATAATTGCTCTGCCATGGCTAGTTCTTAAATTGAAATCTCTCTCAAGTTTAGGCATGACTAGTATTAATTAATATTTGCTCTAAACCTAAACTTGTGGGGAGAGTACTTGATCTAAAGTCTAAGTCGTTAATGGATACGATATGGGAAGGTTGAGCTGCTATTTATCTATTCCTAGAGATGCTAGAATTCTGGAGAATTTTATCTTTGAAAATCTTTAAAATGTTGCATGATGAGTTCCTGTACGATGAGAGTTTAAATTCCTACCACAGCCATATATACATGCTTGCTAGACTATGAACCACACATTTACTTTACTACTTATGAGCATTGAGTGTTGTCAAGCTGTGTAGATCCTTAGGAGCTTGTCATGTGGTTAAAATCAAGATTCACTTGCACGTTCATGCATACATGCTGCTTCTACTCCGGAAGTACGCATCCACATATATCCATCCATTTCCATCTCCAGAACCACCCAAAAATATTCTACTCCTAATGAGGGAGAGAATAGCCAAAAACATTTCTGTTTTTCCCTGTAAAATAAATGCTCAAGTTATCTTGGTTACTACCACTTGCTATATTATTTCAAGAGATGAGTGCTCTAAAAAAAAGAGAGAGAAAAAAAATAAATACGAGGAAATAAAAAGGGGCAAGTGCCCGGAACCTCGAAGAAAAGAAAAAGTGAGACGAGAGGTAAAAATGGACAAGTGTCCGACAGTAGAATTATGGGTACAAGATACCCACCTGAGAGGAAAGAAAAAGAAAATATAGAGCATCTCACTCTCCTCAAAAAGTTTCAAAAGAGCAAGAAAGGTATGTATCCCCTCAAAAGAGCACAAATAGAATTAGACTTTCACCATTGTGTTCACCATTATCACCATCATCACCATACACCATTCATTCGCCACACATGCACATCTTGATTTGACTTATTCACTTGTTCTTCTAGATCCATGGTTTGACTATGCAATAAATGTCTTGTAAGTATGTATTAGCTGTCTCCCACCTATGAGCTCTAGATATCAAAACCTTATTAGAGTAGGGTAAGAGAGAAGGCAATGTCACTATGCCTCATACCAAAAATACCACATACTCTGAGAGAAGGCATACACTATTACTGCCTTGGTAAGGATCCAGAAATACCACAAAAGAGAGACTAGAGAGGGTCATACAAGGAATCTCTGAGTTTTATTTGAAAATCTGCAAAAACTCCAGAGCTATAGTTGATCAAGAACAAGAGACATGGCGCTTGACTAGACCGTTCTATCTTTTAACTGCTCAAGACACAGGTGACGGTTGCAAGCCCCATGGTGGAAGGTAAAATGAGTAAGTTTAAATATTAACAGTTTACCCTAACCTAGAGATGAGATCTTGTTTGAACGCATGTGTATCTTTAAGGCATGAAACCACTGCAGAAACTCTTGAGTTCATCTTTGCTCAGGGACGAGCAAAGGTTAAGCTTGGGGGAGCTTGTTGACGGTCCTTAATGCTCACATTTAACTATCAACTAATCATGGAAAAGGATCTAAATAGAACCAACACCTAGACTTAGGGTTTTATCTAACAGAATTCCACGAGTTTTGGTGTTTGTATATTTCTGCAGGGGGTTATCAGGAAATACGGAGGAAAGGCCCACACGTCGGGTTTACATAGAGATATTAACGTGCCGCACAATTTTCTATCATCTAGAAGACTCCAGAAGCCACGGGAACGAACGGGGGCCCGATCGGGCCCGAGAGCAGGGCTCCCGCCCTACTCTCCTGGGCGCCCGCCCACCTACAGTGCCCAAACAGAGTCCTTTTCGGAGATCAAGTTCCACCGACCTAAGGGATCAAGGAAAACCGTGCGATTAATGTCGGTTTGATCCGACAGCCCAGATTCATCTGAAAAGACTATATAAGCAAGGCCCCCTGGCCCCTGGAGATCATACCTCTTCTACAAAATCAAAGTTAGGGTTTCAATTCTTCATCCAAGTAGAGAGGATCCCTCTAGTTCTTCTAGTTCTACCTCTAGTTCATCTAGATCTAGTTCTAGTTCATCTAGTTCTAGTTCTAGTTCCTCTAGTTCTAGTTCTAGTTAGTTCTAGTTGTAATCTAAAAAATACGGAGAGAGAAGAGGAGAGCGGAGGAGGAGCCAGATCTGTCGGATCTTCCTCAACATTGTACTTTTGCAGCAACTGGTTCGTTCTCCATCGTTCTCCAAGTTCTTTAATTCATAATTCCTGAGTCTTTTAATTACTTTTATTTACATTCAAGTTATTTATTGGATTCCCGCTTGCATCAAGTGCTCTAGTCTTTATAATGCTAGAGTAGTAATTAATAGATTAGACGTGGTGTTTAGTCTTGCAATTACCTGGAATTGCACCCAATCCTGCGGATTGTTGTGGTAGCCTTAGGGTAGTGACAGCCCTAACGGTCGACGTATTCCACCACGTTCGGATCGGTGTTTGTAGGACCGTAGTCAGACCTTCCTAGCCCCCTTCTCATCTCTTTCTGTGGTTAGTGCTCTGATGTCCCGATATAGATAATCTTGAAGTAATTCTTGATTCTTAGATCAACTAGAGAACTCTCAGGAAACTTCCTCTCTTCCCACCAAAAATAATTATATAGTTATCCTTGGGCGATCTTGGATCTTAATTAGTACACTCACGTTCTCTGTGGAAAATCGATACTCTGTAATACTCCCGTGTGAAGGCTACATCGGTATCCGTGCGCTTGCGGATTTTTTCTGTTTGCGTTTAAACTACCCAACAATGTGCCCCAGAAACAGTCGCACACATAAGTAGACAAATCTCAAATGTACCATTGCAGTGTTTATTACATAACGGAATATAATATATCACATAGTATCATACAAAAATGATAGCATAAAGTAAACAACGCTCTCGACGGATGCTCCACACAGGGACACTGTTGACTGGTTGACTCCAAACCTAATACTCATAGCGATAGTCCTCATTCCAATCATCATCATTAGCATAACCTGGGGTGTTGGGAAATTGCAAGAGTGAGCACATATCGTACTCAACAAGTATAATCAGGGGTTCATGAGGCTCAAATAGCTAACACTGGTTTAACTGCATTTAGCTTTTAATAGTGGGTAGCAGGTTCATAATTATATAGCAAATGTCAAGGTAGCATAAATAATCCATTAATCACATGATCAAGTGTAAGCATAATTAATTCAAAGCATAAACGATAATCAAATGAATATAACAACTTAACAAGCTCATCGTCGTCGCAGCAAGAACCCTTAAGGCCGCTCATAACCGTGAGCATGGCTAGTATACCAGTTTTAACACTCTGCAGAGGTTGTACATCTTTACCCATGAGTCATGATTTACCCTTTCACCCGAGGTAGATATTCTCTTAACCCCCTTCCTAGGGAGGTCGGCAGGGATCACTATGAAGCCTTTCAAAAGTTTGTCTAACATGTTAGGGCCGCAAGGTTTCCTTTGCGCGCATATATAGATACCCCCTTTCTGAATGGCACAATGACGCGCAGCCTATACACATACGGACAGGGGCTCGCACTATACCCAAAACGGTTCAGCCCCTCCGCCCTTTCGGGTAACCTCTAACAAGCTAGAAAAGGTCTTCATACTGAGCTAAAGCTAGAGCCATTATAGCCCTCATGGTTGCACTGTTGTCCCGGTGATCTCATATAGTTATTTGTCATCATTTAACGTTCATTGCATAGCTATTAATCATCTTACAAGATCATGGATTATATCAAGCACTAGCACATCTACACCAAATGCATATCAAGTAGGTAGCAAGGAATCCAGGTAACAATCATCTATGATTTTGCTAAGGTCGACAAGGTGATAGCATGCATATGATATATATGTGTAGTTATAAGTGAATAGGTAACAAGGATGATCCCACGTTATACTTGCCTTGATCAAAGCTCTCCTGAGCCTGCTGGTCTTCAAAAGATTGACCTTGATCACCAACGTATCGCTCACCGTCTATACCCGATCATCAATCAACAACACGTAATCCAATGTAGACAATCATACACAAAGCAAGAACATTACACCAAACAGTGGTAAAACAAAGATAAAAGTTTATCAAAATGTTATACGCAGGACTACGATCACACAAACGTAAAGTTCACAAAAATCGGAATTAAAACGTAGAAGTTATGAATTTTCTAAGATTTCCTATAGAGAAATAATCAATTAAATGCTACTGCATAATTAAAAAGTTTCAAAACAGAGAATAAATACTTCTAACATGTAGAGCTCGTAAATACGAATCTAACGAAATTTGAATGGACAAAAACAGAGTTAAAATAAATATTTTATGAGCAAAACAAAATCAATGGCAATCCTGTAAATACTGGAAAGCGTATTTTATTGTAAACCGACGAAAATACGCCTTTGATATTGGAAAACGTATATCCACCAGGCGCCAAGGACTGCGGGTCGGATTTCAAAGAAACTCAGGGTCTCTTTAGGGAATTTCGCAGCGAAAGGGTATCCTTCTTTCTGGGGCGTTGATCTTCGATCCGACGGTTCTTAGGTCACCAGGGAGGGGCCAGGCGGCGGGCCGGCCGACTCCTGCTCTCCGGCGCGGTGGTGCGCCATAGGCGCCGCCGTGAAGCTCGCCGATGCCCTTGATTCCCCGATTCCGATCACCAAACTCGAGTCCAAGCACACGGGACGGAGGAGAAACACTTCGCGGCTCACCTAGCGACGCTTTATTGGGCCGAGAGGCAAACAGGGCGCGGTTTCACGGCGAGGAAGACGGCGTGCTTCGGCGAGATCTCAACCGCTCGTGTGTTAGGGCGGCTAGGGCTCGTTTTCGCGTTTTGGATGCAAAAACACGACGCGGGGCACCGCGGGGTGCTTTATAGGGCCTCGGTTCGCGCAAAACGGCAAGGAAATCGCGAATCCCAGGAATTGGGTTCGGCAGCGCTGTGCCCGGCTGAGTCCTGTTCGTTCACGGCTGGGGGAGGGAGACGGGCACTGACGCGTGGGTCCCGCGTCGCAGAGTGAGAAGGGCGGGTTGGGAAGCTGGGCCGCTCGCTGGGCCGAGCGCAAGGTGGAAGGGGGAGCCAGGCGGGCTAGGTGGGCTGTGGCCTGGTTTCCACAGAGACTTTTTTTTAATTTCTTTTCTGTTTTCTTTTTCATATTTCTCCTTTGTTTTTTTAAAAGTCTTTTTGAAAAGAGATTTTAAATCCTTTTGGAGATAAACAAAATACATAGATAAAAAGCAAGCGAGCAAGTAAATAAATAAATTAATTCCAGCATGAATGCAAAACCATATTTCTAAACTTATAATGACTTTTAGTTTTGAAAAAAATATTTTATTTACTAGATTAAATTCCCACAAAAATTGCTTAAGTAATTCTCATTAAATCCTATTAATTCAAAAGCAAATTTTTGGGTGTTACAAAATGCCAAACCTATCCCTCATACCACTTAAGCCAAGTTGTCATCCCCAGCATGATATGAGAGACGCGGTATTGAAATATGCAATTGCTCATCTAAATAAATAATGAATGGGATCTGCAAGCGCACAAATTAATACCGATGTAGCACTTTAACCGGGAAGTATTCCAGGTATCGTTATTTATATTTTTACCACTAGGAAGAGATTAGTAACCATCAATATTGATTATAAAATGGAATATGAGATTGAGTATCTATCATTGTATGTATAATTGAGAATATTTATCTAACTCTTTCGTACAGGGATAAGTGTCACCATAAAGGATATATAAAGTAATGAATAGTGACAAAGATAATTAATCTGATCAGCATAATTAGCCACATATAAATATGATAAGCACCTCAATTAGATGTTCTAGCAAGTCATTAGCATGGAATTAGAACGAACTACAAGAATATTTCCTAAGTTATTCTCAACTATATAGTCTAGCATTATCATAGTTAGTGCAAGCATACTTAGCAATCATTGCGAGACAAGACTACGCCCATGCATAGTGATATTAGCAAGGAATATGAAAAACATCGGAATCACTCCCCTATAATAATGTTGCTCTGCCAGCCCAATACACGAGAGGGGGACTATATAAGAATCAATGAAGCTGTCACTATCACGAACTACCCCGCGATCTGGCATATTGGGTACAATCGCAGATAAATACGGTATAAGCACCATGCCTACACAATCTCTATCATTTACCCATGGATCCGATGGATAAACGCTATACGATCCTAAACATGTATATAGATCCAATCTAACTAAGCCAAGAATATAACTATGATAAACTAAGAACAATACAATTGCGAATATAAACAAAACGAGCAAAGTCATAAGCAATATATCGAAGTAGAACAAAGTCATATTCATAATATTGAAGAACAAAGATGAACAATTAGAGAATTACCAAGAATCCTCTTGACAGATCCGGAAACCAATCGAAGATTGACTCCTAGTTTTAATCCTATATAGCTATGCTAATCTAGATGTCTAATTGATGTGGTGGCTCTAGGCTTGATCAGAGGCTTCTTCTCCCGTGAAGAATTATTAATTAGGGATGAGAGGCTCTCTCCTCCAAGGGCCAGGGGTCTGGTTTTATAGTCCCTCCATGTGAATATGGGCCATTGGATCAAACCAACATTGATTGAACGGTTATCCTTGATCCTTTGGGTCGGTGGAGCTTGATCCCAAAAGAGAGTTCTGATTGGACTCTACAAGGGGACGGGCGCCCTGATCTCCTGGGCGGGCGCCCAGGGCCAGTCCCCGTTCGGCCTCCGCTTTGTTCCTTTGGCTTCTTTAGTCTTTAGATGTAAGATAATTGCGCGACACGTTGACATCTCTATGTAATCCCGACATGTGGGCCTTTCTTCCGTATTTCCTAATAACCCCCTGCAGAAATAGACAAACACCAAAACTCGTGGAATTCTATCAGATAAAACCCTAAGTCTAGATGTTGATTTCATTTGGATCCTTTTCTTTGTTTATTTGATAATTAAATTTGATACTTAAGGACCGTCAACAAACTCCCCCAAGCTTACCTCTTGCTCGTCCCTGAGCAAGGATAATCTCAGCGATGGATGATAAGTTGTTGCAATAGCTTTAAAAGTTGACGGTACACATGCTTCTAAATAAGGTCTCATCTCTGAGTTAGAGTAAACTGTCAAGACTTAAAACTTACTACTTTACCTTTCACCATGGGACTTGTAACCGTCACTTCTGTCTTGAGTAGTTAAAAGATAGAACGGTCTAGTCAAGTGCCATGTCTCTTATTCTTGATCAGCTATAGCTCTGGAGTTTTTACAGATTTTCAAATAAAACTCAGAGATTCCTTGTATGACTCTCTTATATCTCTCATTTGTGGTATTTCTGGATCCTTACCAAGGCAGTGATGGTATATGCCTTCTCTCAATATATGTAGTATTTGTGGTATGAAGCATAGTGACATTGTCTTCTCTCTCACCCTACTCTAATAAGGCTTTAATATCTAGAGCTCATAGGTGGGAGATAAAGTATACATACAAGACATTTATTGTATAGTCAAACCATGGATCCAAAGAAACAAATCAATAAGTCAAATCAAGATGTGCATGTGTGGCGAATGAATGGTGTATGGTGATGATCGTGATAACAATGGTGAAAGTCTAATTCTTTTGCTCTTTGAGGGGATACATACCTTTCTTGATTTTTGAAACTTTTGGGGAGAATGAGATGCTCTTCTTTTTCTTTTTCTCTCAGGTGGGCATCTTGTACCCCTAATTCTACTATCGGACACTTGTCCATTTTTACCTCTCGTCTCACTTTTTCTTTTCTTTCGAGGTTCCGGGCACTTGCCCCTTTTTATTTCCTCGTCTCTTTTTTTAAGCACTCATCTCATGAAGTAATATAGCAAGTGGTAGTAACAAGATAACTTGAGCATTTATTTCACAAGGGAAAACAGAAATGTTTTTGGTTATTCTCTCCTGGATTAAGAGTATAATGTTTTGGGTGGTTCTGGAGATGGAAATGAGTGGATATATGTGGATGGTACTTCCGGTGTAGAAGTAGCATGTGTGAGTGAACGTGCAAGTGAATCTTGATTTAACCACATGACAAGCTCCTAAGGGTCTACACGGCTTGACCACACTCAATGCTCATAAGCAGTAAAAAGTAAATGTGTGGCTCAAAGTCTAGCAAGCATGTATATATGGCTGTGGTAGGAATTTAAACTCTCATCATACAGGAACTCATCATGCAATATTTTAAAGATTTTCAAAGATAAAATTCTCTAGAATTCTAGCATCTCTAGGAACAGGTAAACAGCAGCTCAACCTTCCCATATCATATCCGTTAACAACTTAGACTTCAGATCAAGTTTTCTTCCCACAAGTTCAGGTTTAGAGCAAGTTTTTAATTATAACAGTTATATCTAAACTAGAGAAAGAACTTAAATTTGAAAATTAGGCAGAGCAACTATTCATCATATCCATGCTAGAGTTTTATTATTAAAATTCAGTTTAGCATAGCCACTTTATTTATTTATTAAACATACTAAGCAAAAGATATATATATATATATAAGCATAAAATCTTTATTTGGTTTTATATTATAGTATAAGTATATAGATAGATAGAAATACTTATCGGGATAAATGGGGGTGCTCTCCCCCAAGCTGAATTTTGACGTAATTTCTCTTGATGTAGCTAGCAGGTGGCAGAGGTGTATTTGAAAGTCGGCAGTATCCTGACAGCGATTAGAATGTCCTCCGTCTGCTAGTCTACTTGATTCTTAAATTCTGTGGAGCTCAAATAGACAACAAAGCTTTGTGGAACTGATTAGGTGTTAGCATAAATATCTAGCCTTTATTATGTTGAGCCTCCTCAATAAATGTTAATCTCTGTTTTATATTTTCATTTTATAAAGTAGAAAAGAAATATTTATTTTATTTTTATGCCACCACAGTGAATGTACTTATGGGTTTTATGCCACTCGTATACTCACATGGGGCTTATTATTTTTTAACATTTTTATTTTCTTTTTAGGATAGTATAAACATGATTAACTAAGTAAACTATTTTAAATAATTGAAAGGGAAAGGATAACTACCAAGTTTACCTCTTGGCAAGGCGTTCGATATTTTTAAGTCCTCCGAACGGGACTCTCCGTTTTCTCAGTTGTCCTGGGGTTCGTTGGGTGGCGTAGTCGGTACTTCCGGCGGCGCCTCTTCTTCATGTATCTTCTCTCTCCACACCTGACTCGGTGCTACGGTCTTCTCTAGATAATTCTGTTTAAACTGTATGTCTTCAGACCTTGTCACTTCTCCTTTGTAGTATGCCCATCCGTCCTTGATGATTTCCCTCCTCTAGTTGCGGTTGCGTCGTTTTCTGACCTGCTTACAGTCTTCAACGATACAGTTAGGGTCAGTAAAATAGCGGCGTACCTTCTCTGAGGGGAAGTGCATACGGACTTCTCTAGTTCCAATGTAGATAATTGCTTTAACGGTGCTGAGGAACGGTCTTCCAAGGATGATGGGTGGATCGTATTCGTCTTCTCCCATGTCAATAACCTGAAAGTCTGTGTAGACAAAATGATCGTCTATTTTGAAAGGGACTTCAGTTACTATTCCTTTAACCTCTCAAAACGTCTCATCGGCCATCTGGAGTTGAATGTATGTTGGTTTTAGGGGCATGGTTCCGAACAAGAGCCGATAGGTGACTGCGGCCATTATGTTGACGCCCGATCCGGTGTCACAAGTCGTCTTGTAGAAGTTGTATCCATTTATGGAGCAATAGATGCTTGGCATTCCTGGGTCGTCCTTCTTGGTAAAAAATGGTGACTTAAGTTGATGATCTTGACCTCCATGAACTGTAGTGACCATCTTAGCTGACTCGGTCCACACTTGCTTGTTCCTGTTCCTCCTGTTGGTCCTCTTCCTTGATTCACATCTGGATTGATCTGGGATTTGTGTAGTCTTGTTCTTGAAGGAAAATGTCTCCTTCTTCCCTTTGATGTGGAAACTGATCTTGGGAGCACTAGCGTAGATGACAGCTCCCGAGGTGTTCAAGAATGGCCTCCCTAAGATGATGGGTGCCCTCTCATCATTACCGGTCTCTATTACCACGAAGTCTGCTGGGGCGTACAAGGTACCAACTCGGACACATAGGTTCTTCAATATTCCTTTTGGAAAACTTATCGTCTGATCTGCAAACTGCAAACACATGGTTGTTTCTGATAAAGGATATGTAAAGAATTTTTCATAGAGTACCCTGGGCATAATGTTGACACTAGAGCCAACGTTGCAGAGTGCTTCTGGGAAGTCCACCATGCTGATGGAGATCGGGATGATGGGGCATCCTAGATCGCCTCTCTTGACCGGTAGAAGGTCAGTAGTAACTTTAGTGACGGGGTTACTACAATTACCTGCATCAAACATGTCTACAAGATTTGTAGATTCTAATCCTTCCGGTTGTGATGGTATACCGGGGTTAGTAGCAGGAACAGCAGCAGCTATTTGAATTAACTGAGATTCAATCATTTTATTAAAGCTAATTTGATTCTTGATGGCAGTAGAGAAATTATCCATTCTATTATTTAAATTTTCTAGCATTTTATCATTACATGCCAATTTCTTAGATAGGTTATCCATTAGCTTTCCTTGATTAGACACTAACTCTCTCAGAGGTGGAAAATTATTATTATTGTAAGAATTGTTACTTTGGTAATTACCTGAGTAGTTAGGCCTCTGTTGATTCCAAGCTTGATTTTGTTGAGGACGGTTGTAGTAGTAGTAGTTGTTGTTGTTGATGTAGTTCACATCCTCAAGCATCTCAGGGCAGTGATTGCCTGAGTGTCCAGTATCTCCACACTCCTCACAAGTCATGTGAGAGTCGTAGATGTCCATATCTTCTTTCTTATCTCCAGCTCTATCATCGAGCTTCTTCATGAGCAGGTCTAGCTTTGCAGACAGCATGTCTACCTCCTTGAGCTGATGCATACGTCCACCTCTCTTGCGTGTCTGGGTCCTTTCTTCATTCCAGCCTTGGTTGGACGCCATCTTCTCCACAAGAGCTGTGGCTTGTGATATGGTAAGTGATAGGAATGCTCCTCCAGCTGCAGCATCCATGGTTTCTCGGGCACTATTGCCGAGCCCATGATAAAACGTCTGCATCAGTAGCCAGCTCTCCATTCCATGATGGGGACATTCTAGGATGTAGTCTTGGAAGCGTTCCCATGCTTCTGGAACGGATTCATCATGTTGTTGCTGAAAACTTGTAATCTTCCCACGGAGGGCATTGGTCTTGCCCATGGGAAAGAACTTAGCCAGAAAGTTCATGGAGCAGAGTGCCCACATAGTATTCTTCTCTTTTGTAGCGTAAAACCACTGCTTCGCTGTCCCTAATAGTGACAATGGGAAGAGGCGAAGTAGTATAGCATCTCTGGGGACTCCTGATATGGTGAATATGCTGCAAATCTCCAGAAGGTGTTGGAGATGAGCACTAGCATCTTCATGTGCCTTCCCACAAAACTGGTTGGATTGCACCATGTTGATAAGTCCAGGCTTGAGCTCAAAGTTGCCATCGATCTCTGCAGCAGGTCCAGTGCGGATGTTGTCCGTAGTGGGAGCTGAGAACTCATGGATCGATTTGTTCGCCATGGCTTCGAACTCTGAAGACAAGCTCCGGTGATCTTCTTGATTGGATGAAGCTTCTTGCTGAAGTGTTGATGATCCCTTCTTGAGCTTGGCTCTTGTTTTTCTGAATAACGCTTCAGGATTGTCAACAAAATTTCCTGGAAGATGTCTTCTATTCATACATTACCTATAAGATAAAATAGAAAAATATCAGGGTAAAACTGTATGAGAGAATTGATAAGCTCAATCAAATTAGTGATGCGAATGATAACTCAAAATCCTATATTCATTCCTGATTAGTAATCAACCTTCCCCGGCAACGGCGCCAAAAATGCTTGTTGGGCATTCTTAACATCATTACCAAAAGTAGACTTAGTTTTCTAATTCTGATAATGGTGCCAAAAATGTCAAACCTATCCCACATACCACTTAAGCCAAGTTGTCATCCCCAACATGATATGAGAGACGCGCTATTGAAATATGCAATTGCTCATCTAAATAAATAATGAATGGAATCTGCAAGCGCACAGATTAATACCGATGTAGCACTTTAACCGGGAAGTATTTCAGGTATCGTTATTTATATTTTGACCACTGGGAAGTGATTAGTAACCATCAATATTGATTATAAAATGGAATATGAAATTGAGTATCTATCATTGCATGTATAATTGAGAACATTTATCTAACTCTTTCATACAGGGATAAGTGTCACATAAAGGATATATAAAGTAATGAATAGTGGCAAAGATAATTAATCTGATCAGCATAACTAGCCACATATAAATATGATAAGCACCTCAATTAGATATTCTAGCAAGTCATTAGCATGGAATTAGAACGAACTACAAGAATATTTCCTAAGTTATTCTCAACTATATAGTCTAGCATTATCATAGTTAGTGCAAGCATACTTAGCAATCATTGCGAGACAAGACTACGCCCATGCATAGTGATATTAGCAAGGAATATGAAAAACATCAGAATCACACCCCTAATAATGTTGCTCTGCCAGCCCAATACACGAGAGGGGGACTATATAAGAATCAATGAAGCTGTCACTATCACGAACTACCCCGCGATCTGGCATATTGGGTACAATCGCAGATAAATACGGTATAAGCACCATGCCTACACAATATCTATCATTTACCCATGGATCCGATGGATAAACGCTATACGATCCTAAGCATGTATGTAGATCCAATCTAACTAAGCCAAGTATATAACTATGATAAACTAAGAACAATATAATTGCGAATATAAACAAGTAGAGCAAAGTCATAAGCAATATATTGAAGTAGAACAAAGTCATATTCATAATATTGAAGAACAAAGATGAACAATTAGAGAATTACTAAGAATCCTCTTGACAGATCCGGAAACCAATCGAAGATTGACTCCTTCTAGTTCTAATCCTATGTAGCTATGCTAATCTAGATGTCTAATTGATGTGGTGGCTCTAGGCTTGATCAGAGGCTTCTTCTCCCTTGAAGAATAATGAATTAGTGTTGAGAGGCTCTCTCTTCCAGGGGCCAGGGGGTCTGGTTTTATAGTCCCTCCAAGTGAATATGGGCCGTTGGATCAAACCGACATTGATTGAATGGTTATCCTTGATCCTTTAAGTCGGTGGAGCTTGATCCCGAAAGAGAGTTCTGATTGGACTCTACAAGGGGGCTGGCGCCCTGGTCTCCTGGGCGGGCGCCCAGGGCCAGGCCCTGTTTGGCCTCCGCTTTGTTCCCGGGGCTTCTGGAGTCTTCTAGATGTAAGATAATTGGGCGACACGTTGGTATCTCTATGTAATCCCGACATGTGGGCCTTTCTTCTGTATTTCCTGATAACCCCCTGCAGAAATAGACAAACACCAAAACTCGTGGAATTCTGTCAGATAAAACCCTAAGTCTAGATGTTGATTTCATTTGGATCCTTTTCTTTGTTTATTTGATAATTAAATTTGATACTTAAGGACCGTCAATAGTGTACCTATAGAAAATTCATTTTAGCCCAACCATAGTATGAAACATGCAAGATAGTAATTCAAAACTATGTAGTCCACACACATGTACCCCGTACTTGTATGTGTAGTGCCACTACCCATATCATCACCCTAATGATGGCATCGCCTCTCAGGATGGAATCACCCACCACATGGTGCTTTCCATTGAACACATGAAATATGTGCATAGGACATAGCACTAGAAGCACTTCCCTAGGCCGGCAGTGTATGTGATCATGCTCTCACAGCTCACAAATACCAAGACGTAGAGGAAAAATAATCCATACATTACCATTCAAGCGAATGGCACTCATACTATTGCACACTACATGAGCGATGAATTAGAAATATGATGCATAACCCTATTAATGGTAGATAACTCCTAATTCTAATCATCAACTAGACATGAAAATGGATCTATATGCAAATATCTAGTAGATATAGGGTTATCACTATTAGAATTCCATGTGTTTTGGTGAATGTCTATTCTATAGGGTGTCAGCTGAAAACAACCAAAGATGGTCCATATGTCGGATTTCAATTGAGAGAATATTGTGAACTTCAACTTAGAGTACTCTAGAAGGTTCGAGGGGGCTCCAGATCAAACGGGAAGCAAATCGGGTCTAGGAGCTGGGCTGTCGCCTGTAGGGAAGTGGTACTGGCCCCACTACCTCAGCCAATCAGGCTACACCTCGTGGATCCTGCCTCCACCACCATTGAGCAATAATCTTGGCCATCTATCAAAGTCGGTTTGATCTGATGGTTGTGGTGCTTCCTAGGGGGCTATAAATACGAGCCTGACCCCTGGCTTAGAGCCAATTCTAAAACCCAAATTCATATTTTCTAGAAAGATTTAGCTAGAGAGAGGTCCCTCAAATGGATCTGTCTCTTTAGGTTATTAGCAAGAAGAGAGATTGAGAGATTATAGGGTGGAGATAGAAGTGGAGGAAGCCCAGCCTGTCAATGTCTTCTTTCTTGTATCTGAGGGATCAAGTCTCCTAACCCGAGGTCGGTTATAGAATCATTCAGCAATTCGACTTCTAATACTAGTATGTTTATTGTTCTTTGGTTTATGGGTTTACTTTTTTCGTTTTGCATTGGGAATAGAGTAATCATTCATAGCTTAAGCATGGTGCTTGGGCTAGGAATACTCGTAGATACTCCATATCTAGTCGGATTTGTGGTAGCATTGGGAGGAAGTGACACTCTCCTCGTGTCTCTGTAATGCACGTCCCGTCAGGAGGTAAGGTAGGATTTATCATGCCAGGGTTAAGCACTCTCTGAGGTGTCTCTTATCTCTAGGTACCCCCTTAGAACAATAGTTACACAGCTTACCATAGGTTAGAGGAACACTGATGAATGAATTATCTCTCTAAATCGCCCATATGTCACTATCTTATCTTGCAAGCCCAGGGATTAAGTATAGATTTGGGTTAGTCAGATGCACGCTTTCTGCCATGTGGTAAAAATATAAATAACAATACACTAGAATATCTCTCAGGTGAAGTGCTCACTCATATCCGTGCGATTGTGGATTATTTCTTTGTGTGTGTATCTAATATTAACAAGCATTTCTAGCACCGTTGTCGGGGAGAAAGACGGTCTGCTGAGATAACTTTAAGTCATGCTTAATCTTGTATTGTACTTTTATATTTTTCTTTTATCTCATCTTTTCTTTTTCCCTTTCTTTTCTATCCTTATGGATAACCCAAATTTCATGCCTATCTATCAATTTCTTGCACCCATTGGTGCAAGCTTAGAGCCACTAGAGCCCATGATTCTCACATCTAGCTATGAGTTGCGCCCATGTTTGGTTGCAATCGGTCAAACCCAACCCTTTTCTATAGCTAGAGTCCTATCTTCTAATCAAGAAGGTAATGTACCTAAGGTCCTATCTTCTGATCAAGAAGGTAAGTTTCATGTAGAACGATCTGATGAGATATTTGATGTTGTGCGTTCCTCTTTGTCATAGTGATAAACTTGCTAGTCTATATCATCCGAAACTTTTGATTTTTATGAACTTTTGGCTACACTTAGGGAATCTGTTAATCTTCCTATAAATTTAGGATTCGACCTAGCCTTACAAGACCATGTTATTCTTCAACATCTTTATACGGGTCTTGATAATATCACCTTTGGAGGAGTTTTCCTTTCTTTATCCATTAGTGAGGTGAGGTTTGTCCTCATTATTAGTGGATACACTCTTTGCACTACCCTTCGTGACAAAGTCCTAGAGATATAGAATGAATCATCCCCAAACTAGAAGTGGAAGTTTTTATAGCCACTTTGCAAACATTCCAATCCCATGATTTGGCTATCCATCCCAAACTAACAGTACTCCAAAATCCTCTAAGGGAAGAAGTAATTCGACATTTAGAAAATATCCTCCCAATGATTTTGGGAGGAGTTTAAACTTCCTGCTTCATAAGAGATCTTTCAGTGCATATAGTTGGAATCTTCAAAACAGATCTCTTAGAAAGCTTTTCAAATCCAATCCCTTTGAAGGACAATTAAAATGAATCAAGGATGGTATGTCAAGTGATGCCATAGAAGGAGAGAGAAGCTATCTAGAATCCACTCCTAACCTCTCTCCTTCTATGCCGACATTAGATATAGAATACGAACCCATCTCTAAACCCATCCTTCAGCACTATGGCTTGTTCTATGTTATTTCTCCTAGACCTCCTGACTATTCTAGAAATCTATCTAGATATCCCATGCATAGGAATCATCAAGACCATATAGAAGTTCGAGAAGAGCAACATCCATGGTTAGAGAGCATTAAAAACCTATGTGCTATTGCCATTTAGATAAGATCAACTAAAAATGATCAAAGGGAATATTTGGACATATATGTTGAGTCACTCTTGGAAGTAGAAAATGGGATTGAGACTTTAGTGAGCAAGGAAGCTACTTCATTAACACCCCATCAGTCCCTTGCTCGTAGGAAAAAACTCCTGATTTACTTAGTCTCTCTAACATTGCCCTACATGAGATCTTCATCCCCCTCATGCTCCTAGTTCCTAAAGTTTTTGAAAGGGTGGTTGTAGACACATTATCACAAATATTGTAGATCTCGTGTCTAGAATCTTGAGAGTTGTACTCTTAGATTGGTGTTGGAAGGGAAACCACTTCACCAAACTACATCTTGAAGGTTTCCCAAGGACAAGGTTATTGTCCTAAAACAAGCACTATTTAGACCATGACATGAGTGTTTACCTTTCTACTTCGCTACCCTTGTTAATTGAGCATAGAATTATAATTGTGAAAATATTCCTTCAGGTATTTTTTTCACTAACCTTTCTAGGATTAGAGCAAAAAGAATGAAGGAGTGACAAATGCAAGGTATGTCCAACTAATCATTATGCAACATTGAATTACTTTCATCCAATCTTGATTTTTGCAAAAGTCAAGCTTGAGGGCTATTCTTCCATAGATATATCTCTTTCCATGTTGCTACATCATCTTGGATGTCCCTACTTGTAAGACATGCTCAATTTGCTAAACAATAGTCATGCTCTATCATCACTGTTGAGTAAATCTCTAGAATGCTCTCTTGCTACCTTTGTTTACCATAGTGTATGTTTAGGTTTGGAGTAGTTTCATACACCTCTTGAATAAAGCATGGTGCCTTGTTTAGGAATGGTGATCTTACACTGAAAGGCTTTTAATTACGCATGGTTAAAATGCTTCCTTGAATCAAATTAGACGTGGTGTCTAGGTTGTTTTTTGAGCCGATAGTATGCTATAGTAAATATGTGAATATTTTTGTTGGACTAACCCCTGTAGGAAAACTACCAAATCCAAATCGGAAAAGTCCTAAGATGAACTCACACTGGAGATAAACAGTGACTTAATAATTTTGCACAAGGGAGATACAACTCACTCCATGAAGTTGCATTCTCTTGTCAACCACTATTTATCAGGAATCAACAAAAGGTTGACAAGAGAAGAGCATGTAAAGATCTGCAGTCTCACCTCTGAGGTCGAGAAGCTAAGACATGAGGAAAGAAGGATAACTCCTCTAGATGACCCAACCAAGTTCTTCCACATCTCATGCTCCCATCGCTTCACATGCTAGTTTACAATCTCTAAATTCACTATTGCTTTATTTCTATGAGTTTGAGTTGATTCATAATGCCTATATTTGCTCTCAAAAACAATGCCTATATTTGAGAATCAAAACATAGGATGGAATAATAAAATCAATCCTTTAGAAAGGAGTAATTATGAATAATAAATGCACTATGCTAAGTATGCTCAAGCAAGTTTCTTTTTGTAGCATAGAAAGTGACCCTTAGCTGTATTACAACAATGCCCTTTTTATTACTTGTATATTCCTTCGGGTATGTGTTGTACACTAATGATTTGCAGGGATAAAATAATAAGAAGAGCTCATGGTTCAAGCACAAATTAGAGAGAGAAAAAATAGTGGCATAAGGTAAGAAAGCAGTGCAATAAAGGAGACAAGCTGTTCATGAACAAGACACGTGACTAGCCAAACAAGGAAAGCTTCTACAGGATGCTATGGCTCCAATATACTTTAATACTAAAGGTAACATGTCTAGGACACACCTTGAGAAAGGCTAAGGAATCTTCCCTAGACAAGTAAAGATCCTAGACCTATGAACATGCACACTGAGTGAAGATGCTGCCGGCTCCCAAAACTAGTACTTCACACTTCAAGCTGCTGGAAGAGCAATAAATATGGGTGAAACCATCTCAAGAGGTGCAACTATCATGTTCTCCACCTTTGGGACAAGATAAAACACCTGAGGAATTAACATAGTAAGGTCCTATTCAGAAGACCTAAAACACCGAACACCGTGCCAAGAGGTAACTTGGTAGTTATCAACATTTCCCTTTTTTGCACTGCATAATTTTCCTTCAGCATATTTACTTTTCCTTAAATGAATAATTAGTTGCACATCCACTTTACCATTTCTGCATGAGAAAATAAAATAAAAATATGTCATTCAAAATGCTAAGCCTGATGTGAATAATTTTGTGGTGCGACAACCCACAAAGATATCCACCATGGTGGTATAAAAATAAGTTTTTATCTTAGTCCATTTCTGCATACCATAAAAATATAAAAGTATAAATATATATATATATATGATGATTCTGCTAAAAGATAAATATATTAAGAAGGTTCTAGACATCAAAAGCTTAGAGGCTTATCACTAACACTTAATCAATTCCACAAGTTTTGTTGTCTATTTGAGCTTCACAGAATTTGAAGGATCAAGGAGGGCAAACAGGCAAAAGGATGTTATGTCCCCTATCGGAGTGCTGCCTTCAACAGTTATAGAGCTGTCTCAACAACCATCATCCCTAACTCTCCAGGAGGACCCATACATCATCACTTCCAGTCAGCAACACCAACAGACTACGTCAACATCCAGCTTGGGGGAGAGCACCCCACGTATATCCAGCTAAGTATCACTAGCTTATTTATTTATTTATTAAAAGTGCTATGTTAATTTGAAACAAATAAAAGATGCATAACCATAGAAAACCCAAATAAATATTTCCCTACCTATTTATATCTGTATCTGTCATTCGGTTTGATATTAAATTTGCTAAATAAAATTTAGGAGAGTATTTGAAGAAATTGCCTACTAAAATGAACTCCACAAAGTAAGCTCTTATATGGAAATATGAATAGTTGCTCTGTCGTAATTCCTTTCAACTACCAAATTTTCAACATCGAACTCTCCCAAGTTTTAGACACAACTATTTTGATTTGAGGTCTACTCTAAACCTGAAACTTGTGGGTAGCGAATACTTGATCTAAGTCTAGGTAGTTGACAGATATGATATGGGAAGGTTTTGAGCTGCTGTCCATCTAGTTCCTAGAGATACTAGAGTTCTGAAGAATTTAACTTTGATAATCCTAAATTGCTACATGATGAGTTCCTATATGACGAGAGTTCAAAATTGCTACCACAGCCAAATATACATGCTTACTAGATTAGGAAAGCCATCCACTTCCATATACTGCTTGTAGGCATTGTGTGTAGTTAAGCTATATTGACCCTTAGGAATTAGTCATGCAGTTAAAGTTAATATTGTGTGCTCTCCATCCATTGATCTGTGCTTCTTCTGACCTCAGAACTCCCCCATTTACTATATGCTACTTCTGTTCTTGTAAGTACCACCCACATATATACACAATCCATGCACATTGTGTTGTTTCTACCCTAGAAACACACACCTATGCTGCTCCTACCCTGGGAGTACTCATTCCTCTGTTCACATGGATACACTTCATACATTTAGAAAATGTTCTATTCCTACATTGGGAGTGAACACAAATATATATGTCGCCATCTTATCCTTTTTCTGTTATTTAATAAAGCTCAAGTTATTTTTAGTTAATTCTCCTTACTGATATAGTTCCATCAAGAGGCTTGTCTGTTCATAAAAAAGAGAGCACAAATGTCCCAAGAAAAAAAATGAATGAGCAGCCCATGTACTCCCCAAAGTTTCTAGAGTTCAGATAAGGGAGGTATATATCCCAATGAGCAAATGTAGAATTAGATCTCCACCATCATTATCATCATTTATATCACTCATTTTGTTCCCCTCATCCACATGCACATATGATTTGATTGTATGACTAGTTTCTCTAGATCCACGGTTTAACTATACAACATATGTCTGCAAGTATGTTTGAGCTGTGTCCCTAGGTATGAGCTCCATATAAGCCTGTTAGATGTAGGGTGAGAGAGAGAAGGCATAATGCCATTATGCCTTAATTCCACAAATACCACATATTCTGAGAATAGAGAGAAGACATACATCATTCATGCCTTGGTAAGGATTGAGAAATACTACAAATGAGAGACTTGAAAGGGTCATAAAAGGAAACTTTGAGTTTTATTTGAATGTCTTGCAAAAAAACTACAGAATAATAGTTGATCAAAGAGCAAGAAATATAGCGCTTGACTTTACTATTCTGTCGTTCAACTGCTCAAGACCCAACTGATGGTTACAAGCAAAATAGTGGAAGGTAATATGAGTAAGTTTGAAGTCAGAATATTTCACTCTAATTCAAAGGAGAGTTCCTATTTGAACGCATGTGTACTTTTGAGGCGTGAAAGCATTATAGCAACTCCTGATCCATCACTGAGTTTATCTTTTCTTAGAGATGATGTAACATCCCTGATGTTACGGTTACTAAAAACGGATCATGTCATCATAAGCATTGCAAAGCATAATTGTTAAAGCACATTAGTATGCATCAACTTAAAATAAGTTTACCTTGATTGCTTGAGCTTAGGGAAGTAGAGTGTGCTTCTGTGGTGTGTTGTTGCTTGTGTGGTTGCTAAAACCCTAGGGTGGAAGTTTTCCGAAAAGCTAAGGGGGGGAAAACCCTGATTTCTGGATCCTAGATTTGTCCCCTTTTGCATAAGTCAAAAACTAAGCAAAATTTGAGGTTGAGTTCAAAAGCAAAGTTGTAGCTCTTGGCAAGATGTACAACTTTGGTGTTTTGAGTTTTTGAAGTTTCAATACAAAATTCAAAGTAATTTTGAAAATACAGATTTCCAGAAAGTGTCCCCTTTTCCAACTTAAACCCCCAATTCAAAATCCATTTGGAATTTTGAAAAGTGGTCAACATGAAAGTTGTAGAGCACAAAAAGTTGAGCAACTTTCATGTTGGGAGTTTTTCAAGCTGTTATGCAAAATCAAAAGTAATTTTGGAAATCCTGATTTGCCCCAATTCAAAAATTTGAATCTCTTTTGAATTGAGTCTGATTTTCAAACTGTCTGGCAAAATTAACTTATTTCCAGTGAGAATCAGCTTGGGACACCTAAATATGATTTGTAGCTTACAAAATTTGGAACAACTTTTGTTTTGACAAAAATTTGACTCCAGTTCAAATTTCGGTTGAATTTCGCAAAGTTCTGAAAAGAGGGGATAGGGGTCTGCTACAGTGATCCGATAGGGATCACCGGCTCCCTGCCCAGCGCAGCTGCCGCGCGAGCAGCGCCGCGCGCATGCGTGAGTGCACGCAGCTGCTTGCTGCCAGGGTCGCCAGGCGACGTGGATGCCTCAGGCTTGCCTTCCCCTCCACTTGAGCACCGACGTGGACGACGCCGTCCGTTTTCACTGTCCACGGCCGGAGAAACTCGACCTCCCTCTCTCTGAAATCCACCGCACTCCGTTCCTTTCGAGCCAAATTGAGCACGCTGCCGTTTTCGCCACCTCCTTGCGGACCCAGAGCACCCCCGAGCTCACGCCCTAACCCCCTCAAACGCCAGAACTTCTCCTTCTTCTCTAAGTCCGGCCGGCGTCGCCGCCGTGGAACCCTTCACGTGAGCACGCTGCTCCAGTCGGTACCACGCCTTGAAGGCGGTCGTTCCGAATTCTTCTTGTTTCCCCGATACTCATGCGCTCGCTATTTCTCACTGGACGCCAACAGAATCACCGGAGCAACCTCGCCGGAGCCGGAGCATCCGCCCGACCGCACGGCCACCGTCGCCAAGCTTCTCTACCGCTTCTCCCGCCGTGGTGATGTGAGCATCATGATCCCCACTTCTTCCCGGACCTCCCGGACCTACTGGTTCACGCTCTACCGAACCTTCGTGCCCGGTCCTCGGCGACCGACGCGGCCGTCCGCCATTTGCGTGGTTGAGGTGGAAAGAGAGCGAGAGAGCGTCCGTGAGTGGTAGCTTTGAAGTCGCAGGGTTGGCGCGGTGCTGGTGCGCGTGCGCGCGGGGGCCGCGGAACCCGCTAACGGTCGCCGGAGCGGCGGCAGCACCGCCGTGAGCGAGGGAGGCGAAGCTGACAGGCGGGACCCGCCTGTCAGCGTCCCGCAACGTGAGGAGAGGGGGCAGCACGCGCCGTCCGCGCGGGGGAGCGCCCCCGGGCCGATTTGGGCCGTGTCCAAGCTGGCCGTCTGCGCAGCGCGGTTGTGGGCCGACCTGCGGGCCAAGATCCAGGCCGCCCACTGCGCAGAGATCCTTTTCTTTTTCTTTTTATGCAATTTTTGTTTGATGTTTGAAATTATATGATAAATGGTGTGCTAATCCAAAAATGATGAAAGTTTTTGTATAGGTTCCATAAAGTGGGTAGAACACAAGAAAAATAGTGGATTCTATTTTTCTGGTAGTTTACATGTCTATAAAAATTGGCTCTTTAATTAGTGAATAAAACTTCTAGGAATTTTAGTAATTTACTAGGAGGTCCAAAAATCACAAAAAATTGTGGAGAGCCTCTGAGTGGTATTCCCTGGCTCCACACAAAATTTGGTGGCATTTGGATAATGTTTGATTAAAATATTAATAAACCCTTACTTAGCACTTAAATAATATTTCCAAAATAATTAAATGGTGATTATTTAGATCCTCATAATTAGGGTTGAGTGATTTTGGATTGTGTGATGACCTGAGGTCATTAACCCTAATGACCTTTGGCATTTAATTATTGTTTAGCCTTAATGCTTAATTACTGTCAATTGTAATTAATTAAGAGTTAATTAAGGTAATTAGGATTAATAATTAACTAATTTAAGATAAGTATGAATTAAATAAAGTCTTAGTTTACAGATGCAACCTCTTGGGTAAAATCATTAAATTATTAAGCAACTTTATTTAGCGATAATGCTGTATTGCATCAAGAAGGCGAGTTGTACTCGATTTGGTCCTTCTTGCATATTTGTCATACGCATATCATAAGCATTCATCATTTTGCGTATAGTGTCCGTGACCGAAGGAGCGCCCGTTGAACCGAACCCCGAGGTCGGTGCTCCGTTCGAGGAAGTCGGATCCGAGACTTGGGAAGTCTCCGAGGGTCCCTCTCTGCCCTGCAACCAAGGCAAGCCCCGGATGCATTAACCCCTCCTTGGATGTTTTAAATCTTTTGTCATTTATGAATTGAAAATGCTGCATTAGATAGTTGAGAATTGGGTTCACCTACTTGCTGCATTTACTACCTTGATATCTATATCCTGTCCTTGACACCTGTTTTATTTTAAAACTGCGTAGCGATGCTTAGCCCTGCTACTAGATAGGTTTTTAAACAAGAAGTTTGAAGGGTTGTTGTGGGATACACTTACGATCAATGATGTTTCAATTTGAAACCGGTCGGTGGACTTGCTCTAAGAATGGAGTCTTAAAGTAGTGTCTCCGACTGTGTTGATTAAGGACCGTTCCGTTGATGGCCTGCTGGGTTGAGAATTTATAGTACTAGCCACTTGCCTTCGGTAAGCCTGGACTTGTGATCCCTCGACGCGAACAGCTACTCGCGCACTGGGAGTGGAAAGATGGCGAGAGTAGTGTGTACCCACCTTACGGATCTGAGATGACCGGAAAACATCTAGATCGGCTGTAGGATGGTGGAGTACTGTGCTCTCGGGTGCCGCGAACCTGGTCAAATTTGGGGAGAGCTTGCTTTGGGTTGACATATGCAAGATTTGGTTCTACATATGTCGGGTGGTTAGGAACTCCAGCTGGATTGCTAAGCGATTCGAATCGTCGTTGCTCCCCGATTGGGAGACTCAATTCCTTCGACCCTCATCGTAGTTAAATATGCAACTAAGTGATAAAATGAGAAAAGGGGAAAATGTCTCATGAGGTTCGGATCCCAATTCCCGGACTCATAGCGACATGAAGCTATGGCCATCGATACATAATACTTTATGATAGGACTAGGAACTCACGGATTCGCCTGTGGGGTACAACTAGTTAAACTATCCTCGAACTCCTCGGCCTCTGCGAGGGAGGAATTCGGGGGTAAAACTTGAAAATAAGGATGCACTACTAGTAAGCTTTTTACGCAAAACACTTTGGCTCCTTGCTCAGCCACCCCTTGTCTACCCTAAGCCTGCATCCCTAAGTTCTCCTCTTTTCCCATCGGGTAAGTCTTGTTGAGTACTCCCGTACTCAGGGTTTCAATACCCCTGTTGCAGGTGAAGCTCAGGAGCCGACTTGCTTCGGACCCTGTTGTGTGACCGTCGTCGAGGTTGACGACGAAGAAGAGTGAGCGTGACCCATGGGCAGGGTCTGTAAATTTGTACTCTCTGTACTAAAGTTTAATTTGCTCCGCTGGACCAGGCTTGTAATAACACTCTACTATTTGGAAGAACTCCTTTTATAAATTAAGTTATGTAATACTTCCGCTGTTTTACTCTGAAATATTATTTTAGTCTTGTGTCGTTTGAGTTACTGCTTTATCTTCGCAACGAATGATCCTGGTGTTAAGGTGGCCACTTGCTATTCTATAAGGGCGAGAAGAAACGGTTCTCGTTGTTTGACCATTACCAATGGTCAGGACGAGACAGCTCGGTACGCCACAGGTAGCAGTGGAATGAGCGCCCAGCAATGCTCATCGGACTTCTAAAGTGGGAGGACTCCCGGCATCACCGTCAGAGGTCCTTAGGACAATGGCAGGTGCCGGTGGGCCCAAACACTTAGGAGGTTCTGCCACAGATGAGCAAAAGGGTAAGCATGGGGGAGTTTATTGATGGTAGACAACTCCTAATTTTAACCATCAACTATACATGAAGATGGATCTATATGCAAACATTTGGTAGATATAGGGTTATCACTGACAAAATTCCATGAGTTTTGGTGAATGTCTATTTTTGCAGGGTGTTAAGTAAAAACAACCAAAGATGGTCCATATGTTGTATTTACATAGAGAGAGCTGCAACTCAGGAGTAATCTAGAAGGTTTGAGGGGGCTCTAGATCAAATGGGAAGCAAATCGGATTTGGGAGCCGGGCGGCCGCCCATAGGGCAGGGGCGCCCGCCCCACTACCTCAGCCAATTAGGCTCCACCTCACGGATCCTACGTCCACCGCCTTTGAGGAGTAATCTTGGCCATCTATCAAGGTCGGTTTGATCCGAGGGCTGTGGTGCTTCCTAGGGGGCTATAAATACAAGCCTAACCCCCCTGGCTCAGAGCCAATTCTGAAACCCTAATTCATATTTTCCAGAGAGAATTAGCTAGAGAGGGGTCCCTCGAATGGATCTATCTCTTTAGGTTATTAGCAACAAAGATATTGAGAGATTGTAGGGTAGAGATAGAAGTGGTGGAAGCCCGGCCTGTCGGTGTCTTCTTTCTTGTATCTGTGGGATCAAGTCTCCTAACCCGAGGCTTGGTTTTAGAATCATTTGGCAATTTGACTTCTAATACTAGTAAGTATATTATTCTTGTTGTTCTCTGGTTTATGGGTTTACTTTGTTCACTTTGCATTGGGAATAGAGTAATCATTCGTAGAGTAAGCATGATGCGTGGTGTTGACGGTCCTTAAGTATCAAATTTAATTATCAAATAAACAAAGAAAAGGGTCCAAATGAAATCAACATCTAGACATAGGGTTTTATTTGACAGAATTCCACGAGTTTTGGTGTTTGTCTATTTCTGCAGGGGGTTATCAGGAAATATGGAAGAAAGGCCCACATGTCGGGATTACATAGAGATATCAACGAGCCGTGCAATTATCTTACATCTAGAAGACTCTAGAAGCCACGAGAATGAAGTGGAGGCGAAACGGAGCCTGGCCCTGGGCACCTGCCTAGGAGACCAGGGGGCTCGCCCACTTGTAGAGTCCAATCAGAACTCTCTTTCGGGATCAAGCTCCACCGACCTAAAGGATCAAGGATAACCGTTCAATCAATGTCGGTTTGATCCAACGGCCCATATTCACTTGGAGGGACTATAAAACCAGACCCCCTGGCCCCTGGAGGAGAGAGCCTCTCAACCCTAATTCATTATTCATCAAGGGAGAAGAAGCCTCTGATCAAGCCTAGAGCCACCACATCAATTAGACATCTAGATTAGCATAGCTACATAGGATTAGAACTAGAAGGAGTCAATCTTCGATTGGTTTACGGATCTGTCAAGAGGATTCTTGGTAATTCTCTAATTGTTCATCTAATTGTTCATCTTTGTTCTTCAATATTATGAATATGATTTTGTTCTACTTCAATATATTGCTTATGACTTTGCTCTACTTGTTTATATTCAAGATTATATTGTTCTAAGTTTATCATAGTTATATACTTGGCTTAGTTAGATTGGATATACATGTTTAGGATCGTATTGCATTTATCCATCGGATCCATGGGTAACTGATAGATATTGTGTAGGCATGGTGCTTATACCGTATTTATTTGCGATTGTATCCAATATGCCAGATCGCGGGGTAGTTCGTGATAGTGACAGCTTCATTGATTCTTATATAGTCCCCCTCTCGTGTATTGGGCTGTCAGAGCAACATTATTACAGCGGAGTGATTACGATGTTTCTCATATTCCTTGCTAATATCACTATGCATGGGCGTAGTCTTGTCTCGCAATGATTGCTAAGTATGCTTGCACTAACTATGATAATGCTAGACTATATAGTTGAGAATAACTTAGGAAATATTCTTGTAGTTCGTTCTAATTCCATGCTAATGACTTACTAAAATATCTAATTGAGGTGCTTACCATATTTATATGTGGCTAAGTTATGCTTATGAGATTAATTATCTTTGTCACTATTCATTACTTTATATATCCTTTATGTGACACTTACTCCTGTATGAAAGAGTTTGATAAATGTTTTCAATTATACATGCAATGATAGATACTCAATCTCATATTCCATTCTATAATCAACATTGATGTTTAGCAATCCCTTCCCAGTGGTAAAAATATAAATAACGATACCTGGAATACTTCCCGGTTAAAGTGCTACATCGGTATTAATCTGTGCGCTTGCAGATCCCATTTGTTATTTATCTAGATGAGCAATTGCATATTTCAATACCGTGTCTCTCATGTCATGCTGGGGATGACAACTTGGCTTAAGTGGTATGAGGGATAGGTTTGGCACTTTTGGCAATGTTATTAGAATTAGAAAACTAAGTCTACTTTTGGTAATGATGTTAAGAATACCCAACAAGGAATGAATATAGGATTCTGAGTTATCATTCGCATCACTAATATGATTGAGCTTATCAATTCTCTCATAAAGTTTTACCCCGATATTTTTCTATTTTATCTTATGCAAGGTTATGTATGAATAGAAGACATCTTCCAGGAAATTTTGTTGACAATCCAAAAGCATTATTCAGAAAAACAAGAGCAAAGCTCAAGAAGGGATCATCAACACTTCAGCAAGAAGCTTCATCCAATCAAGAAGATCACCAGAACTTGTTTTCAGAGTTCGAAGCCATGGCGAACAAATCGATCCGCGAGTTCTCAGCTCCCACTACGGACAACATCCGCACTGGACCTGCTGCAGAGATCGATGGCAACTGTGAGCTCAAGCCTAGACTTATCAACATGGTGCAATCCAACCAGTTCTGTGGGAAGGCACACGAAGATGCTAGTGCTCATCTCCAACACTTCCTGGAGATTTGCAGCACATTCACCATATCAAGAGTCTCCAGAGATGCTATACTACTTCGCGTCTTCCCATTCTCACTGTTAGGAAGAACGAAGCAGTGGTTTTACGCTACAAAGGAGAAGAAAACTACGTGGGCACTCTGCTCCACAAACTTTCTGGCTAAGTTCTTTCCCATGGGCAAGACCAATGCTCTCCGTGGGAAAATTACAAGTTTTCAGCAACAACATGATGAATCCGTTCCAGAAGCATGGGAGCGCTTCCAAGACTACATCCTAGAATGTCCCCATCATGGAATGGAGAGATGGCTACTGATGCAGATGTTTTATCATGGGCTCGGCAACAGTGCTCGAGAAACCATGGATGCTGCAGCTGGAGGAGCATTCCTATCACTTACCATATCACAAGCCATAGCTCTTGTGGAGAAGATGGCGTCCAACCAAGGCTGGAATGAAGAAAGGACCCAGACACGCAAGAGAGGTGGAGGTATGCATCAGCTCAAGGAGGTAGACACGCTGTCTGCAAAGCTAGACCTGCTCATGAAGAAGCTCGATGATAGAGCTGGAGATAAGAAAGAAGTTATGCACATCTACGACTCTCACATGACTTCTGAGGAGTATGGAGATACTGGACACTCAGGCAATCACTGCCATGAGATGCTTGAGGATGTGAACTACATCAACAACACCAACTACTACAACCGTCCTCAACAAAATCAAGGTTGGAATCAACAAAGACCTAACTACTCAGGTAATTATCAAGGTAACAATTCTTACAACAATACTAATAATTTTCCACCTCTAAGAGAGTTAGTGTCTAATCAAGGAAAGCTAATGGATAACCTATCTAAGAAATTGGCATCGAATGATAAAATGCTAGAAAATATAAATAATAGAATGGATAATTTCTCTACTGCCATCAAGAATCAAATTAGCTTTAATAAAATGATTGAATCTCAGTTAAATCAAATAGTTGATGCTGTTCCTACTACTAACCCCGCTATACCATCACAACCGGAAGGATTAGAATCTGCAAATCTTGTAGACATGTTTGATGCAGGTAATTGGAGTAACTCCGTCACTGAAGTTACTACTGACCTTCTGCCGGTCAAGAGGGGCGATCCAGGACGCCCCGTCATCCCGATCTCCATCGACATGGTGGACTTCCCAGAAGCACTCTGCGACTTTGGCTCTAGTGTCAACATTATGCCCAGGGTACTCTATGAAAAATTCTTTACATATCCTTTATCAGAAACAACCATGTGTTTGCCGTTTGCAGATCAGACGATAAGTTTTCCAAAAGGAATATTGAAGAACCTCTGTGTCCGAGTTGGTACCTTGTACGCCCCAGCAGACTTCGTGGTAATAGAGATCGGTAATGATGAGAGGGCACCCATTATCTTAGGGAGGCCATTCTTGAACACCTCGGGAGCTGTTATCTACGCTAGTGCTGCCAAGATCAGTTTCTACATGAAAGGGAAGAAGGAGACGTTTTTCTTCAAGAATAAGACTACACGAATCACAAAACAATCCAGACGTGAATCAAGAAAGAGGACAAACAGGAGGAACAGGAACAAGCAAGTGTGGACCGAGTCAGCTAAGATGGTCACTACAGTTCATAGAGGTCAAGATCATCAACTTAAGTCACCATTTTTGACCAAGAAGGACGACCCAGGAATGCCAAGCATCTATTGCTCCATAAATGGATTCAACTTCTACAAGACGACTTGTGACACCGGATCGGACGTCAACATAATGGCCGCAGTCACCTATCAGCTCTTGTTCGGAACCATGCCCCTAAAACCAACATACATTCAACTACAGATGGCAGATAAGACGTTTCGAGAGGTTAAAGGAATAGTAACTGATGTCCCTGTCAAAATAGATGATCATTTTGTCTACACAGATTTTTTTCTCCTAGATGAGAATTCCACAAAGCTTTGTTGTCTATTTGAGCTCCACAGAATTTAAGAATCAAGAAGACTAGCAGACGGAGAACATTCTAATCGCTGTCAGGATGCTACCGACTTTCAAATACACCTCTGCCACCTGCTAGATACATCAGAGAAATTACGTCAAAATTCAGCTTGGGGAAGAGCACCCACATTTATCCCGATAAGTATTTCTATCTATCTTTATACTTATACTATTTTAAAATATAAATATACATAACTATGAATGTAACACCCTCAAATTTACTCCTTTCGAAATAGAGTTAAAAGAATTTGATTATATATTTTTGTGCCCACGAAAATATAGGAAAAATAATATTTTTCATTAAATTAAATTTATTGTAAGGCTTAGCAACATTGTTGTGCATACATGCTGGTGCATAAGATTTGATGTAATGTTTGCTTGTTACTCCTTTGTGTGTTGAGAGTGAGCAAAGTTTTTGAAATGCGTTTAGTAGATCAATTTTCTTTGATCAGTACGTCTTTATCTTTATCTACAACCAAATTCCTTGTTTCTTAGCTCAAGTTTTATTAGGAGCTTCCTAAAATATTTTCTTTATCACTCAAAGCACTTCTTTTAGTTCCTCGTCCATCAAGCAATCTCTACAATCTTTTCGGAAATTTTTCCAGCTTTTGTTCTCACTCTTCTGTGAGTATGATCTAATTTTTAGATGCTCCATATTATCTCATCATGAGCTCCAAATACTTTATTTGGGTTCCTCATATTCCATAATGTCTCTGAGAATTTTCTTCGAATTTTTGGAGCTTTCAGAGTATTTTTCGTGGCTTAAATAATAATTCTAGATTTTTCTAGAATTATTTTATCCATGAAATTAATTAATTCCGAAAATAATAAATCTCTCATTTTTCTCAACGCTCAAGGCCCATGTCTTTATTTATTAATGGGCTTTAATCATTAATTAGGCCTATTAGTAAAAATAAAGGGTGCAAATCAATTAGTACCATATTGCTAGTTGACGTGGAGGTGGGGAGTTTTTCTTCCTATATATATGTACCAACCCCTTAGGCGAAGCACACCAAAGACTACCATATGGGAAGCCTCTAATTTGAAAATTCCTAAGGTAGTAAAATAAAATTTTATTTTCTTCTCTACAACGTGATCGCCCTCAGTCCGGTGTCGATCCGCCCGTCGCTCTGCTTTCCATCTCTGCTTCGTACCTATCTGCGAAATCTCTATTGGTGAGTTTGTTTTCCCGCATCAAATCGTGGCCGTAGGCTTAAGTTTCATGCTCGCCGGCTAGGAGCTCGCTGCTGCCAATGGCTGGCCGCCAGGCGTGTGCTCTGCTCCAATTAGTTTACCTTGGTTTCTAAAACAAAATACGTTTTCACTAATTACAAAATTGCTACCATATTTGTTTAGCTCATAAAATCTTCATTTTAACTCCGATTTGATCCATTCAAATTGCGTTAGATTCGTAATCACAAGCTCTACATGTTAGTCTCACTGTTTTACAAGTTTACAACTTTTTATTTTCGTGATCCTATTTACTTATTTTATTTTAATTAAGGAAATCTTAGGAAAATCATAACATCTTCGTTATAGCTCTGATTTTCGTGATCTTTATGTCTGTGTGATCGTAGTGCAACGTAGATTCATTTTATAAACTTTTCATCTTTATTTGCTACTGCTGGTGTATTGTTCTAATTAAAGGTTTGTTTGCTTTGTATGATTGCTTTTGGATGATTGTTGTTGATGTGATGACTGAGTTTAGAGTGTGAGCTTTTACGTGGTGATCAAGAAACAGATTGTGGAAGGTTTGGAACTAAAAGAAGGATCTGATTTTTAAGGCAAGTATAGCATGGGATCATCCTTGTTTCCTAACAACTTTAATCACACAATTCATATTGCAGGTGTCTCTTTGCTAAGGATTTCCTAGTATTGATCTTATACCTTGTCACCTATGGTTTTGCATTGGGTAGCTTATGCTAGTGCTCCACTAAACCATGATCTTGTAATTTGATTAATGGAATATGCAATAAACATTAAAAGGGGACTTTTTAGCAACTTTGGTAAAGAGGGCTGGAGCATTGGGCTATCTTATGGTGCTCTAGTTTCTCTCCATAAGGACTTATCTGTATATGACCATCCGGGACATACAGTACAACTGTGAGGGCTACATGGCTCTGGCTTTAGCTCAGTATGAGGACCTTTTCTAGCTTGTTAGTGGTTAGCCTTGTGGCGCAAATGGGGAATAGCAGACCGTGGATTCCTGCGGGTGAATCACATGGACTGACTAATGAAACCAAGCGGCCCTAACTTGTTAGACAACCCTTTGAAAGGCTTCATAGTGAACCCTGCCGGCCTCCCTAGGAAGGGGGTTTAGAGACTCTTGACCTCGGGCGAAAGGGTAAATCATGACTCACAGTGAAAGTGTACAACCTCTGCAGAGTGTAAAACTGATATATCAGCCGTGCTCACGGTCACGAGCGGACTTAGACCAATAGAGAATAAATGATCACTAATGGCAAATCATTAATGTTATTATTGCTAATATGTTGTTTATGCTATTCTTTATTCACTTTACCTGATCATGAGTTTACTATGGGACTTGACAACTTGATGCTACTCATATGCTAAAATTGTGACAACTAAAAGCTACATGCAGTTCAACCAGTGTCTAGCCTTTGAGCCTCATGAACCCTATATTATTCTTGCTGAGTACGAGATGTACTTACGCTTGCCTTTACATTTTATTTGGATAAAAATCCCGGATGGGTACCAGATTGCAAGCTTGGAAAAGAGTTTAGGCTTGTGCTCAACCAGTCAGTTGTCCCTGTGGATTTAGAGCTTTTCCCTAAAAAACGGAGTATCTTTCCACGGTTTGCTATCTAAGCTTATATCTTTTATACTAAGTTCATTATATATATAAGCATTGTCAATTAATATTACCTCTATTTGTGGCTATATGTGAGATTTGACTTCCTGGGCTCACATATGGTGTGTATCTGGTTTTGTTCTTAAAACCGGGTGCTACAATGAAAAACCAAATAAAGATTTTGTGCTTATATATATGTCTTTTGCTTAGTATGCTTAATAAATAAATAAAGTGGCTATGCTAAACTGAATCTTAATCATAAAACTCTAGCATGGATATGATGAATAGTTGCTCTGCCTAATTTTCAAAATTGAAGTTCTCTCTCAAGTTTAGACATAACTGTTATAATTTAAAGCTTGCTCTAAACCTAAACTTATGGGAAGAAAACTTGATCTGAAGTCTAAGTTGTTAACGGATATGATATGGGAAGGTTGAGCTGCTGTTTACCTGTTCCTAGAGATGCTAGAATTCTGGACAATTTTATCTTTGAAAATCTTTGAAATATTGCTTGATGAGTTCCTGTATAATGAGAGTTTAAATTCCTACCACAGCCATATATACATGCTTGCTAGACTTTGAGCCACACATTTACTTTTTGCTGCTTATGAGCATTGAGTGTGGTCAAGCTGTGTAGACCCTTAGGAGCTTGTCATGTGGTTAAATCAAGATTCACTTGCACGTTCACTCATACATGTTGCTTCTATTCCAGAAGTACGCATCCACATATATCCACCCATTTCCATGACCAGAACCACCCAAAAATATTCTACTCCTAATCCAGGAGAGAAGAGCCAAAAACATTTCTATTTTTCCCCTGTGAAATAAATGCTCAAGTTATCTGGTTACTACCACTTGCTATATTATCTCAAGAGATGAGTGCTCTAAAAAAAGAGAGAAAAAAGAGATATGAGGAAATAAAAAGGGGCAAGTGCCCGAAACCTCGAAAGAAAAGAAAAAGTGAGATGAGAGGTAAAAATGGACAAGTGTCCGAGAATAGAATTAGGGGTAATACCCACCTGAGAGCAAAGAAAAAGAAAATACAGAGCACCTTATTCTCCTCACAAAGTTTCAAAAAGCAAGGAAGGTATGTATCCCCTCAAAGAGCAAAAGAATTAGACTTTCACCATTGTTATCACCATCATCACCATACACCATTCATTCGCCACACATGCACATCTTGATTTGACTTATTGATTTGTTTCTTTGGATCCATGGTTTGACTATAGAATAAATGTCTTGTGAGTATGTATACTTTTTCTCCCACCTATGAGCTCCAGATATCAAAAGCCTTATTAGAGTAGGATGAGAGAGAAGGCAATGTCACTATGCCTTATACTACAAATACCACATATCTTGAGAGAAGGCATATACCATCACTGCCTTGGTAAGGATCCAAAAATAGCACAAACCAAAGATCTAAGAGAGTCATACAAGGAATCTCTAAGTTTTATTTGAAAATCTGCAAAAACTTCAGAGCTATAGCTGATCAAGAATAAGAGACATGGCACTTGATTAAACTGTTCTATCTTTTAACTACTCAAGACGGAAGTGACGGTTACAAGTCCCATGGTGAATGGTAAAATAAGTAAGTTTTAAGTCTTGACAGTTTACTCTAACTCAGGGATGAGACCTCATTTAAAAGTGTGTACCGTCAATTTTTAAAGGTATTGCAACAACTTCTGATCCATCGCTGAGATTATCCTTACTCAGGGACGAGCAAGAGGTAAGCTTGGGGGAGTTTGTTGATGGTCCTTAAGTATCAAATTTAATTATCAAATAAATAAAGAAAAGGATCCAAATGAAATCAACATCTAGACTTAGGGTTTTATCTGACAGAATTCCACGAGTTTTGGTGTTTGTCTATTTCTATAGGAGGTTATCAGGAAATACGGAAGAAAGGCCCACATGTCGGGATTACATAGAGATATCAACGTGCCGCGCAATTATCTTACATCTAGAAGATTCCAGAAGCCACGGAACGAAGCGGAGCCGAAACGGAGTCTGGTCCTGGGCGCCCGCCTAGGAGACCAGGGCGCCCGCCCCCTAGTATAGTCCAATCAGAACTCTCTTTCGGGATCAAGCTCCACCAACCTAAAGGATCAAGGATAACCGTTCAATCAATGTCGCTTTGATCCAACGACCCATATTCACTTGGAGGGACTACAAAACCAGACCCCCTGGCCCCTAGAGGAGAGAGCCTCTCAACCCTAATTCATTATTCATCAAGGGAGAAGAAGCCTCTGATCAAGCCTAGAGCCACCACATCAATTAGACATCTAGATTAGCATAGCTACATAGGATTAGAACTAGAAGGAGTCAATCTTCGATTGGTTTCCGGATCTGTCAAGAGGATTCTTGGTAATTCTCTAATTGTTCTTCTAATTGTTCATCTTTGTTGTTCAATATTATGAATATGATTTTGTTCTACTTCAATATATTGCTTATGACTTTGCTCTACTTGTTTATAATCAAGATTATATTGTTCTTAGTTTATCATAGTTATATACTTGGCTTAGTTAGATTGGATCTATATACATGTTTAGGATCGTATAACGTTTATCCATTGGATCCATGGGTAAATGATAGATATTGTGTAGGCATGGTGCTTATACCATATTTATCTACGATTGTACCCAATATGCCAGATCGCGGGGTAGTTCGTGATAGTGACAGCTTCATTGATTCTTATATAGTCCCCCTCTCGTGTATTGGGCTGGCAGAGCAACATTATTACATGGGAGTGATTACGATGTTTCTCATATTCCTTGCTAATATCACTATGCATGGGCGTAGTCTTGTCTCGCAATGATTGCTAAGTATGCTTGCACTAACTATGATAATGCTAGACTATATAGTTGAGAATAACTTAGGAAATATTCTTGTAGTTCGTTCTAATTCCATGCTAATGACTTACTAGAATATCTAATTGATGTGCTTATCATATTTATATGTGGCTAAGTTATGCTTATCAGATTAATTATCTTTGTCAGTATTCATTACTTTATATATCCTTTATGTGACACTTACCCCTGTATGAAAGAGTTTGATAAATGTTCTCAATTATACATGCAATGATAGATACTCAATCTGATATTCCATTCTATAGTCAACATTGATGTTTAGCAATCCCTTCCCAGTGGTAAAAATATAAATAACGATACATGGAATACTTCCCGGTTAAAGTGCTACATCGGTATTAATCTGTGCGCTTACAGATCCTATTTATTATTTATCTAGATGACCAATTGCATATTTCAATACCGCGTCTCTCATGTCATGCTAGGGATGACAACTTGGCTTAAGTGGTATGAGGGATAGGTTTGGCATTTTTGGCACCGTTATCAGAATTAGAAAACTAAGTCTACTTTTGGTAATGATGTTAAGAATACCCAATACTTGGGCTAGGAATACTCGTAGATACTCCCTAACTTTCTAGATTTGTGGTAGCATTAGGGGGAAGTGACAATCTCCTTGTGTCTCTATAATCCAAGTCCCGTCAAGAGGTATGGTAGGATTTATCATACTAGAGTTATGCACTCTCTAAGGTGTCTCTTTTCTCTAGGTACCACTTAGAACAGTTGTTACACAACTTACCATAGGTTTAGCAACAAGAGAGATTGAGAGATTATAGGATGGAGATAGAAGTGGAGGAAGCCTGGCCTATCGGTGACTTCTTTCTTGTATCTGCGGGATAAAGTCTCCTAACCCGAGGCTTGGTTCTAGAATCATTCGGCAATTCGACTTTTAATACTAGTAAGTTTACTGTTCTTATTGTTCTTTGGTTTATGGGTTTTGAAACGATCAAGATGCCCAAGAGGG
Source organism: Sorghum bicolor (assembly GCF_000003195.3). Taxonomy (NCBI): domain Eukaryota; kingdom Viridiplantae; phylum Streptophyta; class Magnoliopsida; order Poales; family Poaceae; genus Sorghum; species Sorghum bicolor. Next base: position 48,783,370 of record NC_012870.2, on the reverse strand, counting down.
GGGGGTGAATTGGGCCTCTCTAAAAATTTAAGCAACCTATAAGCACCAATTCAACCCCTTGTACCTAAGTGTGTTCTAGAGAGCTACTAGATAAAAGTTTTGCAACCTAGTTCCAATTCTATTCTAGCATGGCAATTCTAAGAATGTAAAGTACTCAAAGTAAGTGCTAGAATGTAAAGGTTGAGAGCAAGAGGAACACGATGATGTTTTGCCGAGGTATCGGAGAGTTGCCACTCCCCACTAGTCCTCGCTGGAGCACCCACGCAAGGGCCTTGCTCCCCCTTGGTCCGTGCAAGGACCAAGTGCTCTCTACGGGCTGATTTTTTGACACTCCATCACGATGAATCACCCAAAACCGCTCACAAGCTTGACACACGCCACCACAAAAACTCTGGGCGATCTTTGTGCCTCAAATCACTACCAAACCATCTAGATGATGGCGATCACCAAGAGTAACAAGCAAAGAACTCTCACTTGACTCAAACAAGGCTCTAGAGAGTGGTGGATGCACACTTTAACTCTTGGAACTCACTAGAGAAGGATTCACTCAAGAAATCTCTCAATTCTCAATCCTCTCTAGGCTCTTGCTTCTCTCTTGCACCACAAGATGTTTCTCAGCTGAACAAATGGGCAAGAGACCTCCCATGGATGAGGTGGAGGAGTATAAGTACTCCCCATCAAGTCCAAGGGCTGGCCACTCGAATTCCACAGAAAATGGGAGCACCGGACGCACTCAATGTTGCAATGGACACGCTCTGCAGAGCGTCCAGTGCCCCATTAACGGCTACTTGTACTTGCACCTGCCACACATCAGACACACCTACAGTGGGTCTGGTGCCTCACCAACACCTTGTCCGGTGAGAGGGCAATATGCAAACCTCTCTGGGTAAGGGACCGAACGCATTCTAGTGGGTCCGGTGTCTGCATCTGGTGCGAGGGCAAACTGCAGCCCTCCCTAGGTATGGGACCAAACGCACCCTGGCGAGTCCGGTGCGTGTGTCCGGTGGCTAACCCTAGGCACCTAGGAGCGCTGACAAAGTCAGCACCCACCGGACGCACCAACAGAGCGTTCGGTGCTTGCGTCCGACGCTGTCTCAGCACCCAAACTTCATTGAATCGTGAACTTTCCAAAATGTAGTTTGGTTCCCTCGATCTCAGGACTCTCTCAGAGCTGCCTAGTGCTAGGTTTACCAAGTGTGCACCACACCTAAACATAAAGCCTTGCCTAGGTCAAGCTACCCGCTCAATGCCCCCATTAATAGTACGGTCAAAGGAAAAACAAAGTCCTGAACTACTTTGAGTGCCCTTCAACACCATATGGCACCTAGACCTAGTCTAGTCTTGACGATGTCCAACCGTCCTTTGAAAATAGAAACGATTTCCACCATTAAGTCGGCATGAACGACTTAGTCCATCGATCACTATTACCATGACCTAACACAAATGACTTTGCCTCTGCAAAACACACGTTAGTCATAGTAATCAACATTGTCATTAATCAGATAAACTCATTAGGGGCCTAGATGCTTTCAATCTCCCCCTTTTTGGTGATTGATGACAACAACCTCGAGTATGTTTGAAGTGAGGTTTTCAAATGACTTGGTTTATATAAGCATGTGACAGTAAGATCAAAAAGGATTAGTCATGCTTATATTAACCAAGCCTAGTATCCTGCATCCAAATGTGTGAGAAGCATACAACACGATACAAAAACATATGGCTCATAGGATATTAGAGTAAAAACACGAAAGCTAAACACTATGAGCCAAGAACACATGACATAGATATATCATCATAAAGCACAAGTCATGTCTCACAACCATAAAGCAAAGTATCTCAAATATGCATAAAGTAAACATGATGCATGACGAGAGTAGCACACAAAAGAATCAAAACCCACTCACTGGCTCCCCATAAGTCTAACATACTCTCCCTCTCCCCCTTTGGCATCAAATGCCAAAAACTTATGAAGCTGCAGGCGGAGATGGAGCAGAGGAGTCTTGTGGCACTGCCTCAAACTGATCTGCATCATCATCTGTGCCATCACTAGTCGACTCTGAAGCAGCTGTTTGAACCTTAGAAGGTGCACGTGCTGGTGAAGCAGTCTGTGTCGGCTCTGTATGGTCTGTGCATAGTTTTGAAAATCGACGCCTAGGATGAGCCTAGTCGCGCCTAGTCGCTGGCGACTCGATTTGGGGGGTAATCGGACCTCTAGGTGGGCGGAGCGCCTAGGCGGCGACTTGCTCCGATTCAGCGGCGGTTCGACGGCGCCCAGGTGCCCTAGGCGGCGCGGAGGCGAGCTAGGCAGCCATGGCTCGTGAAATAATGGCTCTGCGGGCAGAGCGCGCGCGTGCGGAGGTTCTGGCGCGGCTTTTCCCGCGCGCTGGAGACAGATAAGGGGTAAAAGGGGAGAGAAGGGAGTTTGCCTGCTTCTATTCGCCTCGACGACGCGCGGCGACGCCGGCTACTGCTCCTCCCCACCTGCGAAGCGGCTGCCGCTCCTCGTCGCCGGCGACACGACTGCTGCCTCCCCTCACCGCGCAGCTGCTCCTCCTCACTGTGCGCCTGCTGCTCGGACTGCGCGGCGGCTGCTGTTCCTCGACGGCTACGCGGAGTCACGGACGCAGCTCCAGCTCCTCCCGGACGCCGGTCTCCTCCGATCCTCCCTCAGCTGATGTATGTTTCCTTTCTCCTCTACTTTGTTTCCTTTCTCCTCTGCCTCTCTCCTCTCCTCTGTTTCCTTTCTTGAAACCTGAAATTTATGTTTGATTGATTTGATTCCTTGATGAATCTGTGAAATTGTTGACTGCATGTATGTATCTATGAGATTCTTGACTAATTGCATGCATATACTTATATATTCAGTGAAGATTTTGTTGCCATCTTCTGATTTGACCGATCTATGAAATTGCATGCATATATTCAGTGAAGATTTGGTTGCCATCTTCAGATGACAGGAGCAGAGGCTCAGGCAAGTGCAAGCGCAACAGAGGGAGCAAGTGTCTTGAGAAAGAATTCAGATGATGTGGGATGGGAGTTTGGGGTTCTTGTTAATCCAAGCAACAAGGACAATGTGAAGTGCCTACTCTGTGACAAGCAAATGTTTGGAGGGGTTTATCGGTTGAAGCAGCATATTGCCCATGAAGGAAAGAATGCCAAGAAATGTCTAGGCACGAAGACCACCAAAGAGAAGTTAAAGGAGGCTCAAGAAAAATGCAAGAAAGCATTAGATGAAGCAAAAAGGAAGAGGAAGGAGAAACTTGTTCATGAGCTGGAACTTAGAGAGGAAGTCCATGCATCTGCATCTAGGGTTGGAGGGTCAGAGGAAGTCACTTGTATTGGAAGTTCAGAGCCTCACAAATTAGGCCCCATTAACAAATGGACAAAAGCTATTGATCCTACAGCAACCAAATCTGAATCTTTGACTCAACAGAAGCTGAACAAGGAACTTTGGAAAGAAAGATTACATGAGGTGCATAAATATATTACAAGATGGGCCTATAACCATGGTAATTTCCTTGCTGTTTTTTTATTTCAGATTTCATTGGATGCTATGGTACTACCTATTGCTGTAGTACTGCACTAATTTTGTAACATTGGCAGCAATACCATTCAATGCTTGTGACAAAGATGAGTTCAAGCAAATGTGTGAAGCAATTGGACAATTTGGGCCCGGAATTGAACCTCCAACTATGTTTGACATGAGAGGGAGATTGCTAGAAGAAGAATATGCAAGAACCAAGAGTTTGCTGCAAGAACGTGAAGCCGAGAAGATGAAGAATGGGTGCTCTATTATGACCGTTGCTTGGTCAGATAAGAAGAGGAGAAGCATAATGAATGTGTGCACTAATTGTGCTGATGGAACCAGTTTTATTTCCTCAAAAGAGATGTCAGATGTGTCACACACAAGTGAAGTCATATTTGAACTAGTGGACAAAGCAATTGAGTTAGTTGGTGACTATGATGTGGTGCAAGTTGTGACTGACAATGCTTCTAACAACATCGGAGCAAAGAAGCTGCTGCATGAGAAGAGACCACAGATCTTTTGGACCTCTTGTGCAGCTCACACAATCAACTTGATGCTCCAAGGAATTGGCAACATTCCTCGATTATAGAAGGTGGTTGACCAAGCAAAGGCATTCACCATATTTGTCTATGGGCACACAAGAACACTAGAGTGCATGAGATACTTCACTGAGGGGAGAGAGATAGTAAGGCCAGGAGTGACTAGGTATGCTTCAAACTTTCTGACTTTGGAAAGCATACAAGAGAAGAAGGACCAGCTAAGAAAGATGGTGGTTCATAGTAGGTGGGTGTAGACACTTACTAACACCACTTAGATACTAGGTTGTCATCCCCAGCATGGTTCCAGAGTGTACAAAGGTATTTATGAATGTAAAGGCTCTCTAGAAAATAATCTATTCTATCCGCAATCGTATAGATAAAACACCTCATTGTAGCATTTCACCAGGAAAGTATTCCAGGTATCGTTATTTATAATTTTGCTTAAGAGGACAGTGGGAATGAAGATAAGTATAAAATCTATCAAGGCATAGACTAGAGATAAACTTGCACGAACATGATTACTAATGAGGAACTCATCACACAGTCACTTACTTTGGCAGGAGGTAAGCCATAATAATAATAATAATGAAATATAAGCTCAAGGGTAAATAACACAGCGATTAGAAAATAGACTACTCCTCATATATGTAAGGTGACGTCGGATTAGCTAGAGAATGGATTCTAAGTTATCTACTATCTACTCAGAAACGGGGTTAGTGTATGTTGGGTATTCTTAACATCATTACCAAAAGTAGACTTAGTTTTCTAATTCTGATAACGGTGCCAAAAATGCCAAACCTATCTCTCATACCACTTAAGCCAAGTTGTCATCCCCAACATGATATGAGAGACGCGGTATTGAAATATGCAATTGCTCATCTAAATAAATAATGAATAAGATCTGCAAGCGCACAAATTAATACTGATGTAGCACTTTAAGCGAGAAGAATTCCAGATATCATTATTTATATTTTTACCACTGGGAAGGAATTAGTAACCATCAATATTGATTATAAAATGGAATATGAGATTGAGTATCTATCATTGCATGTATAATTGTGAACATTTATCTATCTCTTTCATACAGGGATAAGTGTCACATAAAGGATATATAAAGTAATGAATAGTGACAAAGATAATTAATCTGATCAGCATAACTAGCCACATATAAATATGATAAGCACCTCAATTAGATATTCTAGCAAGTCATTAGCACTGAATTAGAACGAACTACAAGAATATTTCCTAAGTTATTCTCAACTATATAGTCTAGCATTATCATAGTTAGTGCAAGCATACTTAGCAATCATTACGAGACAAGACTACACCCACGCATAGTGATATTAGCAAGGAATATGAGAAACATCGGAATCACTCCCCTGTAATAATGTTGCTCTGCCAGCCCAATACACGAGAGGGGGACTATATAAGAATCAATGAAGCTATCACTATCACGAACTACCCCGCGATCTGGCATATTGGGTACAATCGCAGATAAATACGGTATAAGCACCACGCATACACAATATCTATCGTTTACCCATGGAACCGATGGATAAACGCTATACGATCCTAAACATGTATATAGATCCAATCTAACTAAGCCAAGTATATAACTATGATAAACTAAGAACAATATAATTGTGAATATAAACAAGTAGAGCAAAGTCATAAGCAATATATCGAAGTAGAACAAAGTCACATTCATAATATTGAAGAACAAAGAAGAACAATTAGAAGAACAATTAGAGAATTACCAAGAATCCTCTTGACAGATCCTGAAACCAATCGAAGATTTACTCCTTCTAGTTCTAATCATATGTAGCTATGCTAATCTAGATGTCTAATTGATGTGGTGGCTCTAGGCTCGATCAGAGGCTTCTTCTCCCTTGAAGAATAATGAATTAGGGTTGAGAGACTCTCTCCTCCAAGGGCCAGAGAGTCTGGTTTTATAGTCCCTCCAAGTGAATATGGGCCGTTGGATCAAACCGACATTGATTGAACGGTTATCCTTGATCCTTTAGGTCGGTGGAGCTTGATCCCGAAAGAGAGTTCTAATTGGACTCTACAAGGGGGCGGGCGCCCCGGTCTCCTAGGCGGGCGCCCAGGGCCAGGCCCCGTTCGGCCTCCGCTTTGCTTCCATGGCTTCTGGAGTCTTCTAGATGTAAGATAATTGCCAAGCACGTTGATATCTCTATGTAATCCTGACATGTGGGCCTTTCTTCCGTATTTCCTGATAACCCCCTGCAGAAATAGACAAACACCAAAACTCGCGGAATTCTGTTAGATAAAACCCTAAGTCTAGATGTTGATTTCATTTGGATCCTTTTCTTTGTTTATTTGATAATTAAATTTGATACCTAAGGACCGTCAACAAACTCCCCCAAGCTTACCTCTTGCTCGTCCCTGAGCAAGGATAATCTCAGCTATAGATCACAAGTTGTTGCAATACCTTTAAAAGTTGACGGTACACATGCTTCTAAATAAGGTCTCATCTCTGAGTTAGAGTAAACTGTCAAGACTTAAAACTTACTTACTTTACCTTTCACCATGGGACTTGTAACCGTCACTTCTGTCTTGAGTAGTTAAAAGATAGAACGGTCTAGTCAAGTGCCATGTCTCTTATTCTTGATCAGCAATAGCTCTGGAGTTTTTGCAGATTTTCAAATAAAACTCAGATATTCCTTGTATGACTCTCTTATATCTCTCTTTTGTGGTATTTCTGGATCCTTACCAAGGCAGTGATGGTATATGCCTTCTCTCAAGTTATGTAGTATTTGTGGTATGAAGCATAGTGACATTGTCTTCTCTCACACCCTACTCTAATAAGGCTTTAATATCTGGAGCTCATAGGTGGGAGATAAAGTATACATACTTATAAGACATTTATTGTATAGTCAAACCATGGATCCAAAGAAACAAATCAATAAGTCAAATCAAGATGTGCATGTGTGGCGAATGAATGGTGTATGGTGATGATGGTGATAACAATGGTGAACGTCTAATTCTTTTGCTCTTTGAGGGGATACATACCTTTCTTGCTTTTTGAAACTTCTGGGGAGAATGAGATGCTCTTCTTTTTCTTTTTCTCTCAGGTGGGTATCTTGTACCCCTAATTCTACTATCGGACACTTGTCTATTTTTACCTCTCGTCTCACTTTTTCTTTTCTGTCGAGGTTCCGGGCACTTGCCCGTTTTTATTTCCTCGTCTCTTTTTTTTAAGCACTCATCTCATGAAATAATATAGCAAGTGGTAGTAACAAGATAACTTGAGCATTTATTTCACAAGAGAAAACAAAAATATTTTTTGTTATTCTCTCCCAGATTAGGAGTAGAATGTTTTTGGGTGGTTCTGGAGATGGAAATGAGTGGATATATGTGGATGGTACTTCTGGAGTAGAAGTAGCATGTGTGAGTGAACGTGCAAGTCAATCTTGATTTAACCACATGACAAGCTCCTAAGGGTATACACAGCTTGACCACACTCAATGCTCATAAGCTGTAAAAAGTAAATGTGTGGCTCAAAGTCTAGCTAGCATGTATATATGGCTGTGGTAGGAATTTAAACTCTCATCATACAGGAACTCATCATGCAATATTTTAAAGATTTTCAAAGATAAAATTCTCTAGAATTCTAGCATCTCTAGGAACAGGTAAACAGCAGCTCAACCTTTCCATATCATATCCGTTAACAACTTAGATTTCAGATCAAGTTTCCTTCCCACAAGTTCAGGTTTAGAGCAAGTTTTAAATTATAACAGTTATATCTAAACTAGAGAAAGAACTTAAATTTGAAAATTAGGCAGAGCAACTATTCGTCATATCCATGCTAGAGTTTTATTATTAAGATTGAGTTTAGCATAGCCACTTTATTTATTTATTAAACATACTAAGCAAAAGATATATATATATATATATATAAGCATAAAATCTTTATTTGGTTTTCTATAGTTATGTATATTTATATTATTGTATAAGTATATAGATAGATATAAATACTTATCGGGATAAATGGGGGTGCTCTCCCCAAGCTGAATTTTGACGTAATTTCTCTTGATGTAGCTAGCAGGTGGCAGAGGTGTATTTGAAAGTCGGCAATATCCTGACAGCGATTAGAATGTCCTCCGTCGTCTGCTAGTCTTCTTAATTCTTAAATTCTGTGGAGCTCAAATAGACAACAAAGCTTTGTGAAACTGATTAGGTGTTAGCATAAATATCTAGCCTTTATCATGTTGAGCCTCCTCAATAAATGTTACTCTCTGTTTTTATATTTTCGTTTTATAAAGCAGAAAAGAAATATTTATTTTATTTTTATGCCACCACAGTGAATGTACTTATGGGTTTTATGCCACTCGTATACTCACATGGGGATTATTATTTTTTAACATTTTTATTTTCTTTTTAGGATAGTATAAACATGATTAACTAAGTAAACTATTTTAAATAATTGAAAGGGAAAGGATAACTACCAAGTTTACCTCTTGGCAAGGCGTTCGATATTTTTAAGTCCCTCTCCGTTTTCTCAGTTGTCCTGGGGTTCGTTGGGTGGCGTAGTCGGTACTTCCGGCGGTGCCTCTTCTTCATGTATCTTCTCTCTCCACACCTAACTCGGTGCTACGGTCTCCTCTAGATAATTCTGTTTAAATTGTATATCTTCAGACCTTGTCACTTCTCCTTCATAGTCTGCCCATCCGTCCTTGATGATTTCCCTCCTCTGGTTGCGGTTGCGTCGTTTTCTGACCTGCTTAGAGTCTTAAACGATATAGTTAGGGTCAGTAAAATAGCGGCGTACCTTCTCTGAGGGGAAGTGCATATGGACTTCTCCAGTTCCAATGTAGATAATTGCTTTAACGGTGCTAAGGAGCGGACTTCCAAGGATGATGGTTGGATCGTATTCGTCTTCTCCCATGTCAATAATCTGAAAGTCTGTGTAGACAAAATGATCATCTATTTTGACAGGGACATCAGTTACTATTCCTTTAACCTCTCGAAACGTCTGATCTGCCATCTGGAGTTGAATGTATGTTGGTTTTAGGGGCATGGTTCCGAACAAGAGCCGATAGGTGACTGCGGCCATTATGTTGACGCCCTATCCGGTGTCACAAGTCGTCTTGTAGAAGTTGTATCCATTTATGGAGCAATACATGCTTGGCATTCCTAGGTCGTCCTTCTTGGTCAAAAATGGTGACTTAAGTTTATGATCTTGACCTCCATGAATTGCAGTGACCATCTTAGCTGACTCGGTCCACACTTGCTTGTTCCTGTTCCTCCTGTTGGTCCTCTTCCTTGATTCACGTCAGGATTGATCTCGGATTTGTGTAGTCTTGTTCTTGAAGGAAAATGTCTCCTTCTTCCCTTTGATGTAGAAACTGATCTTGGCAGCACTAGCGTAGATGACATCTCCAGATGTGTTCAAGATTGGCCTCCCTAAGATGATGGGTGCTCTCTCATCATTACCGGTCTCTATTACCACGAAGTCTGCTGGGGCGTACAAGGTACCAACTCGGACACAGAGGTTCTTCAATATTCCTTTTGGAAAACTTATCGTCTGACCTGCAAACTGCAAACACATGGTTGTTTCTGATAAAGGATATGTAAAGAATTTTTCATAGAGTACCCTGGGCATAATGTTGACACTAGAGCCAAAGTCGCAGAGTGCTTCTGGGAAGTCCACCATGCCGATGGAGATCGGGATGACGGGGCATCCTGGATCGCCTCTCTTGACCGGCAGAAGGTGAGTAGTAACTTTAGTGACGGGGTTACTCCAATTACCTGCATCAAACATGTCTACAAGATTTGCAGATTCTAATCCTTCCAGTTGTGATGGTATACTGGGGTTATTAGCACTAACAACAGCAACTATTTGATTTAACTGAGATTCAATCATTTTATTAAAGCTAATTTGATTCTTGATGGCAGTAGAGAAATTATCCATTCTATTATTTATATTTTCTAGCATTTTATAATTAGATGACAATTTCTTAGATAGGTTATCCATTAGCTTTCCTTGATTAGACACTAACTCTCTCAAAGGTGGAAAATTATTATTATTGTAAGAATTGTTACTTTGGTAATTACCTGAGTAGTTAGGCCTCTGTTGATCCCAAGCTTGATTTTGTTGAGGATGGTTGTAGTAGTTGTTGTTGTTGATGATGTAGTTCACATCCTCATGCATCTCAGGGCAGTGATTGCCTGAGTGTCCAGTATCTCCACACTCCTCACAAGTCATGTGAGAGTCGTAGATGTGCATAACTTCTTTCTTATCTCTAGCTCTATCATCGAGCTTCTTCATGAGCAGGTCTAGCTTTGCAGACAGCATGTCTACCTCCTTGAGCTGATGCATACGTCCACCTCTCTTGCGTGTCTGGGTTCTTTCTTCATTCCAGCCTTGGTTGGACGCCATCTTCTCCACAAGAGATGTGGCTTGTGATATGGTAAGTGATAGGAATGCTCCTCCAGCTGTAGCATCCATGGTTTCTCGGGCACTGTTGCCGAGCCCATGATAAAACGTCTGCATCAGTAGCCAGCTCTCCATTCCATGATGGAGACATTCTAGGATGTAGTCTTGGAAGCGTTCCATGCTTCTGGAACGGATTCATCATGTTGTTGCTGAAAACTTGTAATCTTCCCACGGAGAGCATTGGTCTTGCCCATGGGAAAGAACTTAGCCAGAAAGTTCATAGAGCAGAGTGCCCACGTAGTATTCTTCTCTTTTGTAGCGTAAAACCACTGCTTCGCTGTCCCTAATAGTGAGAATGGGAAGAGGCGAAGTAGTATAACATCTCTGGGGACTCCTGATATGGTGAATGTGCTGCAAATCTCCAGAAAGTGTTGGAGATGAGCACTAGCATCTTCATGTGCCTTCCCACAAAACTGGTTGGATTGCACCATGTTGATAAGTCCAGGCTTGAGCTCAAAGTTGCCATCGATCTCTGCAGCAGGTCCAGTGCGGATGTTGTCCGTAGTGGGAGCTGAGAACTCATGGATCGATTTGTTCGCCATGGCTTCGAACTCTGAAGACAAGCTCCGGTGATCTTCTTGATTGGATGAAGCTTCTTGCTGAAGTGTTGATGATCCCTTCTTGAGCTTGGCTCTTGTTTTTCTAAATAACGCTTCGGGATTGTCAACAAAATTTCCTGGAAGATGTCTTCTATTCATACATTACCCTACATAAGATAAAATAGAAAAATATCGGGGTAAAACAGTATGAGAGAATTGATAAGCTCAATCATATTAGTGATGCGAATGATAACTCAAAATCCTATATTCATTCCTGATTAGTAATCAACCTTCCCCGGCAACGGCGCCAAAAATGCTTGTTGGGTATTCTTAACATCATTACCAAAAGTAGACTTAGTTTGCTAATTCTGATAATGGTGCCAAAAATGCCAAACCTATCCCTCATACCACTTAAGCCAAGTTGTCATCCACAGCATGATATGAGAGACGCGGTATTGAAATATGCAATTGCTCATCTAAATAAACAATGAATGGGATCTACAAGTGCACAGATTAATATCGATGTAGCACTTTAACCGAGAAGTATTCCAGGTATCGTTATTTATATTTTTACCACTAGGAAGGGATTAGTAACCATCAATATTGATTATAAAATGGAATATGGGATTGAGTATCTATCATTGCATGTAGAATTGAGAACATTTATCTAACTCTTTCATACAGAGATAAGTGTCACATAAAGGATATATAAAGTAATGAATAGTGACAAAGATAATTAATCTGAACAGCATAACTAGCCACATATAAATATGATAAGCACCTCAATTAGATATTCTAGCAAGTCATTAGCATGGAATTAGAACGAACTACAAGAATATTTCCTAAGTTATTCTCAACTATATAGTCTAGCATTATCATAGTTAGTGCAAGCATACTTAGCAATCATTGCGAGACAAGACTACGCCCATGCATAGTGATATTAGCAAGGAATATGAGAAACATCGGAATCACTCCCCTGTAATAATGTTGCTCTGCCAGCCCAATACACGAGAGGGGAACTATATAAGAATCAATGAAGCTGTCACTATCACGAACTACCCCGCGATCTGGCATATTGGGTACAATCACAAATAAATACGGTATAAGCAGCACGCCTACACAATATCTATCATTTACCCATGGATCCGATGGATAAACGCTATACGATCCTAAACATGTATATAGATCCAATCTAACTAAGCCAAGTATATAACTATGATAAACTAAGAACAATATAATTGCGAATATAAACAAGTAGAAGAAAGTCATAAGCAATATATTGAAGTAGAACAAAGTCATATTCATAATATTGAAGAACAAAGATGAACAATTAGAAGAACAATTAGAGAATTACCAAGAATCATCTTGATAGATTCGGAAACCAATCGAAGATTGACTCCTTCTAGTTCTAATCCTATGTAGCTATGCTAATCTAGATGTCTAATTGATGTGGTGGCTCTAGGCTTGATCAGAGGCTTCTTCTCCCTTGAAGAATAATGAATTAGGGCTGAGAGGCTCTCTCCTGCAGGGCCCGAGGGGTTTGGTTTTATAGTCCCTCCAAGTGAATATGGGCCGTTGGATCAAACCGACATTGATTGAACGGTTATCCTTGTTCCTTTAGGTCGGTGGAGCTTGATCGCGAGAGAGAGTTCTGATTGGACTCTACAAGGGGGCGGACGCCCTGGTCTCCTGGGCGGGCGCCCAGGGCCAGGCCCCGTTCGGCCTCCGCTTTGTTCCCGTGGCTTCTGGAGTCTTCTAGATGTAAGATAATTGCGCGGCACGTTGATATCTCTATGTAATCCCGACATGTGGGCCTTTCTTCCGTATTTCCTGATAACCCCCTACAGAAATAGACAAACACCAAAACTTGTGGAATTCTGTCAGATAAAACCCTAAGTCTAGATGTTGATTTCATTTGGATCTTTTTCTTTGTTTATTTGATAATTAAATTTGATACTTAAGGACCGTCAACAATGTACCTATAGAAAATTCATTTTAGCCCAACCATAGTATGAAACATGCAAGACAGTAATTAAAAACTATGTAGTCCACACACATGTACCCCGTACTTGTATGTGTAGTGCCACCACCCATATCATCACCCTAATGATGGCATCGCCTCTCAGGATGGAATCACCCACCACATGGTGCTTTCCATTGAACACACGAAATATGTGCATAGGACATAGCACTAGAAGCACTTCCCTAGGCCGGCAGTGTATCTGATCATGCCATCCGAAAAAATCCTACACATAATTAAATCCTGGAAGCCTAAGGTAAATTCAGAATTAAATCCTACACAGGACACAACACTTGTGGTGCCATCCGATGCGCCTCTCCGTCAATGAGTGAACATGAAGGTCCTATTCAGAGGACTTAAAATCATCGAACGCCATGCCAAGAGGTAACTTGTTATTTATCTGCATTTTCCTTTATGCATATTTACTTCTCTTAATTGCATTATTTGTTGCATCTTTATTTTCATTACTGCATTAGAAAAGAAAATAAATATGTTTTGCATTGCATCTAGAAAATTGCTAAGCTCCATGTATTTAATGTGTGATTATAACTCACACACTTATCTACTGTGGAGGCACAAAAATAAGTTTTAGCATATTTATCTCCCTGTCTGCATACCATAAATATGAAAAGCATAAAAATATTTTGATGCTACTGCAAGATAAATGGGTATAAGAAAGTTCTAGACTTCCAAAGCTTAGTGGATTAATACTAACGCTTAATCAATTCTACAAGCTTTGTTGTCTATTTGAGCTTCACAACCTTCAGAGGATCAAGAAGAATTAACAAGCAGAAGGATCTCTTGTCCCCTGTCGGAATACTGTCCACATCTGTCCACATCAGGCAAGTGCTGTTTATGACAGCAAGTACCTACGACGCTCCAGGAGGATCAGTACGCCTTCACTGCCTGTCAGCAACCTCAGCAGACTATGTCAACATCCAGCTTGGGGGAGGGCAACCCCTGTATACCGAGCTAAGTATCTCTTACTTACTCATCTATCTATTCCTAGTGCGTTATGACAAGATGAAAAGTTGAATAACTTTAGAAACCTAATAAATAATTTAACTTTCATAATTAATTTTGCTAGCTATGGAGAGATCTTAAGTAATCTGTCAAAATAAACCTCTAGAATAAACTCTTACATGGAGATGATGAATAGTTGCTCTGCCATAATTCCTTGCAAGTATCTAGTTTTCAACCTTGTACTCTCCTGAGTTTTAAACACAACTATTTAGACTTAAGATTTTGCTCTGAACCTAAAGCTTGTGGGTAGCAATTGCTTGATCTAAGTCTAGGTAGTTGATGGATATGATATGGGAAGGTCTTGAGCTGCTATCAATCTTGCTCCTAGAGATGCTAGAGTTCTAGAGAATTTATTTTTAAAAATTTAATTGCTACATGATGAGTTCCTTTATGACGAGAGTTTAAATTCCTATCACAGCCAAATACTCGTGCTTGCTAGTTAGGAAAACCTCCACTTATATTTCAACCTATAAGCATCGATGCTAGTTAAGCTGTGTAGACCCTAAGGAACTAGTCATGCTATTAAAGTCAATATTATGTGCTCTCCATCCATTGATCTTAGCTACTTCTATCCTCAGAAGTACGCAACTACTTACATCCACCACATTCACTATGTGCTACTTCTGTTCCTAGAAGTACCACCCACATATACGCACTACACTCTATGTTGTTTCTATCCTAGAAACACGCACTGATCCTGCTCCTACCCTAGGAGTACGCATTCCTTCATCCATTGCCATTATGTCTTATTCTACTTATCCAATAAAGCTCCAGTTATTTCAGATGATACTCCCTACTGCTTTTATCAATGCATTAAAAAGGGATGGCTGATCTTAAAAAAATGAGAAAAGAAAGAAAGAGGATAGATGTCCCAATGCAAAGGAAAAGAAAGACAAACAAGTCCTTATTCTTAGTTTAGGAAGGTATGTTTTCCCCAAGGAGCAAATGTAGAATTAGATATTCACCATCGGTTATCACCCCTCATAACCACTTCCATCCTTATCACCAACTTCATTCACTCACATGCATATATGACTTGATGGTATAATTAGTTTCTATTGATCCACGGTTTAACTATACAATACTTGTAAGTAGGTTTGAATAGTAGTCTTTCCCACCTATGAGCTCCACATAAGCTAATTAGAAGTAGGGTGAGAGAGAGAAGGCAACTATGCCTTAATCCTACAAATACCACATCTTCTGAGAGCTGAGAGAAGGTATCCTCACTTGCCTAGGAGAGGATCCCAAAAATACCACATATGAGAGACTGAAAAGTGTCATACAAGGAAACTCTGAGTTTTATTTGAAAATCTTGCAAAACTCCAAAATAATAGTTGATCAAAGGGTGAGTAGCATAGTGCTCGACTTAACTTTTCTGTCTTTCAACTGCCCAAGACCTAAGTGATAGCTACAAGATCCATGGTGAAAGGTAATATGGGTAAGTTTTGAGTCAAAATAGTTCACTCTAATCTGGTGGAGAGTCCATGTTTGAAACATGTGTACATGTGAGGCGTGAAAGCATTGTAGCAACTCCTGATCCATCACTGAGTCTATCTTTGCTCAGGGACGAGCAAAAGGTAAGCTTGGGGGAGTTTGTTGACGGTAGATAAGTAGTCTTTTTAACCATCAACATAGCATGAGAAAGGGTTAAAATCAGAATATTATTTAGCTATAGGTGTTATCACTAACATAATTCCACAAGTTTTGGTGTTTATCTATTTCTATAGGGGGTTATTGGAATAGGAACAAAAGGAGGTCCACATGTCAGATTTACATAGAGAGAACACGTGAAAAGTCAACATAGGAATACTTCAGATGGCTTGGGAAGACACCACCTAAAAGGTGGGACCCACCTGCCATAGGGCAGGGGTGGGCACCCCACTTTGTTAGGGGTGGCCGCATGGGGGGAACAACCAATCAGGTTGAACCCCGCAGATCCTGCCTCCACTGACTTTGAGGATTAATCTTAAGCGCACGTTTAAGTCGGTTTGATCAAAGGGCTATGGTGATTCCTAGGGGGCTATAAATAAAGACCCTGACCCCCCTGGAGGAGGAGTTCATTATTCTCTG
The DNA here is from genome assembly GCF_000003195.3 of Sorghum bicolor. Lineage (NCBI taxonomy): Eukaryota > Viridiplantae > Streptophyta > Magnoliopsida > Poales > Poaceae > Sorghum > Sorghum bicolor. The sequence goes on along the minus strand of NC_012870.2, from coordinate 48,767,193 downwards.
AGAAGATCAAAAGAAGAAAAATTAGATAGAGAGGGGTCCCTCGAATGGATCTATCTCTATAGGATTCTGAGCCACCATCTCAATTAGATCTCTATAGTTCTTTAGCATAGCTACATAGGAATAGATCTAGAAAGAGTCTAGATCTATCTTCAGTTCATGGTAAACTCTTATTCTCTTTGTTATATTTATATTAGTTCTTGCTACTATGAATATGACTTGTGTAGACGAGGTGCCTACACCATATTGTGTAGGCGAGGTGCCTAGACCATATTTATCTGTGATTACCCCTTATAGTCTGGAGCTTGAGGTAGATCATGGGAGTGACAATCCTGTTGAGTCCTTTGTATTCCTTCTCCTGATTATAAGGATTGTAGAGCACCATTATTACAGGGAAGTGATTGATCTGTTCATGATCTTTCTTGCTAATATCATTATGCATAGATATAACCTTTTATAGTGATGATGCTAGGTGTACTTGCACTAATCAATGTATGCTTTGATAGTATAGTTAGAATACTTAGGATTTATTCTTGTAGATTGCCCTAATACCATGCTAGTGCTATAGACTTAGAGTACTTTAATTGAGATGATTATCATGTTTATCTTATGGCTATGAATTCTTATTTATCATTTGTCACTTATTATTCATATTCATATATTTATCTTATGTGACACCTACCCTACATGAGAGATAGATAAAGATATGGTTAAGATCTCCATTGATTATATGCAGTTCTCATAGCTCATTCCAGGTCTCTTCCCGATGGTAAAAATATAAATAACGATACCTGGAATACTCCTGGTTAAAATGCTACATCGTTATTATCTACGCGTTTGCAGATCTTGATTTATTTATTCTTAGAAAAGCATATAGATTTAATAGCAGCACTTCTACATCATGTTAGGGATGACAACCAAGCTTAAGTGATGTTATGTAATTTTGACACTATTGCTAGGGATAGGTTTAAAAGTCTACTTTTAGTAATTGTGTTAAGAAGTGTCAACACATAAGCATTTAGTTTCTGAAACCACGCACACACTTAGTTCATTACAGTGCTAGAGTATGATCATTCGTGCAAATGCAAAAGGTGAGACAGAGTCACCACGCCCTTGGTGTAATCATCTCTCATAGCTAGGTAAAGACAATTGATATAATACCTATAATACATTTGTCTATCTGCAAAACAACATGAGAATAGAGCCCTGAGTACGAGAATGTATTTCACTAGACTTACCCATCATAAACCAGAAATAAATGACTCCAAGGATCATGTAAGGCTATATAGTAGGGTAGCTAACATGACCATGCGCAAAAGCTTAAGTTATTAATTAAGTAGCCCAATTCATTATTTGCTCATGTTAAGTAGTATTTACCTGTCATCTAGATTAGCACCTTTGCTATAGCAATCATTTGATTCAATATAATAGTAGCAAATTCACATAGCTTTCCCATTTTCATCATATTCCATAACCAACAGTGTTTCATAGTCCTTACTATGAGGACGAAGCTCAAGTCAAGTGCTCACTATCCAGGAGTGATGGCGATTCAAATCATTTTCTAACGAGCTGGAGATTTTAGTCCTCACAAAAACCACACTCACTGATCAAGTGAGCTAAAGGCCATCGTCTGCACTATCTAGGACCAAGTCACAGGTCTGACAAGCACCACCATACCCGAGGACCGTTCCGGTGACTGAGGTATCCAAGGCATACTAAGGTTGTGCGCGATGCCCTCGTCAGTCTCCTCAACCATCTCTAATACAGTGCTTGGATCGGATTGACTCTCGGCCCAAATAGTATTCTGGCTTCATGGTCCGAATGACTTATCCTTCCAGTTAAATGTGGGGATGCGTTCAACATGACAAGAGGGCCGTCAATGATCGGTTTTTAATCGACACAGATAGAACCACTTTGGTCCAACACCTCCATAAGGCTCTGCCCGGTCTCGGCTTACTTTTGCACACTTGGTTATTTCCTGTGATAACAAACATACTGCTAACCTTTTGGTATCCACCTATATCTCGCAGGTGACAGGGAATCACCTGACTTCTACCGTGCTAAGAAAGTTAAGCAATGACTTTGAACCTATACTACATAGGACAAGGTATGTAGACTATTTCAAGAAATAATAATGCATCAACGGTACCAAGCAACTCTTATAACTTAATGCAGCAATATAACCGTCATGATATATATAAATGTAAGTTAGCGGAAATTAGGGAGATTTAGAATGCTCCGGGCTTGCCTTTCTCAAATGAACTAAGACGGTGATCCAGGCACTCTTGTAGCTTTTCTTCCTGGTTTTCCCCTTCAGGAACCTCCTACACTTGGGTCTTCTCCTCCTCGGGCTCGGTCACAGCCTGCATGACGCGTATGCTTAAGTGAGTAGGGGTGCCGGATGCTCGTTGTGCATGATTATGCAGATGATCACCAGATGGTCATGACATGCTATTTGTCGAGTAGGTGCATATATCCTCTCCGGTAGACAAGAGCTACAACACTAGGAACCACAATACTACTTCTACTAGCTACTCAACATCATCCAAGAACATGTACCCTAAGTATAAATCATCTATTACATTCTCTTCTACACTAAGACAAACTAACAAGCAATGAGGTGCCTCAAACATACACCAAACTATTTAACCATTTTTAAGTTCACATAAAACAGTTAGTTATTCATTTACTTATTACTAGACCTACAACAGCAACACGTATTATTGTCACTCAATAAATTCCATAAAAATTACAGTAGACTGCAGAACACATATCAAGCCTACCATAAAATTTCCACTGCATTTGGGCAAGTAACATGGCGCACACAAATTTCACAAAATGCACTAATATATTTAATGGAAATTACTCTACACATACAAAAGTGTCAAACAACAGATTCCATATTTCTCTTAAATGCTTAGTAACATAAGAAAGCCCTATACAAATTTCCAGATTAATTGCATGTTCATATTATTTATTAAAAATCATAAACCATTATCACATAAGCATTTTATTCATCAATAATCATTTTATACAGCAAATATTCATTTTCCCATTTTCACAGAGACTATATAATCATACAAACCTATCAAAATAAGAACCATATATTTCTGACTCATATTCTATTTTCTACACATTTTCTAAAAAAATTATCATTTTCATGTATTAAATAAATCTACAAAAAAAAGATATTCAAACATGACATGCAAATACATCAAACTGTAGATCTGCATTTATAGAGCACAACAAAATTTATTTCATGATTTTTGGATCTCTGGGATTCAAGTTATGGATCTTCCAATCTTTAAACAGTTTCTGCAAAATCATTTATTTAAAAACAAAATTCAAATTAGTTAGATCCCTGACCTCACCCGTCAGCCACACTAGGTGAATCCGAGATCCGGCAAGCTGGATCTCGCCGCCGGCGATCCCGCTCGCGACCCCAAGCACCCAGGCATGCTCCCCGAGCTGAGGTGACCCCGAAGCGTGCAAGGAGTTGGCCGAAGCCACCCTAGAGGAGGCTCGTCGTCGGCCCTAGCGGCACGGTGGCTCTGCTCAATGGTGAGCCCACGCACCACCATCTGTAGAGCGTCAACCGAAGCGAGCATGAGCTTGGCAAAGTCAAGACTAGTGCGGTGCGCGTGAAAGGAAGGAGGGAGAGGCACGGTGCCTCGCTGGCCACATGAACGGTGGTGGTGTTCATGTCGGAGAGGAGGAAGACGATGGGGAGGCCCTCACCGTGCGCCAACTATGCCACGGTGGTGCGTTTGGAGGCGAGGACAGCGAAGCGGAGCTGCGGGTGGAAGGAATTGAGGAGGTGGACAGCCGGCGAGGTCGAACGTCAAGGACAGAGCTCGGTGGCAGCAATAACAATGGCGGTGCCAGCGAGCCTCGCGAGGCGGGGAGAGAGCGAGGGAGAAGGCGAGAGAGAGTGCAACCGAGAGAGGGCGATGAGGTGAGCTCGCCCGTCTGCTTTGCAGCCCCGGCCAGCCTGTGGCCGTGCATGCCCGCCACGAGGTGCGGCCGGCCTGACGGCGGTCAGCCACCGGCGTTCGTGTGCACGGGGGTGGGAGCGGAGAGAGGTGGGGCTGGCTTGCGGAGTGGGTTGAGATCTAGGGCGCTCGGCCCACTCGGCACAGTGCTCCCTCTCCATTTCCCCTCTTTTTTTTTGAAATTTCTAAATTTATTTCAAATTCTTTTTTTATCATTCTAAAAGCACTTTCAAGAGTTGCCCCAAAAATAAAAGTTGTTCAAAATAAAATTCTTTATAACTTTGCTTTAAGGTGCAACTCAAGAATCCAAATAGATTTTGAATTACAAATTAAAATTAGTTCTAGGTTTAATAAATCTATTTTGGGGGAAATTTTGTGATAAATTTAAACCCCTCAAATCTAGTGATCCGAAGATGCCATTTAATATTTATTAATTAACATATACATAAAACAACTTAATCTAGGCAACACAACATTTCTAAGCATAGCATGGTAATTATCATAATTTAAGTTCACATTTAAAGGTGCACATAAAATCATATCACATATGAAGTGCACATGGAATGAAATGCTCATGCTTATGGAGATGCTCATATATATATTTATGAATCCCTAATGAATGCTTAACACCAGGGTGTTACATGGTACGGTCCGAATCCAGATAGAAATACTAATGAAAGGGTTGTGTATCTGAGCCCGATGAAGACATGCGAGGAGCAGCACACATTCAAAATCGAAAACGATGACTGCTTACAAAGTTTGGATCCCACTAAGCGTGCGAAGGTAATAGCTGAAAAGCAAAAAAAAATTATGAATGTCTATACGCCTCTACATAGCCTTGGCACTGCACAAGTTTCAAGACTGGGAATGTGTTGTGGCTCCATACAACTTTGGGTAAGTATCAGTTTGTATGCATCGTCGTCTTAGTAATTTTATTGGGCACTTGCATCGTAAATTCGATTCTCTCAGAGACCACTGAATCTACCTCCTCATTAATCCTAAGCTAAAACATGTGCTAGTCCTAGACTCTGAAGACTAGGATCCTTCGAGTTATGCAAAATTAATTACACACTTAGAACAGTAAGCCGAGTAAAATATGCATACATACTTTTATAATAGTTTTAGAATAACTTGAGGAATGTATTCGATACCATAGGGAAGGTATTATAAGAATAAAGGTGGAAGGTGCGAGTCATCAGAAGTGAGGCAGCCATTGAGAATATTTTATAAATGGCCGGTACGTATCAAAATTTACCAAGTTATCTTTATTTTATACATACAATATGCATAGGACAATGTTGCAACTAATAAATATCTATTTTTTTGTTATACAGTGCCACAAGCAACCAGTTGGATCGGTCCACTGTGGATTTTACGTCTGCGAGTTCATGAGAGAGACCGGAAGATATGTCACTAACCCTTCTAAGGTAATGCTCTAATAGTCGTTTATATAGTTGTGTCATTTGTGGTTGCTAAGCATGTGTTATGAAATATAAATATATGATGTTTCTAACTTCCTCCGCAGCAACATAAGTTAGAAAAGGCGAAGAGCGTGACTCAAGCTATTCTATACAATGTAGTTGAGCCCCTCTGCACTTTTCTCTTAAGAGAAGTCATTCCCACTGAAGGGAAATATCACAATTAGACAAGCACCCTAGCAAAGCCTGAGTACAGAACGCTAAGAGATATTAGTAGGCTAAAGCTAACTTGATCACGTTATTAGAGCAGATGTTTCACATGTAACGTCTAATGTATGTAAACAGAAAAAATTTGATGTGTGATATTTGTAATTTATGTACAAATAATGGTATATATGAATGAATTGCATGTTTTATTGGTTGTCATGATCGACTAGGCTTTAGTAGTTTCAATATTATGTATATATATATATATGTATGTTGTATGCATATATTAACATATATATAGATATATATATATATTAGAAATAGGGTCTGGTGGGAAAAATTGGAAATTGGCGAGAAATTTGAAATCTTAGCACAGGCGGTTGACATACAAACCGCCTATAGAAATGCATTTCTACAGGCGGTTTGGTTACGTGAACTGTCTATAGAAATGGATTTCTATAGGCGGTTGACATAAGTCAACCGCTTGTAAAAATGCATTTCTACAGGTGGTTCTTAGTTACCCACCGGTGAAAAAAATTATTTCCACAGGCCATCAGCGTAGGCGGTTTGCCAAACCACCTGTAGAAAGGGGTTGCGAGCGTATATAGTATCTCTGTGTACTAGTTGTTGTTCCACCATCAAGATTTTTTTTATTTCTATTGCTATTATCCTATCATTATATTTTAATGGGTGACCCAATAGAAAAATTGTTCTTTCTTTTGTGGTGAGTATTTTGTATTCACTACTATAGAATAGGCCTTTGGATGACTGCCAAAAATGCTAATTGTCTCGGCATATTGGAACCCAGGACCATAGATCCCTTTAGTCCCGAACCGTAACACGGTCCAGGACTAAAGGGTCCTGCCCAATAGCTACTGCGGAGCTGTCAAGGTAAGGACCCTTTAGTCCTAGCTCGTGTTATGCGCCAAGAATAAAGAGAGGTATTTAGTCCCACTTGGTGGCTTGCACCGGGACTAAAATGGTCTCTTTTAGTCCCCGTTTTTACTTCCAGCTGGGACTAAAGGTGCACGAGTTATATCTTTCTCTATTCTTCCTCCCCGAGACCAAGCCTATTCAAAATTTAGTAAGCTTGTTCCCTCTCTTCTTGCTTGACATTGCTTGTTCTTCTGTTGTACTTGCTTATTCTTACTTGTTCTTCATCTTTAGCACCCACTGGTGATCTTCTTCAACGCCGTCATTTTTTCCTCGAGTCAATGGGTATCCTCTCTTATCTTTTTGAGGTTATTTTTTGTTTTTGTGATTTCTCCTCTATTTTAAGCTAACAATCAATGGTTATAGTTTGAATCAACATTGTTCGGCACCCATTGATGATCTTCTTTGACACCGCCATCGACTCTTCATGTTTAGAGATAACTAGCTTCATCCTCCCATGTCATTTTCATGTTGTTTTTGTCCTTGTGATTTCTCCACCAATTTGAGCTAAAATTTACTTGTTAGCTAGACTTGTTAGTTTGAGCATGTATAAAGATTTTGAGAATAGAGTTCCTCAATTGACTTGATAGTTTTTTATTGCTAGATAGTATCCATTATATTTTTCATAATGAAAACAAGACAAGTATAGAATTTTATTATTAGTGTATTTTTAATTACTTTTCTATAGAAAATATTATGTTTGTAATAGTTTACAACAATGATATAGAGAATAGACAAAAATTAAATTGAAATCATGCATAGTTTAAAGAAATGAGTATGGATATAGTAGATGGCAACCGTGACCGGGTCCTCGGTCTCTCATCACTGGGATCCAAAGCGTCTGCGTCCGGATCTTCCTCTCATTGCTTGCGACGAGTGTAAGCAGAAGATTGTGAAGGAGTACCAAGTGAAAAAAGAGAGAAGCAACAAGGGTTGTATATTCTACAAGTGTCTGGATCGCGAGTTGGGTTATTTCTCTGCATTTCATAAGTATGGTTAATTTGTACCTATCATGCTTGATGATGTTATTTAAATTCCTTATTCTTTGTTCTAATTGCAGTGGGATGGCCACAGTAGATGTGAAGGTTGGTACTGGGAGGAAGAGTACGTTCAGCACGTAAGGAATTCTGCTGCATGTTGACGGTCCTTAAGTACTAAATATAACCATCAAATAAATAAAGAAAAGGATCCAAATGCAACCAACACCCAGACTTAGGGTTTTATCTGATAGAATTCCACGAGTTTTGGTGTTTGTCTATTTCTGCAGGGGGTTATCAGGAAATATGGAGGAAAGGCCCACATGTCATCTAGAGATATGAACGTACCGCGCAATTTTCTGTCATCTAGAAGACTCCAGAAGCCACGAGAACGAACGGGAGGTCGAGCGGGCTCGGGGGCAGGGTGCCCGCCCTCCCCCCTTGGGTGCCCGCCCTGTCCCAGAGTCCAATCAGGACTCACTTTGGGGATTATGCTCCACCGACCTAAAGGATCAAGAATAATCGTTCAATCAATGTCGGTTTGATCTGACGGCCCAGATTCACTTGAGGGGACTATATAAGCAGACCCCCTGGCCCCTAGAGGAGGCACCCCTTGATCTCTATTCATTGTTCATAGACAGAGCAAAATCTAGGGTTTGGAGATGAGAGCTCTCCTCTCATCTCTAAACTAGAGTAGATCTAGATAGTAGCGAGATGGAGAGCGAGGGAGGATTGGAGGAGAGGCCGGCCTGTCGGTTCTTCCTCCGGTTGTACTTCGCCATGATCAAGCTCTAATCAAGCTTGCTCATGGGATGACTCTGGTAATCTACTTCTAATTCATTATGCAATTACTAATCATGTATGTTCTGGTTCACAACTCTTTTGAGTACTTCTAATCTATAGGACCCTATAGGTTAGAGTTGTAGTATAGGTGTAAGCGTGGTGCTTAGACCTAGATTACTTGTGAATATCCCCTGTCTAGCTGGATCGTGTGGTAGGCCGCGTAGGTGACAGTTACGTTGGTCCCTTGTAGTCCACCTTCTGTTAGCAGGACGGGTAGGGTTTATCGGCCTATGGATAAGCATCCTTTGTGGTGTATTCTTATCACGTGGTTCATCGCAGACATAGACATGCCCCTTTGAAGTAGAGAAACCATAGTTATCCTCTCTATTCTGCTACCATCGCCCGTATACTAGATTGCTCAACTCTCTATTCCCCTATTATTACCCATTGTTATCTTATCTTTAATATTGTTCTTATTCAATTCTACCATCTTTCCTATTTACACTTATCTATCTTGGTTAAGTTAGAGCGTAGTTGGTTCTCCCGTTTCCCTGTGGATACGATAAAACCTTTAACCGGGTAAAAGCTACAACGATATCCATGCGCTTGCGGATTTATCTGTGTGCGTATAAATACCATAGTACACTCTAGTGCCATGTTGGGGATGACAACCTAGTATTCAAGTGGTGTTAGCAAGTGTCAACAAGCATTTTTTGGCGCCGTTGCCGGGGAGACGGTTGCTGAGTTGACTACGAACTAGCTTAATCATTTTCGAAAAAAATATATTTTTTCCTTTTATCCTTTGCCTCATCTCTGCTATTCTTTCTTCTTATGTAATCCTTGATCTCTGGTCTATCATGAATACAAACATGTCTATCTATCAGTTTAATAGATCTATGGGCACACATCTCGAACCACCAAAATCTTCAAAGCCTATCATGACATCTAGTTCTGAGATAAGCCCAGAATACATAGGATTTCTTCAAAAACAACCTTTCTGAGGAGAAGGTGAGGAAAACCCATACACACACCTAAGAGAGTTTTATCGAGTCTGTGACCTCCTTCGCATTGAAGGCATGTCCGATGAAACCCTTAAATGGAAGCTCTTTCCGTTCTCTTTAACAAGAAAAGCTAGACATTGGTATAAACTCAACATAGGAAGTGCTCATGGAGATTGGAAGGAGCTATGCAATAGTTTTCTCTCTAAATATTTTCCGATCTCCAAAGTGGCGGATCTTCGGCTCGAGATTCTTTCTTTTATACAATTAGAAGAAGAATCTCTTGGCGTATCATGGGACCGCTTTATTGACCTTACTCTCACTGGCCCAAAGCTTTCTATTCCAGAACAAGTTCTTCTATTTCACTTTTTTAAGGGCCTTATTAGGGAAAATAAGCAAACCCTTCATGCAGCCTCTGGAGGATCTTTCCACCACCTGTCCGCTAGTGATGCTTGGAAATGGATAGATTTAATGAGCGGAAAGTCTCCTAGCTTTTATATCCCTGAGAAAGAGAAAGAACTAGTTCCTAGACAAGAAGAAGTTTCGATAGCCAGATCACAACTACTTCAATCCCAAACTTTAGCTATCGATCCTAAACCATCAATACCCCAAAATTCTTCAAGGGAGGAAGGAATTCCGACCTTAAATCTTTCATATACTGATGGTTTAGACTTTTTGTTCCATAAGAAACCTTCAAGCAGGGATAATCCAAGTCCTTGCAATAATGGTTCTCTTAGAGAATGTCCTGGTTCCTGTTATGAAGAAGTCGAGGATGACATATCAAGTGAAGGAGAGCTAAGCCATATAGAAAATTCTAACACCTCCCTTTCCTGATCACAAGTTCTTAATGGCTAGAATGTGTAGAATGGATGGATAAGGAAGAAGCCTTAATGGATTCTGACTTTGGCTCAATTTCAAATGGTGAGTTCTTGACTCCCTTAGAAAATGGGATTCATCCAACTATAGAAGAGGACATAAGTGAGACCAATCTAGGAGAAACAACAGAGGGATCTCTACGATGTTGGTTTCCCGAGGAGCATAATAGAGGGGATCGGCCGATCCCTTCACTAGGACATTTTTCATTGTGTTGACATTCTTGGCTATTCCTGACCCAATGGTGTGCTCGGTTTTGTTCAGTGAGATAGTTGGGGGGTCGACCGATCCCCCCACACTTAGACATTTCAGTGTGCTGAACTTAAACAAAGAGGGAACCGTCAAGGGTGTTGACGGTCCTTAAGTATCAAATTTAATTATCAAATAAACAAAGAAAAGGATCCAAATGAAATCAACATCCAGACTTAGGTTTTTATCTGACAGAATTCCATGAGTTTTGGTGTTTGTCTATTTCTGTAGGGGATTATTAGGAAATACGGAAGAAAGGCCCACACGTCGGGATTACATAGAGATATTAACGTGCCGCACAATTATCTTACATCTAGAAGACTCTAGAAGCCATGGGAACAAAGCAGAGGCAGAACGGGGCCTGGCCCAGGGCGCCCGCCCCCATTTAGAGTTCAATCAGGACTCTCTTTTGGGATTACGCTCCACCGACCTAAACGATCAAGGATAACCGTTCAATCAATGTTGGTTTGATCCGACGGCCCATATTAACTTGGAAGGACTATAAAACCAGACCCCCTGGCCCCTGGAGGAGAGGACCTCTCAACCCTAATTCATTATTCATCAAGGGAGAAGAAGCCTCTGATCAAGCCTAGAGCCACCACATCAATTAGATATCTAGATTAGCATAGCTACATAGGATTAGAACTAGAAGGAGTCAATCTTCGATTGGTTTCCGGATCTGTCAAGAGGATTCTTGGTAATTCTCTATTGTTCTTCAATTGTTCATCTTTGTTCTTCGATATTATGAATATAACATTGTTCTACTTCAATATATTGATTATGACTTTGCTCTACTTGTTTATATTCGCAATTATATTGTTCTTAGTTTATCATAGTTATATACATGGCTTAGTTAGATTGGATCTATATATATGTTTAGGATCGTATAGCGTTTATCCATCGGATCCATGGGTAAATGACAGATATTGTGTAGGCGTGGTGCTTATACTGTATTTATCTACGATTGTACCCTATATGCCAGATCGTGGGGTAGTTCGTGGTAGTGATAGCTCCATTGATTCTTATATAGTCCCCCTCTCGTGTATTGGGCTGGCAGAGCAACATTATTACAGGGGAGTGATTATGATGTTTCTCATATTCCTTGCTAATATCACTATGCATGGTGTTGACGGTCCTTAAGTACCAAATATAATCATCAAAAAAATAAAGAAAAGGATCCAAATGCAATCAACACCTAGACTTAGGGTTTTATGTGACAGGATTCCATGAGTTTTGGTGTTTGTCTATTTCTGCAGGAGGTTATCAAGAAATAAGGAAGAAAAGCCCACATGTCGGGTTTACATAGAGATATTAACGTGCCGCGCAATTTTCTATCATCTAGAAGAGTCCACAAGCCACGGGAACGAACGGGAGGCCGAACGGGCCTGGGGGCAGGCCGCCCGCCCTCTCCCCTTGGGCGCCCGCCCAGGTGTTTCCACCAATCACAGAATGGAGTACACCATTGCAAAGATCTCGTCGAGCTGATTGAAATGCATATATTATTTGCTATATTTGGAGTTCGGAATCAAGAGATATTAATAAAAGAAGGACTCCACATAAAAGAGCTGCGGGATTAATTGGGCCCAAATCAGATTTTGGTCCATTAAGGCCTATGTGCATTTTAATGAGATATGGTGGAAAGTTTAGTACCACATCGCCTGCTGAACCAAAAACGCACAGAGGAGGAGGACTATATAAGCAAGGCCCCTGGCCCCTGGAGGAGGACAAGAAATTATCATAGAGATTGAGGGGTGCCCTCGAAGGAAAACCTCTTCTCTAAATAATATTTCTTTTTAGGCTTAGCAACCAATGTAAAGTAGAAATAGATCTTCTAGTTTCTACTAGATTGAGAGAGATAGAGTGGAGGTGTGGATCGGAGGAAGGCCGGCCTGTCGGTGTCTACTCCGAGTTGTACCTACGGGATCAAGTCTCCTAACCCGAGGCTTGCTTCTAAGATTCTTCAGTAATTCGACTTCTAATACTAGTAAGTTCTTGTTTTATTGTTCTTTGGTTTATGAGTTTACTTTAATCCTCTTCCGGTTGAGTATTAGATTAATCACTTGCTAGCGTAAACGTGGTGTTTAGGCTAGGGTACTCATAGATATCCCCTAACTAGCTGGACCGTGGTAGTAGCGAGGAACGTGACATTTCCGAGTTACCTTTGTAGATCACATCTCGTTAGCAGGACGGGTAGGTTTATAGGTGCGGGTCGAGCATCCTTTGTGTTGTCTAGATTCCGTGAGCCTCCCCAATAGAACAGTAGATCATCCTTACCAAGGTTAGAACGAGATTACGGTTGCAGTCTTCTCTATACATCACTCACATCGAGAGACATTCTTTGTAGCCTAAAGGGATAGTAGCAATAGCTTTGGTTAGTCAGATGCACCCTTTCTCCCAGTGGTAAAAATATAAATACGATAACTCTGGATAATCTCCCAGGTGAAATGCTCACCGATATCCGTGCGCTTGCGGATCATTTCCTTATTGCGTTACCAAATATCAACAAGCATTTCTGGCGCCGTTGCCGGGGAGAAAGACGGTTTGCTGAGATAACTTTGAGTCTTGCTATTATCTTGTATTATACTTTTATACTTTTATTCTCTTATCTTTTTATTTTTATCTTTATGGATAACTCAAATTCCATACCTATTATTAAATTCTTCGCACCTTCGGAGACCAGCCACAGACCATGGGAGTCAACACGTCCTGCCCCTAATTATGATCTGTGTCCGGAGTTGATTGCAATAGGTCAAAACCAACCCTTTTCTATAGCCGAGGTCCTATCTTTTAATCAAAAAGATAATGCACTTTTAGCTACACCTTGGGAATCTATTAATCTTTCTATAAATTCTGGTTTAGACCTAGCCCTACAAGACCATGTTTTTTCTCGATATTTTCACATTGGTCTTAATCATATAACCTTTGGTAGAGTCTTTCTTTCTTTATCTATTAGTAAAGGAAGGTATGTCTTCATTAGTGGACATCCTTCTTGTACTAGTCTTCATAGAAAAATCTTAGAAATAGAGAAGGAATCATCTCCCAAACAAGGAAAGGAAGTTTCAATAGCCGATTTCCAAACATTTCAATCCCATGATTCGGCTATCCATCCCATCCTTGAGCTTAATAAATTCTACTATGCTCTTTCTCTTAAACCTCCCGATAATCATATGAATCTCTCTAGACATCCCATGCATAAGAAGGAGGATCAAGAAGAGCAACATCAATGGCTAGAGGGCATTAAAAATCCATATGCTATCACCATTGAATGGATAGATAAAACAAACTTGAGAGACAATCCTAGAGGAATTTTAAGCATTCATGAAGAATCATCCTTGGAGTTTGAGAATGAGAGAAACAACAGTGAGCATGGAAGTAATTGCATAAATACCTTACCAAGTCCTTGCTCATATAAAACATCTCCCCAATCAATCGGTCTCTCCATCATCACCACATTTGAGATCTCCAACCCCCTCTTCCTTTTTATTTATAAAAACTTTAAAAGGGCGGTTGTCGATGCATATGTCTATAATAAATATTGCAGATCTCGTTGAGTTGATCTTGATTTAGGTAGGTGTTGGAGGGGAAACCACTTCACCAACATAACTTGATGGTTTCCCAAGGACAAGCTTAGTGTCCTAAAACAAGCACTTATCAGATCATAACATGAACTTCTAATTATTTGCAACATTGCCTTGTGTATTGAGCATATAAAGATAACTGTAGAAATATTCCTTCGGGTATTCTTGTCACTAACCTTTCCAGGATTGGAGCAAGAAGATCGGATGAATGACAAGCACAAGGTATGTCCAACCAACCATCACACAACATTGAATTAAATTCATCCAAACTTGAATTTTGCAAAACTCAAGCTTGGGGGAGTACTTTAAAACATCCTTTGCCATGTTGCTACGTTGGTTGTCCCTACCTTTGAGAGATGCTCAATTTGTTAAGTACTAATTACACTACTTCACCTCCACTTGAGTGGATCGCTATAAATGCTCTCATGCTACCTTTATTTGCTTTAGTATATGTCTAGGTTTGGAATAGTTTCATTTATCTCTTAAATCAAGCATGGTGCTTAGTTTAGGAATGATGATCTTACTTCCAAAGGATTTTTAAATTAAGCATGGTGCTTAGGTTAAAATACCCTCCTAAATCAAATTAGACATGGTGTCTAGGTTGATTTTTGAGCCGATAGTATGCTATAGTAGATATGGGATATTTTGTTGGACTAACCTCTGCAGGAAAAGTTTCAATATCAACCTGGGAAGTCCTGAGATACAAACTCATTGGAGATAAAGGAGACACATGAAGTTTAACAATTTGCACAAGAAGGACATAGCTCATTCATCATAAAGAGATGATCCATGGAGGGTGCCACAAACACGATGCACAACCGCTAAGAAAGGAAAGCTTCCACAAGGTGATACTGTACCGTCACTCTTCAAGTAAGGTAACATTTTAAGGTACTTGACTATCACTTTTATAAGCTTCTCCTTGGTTCTAGCGTTCACATAAAATAAAGAGACAAACATGTATGATTTGTAGCTCCAAATTAATCAACCCAATTAATTCAACATGTTTAGTTCTTTAATCTTTGTTCTTAGTACTACCTTCATGATCCCACACTCCTAATCATATAAGCTAAAATGTTGCACATTCAATCTTTGGAAGATATAAACAAAACATAAATATAGATAGATTATCTTTCCATTAGGTTGAGCTATATGATCTTACAAATGTTTCAAATCCTACACTCATGATCCTATCAACTTTGTCTTGCTCACTATGCTTAAGGTTAGAGAAGAACAAATACACTTTTGGTTCTGTTGGTGTTTTCCACCAACAGGGCCCATGCACTTGATCTCTGCCTTGTCACTATGAATAGGTACACTTCAAACAAAACATGGAGGAGTTTTACAACTCCCAGATTCCACCAAGTAAAGAACCGGGATCTACGAGCACAAACACAATGGAGATCAGAACACTTAGTTTCCCAAAGGAAATATTGAAGAACCTCTGTGTCCGAGTTGGTACCTTGTACGCTCCAGCAAACTTCGTGGTGATAGAGACTAGTACTGAGGAGAGGGCACCCATCATCTTAGGGAGGCCATTCCTAAACACCAGAGCTGTCATCTACGCTAATGCTGCCAAGATCAGTCTCTACATCAAGGGGAAGAAGGAGATTTTCCTTCAGGAACAAGACTACACAAATTTTAGAGCAATCCCGACATGAACCAAGGAAGAGGACCAACAGGAGGAACAGGAACAAGCAAATGTGGACCGAGTCAGCTAAGATGGTCACTGCAGCTCAAGGAGGTCAAGATCGTCGACTCAAGTCACCTTTCTTGATCAAGAAGAACGACCCTGGTGTTCCAAGCATCGAGTGCACAATCAATGGATACTCTTTTCACAAGACACTCTACGACACCAGATCTGACGACAACATAATGGCCGCAGGCACTTATCAGCTCCTACATGGAACTATGCCCCTACAACCAAGATACATTCAGCTTCAGACAATTTTCAGGTCATTGACATGGGAGAAGACGAGTATGATCCATCCACCATCCTTGGAAGACCGTTCCTCAGCACTATCAAAGCCATTATCTATATTGGAACCAGAGAAGTCCACATGCACTTCCCCTCTGAGAAGGTACGCCACTACTTTAATGATTCTAACTATATAGTTGAAGACTCTAAGCAGGTCAGGACAAGAAGACGACGCAACCGCAATCAGAGGAGGCAAATCATCAAGGATGGATGGGTAGACTACGAAGGAGAAGTGATAAGGTCTGAAGACATATAGCTTGAACAGAACTGTCCTGAGGAGACCGTAGCACCGAGTCAGATATGGAAAGAGAAGATAGTTATACACGAAGAGGAGGCGCCACCGGAACCACTGACTACGCCATCCAGCGAATCCTAGGACGACTGAAAACGGAGAGTCCCATTCGGAGGACTTAAAAACACCGAACGCCTTGCCAAGAGGTAAACTTGGTAGTTATCCTTTTCTTTTCAATTATTCAATTATAGTTTGCTTAGTTAATCAGGTTCATGCTATCTTGAAAAGAAAATAATAATATTAAAAAAAATATAGTAAGCCCCATGTGAGTATGCCATGGCATAAAACCCATAAGTACATTCACTGTGGTGGCATAAAATAAATATGTTTTCATCTTACAATAAAAATATAAAAATAATAAGTGCATGATCCTGCTAAATAAGTAATATTTATTGAGGAGGCTCAACATGATAAAGGCTAGATATTTATGCTAACACTTAACCAGTTCCACAAAGCTTTGTTGTCTATTTGAGCTCCACAGAATTCAAGGATAAAAAAAAAGACTAGCAGACGGAGGACATCCTAATCGCTGTCAGGGTGCTGCCGACTTTCAAATACACCTCCATCACCTGCTAGCTACATCAGAAGAAATTACGTCAAAATCCAGCTTGGGGGAGAGCACCCTCATTTATCCAGCTAAGTATTTCTACTCGCGTTTATACTTTACTCAAATAATAAAAGATGCATAATCATGGAAACCCAAATAAAGATTTTGTGCTTTGATATATATCTTTGCTTAGTTTGCTAAATAAATAAATAAATAAAGTTTGCTATGAACCCTCATGATAAACTCTCACATGGAAATGATGAATAGTTGCTCTGCCATAACTAGTTCTTAAAATTGAAATCTCTCTCAAGTTTAAGCATGACTGTTATGAATTAAGATTTGCTCTAAATCTGAACTTGTGGAGAGAGTACTTGATCTAAAGTCTAAGTCGTTAACGGATATGATATGGGAAGGTTGAGCTGCTGTTTATCTGTTCCTAGAGATGCTAGAATTCTGGAGAATTTTATCTTTGAAAAATCTTTAAAATAACACATGATGAGTTCCTATATGATGAGAGTTTAAAATCCTACCACAGCCATATATACATGCTTATTAGACTTTGAGCCACATATTTACTTTTTACTGCTTATGAGCATTGAGTGTGGTCAAGCTGTGTAGACCCTTAGGAGCTTGTCATGTGGTTAAATCAAGATTCACTTGCACGTTCACTCATACATGCTACTTCTACTCCGGAAGTACCATCCACATATATCCACTCATTTCCATCTCCACATTCACCCGAAATTATTCTACTCCTAATCCGGGAGAGAATAGCCAAAAATATTTTCCTATCCCTGTCATTCCCTGTGAAATAAATGCTCCAGTTATTTTGGTTACTACCACTTGCTACATTCTTTCAGGAGATGAGTGCTTAAAAAAAAAGAAAAAAATACGAGGAAATATAAAGGGGCAAGTGCCCGGAACCTCGAAGAAAAGAAAAAGTGAGACGAGAAGTAAAAATGGACAAGTGTCCAACAGTAGAATTAGGGGTACAAGATACCCACCTGAGAGAAAAAGAAAAAAAAATAGAGCATCTCATTCTCCTCAAAAAGCTTCAAAGTGCAAGAAAGGTATGTATCCCCTCAAAAGAGCAAAAGTAGAATTAGACTTTCACCATTGTTATCACCATCATCACCATACACCATTCATTCGCCACACATGCACATCTTGATTTGACTTATTGACTTGTTTCTCTGGATCCATGGTTTGACTATGCAATAAATGTCTTGTAAGTATGTATTAGCTGTCTCCCACCTATGAGCTCCAGATATCAAACCTTATTAGAGTAGGGTGAGAGAGAAGGCAATATCACTATGCATTATACCAAAAATACCACATACTTTGAGACAAGGCATATACCATTACTGCCTCGGTAAGGATCCAGAAATACCACAAAAGAGAGATTTGAGAGAATCATATAAGGAATCTCTGAGTTTTATTTGAAAATCTGCAAAAACTCCAGAGCTATAGCTGATCAAGAATAAGAGACATGGCGCTTGACTTGACCGTTGTATCTTTTAACTGCTCAAGACACAAGTGACGGTTGCAAGACCCATGGTGAAAGGTAAAATGAGTAAGTTTTAAGTCTTAACAGTTTACTCTAACTCAGAGATGAGATCTTGCTTGAACGCATGTGTATTTTTAAGGCATAAAACCACTGCAGAAACTCTTGAGTCCATCCTTGCTCAGGGACGAGCAAGAGGTAAGCTTGGGGAGTTGTTGACGGTCCTTAAGTACCAAATATAATCATCAAATAAATAAAGAAAAGGATCCAAATGCAATCAACACCTAGACTTAGGGTTTTATGTGACAGGATTCCATGAGTTTTGGTGTTTGTCTATTTCTGTAGGAGGTTATCAAGAAATAAGGAAGAAAGGCCCACATGTCGGGTTTACATAGAGATATTAACGTGCCGCGCAATTTTCTATCATCTAGAAGAGTGCAGAAGCCACGGGAACGAACGGGAGGCCGAACGGGCCCGGGGGCAGGGCGCCCGCCCTCTCCCCTTGGGCGCCCGCCCAGGTGTTTCCACCAATCACAGAATGGAGTACACCATTGCAAAGATCTCGTCGAGCTGATCGAAATGCATATATTATTTGCTATATTTGGAGTTCGGAATCAAGAGATATTAATAAAAGAAGGACTCCACATAAAAGAGCTGCGGGATTAATTGGGCCCAAATCAGATTTTGGTCCATTAAGGCCTATGTGCATTTTAATGAGATATGGTGGAAAGTTTAGTACCACATTGCCTGCTGAACCAAAAATGCACAGAGGAGGAGAACTATATAAGCAAGGCCCCTGGCCCCTGGAGGAGGACAAGAAATTATCATAGAGATTGAGGGGTGCCCTCGAAGGAAAACCTCTTCTCTAAATAATATTTCTTTTTAGGCTTAGCAACCAATGTAAAGTAGAAATAGATCTTCTAGTTTCTACTAGATTGAGAGAGATAGAGTGGAGGTGTGGATCGGAGGAAGGCCGGCCTGTCGGTGTCTACTCCGAGTTGTACCTACGGGATCAAGTCTCCTAACCCGAGGCTTGCTTCTAAGATTCTTCAGTAATTCGACTTCTAATACTAGTAAGTTCTTGTTTTATTGTTCTTTGGTTTATGAGTTTACTTTAATCCTCTTCCGGTTGAGTATTAGAGTAATCACTTGCTAGCGTAAACGTGGTGTTTAGGCTAGGGTACTCATAGATATCCCCTGACTAGCTGGACCGTGGTAGTAGCGAGGAACGTGACATTTCCGAGTTACCTTTGTAGATCACATCTCGTTAGCAGGACGGGTAGGTTTATAGGTGCGGGTCGAACATCCTTTGTGTTGTCTAGATTCCGTGAGCCTCCCCAATAGAACAGTAGATCATCCTTACCAAGGTTAGAACGAGACTACGGTTGCAGTCTTCTCTATACATCACTCACATCGAGAGACATTCTTTGTAGCCTAAAGGGATAGTAGCAATAGATTTGGTTAGTTTATGCACCCTTTCTCCCAGTGGTAAAAATATAAATACGATAACTCTGGATAATCTCCCGGGTGAAATGCTCACCGATATCCGTGCGCTTGCGGATCATTTCCTTATTGCGTTACCAAATATCAACACATGGGCGTAGTCTTGTCTCGCAATGATTGCTAAGTATAATTGCACTAACTATGATATGCTAGACTGTATAGTTGAGAATAACTTAGGAAATATTCTTGTAGTTCGTCCTAATTCCATGCTAATGACTTGATAGAATATCTAATTGAGGTGCTTATCATATTTATTATATGGCTAAGTTATGCTTATCAGATTAATTATCATTGTCACTATTCGTTACTTTATATATCCTTTAATGTGACACTTATCCCTGTATGAAAGAGTTAGATAAATGTTCTCAATTATACATGCAATGATAGATACTCAATCGTATAATCCATTCTATAATCAAACATTGATGATTGCTAATCCCTTCCCAGTGATAAAAATATAAATAACGATACCTGGAATACTTCCCGGTTAAAATGCTACATCGGTATTAATCTCTGCGCTTGCAGATCCCATTTGTTATTTATCTAGATGAGCAATTGCATATTTCAATACCGCATCTCTCATGTCATGCTGGGGATGACAACTTGGCTTAAGTGGTATAAGGGATAGGTTTGGTATTTTTGGCACCGTTATCAGAATTAGAAAACTAAGTCTATTTCTGGTAATGACGTTAAGAATACCCAACAAAGGGCAGAGGTGCTGCTGGTGGCAACACACTAGCAGAACAAAACAATCTTATTCATCTTAAAAATTCAACTATTAGGCACTTTTACAATTGGAATGAAAATAAGAAATTGAAAGGAAATAAACTAGTGCCTAGTTATTCTAAACCACACTATCCTAAGGAGATGGTGGCTTGAGGAGAACCTTGTGACCTATGGACTTTGCAAGGCACCTAAGCTTTGCACTAGTGCTGATGCAAAGATGCCAAAAATTATCTACCATATCTAAGTTTGCCATCTTGAGCTCACATGCAGTCTCTTCTAATTTTCTATTTTTAGCTCTAAGAATAGTGGTCACTTGCATCAGCCAATCTACATCCATCTTCTCCTCCTAGTCATCCTCAAATTAACCAGGAGGGCCTCTAATTGGCGGTGGCTCCATCCTCCTATGGATGGAGGAAGTGGCAGCCGAGGATCCAAGAGACTCTCATACCTCCTTCTCCTCTGTGGTCAGCGGAGGGATGACCACCTTGCCCTTCCCCGGGCCACCGCTCATGATCTGGTGGTTCTTCTAGAACGGAGGCGTGCCCGGTGTGTAGGATG
Organism: Sorghum bicolor; assembly: GCF_000003195.3. NCBI lineage: Eukaryota > Viridiplantae > Streptophyta > Magnoliopsida > Poales > Poaceae > Sorghum > Sorghum bicolor. The sequence continues at coordinate 48,746,083 of NC_012870.2, read as the reverse complement.
TGGTGTACTCGGTGCTCCACATCATGTTAGACGAGAGAGTGATGTCACAGTTGTTTGTGGCCATCGGAGCCTTCAATGCCAATTGGCCTTTAGCGGCCCGAACCGGCAGTGTAGAACGAACAGGGGACTTCTCAATCTCTCTGCATGGCATGAGTGATCGGGAAGTCATGCCAGCATGCTAGGATGGCCAGGAGGTGGTCGGGGCGACCCCTCTTAGGGTCAGGTGACCCCACCCCGTGGCCCTAGTGCACACTGGGAGGTGGCACCATGCCTAGTGGTTCAGCCTCCACAACGTCGATGGCGAGTGCTAACTCTAAAGCTTCGGTAAGTGATCTTTTTGGCATAGGCGAGTCGGGATGAGGAGGCAAGTTGGTGTTTTTGCTAGTGGGGGTCTTGAGTGATGGTTCTCTGGTGAAACGAGAGCTCAAGGAAGGTGTGGTGGTGCTGGAGGCGTGAAGGAATGAGACGACAGGAGGAAGAAGGAGAAGTGGAGGTATTATAGAACTTTGGCAATGGATCCTGGTTGACTGATTTCAAATTTGTGCTGGTGCGTTGAGTGATGGATCAGGCTCATCAAGGTGGATGTCGATCAACTCGAAGCCCCCAAAATTGGGATCAGGCGACCCCTCTTGTTTGAATTTGAAAGTTCAAACTTTGTGCCAGTTCTTCACTCACTCTGCGAGTCATGTCATGATGCTGGGTGGCACATTATAGGGGTCGCCCAACCCCCCTATTGGGACCCTGGCTCGATCAGCTGTGTGGCTTGGTCTCCCCTTGACATGGTAGGTGTGATGCACCTTGGGTGGACAAAGTTCTAGGTCACTCGACCCCCCTAGTGGGAGTCTGGTTCAACCAGGTTTGTGGCTTGGTCTCCCCATGACGTGGCAGGTGTGATGCACCTTAGGTGGACAAAGTGTTGGGTCGCCCGACCCCCCTAGTGGGAGTTTGGTTCGACCAGGTTTGTGTCTTCGGTCCCCCTAAGTGTGTTTGGTTCAGTGGCCTGACCCATACTTAATATAACTAACTATAAAGCTCCTATCTAGTGATCAAACAAGCAAAAAGGGAGAAAAGGAATAACATATAGGTTTCAAATTTTCACATTAAGTGTGAACTCTATCATGTCTATTTCTTTTTGTATAGGTTCGTGGTCATGGAAAACTTTAAGATGATGACCATTTACCTTAAAGATGTTGTTGTTGTCGTCTTGTAGCATGACTGCTCCATGCGTTGCGGCATCAATCACCAGGAATGGTCCTTTCCATTTGCTTCGTAGCTTTCCATGGCCAAATAGCTTGACCCTTGAGTTGAACATGAGGACCTTGTCCCTAGAACGGAACTCGTTTTGTTTGATCCTCTTGTCATGCCATTTCTTGGTTCGTTCCTTGTAGATTCTGGCATTGTGATAGGCTTTCTTCCTCGACTCTTTGAGTTCTAAATTCTAGATCTTCTTGTTCCTCCCAGCTAAAGGCAAATCCATATTCCACCTTTTTATTGCCCAATGTGCTATATGCTCAAGCTCTACTAGCAGATGGCATGTCTTGCCATATACAAGTTGGTCTGGTGTCATACCGATTGTAGTCTTGTATGCAGTCGTGTATGCCTAGATAGCATCTGGCAGCTTGCTCTTCCATGTTGTCCTCATTTCATTGATAGTTTTATGCAGAATGTTCTTGATTTCCTTGTTAGACGTTTCTACTTGTCCACTTGTCTAGGGGTGATAAGGGGTTCCAACATTGTTTCTTATCCCCACTTATGCTAGGAAGCGAACTTCCTATCAGTGAAGTGAGTTCCTCCATCACTGATGACTAAGTGTGATGTGCCAAACAGCAGAATATGACATCCTTAAACATCCTTGTTGCATGCTGGGAGTTAGCTACCCGACATGGTAATGCTTCTACCCACTTAGACACGTAGTCCACTGCCACCAGGATGTACTCACACCCTTGATATGGGGGAATGGACCCATGTAGTCGATCCCCCATGCATCAAATAGTTACACATGAAGGTTGTTGGTGAGGGGCATGGCATCACGGGTGTTGATGTCCCTGTGTTTTTGGCATCGAGCACATCTTTTCATGAAGTCCTTCGTGTCTTCATACATGGTGGGCTAGTAAAATTCACTCTACCATATCTTGGCATGGGTTCTGAATGTTCCATAGTGGCCACCATACTCTGCCCCATGACACTTCTCTGTGATCTTGACAGCTTCATTCAAGGGCACGCATCTTCATAGCACACCATCCTCACAGACCCAATAGAGGCATGGGTTGTCCCAGAGGTGCACTCTGCTATCCTTGACCAACTTCTTCTTGTCTACCCTAGGTTGTACATAGCCAGAGACTATGTATTTGACGATGTTTGCGTACCATGGGTAAGTTGCTGAGACCTTGAGGAGTGTGTCGTCCCACAGATAATCGTTGATAGGTATATCCTGTTTGTCCTTGATTTGCATCCTAGAAAGATGATCTGCTACCGAGTTTTCTACTCCCTTTTTATCTCTAATTTCTAAGTCAAATTCTTGGAGTACTAGGATCCATCTTATCAATATTGGTTTAGCATCTTTCTTAGTGAGCAGGTATTTTAAAGCAGCATGATCTGAGCTGATGATTACCTTTGCTCCTACTAAGTAAGACCTAAACTTGTCTAAGCAAACACAACGGCCAACAATTCTTTTTCAGTTGTTGCATAGTTTAGTTGTGGCCCACCGAGTGTTTTGCTAGCATAAGAGATAACATGATGTTTCTTATCTTTGGTCTATCCTAAGATAGCACCAACAACATAATCACTAGCATCACACATTATCTCAAAAGAAAGTGACCAATCAGGGGGTTGAATGATTGACGCAGAGATAAGTGCTTTCTTAAGATAGTAAAAAGAATCCAAGCACTCGTCATCAAACTTAAAGGGTGCCTCTTTAGCAAGCAGGTTTATTAAAGGTCTACAAATTTGAGAAAAGTCTTCTATAAACCTCCTATAAAAACCCACATGATAAAGAAAACTACGAACACCCTTAACATTCGTGGGAGGTGGGAGCTGTTCTATGACCTATATCTTAGCTATATCTACCTCTATCCCACGCTTGGACACTCTATGTCCTAACACTATCCCTTCTCGAACCATGAAGTGGCATTTTTCACTGTTCAAGATAAAGTGCTTCTCTTGGCACCGCTGTAAGACACGATCCAAGTTCTCAAGGCAATGACCAAAGGTCTTTCTAGAAACAGAGATGTCATACATAAAGACTTCCATGATATCTTCAATCATGTTAGAGAAGATGGACATCATTGACCATTGGAAGGAAGCAGGGGCATTGCCTAGGCCAAAAGACATGCACCTATATGAAAATCCCATAAGGGCATGTGAACATGGTCTTACTTTGATCATCGGGATGGGTAGGGATTTGATGATAACCCAAATACCTGTCAATGAAACAGAAGAACGAGTGTTTGGCTAGTGGTTCCAACATCTCATCGATGAATGGCAATGGAAAGTGGTCTTTCTTTGCAGCCTTGTTGAGTTTTTGGTAGTCTATGCACATCCTCCATCCCGTGATGGTTTCTTGAGGGATTAATTCATTGTTATTATTTTTAACGACCATCATTCCTCCCTTCTTAGGAACTACTTGTACAGGGCTGACTCATTCACTATTAGGAATAGGGTGCAAGAGCTTCAAGACCTCTTTCTTCACTACTTCTCTCATCATATTGTTTAGCCTTCTTTGAGGCTCCCTAGAAGGTGTAGCATTGGGTTCTATTGGGATGTGATGAGTGCAGAGAGCGGGACTAATTCCCTTAAGGACTTGTAGGGAATATCCTAAGACACAACGGTGTTTTTCTAAGATGGCGATGAGTCTCTATATCGCTATTAAGGAAGGCGTACTTAAACCCAAAAGGTAGTGGCTTAAGCTCTACAGATGGTTTTGGTGGAAGTTCAGATTCATTCAAGTCTAAAGGTTTGTCTAACTTAGCTTCTTCTTGAATGAAATCCTCGGCATCCTCCTCTAGATCAGGTTGAGAAGTTTCTAAGAGAGATGCCAACATAACCTCGTCTATAGTGTCAGGCTCACGTATTGATTCGGCTATGGAGTTAATAGAGTCGACAAAGGGAATAGAAAGATCTAGATCCTTCCTGCGAGATGACCCTTGAGGCAACCCTCTTGATATATTACTAGGAATCTCATGAGTGGGTGCTCGATTAACAAGTCAACCTCCTCCATATCAAAGATGAAGAAGTTAAGGAGGGTGGTGACCTTGTTAATGAAGATGGGGATATTCTGTGCAATCCCTCAACTCTCGACTATCCTCCTTGAAGGTAGTTTTAGAAATTTGTGGGTCGGAGTTAGCGGCTCCTCGCCTAGGAGTGTTGGTACTAAGGATTTAGACATCACGCTGTCTCCTACGGCAGGATCGTAAAGGGAATCTACACGAGTCCTGTTTATGATGCAAGGAATGGATTTGAAATAGGAGAGAAGTTTAATGACATCGGATGATGCCTCAGCCTCCTATAATGTAACACCCTAAAAATTTATTTTCAAATTAGTATTTAATTTGGCATAATTATAGGAATTATTTGAGAATTGTTTAGGCAAAATAACAATTTTTGGAATTATTTAAAATAAACTATAAGGTCTAGAAACATGAAATGTTGCATTCATGCTGGTGCATAATATCTTGATTGATGGTAAGACTAGGTTGTTTGGTTTAAAAATCAATTTGATAGAAATTTATACAAAATTACAGCTCTGAAAAATATAAAAGAGTTTTTCTTTTATTTTATCCCATTCACCGATTTTGGCCCAGCCCCAAACCCTGGCCCAGCTTTACCCCGCGCTCACCCCTGGCCTTGGGCCGTTGGCGGCCCCGCTCCCCGCCCCTTGCCCACGACGTGCACGCGGCCCAGTGGCACGTCCCGTACCGCCATGGACAGCCCGCACGCCCTCCCCCTTCCCCCTCTCACTGCGCGGTAGGGCCCGCCTGTCGGCGCTCTCCCTTCCCCTCTCTCTCTCGCTGCACCATGGGGCCCGCTCGTAAGCGTCTCCCCCTTTCTTCTCCACCGAGCCGGGAGCGCTGCAATGGGCATTCATCCCCTCCTTCAAACGCCGATTGATGGACGCCATCAGTCGGGGCTCCATCAAGTCTCTTGACGCCGTGAGTAATCGCCCGCATGCGCGCCCCCTCGACGCCCCTGCTCGCCCTATAAAACCCCCAGGCCGAGCCCCCTTGCTGCCCTAGCCACCACTGGAGCACAGTTTCTCTCCCCCACCTCGGTTTCCCCTTGGTCGAGCGACCCAGAGCCCGAAGAGCGCCCCGGGAGCTTGGTTGGGACACGCCGCAACCGTAGGCACCTATTTTCCCTTCGTTTTGATCTTGTACGCCATGAATTTGAGCTCACCATCGCTATCTCTCTCTTCTCAGTCCGCCTCGCCGTGGCCAACCCGCTCGGAGCCTTCCCGGACGCTGCGATCACCTCCAATGGGACCGCGGTATAGCCCCGATGCTCCCCATGTCTTTAATCGTGAATTTAGGGCGCTCTAACGCCGAATCCGAGGCTCTCCGAGGGCACGGAAGTGGCGCCGCCGCGGGGCCATCGTCCCGACGTGCTCCTCGCCCTTTCTTTTTACCCTATCACGTTCGCCTCATCGCGCTGGTCACCATGGTAGTCCCCTTTTTCTTTGGCGTGGCCGGGAACGTGTTTCCGGCAAGCTCCGAGGAGCTCACCTCGTCGGCAGGAATGGCGCCGCCGTGGTTGGCCTCGGCTCAGGCGAGCACCCCCACCTCCATTCATCCAGGGCCATCCGATCTGTATCTAACGGCCCAGACTACATACCCCTTCGGGGTTATGTAACCGGTTCACCATGGACCATGGGCGTGGTCCACGGGCGCTTGGTCGGCCAGTCCATGCACACAGTGGTGGACTAAGCCAACCCCAGCACGCCACGTGGCCCCTCTGTCGGCGAGCAACACGGTCAGCCGCGGACCACTGGGAATTTTGCGCTTTAACCCCCCTGTTTCAAGCAAATCAACCCACGGTCCAACTTAGTTCAAAAATATTTCTTTTTATTCCTATTTTCTTCCGTTTTAAACCCTGTACTTTTATATAATAGTGCGCATAGTCCAGAACTGTTAGGAATTTAGTTTTAATTCTTTTAAATTCGTCTTTGATTCAGTTTATTCATAGAAATGCCATTCATTCTATTTTATGCATAACTTTCCCGTTTTAAGTCCGATTAGAGTGATTCTTTCGCTCATGTGTTCGTAGAAATACGTAGAGTGGATTTATATACTTTTTAGTCACTGTTTTACTGTTTGGTGTACTGTTCTAATAGAACTCTATTTGTATGCATGTTATGATTGGATTGGATGCTTGATTGGTGTTTGGATCGCAAATAGAAAGAGATCAGGTTGGGGTGGTTGAGGAGAAGGTTGTGGAGCTCTACCAGGAGGAAACTTTTGAGGAACGCAAGTGTAATATAGGCTTCCTTGTACCTATGAATATTATTTAATTCATACATATGCATGTGTCTAAATTGAAATACCTATAAGGACTTTACCTAGATAATTTTATACCACAAATCCTTGATACCCATGGGCTAGAGATTTGGTTTTGAAAGCTCTAGATTCCTCTCCATAAGGACTTAATCTTGAACGGCCACCGAGGAGGTCACGTACAATCCCAAGAGTCAAATGGCTCTGACCTTAATCATATAACTAGTATGTCTCTAGCAAATTAGTAGTTACCGAAAGGTGCTAGAGGGGGTGCCTCGTGGTGTATAGATGTCACTCCTACCTTGGTGTGTACAGTGCCGCGACCACATGTGCCTCTTGAAGGAGGTCGTCTATGCACACTTGCCACTGAAACCTCGCGGCTACTATTTTGTTAGGGTGACTAGTGAAAGGTTAAGTAGTGGAACCCGGTCACACTTTCTCGGTAGAAGTGGTGTGGGCCTTGCAAACCCCGACACTGGGGAACCACGGCTCGGGGGTAAAGTTGTACAATTTCTGCAGAAATCTAAAACCTGTTATAACAGCCGAGCTCTCGATCATGAGCGGCCTGGATCCTTCTTGGTTACCGGTTACTTGGCTATACTTGGGAAAGGTAATAACTTTGATTAACACTTATGTAACCAGGGTTGGTCTCTCATTAAAAGTAGCAAGTCTTGGATAATAAAATATGAACAACTAAAATGCTAATTGTTGTTAAACCGAGTCAAGCCTTTGATCCTTCATATACGCCTATGTTATACTTGCTATGCATGGTGCGCTTACACTTGTTTATATTTCAATGAAAATCCCGGATGTGTAACAGATGTGTGTACTGAGGAGTTCCCTGAAGATGTCCAGGACTTCTAGAGTGCTGGTGTTCACCAGTTGGTGTCCTTGTGGCAGCAAGGGCTTAGCTTTCCGCTTTATGTAATAATGTTGCCAATGAGCAAGACTATGTCAGATGTTTAAGTTGAATATGCGATGTAATAAAGTACTTTACTTTGATATATTTACAATTTGTGATAATATGTGTGTTTGGACATCCTGGGCGCACATATTTGAGTACTTGGTTTTGTTATCAAAACTGGGTGCGACAAATTGGTATCAAAGCTTAGCCTGACTGTAGGACGATCAGCCTAGTTAGAAATAGACGTTCTTAGGGTCTTGAGCACTTATTTTCTTATAAAATTATTGCTTATAATCTACCTAATATCTATTGAGAAAATTATTTTGTTCTAATCCTCATATCTTTTCTTATAGATGGCCCGTACCAAGTGGACAGCTCGCAAACGTGTCATCATGCCCAACAAAAGGACAAAGTTCACTCTAGGCAAGCGTGTTCCCCTGCATCTGGTTGAGGCACTGAGAGACATGGAGGAGGAGCCACAATAGGAACAAACCATGGATGTACCCATGGATGAGGATGCCGATGTGGAAGCCATGATAGAGGAACCTATTGAAGATGAGGACACCGAGGAGCAGCCCATGGAGCAAGATGAACAAGAGGGTGCTGGTGATCCAGATGATGGAGATAGTTCCGACAGCTCTGACTCGGACAACCATGGCAATGATAGTGATAATGGTGACAGTGATGGAGATAGCCATGATCAACATGCCGTGCTTCTGGCAAAGGGATGGACAGTGGTGATCCATTTTGACTTGCATGGTGACGCCTACTACCACCCGAAGGTCCTTACTCTCGCACGTCGTTATCACACCCGGTGTATCGTACAGTACCGCACCGAGCATTGGACCCACCCCAACTACATCAGCTTTTGGGAGACTGAAGATTACATCCGAGAAGGAAGTCGGGTGTGCTACATCCACCGTGCGATCACCGCCAGGACTACCCGCGCATCAGCTATCCGGGACGCTGCCCAGCAGGCCTTGGTGGTAAACTGCGACCGCCACTTTGCTGATATTGCATGGGAAGAAGATCACTATCTACCACGCCGGCGGAGTGGTCAGACATCCTGCAACATCGCTGCACCACTTGGGGTAGGAAACCCCAGGATCCGACCCACCTTGGCATGGTTGGCTCAAACCAATACTGACTTAGATCGAGTCTCAGATGAGCTAGATGCCCTGAGGAAGGCCTACCTTGAGTTGGCTGTTGAGAACGCCATGTTGAAGCAACAGCAGGGGAGTCATGTTGAAGAAATACCACTCATCCTCGCAGAGTCACCCCCAAGAAACCATAAGGACCCCAACACCGGCACCAACCTTGACCCTTAGGAGGATTTCCCCACTTGTAATAAGTACGCATAGAGATGCGAGAGTGTGTTTTTATTTTCTACTAATTGAACAATTGCTATTACGTGAATGCATGTTTGTAATAATGCTTAATGGGTGAGTTGGATTGTTGTCATGATTTCAATGATTGTGGGCATGTCCGCAGTCATTAGATTAGGGCTATGGTCTAAGGATCATATGAATAAATAGTTGGGTTTACTTATATCTTGCTGTCCACCCATGTTTTTCCCTCTGAGCAGTCTGGCTCAATATTTGTATATCCCAAGTTCTGGATGGTCTAAAAATACAAAAAAACTATGGAATAAAATAGACTTCTATATCTTTCATTCGGCCCTGGAACCACCTCAATATCTGTTACCGTTTGAGAAATAAAATTATTACAAGTTGACCTATCTGCGCAGTCAGAAATTCCAGAACAGTAAAAGTTGTCATTTGTTTTCACCTATGTAAACGCCAGAATTTGAGAAAGTGATCTGAATTTCCAGGCTTTCCAGAAAGTTAAATTTCGCAGTCATACGTTAAACAGAGAGAAAGATATGCTTGTTTTACTTCACTGTGGTTTTAGTGAGGACAGCAGAAAAATATAGAATGCATACTACCTTGTACTCACAACATATGTAATCCCGTAACTGATCAGATGGTATAAATTCCAGCATGTTATGTCTCCTAAAAAAATATATATTAAGTATCTTGGACATATGAGACTCATATTGTGTATCTAGTACAGATGGCCAACACTAGGAGGAACAGGAGGGGTGAGGACTTGCCACCACCTCCTACTATGGAGCAGCTAATGATGATGCAAACACAACTGCTGCAGCAGCTGGCTCAAAATATGCAGAACAACGGAAATGGAAATGGAAACGCACCTCCTCATGTTAGGGACAAGAGAGGAGAATTCTTGAAGGGACATCCACCTGTTTTTAAACACTCCTGTTGATGCAAAACTGATCTGCAAACACAAAGGGCTAATACCCGATTCAAACGTTAAGGCGTGCCAGCCGATTTGACCTTGCTATCGGCAAAGGTGATAACTCGAATACTTTAGTCCTGACAACAGCGATGCGCCCGGATGTCACGGCTAAGAGGTACTCACGCGGAACTCGAGAACACGCCGAGCTTAAGTCGACGAATTCCTAAGAACTCGTAATAAAAAGAAAAAGGTATGACGAAGTCGTCGAAAAGTAGATGCTGGAATATGAGTAAAAACGTGTGTTTGATTGATTTCTTGATTCATTATTACAAGGTCCTAGGGTTTATATTTATACCCTGCTCAAAGAGCTACAACCAGACACGATTAGAATTCGAATTCCAAATTACACGGAATCCGTATACAAAACGATGCAAATAATTAAGGAAATAATAAAACTATCCTTCGTGACAAACCGAAACTCCTCCACATGACAACTGGCAGCTTCCGGACTCCTCCTTCGCATCATCGGCAATCCCCTTGCCATAGTCATCGGCAGACCTTGTTATCCAGCCATCGGCACCATATTACTGCCTGTGGACTTAGTCACATTCAACCTCTCCCTCATCGGCAACCATCCTCATCAGCAACCCGCATCGTACTGCCACCCTATCCTGCCATCCTAGACACGTGCCCAAAAATGGTGTCAACACATGCCCCCCAGTTTCGGAGTATAAAACTATTAATGCTCCGAAATTCTCTGCAGTAATGATGCCTTCTCCGCAATTAATGCTCCTAATTTGGTAACCGACAACCTCAATCTGGACAACTCTGATCCTAATCCTCCGCAGATTCCTCGAAATCCCCAACTTCCTAAACGGGCATCTTTCTTGGTCGTACATCGGCAACAATACCGTTACAAAGATCTGCCGATGCTCTGACCAGGATATTCGCAAAAACGGTTACCTCCCCTCTATCCGCCCATCGGCAAGATGACCGTTATAGAATATCGCCGATGGACCGACCAGGAGATCTCGCACAGTAAAATATCTTCAGATAATGACCGCTTCCCGTCAAATCACCTGCACAATCTCTGGATTACCGTGCGAACAGTTACCATATCCACCTGAGTACCCTCGGGCTTCTCGGATGCGGCAAAGAGATAAGTCGGATTTGCCCTTGCCCATCTTGTCCTATAAATAGTTCCTTCTTGGGTACTCCTCCCCCATTACACCATTCTACTATCCAACTTTGCTTTTCCAGCGGCGGCGCCATTTACAACCTTCAAGATCTCCGACAAGCACTCCTCTTCATCAACTCCGGTGCCCTCCAACGTCCTCTTCACGACAAGATGGCCATTGGCTTCGTCGTCCCTGAGGTCAGACTTCCATCTCATCTTCTGTGTATATTCCTATTCATCCGCGATTCATCTTACTGAATATTCCCCTTTTCCTTTTTCTTTGTATTTTTATTCCCCCAAAATCACTAGGAGTTGTCCAATAAAATTGTCATCCCCACCGATCAACCACACCTTCAATGTCTCGGTCCTCTAGGGGATTCAGATCCAACCAATCTTATCAACGCAAAAACCAATAGAATCCCCTTTAGGGCTGAAAACTTTTCTGTAGATCTATGGAAAGACACTTTTCGCTCTTGGCCCAGCCCTACCGTAGGGTGGAAAGACTGGTTCTTGAGGGTCAGCAATTCTTATGAAGTCCAGTGGGGTGAGAGGAAGCTAGCCCAATGCATTAGGCTATCCATTGCCGATATGCACAGGAACGAGTCACTGCTGATAGCTGCATCCTACTTTTGGTCAGACACTCTCAATGCTTTTGTTTTTGGCCACGGCCCTGCTTCTCCTACCCTTGCCGATGTAGCCATGCTCAGTGGGCTAGATATATCTTCTGCCGATAGCACCCACTTCTTTGATACTGCCCCCAGTGCCAAAGTGGAGACTCGCGCTATCGGCGGTTGGTCGGGGTACATCCAGAAGTACCGCGGGAGAGGGCCTGTCACCATAAAGGAGCAAACCACCTTTCTAAACATGTGGCTGGACAAGTTTGTATTCTGTGGTCGATCGGCAGGACCGACTTCTGTCTATCTATCGGCAGCAGAAAGACTGGCTAACGGTGGCCAATTTCCTCTCGGCCGATATTTGCTCAGCGCCATTTACCACCTTCTTCATCAGGTAGCCCAGAAACTCCTGCTTGGCCAATCCATCGGCAACTTGGGAGGCCCCTGGTGGTTTATTAATATGTGGCTCAATCTGCACCTGCATAAGCGCCTTGATTTCAACTTGTTCTCACAGTACTTCCCAAGAGATATAGCCGAAAATCATGTGTTGGGTGAAGAGGAATCGGCAACGCGTGCCCCCTTGAACTTTGGCAAAGCCGTTATAGTCTTACCCGGTTCAGGGAACAATCCGGATCAGATCGGCCGATTCTTCGAGACTCTGTATGAGGGTCTAGCTAGAGATGAACGACCATGGCTGGCTTATGATGACCCAGATAGCATGCTCCCTCTGACCTTCAATCCATTTGATGAAGCTCTCGACAGGGACAATGAGGCGATGATGGCAATTGTGACTCCCAGAGCCATTCCAGTGAATTTCTTCGGTAGCACGAAAACTTCTCCCCAGACTTACGAATTTTACAATCCATTGGCATTAGCTCGCCAGTTAGCTTTCGGCCAGTTGCCGATTGCACTTCCTTATGCCGATGTAATAAAACCCAGAGAAACCATCAACAACCTTCTTGAGTGGACTCGAGTAGCCCAACTACCACCAAACGCCGATGTAGATGTAGATCTGTCAGAATGGGTTCCGGCTGCTTTCGTCACTCAGGCATACAAGTTATGGTGGGCAGAATGGAAAGAGCATCTAATCTGCAGATCGGCACTTTCATACCGCGGCATGATTGACCCCGAATACGAAGTTCCCGATGACACTGTAAGTAACTCAAACTAACGTTTCATTTTCTCACTATTACTTCTATCGGCAGCTTACCCTTGTATTCCTTTTGCAGGTTGACAATATTCCTCCATTGGTTAGCAGGAGTGGCAAGCCGATTGACTTGTTTCCATCAGGACCGATTTCCTCAATCGGCCACAATGCTCCCACTCTGGCTTCCATCGTGCATCGGGGTGCGCGCCTCAGGAAAGTTACTACCAGGAGAACCCAGACATCACCAACGGTAGCTGCTCCTACTCTGGCGCGGGCTTTCAAGGCAATTTGTCAAATCTTTATCTTTTACGCTGACTATCTTTATATCGGCTTTATTTATACTTACAAACCCTTGTCCGTTATTGCAGCAAACCAGTGCATCGGCAAAGGTCACACTTCAAGGTGCCGATGCCACCCAGTCCAGCCAGCCAAAGAGGAAGGGTGTCAAGAGCACCAGGGCCGAAACGAAACGCCAAAAAGTGGCAGCTCCCCCTCCTCCTCCGGTATCTCCAATCCCAGTAGAGTCTTCTCCTTCTTCTCCAGAAGTCCAGACACAGCAAGTGCCATCTCCCCAACCAATGCAGGATGCACCACAGATGGAAGAATCCCAGCAGGAAGAGCCTCAAACAGAAAGTACATCAGTTGATGTGGGTGAACAAGCAACTGGTCCGGTGGGTCCAATTATATCACCGGCGGCTCTCCCGATTCAGACAACCGTTGTTCCCCCTCCAGGTAACATACTTTAACAATACCGTTGCCGATGAACTCATTCTCATTTAGTCTCATAACCTTTCTTGTCTTCTTTCAATCGATATCGTCCCATCGGCAACCTTAGCCGATCAACCTGCAGTTCCATCGGCATTTTTGGCCGGTCAGTCCGTAGCTCCGTCAGCACCTCCCAGTCCAAGGCAAGAGATCGCCTTGAAGCAAGTAAGTCACTGTTTACCGCCAGCACCATTTGCCGATTCTCCGAATATGAGCTAACCTTGCTTTCCCTCCCAGGAACAAGATTCTCCTGATAGCCTGTTTTCCTTCGCCATCGATCTCTCTGAAGAAGAAGGCGAAGAAGCAAGTTCTTCCCAGACAGTTGGCATTACATCGGCAGAGACCAGGGCCAGGCTGGAAGAATTGTCAGTTCTCCTTCACCAGGATACAGCGCATTTGGTCGATGACTCCGACCCTACCAAGGCCCTGTTCAGAACTCTCAGAGGCCAAATCCCAGCCGACGTCGAAGAAATCCTGTTCCAAGCCGCTCATCTGGAGAGTCGCCAGCTGCAGTACCAGAGAGCTTCTCGGCGTCTTGCCGATAGAGCCGCTCAAACCCAACTCTCCGATGAAATGAGGAAAGAGAAACTCCTGACCGATGAGAAGCACAAGAACATCGGTATCCTGAAATCTTCAGGAGATGCGCTGAAGCAGAAGATATCCGATCTATCGGCAAGAAGAGAATCCCTGTTGGCGGAACTCAAGGAAGTGGAGAACGCCTTATCCCAAGCCCAACAGGAAGAGAACCAATTGCCAGAGACCATCAGGCTTCTTGAGCACGAGCGAAATGTTCATGGTCGCAAGGCACTCCAACTGAAGAAGAAGCTAAAGCCGATAGAAGGTTCTGCCGATGATGACATCAAGGAGATAGAAGCAGCCAACCAAATTCGGCTACTTGCTATATCGGCTATCCAGTCGCTGCTTAACACATAGAGTTTCCATCGGCATTGTATCTACGCTTTCCTGCTTCCTCAACTTTTAGTCTAGCCGATAGGACTGTTATCGGCGCCTAAACTTTTGAAACACCAAGTTCTGTCCCCAAGCATTTGGCTCCAGCCGATAGGAGTGTTATCGGCACCTAAACTTTTATGCATCGACCCATATACTGGGGTAGTACTTCTTTAAATATTTGCCGTTTAATGCTCTGGGAAATTCAATTCCTTCGAGGGTTTCTAGAATGTAGGCATTACCAGGAGCCGATCGACTTATCCGATAAGGACCCTCCCAATTAGGAGACCACTTTCCAAACTTCGAGCTTTTGGTCCCAACTGGTAAAATTAATTTCCATACCAAATCCCCATCGACAAACTCTTTAGCCTTCACTTTCTTATCATACCATCTAGCAACTCTTTTCTTATTTTCTTCTATACTCATTAAAGCTTTTAACCGATGCCCTGCTAGATCATCCAATTCATCGGTCATCAAAGTGGCATAATTGTCGGAAGTTAATTGATCTTGAAAAGATAATCGCCTAGATCCAGCCTTAATTTCCCAAGGCAACACGGCATCATGTCCATACACCAATTGATAGGGTGATACCTTGGTCGATCCATGACAAGCCATCCGATAAGACCACAATGCTTCATTTAATGATGTATGCCACCGCCTAGGATTTTCTTCAATCTTTCGTTTAATAAGCTTGATAATTCCTTTGTTAGACGCTTCGGCCTGCCCATTGGCTTGAGCATAATAAGGAGAAGAATTCAACACTTTAATTCCCATACCGATTGCGAATTCATCGAACTCCCCCGACGTGAACATGGTGCCCTGATCGGTAGTAATCGTTTGGGGAATCCCAAATCGGTAAATAATATGCTCCTTCACAAAATCAATCATATTGGCCGATGTGACTTTCTTCAAAGGAATAGCTTCAACCCACTTAGTGAAATAGTCAGTGGCAACTAGAATGAACTTATGCCCTTTGCTAGATGGTGGATAAATCTGGCCGATCAGATCGATGGCCCATCCCCGGAACGGCCAAGGTTTTATTATAGGATTCATAGCCGATGCGGGTGCTCTCTGGATATTACCGAACTTTTGACAACCTTGACATCCCTTGAAATATTTAAAACAATCTTCAAGTATGGTTGGCCAAAAATATCCATTCCTTCGAATCATCCACTTCATCTTAAAAGCTGACTGATGCGCTCCACACACTCCTTCATGGATTTCCCCCATCAAACTTCTGGCTTCATCATCACCCAAGCATCGGAGAAGAATTCCGTCGATAGTTCGATAATACAATTCATTTTCAAGGAGCACATACTTGGTTGCCTGAAATCGAACCCGTCTTTCAACTTTTTTGGATGGATCTTTTAGATAATTAATAATTTCTTTCCTCCAATCACCGGCACCTACTGTCGATGTCGCATTAATCATTGGCTGATATCCCGAGGCATGCTGAGCTAACCGATTAGCGTCTTCATTATGCAATCGGGGAACATGCTCCAATCGGAAGTCCTTGAATTCCTTTAATAGTTGCATACTTCTCTCGAAATAGGTTATGAGAACTTCACTTCGGCATTCATAGCTTCCGGCCAATTGATTTATAACCAACATAGAATCCCCGAATATTTCAACAGCATCAGCACGAACTTCTCTTAACAACTCCAATCCCTTGATCAGAGCTTGATACTCAGCCTGATTATTTGTTGATGTAGCAACAATCGGCAAGGAAAACTCATACTTCCTCCCCTTAGGAGAAACTAATACAATGCTGATTCCTGCCCCCCGGTCACAGGTAGATCCATCAAAGAAGAGCGTCCAGGGTGCAATTTCCAAGGTTTCCATTAGACCGCAATGCTGAGTCACAAAGTCGGCCATAATCTGCCCTTTGACTGCCTTAGCCGATTCGTAATGCAAATCGAACTCCGACAGCGCTAAAATCCATTTACCGATCCTACCACTCATAATCGGCATAGATAGCATGTATCGGACCACGTCATCTTTGCAAACCACAGCACATTCGGCCGATAACAGGTAATGTCTCAGCTTGATACATGAAAAATATAAGCATAAGCACAGTTTCTCAATGGCCGAATACCTGGTTTCAGCATCAATCAACCTCCTACTCAAATAATAAATTACCCTCTCTTTCCCTTCAAATTCTTGAACTAAAGCTGAACCGATAACCGATCCATCGGTAGATAAATACAATTTGAAGGGCTTCCCTTGTTGAGGTGGAACTAAAACTGGAGGATTTACTAGATACTTCTTGATTTCATCCAGAGCCAACTGCTGTTCTTCTCCCCAAACAAACTCTTGATCGGCTTTCAATTTAAGAAGAGGACTGAAAGCACGAATCCTCCCAGTTAAATTCGATATAAATCTTCTGATAAAATTCACCTTGCCGATCAAGGATTGGAGCTCGGTTTTATTGGTAGGGGCCACTATTTTATTGATGGCATCAATAGATCTTCGACTAATTTCAATACCCCTCTGATGTACCATGAAACCAAGAAACTGCCCTGCCGATACGCCAAATGCACACTTGTTGGGATTCATCTTCAATCCATGCTTCCTTGTGCACTCCAACACTTTTCGTAAATCGGCAAGATGCTTTGAGAAATCTCCAGACTTAACCACCACATCATCAATATAAATCTCTACGAGCTTGCCGATGAACTCATGAAATATAAAATTCATAGCCCTTTGATAAGTAGCACCAGCATTCTTTAACCCAAAAGTCATGACTATCCATTCAAATAGTCCAACATGACCAGGACACCTGAATGCGGTTTTTGGAATATCCTCCTCTGCCATGAATATTTGATTGTAACCTGCATTACCATCCATGAAGCTGATGACCCGATGGCCAGCCGCAGCATCAACCAGTAGATCGGCGACAGGCATTGGGTATCCATCCATCGGTGTAGCTTTATTGAGATTCCTGAAATCAATGCACACCCGAAGCTTCCCGTTCTTCTTGTAAACCGGAACAACATTGGAAATCCATTCGGCATACCGACACTGCCGAATAAACTTAGCTTCAATAAGTTTAGTGATTTCGGCCTTAATATCAGGTAGAATGTTAGGATTACATCGGCGGGCTGGTTGCTGATGTGGCCGAAATCCAGACTTAATGGGTAACCGATGTTCGACAATTGATCGGTCTAAACCAGGCATCTCTGTATAATCCCAAGCAAAGCAATCTTTATATTCCCTTAACAAACTAATCAATTGTCGCTTACACTCAGGATCTAATTTAGCACTAATAAAAGTAGGCCTAGGCTTATCACCACTACCTATATCTACTTCTACCAAATCATCGGCCGATGTGAATCCCTGGCCTAATTTTCCATCATCGGCGAATCTATCCATTAAAAACCGTCGTCAGAACCGACTGCTTGGATCGGTGGAATCTCATAATCGGCAACTTTGAGAAAATCTTTCTCCCAAACTTCTCCTGAAATGCACCTGGTCCTTTCGTAAGTATCCGCTTCTGCCGATGCGATAACATAAGAAGAATCTCCTGGGACGATCTCAATCTTGTCACCTACCCACTGAACCAAGCACTGATGCATTGTAGATGGGACACAACAATTGGCATGAATCCAATCTCTCCCCAATAATAAATTGTAGGCACCTTTTCCGCTGATCACGAAAAAAGTTGTCGGCAAGGTTTTGCTGCCGATGGTCAACTCTGCACATATCGCCCCCTTGACTGGAGACACGTTTCCTTCAAAGTCTTTGAGCATCATATCGGTCTTGGTCAAATCTTGATCCCCTTTCCCAAGCTTCCGATATACTGCATACGGCATAATATTAATAGCAGCTCCACCATCAACTAGGATCTTGGTCATTGGCTGCCCATCAACCCTTCCTTTGAGGAACAAAGCTTTAAGATGCTGCCTCTCGTCATCGGCAGGTTTCTCAAAGATAGCCGTCATCGGATCCAGAGCCAACTGAGCTATCTGATCAGAAAATTCCAACTCATCGTCACTGGCTGGTGCAAGAAACTCCATCGGCAACATGAAGACCATGTTGACGCCTGCCGATGGACCTTCCCTCTTAGTGTCTGACGGCTGCCGACTTCCAGAGTTCTCTCCCTTGTTTAGCTCCTCTTGCCTTTCTCGTTGCAATCTCCTTTTCTGTGTCTTGGTTAATCCTCGAGGGCACCATGGAGGAAGTGGCCTTTGCCTTGCCGTCGGGCGTCGGTTCTCCCTTGACTCCATGCGATGCGTGTTAGCATCCCTACAAAATATGAATTCATCGGGAACCCGCGCATCAGCCATTCCTTCGAGCTCCTCTTGGTTCCTGGGAAAATACTGGACACGGTCACTGAGTCTGTTGTGCCCACTGAATCTGCCCCCCAGCCGGTCATGAACTGACACCCTTCCTCTGATCGGCCCATTAGCTCGCCGTTCATCATCATGATAACGCCGATCGTTCCTATCGTACCGATCATAACCGTTGCATTCAGGGCAGTCTCTGACAGTAGGAAGCTTGATATTTTCCTCCCAACAATGGATGAAGAATGGGCAATTCCAATGATCCCTGTGCCGATTCCACTCCTGTCGGCGTCTTTCTTCTTCCCGTTGATAATCTTCCTGCTGGCGCCGATACCGATCTTCCCGTTGTTGCCATTTTTCTCGAGGCCTCCTATGAGTTATGACGATACCAGATCGAGGAAGCCTTCCTGAGCTAGTTCCTTCCTGGACCAAGCCCTTACTTCTTGCATCGGCAGTAGTAACTTGATGCTGAGGATCTACCGATGCACTCTTCTCAGCTGTCTCCGACGTTAAGACCTTAGCCTTCCCCTTAGCATCCAACATGTTTGTCGGGAAAGGATGTTGGTCTATCTTCATCGGCTTCTGGGCTTTGGAACTGTCAAACTTGATTCTCCCTGACTCTATAGCCGATTGCAGCTGCTGTCTGAATACTTTGCACTCGTTGGTGTCATGTGAAGTTGCATTATGCCACTTGCAATATCTCATCCTCTTCAACTCTTCTGCCGATGGGATCACGTGGTTAGGTGACAGTTTGATTTGACCTTCCTGAAGTAGAAAGTCAAATATCCTATCGGCCTTGGCGGTGTCAAAGGCAAACTTCTCTGGTTCCTTCTGCCCAAAAGGACAAGACATCGGCTTCTTGTTTTTTACCCACTCTGCCAAACCGATTACTGGTTCCTCATCGGAATCTGAGCTTGTTGCTTCATCAACAAATGACACTTTCTTATTCCATGCCCTCTTAGGCTCGAAAGGCTTGATGTCTTGATCAGATATCCTCTGCACCAAATGACTTAAACTTTCGAACTCCTGAGAGGCATACTTATCCCTGATATGTGGCAACAAACCCTGGAAAGCCAAATCGGCTAGCTGCCGATCATCCAGAACCAGGCTATAGCATTTATTCTTGACCTCTCGTATCCTCTGCACAAATCCCTCAACCGACTCATCATTACGTTGCCTCAACTTGACCAAGTCGGTGATCTTCTCATGAACCCCCGAGAAGAAGTATTTGTGGAATTGCTTCTCTAGATCGGCCCAAGTAATTACTGAGTTGGGAGGTAATGATATGAACCAAGTAAAGGCCGATCCAGACAATGATGATGAAAATAGACGAACCCTCAATTCGTCCCTGTTACCAGCCTCTCCACATTGAATAATGAACCTGTTGACATGCTCCATGGTTGACGTGTCGTCCTGTCCGGAAAACTTTGTAAAATCCGGTACCTTGTACCGATGTGGAAGCGGGATCAAATCATACGCTGGAGGATACGGTGTCCGATAAGAATAAGTGTTGACTTTGGGTTTTATCCCAAACTGTTCCCTCATTACTTCAGCAATCTTATCGGCCCAATACGCATCGGCATCTTGCCGATGAGGCGGCTGCGGATCCGGCACTTGGTGGCGAACCTCCACGTGTCTGTTCGGGACGTGACCTGCATGGAACATTGTATTGGTCACCTGTCCTCCAATCTGCGGACCACCAAACTGCTGTCCACCGATTGGCTGTCCTCCGAGTTGCTGTCCAAAATTTATTGGCTGGTTGGGAATCCCCTGACCTTGGAACCCGGGATAGACCTGTCCTTGCTGGAACCCTGTAGTCTGATAACCATGCTGGGGCGATTGTGGAAAGGCTTGCTGTCCAAGCCATCCATTATTAGCGTTCATCGGCATAGGTGCTGCCGATGATTGGTAATTGGGTACCGTCGTTGAATTGACATACCCCGACTGGGCCATAGGCCTCTGTTGCATGAGCATTGACTCTGCCGATGCGTTGGGCATCTGAAACATTGAATCTTGAGGATTCCCAGTGTGAGGCCTTGCAGTAGTAGTTGTGGTATACCGAGGACTCTGGTTCACCGGCGCATTGGGAGGTGCCGATGTCATAGGAGTTTTGCCCCTCATGTCAGTTATTTGTGATGTTCCCGGTGTCAACTCTGGAGGCATACCATAACCCCACCAGTTGGGAGGAAGAGTCAACCCTGACATTGCCGATGCCAACATATCTGTTGTCAGTTTATGCTGCCCAACTGAAATTTGTGGGTTGGTTGCCATCGGCATAGATAGTGCACCAGTAGTCCCCAATGTACTTGGAGGGACGGCAGACTGTGCACTTGCATTCGTCAAGGCAGCCGATGGAGCCGTGACCTCTGGTGCCGTTGGCTGATGATGGGAGGGCCCCACATAATCTGGCGGGATTTGTCCTTCCTTGAAAGTTCTTGCCACGGCGTTGAAAACCGTATTAGACAGTACACCAGCTTGGTTAATCAACGCTCGATTGATGGCATTGTCAACCATATCTTGAAGCTTGCCAGGATTGGCGTCAAAGGTGACCTGCCGTGGTGCCGGCAGTGCATCTTTCTGGACCACTTCGCCGCTCCTGTTTATGCTGAAAGACCTCAGGCATTGCTGCTTGAACTCTTCCATGGCTTGGGCAATAGCTTGCTTTTGCTCATCCTTGAGGTTGGCCTCCGTCACGGGGATGACGTTCTCTTGATCGAGGTCAGAGATCGACATGTTGATCTTGATCTTGAATCTGTCCCACTGGGCGTGCCAAAAGATGTGTTGATGCAAAACTGATCTGCAAACACAAAGGGCTAATACCCGATTCAAACGTTAAGGCGTGCCAGCCGATTTGACCTTGCTATCGGCAAAGGTGATAACTCGAATACTTTAGTCCTGACAACAGCGATGCGCCCGGATGTCACGGCTAAGAGGTACTCACGCGGAACTCGAGAACACGCCGAGCTTAAGTCGACGAATTCCTAAGAACTCGTAATAAAAAGAAAAAAGTATGACGAAGTCGTCGAAAAGTAGATGCTGGAATATGAGTAAAAACGTGTGTTTGATTGATTTCTTGATTCATTATTACAAGGTCCTAGGGTTTATATTTATACCCTGCTCAAAGAGCTACAACCAGACACGATTAGAATTCGAATTCCAAATTACACGGAATCCGTATACAAAACGATGCAAATAATTAAGGAAATAATAAAACTATCCTTCGTGACAAACCGAAACTCCTCCACATGACAACTGGCAGCTTCCGGACTCCTCCTTCGCATCATCGGCAAT
Source organism: Sorghum bicolor (assembly GCF_000003195.3). Taxonomy (NCBI): domain Eukaryota; kingdom Viridiplantae; phylum Streptophyta; class Magnoliopsida; order Poales; family Poaceae; genus Sorghum; species Sorghum bicolor. The sequence continues at coordinate 48,724,210 of NC_012870.2, read as the reverse complement.
CCCCTTGCCATAGTCATCGGCAGACCTTTTTATCCAGTCATCGGCACCATATTACTGCCTGTGGACTTAGTCACATTCAACCTCTCCCTCATCGGCAACCATCCTCATCAGCAACCCGCATCGTACTGCCACCCTATCCTGCCATCCTAGACACGTGCCCAAAAATGGTGTCAACAACTCCACCGACCCTCTCGAAGCTAATGACTGGCTTCGTGCTATTGAAAGACAATTGGAGATTGCACAGTGTGATGACAGAGAGAAAGTGTTGTATGCAGCAGGGCAACTGCAAGGGGCTACACTTGATTGGTGGGATTCATTCCATTTTGGTCGTACAGATGCTGACCCCATAACCTGGATGGAGTTCCGTAATGCTTTCCGCTCTCATCATGTCCCTGCTGGGCTAATGAAATTGAAAAAGAAGGAATTTCTCTCCCTCAAGCAAGGTGGTATGTCTGTTGCAGAATATCGTGACAAGTTCATACAATTGTCACGATATGCTCCCACTGAAGTGGAAAATGATGAGAAGAGGCAAGAACTATTCATGGAAGGTCTGAATGATGGGCTCCAGTATCAACTGCTATCCCACACTTTTGCAACTTTTTAGTATCTGGTAGACAAGGCCTTGGTGATTGAAAACAAATGCCGTCAGATGGAAGATAAGAAAAGGAAGTTTCAAGGACAACAGTCAGGAAACAACACACGTACACGTACCAATCCCCAGCAAGCTTATCCACAGCAACATTATCAGGGTCAGTCAAGTCTGATCAATTGTAATCAACAACCACAACGTGCACAGGAGCAGCAGCAGCAGTACAGAGCTCCTAACCAACGTCAGCAGCCAGTCAATAATGCTCCAGTAAAGACAAATGTTCCCAATGCTCCACCAAAGAATGGTGCACCAAAAGCACCAAATGCTAACAATGATAAGAAATGCTACAGCTGTGGTGAACCAGGACATTACTCCAATAGGTGCCCCAAGAAGATGGCACAGAACAATGTCAGAGGAAGGGTAAATCATGTGACAGCCGAGGCGGCACAGGAGGCACCTGACGTGATGCTCGGTATGTTTCCAGTTAACTCCAGCCCCGCTACAATTTTATTTGATTTCGGGGCATCACATTCCTTTATTGCTCAGTCATTTGTCAAGAAATATGATATACCCATGATTGCTATGAAAAATTCCATGATAGTTAGCTCACCTAGAGCAGAAATGCAAGCTACCCTTAGATGCCCTCTAGTGAACATCACCTTAAGGGGGTACAGTTTATAGTTAGCCCAGTGGTTTTGAAAACTTCTGGTATTGATGTTATCTTGGGTATGGAATGGTTGAAACAGAGAAAGGCAGTTATTCAATGTGATAGCAAAACAGTTCAGTTAATGACACCTTCAGGCCAACAAATTGAGATAGAAGTCAGTATGTCAGCTAAACAGTACTATACAGTAAATCAACTAAAAGGGACGTCAATAGAGGACATATGAATAGTGAATGAATATCCGGACGTATTCCCTGAGGAGCTGCTAGGTATGCCACCTGACCGTGACATTGAGTTTATAATTGAACTTTTACCTGGAACTGCACCCATAGCTAAAAGACCATATAGAATGGGTGTGAATGAATTAGCAGAACTTAAGATGCAATTAAGAGAATTGCTAGATAAAGGTTATGTTCAACCAAGTTCCTCACATTGGGGAGCACCAGTGTTATTCGTAGAAAAGAAAGATGGGACACAAAGAATGTGTATAGATTACAGATCGCTTAATGAGGTTACAATTAAGAACAAGTATCCACTCCCTAGAATCGATGACCTGTTCGACCAGTTGAAAGGAGCTTGTGTGTTTTGTAAGATAGACCTTCGGTCTGGTTATCATCAGTTAAGGATAAGACGATCTGATATCCCTAAAATTGCTTTTGTGACTCGGTACGGATTATATGAGTTTACAGTCATGTCCTTTGGCTTGACAAATGCACCTACCTACTTTATGTATTTGATGAACAAATTATTCATGGAATACCTTGACAAGTTCGTGGTTGTGTTCATTGATGGCATACTTGTTTTCTCTAGAAATGAGATAGAACATGAGAAACACTTGAGATTGGTGCTGCAGAAGCTTAGGGAACATCAACTCTATGCTAAGCTTAGTAAGTGTGAATTCTGGTTAAAAGAGGTGTCTTTCCTTGGGCACACCGTCTCTAACGGAGGGTTAGCAGTAGACCCGAAAAAGGTTCAGGATGTGCTAAGCTGGAAGCCACCTAAAGATGTGAGTGAAATCAGGAGTTTCCTTGGAATGGCTGGGGTACTATAGAAGATTCATTGAGCATTTCTCTAAGTTAGCCAAACCAATGACTGCTCTGCTAGAAAAGAATGCCAAATTTATATGGTCTAAAGAGTGCCAGGCTAGTTTCGAAGAGTTGAAAAGAGACTGACTTCTGCCCCCGTACTCATCTTACCTGATATCACTAAGAGTTTCTCTATCTATTGTGATGCCTCTCGGCAAGGTCTTGGTTGTGTGCTGATGCAAGAAGGCAGAGTTGTGGCATCTGCCTCTATACAATTGAGGAAACATGAGTTGAATTACCCAACCCATGATTTAGAGTTAGCGGCCGTGGTGCACGCTCTGAAAATATGGAGGCACTATCTAATCGGTCATAAATGTGAGATTTATACAAATCATAAGAGTTTGAAATATATCTTCACCCAATCTGATTTGAACTTAAGGCAACGAAGGTGGTTGGAACTGATTAAGGACTATGACCTGGAAGTACACTATCACTCGGGTAAAGCCAATGTAGTGGCAGATGCCCTGAGTAGGAAGAGCTATGTTAATATGGCTTATGTGACTCAGCTACCTAGGGAGTTGTGTGAAGAGTTTGAACATCTAAACTTGAGTATAGTGGCTAACACTATGGAATTGGAGGTGGAACCCACACTAGAACAAGATATCCGTAAAGGACAGCTTGAAGATGAGAAAATTAAAGATATTGCTGAACGGATAGTGATCGGTAAGGCACCAGGTTTTCACATGGATGACTAGGGAACAGTATGGTTCGGTAAGAGGATTTGTGTACCCGAGATAAAGTCTATTAGAGAGGCTATTCTGAGAGAAGCTCATGACTCAGCCTATTGTATACACCCGGGTAGCACTAAAATGTACCTCGACCTTAAAGAAAGATATTGGTTGTATGGCTTGAAAAGAGATGTAGCAGAATATGTGGCTATATGTGATACGTGCCAAAGTGTAAAAGCAAAACATCAGAGACCAGCGGGATTACTTCAACCCATGAAAATACCTGAGTGGAAGTGGGAAGAAGTTGGAATGGATTTCATAGTGGGACTACCTCGAACACAGAAAGGATACGATTCTATCTGGGTTATTGTGGATCGATTAACCAAGATAGCTCACTTCATCCCTGTCAAGACTACCTACTCTGGGGAAAAATTGGCAGAATTGTACATGGAAAGGATTGTGTGTTTACATGGGGTGCCAAAGAAAATTGTTTCTGATAGAGGGACACAGTTTACATCACACTTTTGGCAGAAACTACATGAATCCATGGATACAAAATTGAATTTTAGTTCGGCCTACCATCCTCAAACAGATGGGCAGACAGAAAGAACAAATCAAATACTAGAAGATATGTTGAGAGCTTGTGCCCTGCAATACGGGACAAGTTGGGACAATAGTTTGCCTTATGCAGAGTTCTCCTATAATAATAGCTATCAGAAGAGTCTCAAAATGGCACCTTTTGAGGTATTATATAGCAGGAAATGCAGGACACCACTGTTTTGGAGTCAAACTTGGGAAAGTCAAGTTTTTGGGCTAGAGATTTTGCAAGAAGCAGAGAAACAGGCACACACAGTAAGACAAAACTTGAAAATAGCACAATCTCGACAGAAAAGTTATGCAGACACAAGGAGAAGAGATTTGGAATTTCAGATAGGAGATTATGTGTATCTCAAGGTCTCACCTAGGAGAGGAGTCAAGAGATTTCATACCAAGGGGAACTTGTCTCCTAGGTATGTGGGTCCCTTTAAGATCATTGCTAGGAGAGGAGAAGTGGCCTATCAACTGGAGTTACCTGAGCAACTCTCTAGTGTTCACAATGTCTTCCATGTGTCACAGCTTAAGAAATGTCTGAGAATACCCGAAGAACAGTTACCTCTAGAAGAGCTTGATGTTCAAAAAGATCTTTCCTATAAAGAATATCCTGTAAGAATTTTGGAGACAGCAGAAAGAATCACTAGGAGCAAAGTCATAAGAATGTGCAAAATACAGTGGAACAGGCATTCTAAAGATGAAGCAACGTTGGAAAGAGAGGATGATTTGAGATCTGAGTACCCTTGTCTTTTTGAGCCATCCGAATCTCGAGGACGAGATTCATCCTAAGGGGGGTAGGTTTGTAACACCCTAAAAATTTAGTTTCAAATTAGTATTTAATTTGGCATAATTATAGGAATTATTTGAGAATTGTTTAGGCAAAATAACAATTTTTGGAATTATTTAAAATAAACTATGAGGTCTAGAAACATGAAATGTTGCATTCATGCTGGTGCATAATATTTTGATTGATGGTAAGACTAGGTTGTTTGGTTTAAAAATCAATTTGATAGAAATTTATACAAATTTAAAGCTCCGAAAAATATAAAAGAGTTTTTCTTTTATTTTATCCCCTTCACCGATTTTGGCCTAGCCCCAAACCCTGGCCCAGGTTTACCCCACGCTCACCCCTGGCCTTGGGCCGTTGGCGGCCCAGCTCCCCGCCCCTCGCCACGACGCGCACGTGGCCCAGTGGCGCGGCCCGGACCGCCACGGACAGCCCGCGCGCCCTCCCCCTTCTCCCTCTCACTGCGCGGTAGGGCCCGCCTGTCGGCGCTCTCCCTTCCCCTCTCTCTCTCGCTACACCATGGGGCCTGCTCGTCAGCGTCTCCCCCTTTCTTCTCCACCGAGTTGGGAGCGCTGCAATGGGCATTCATCCCCTCCTTCCAACGCCGATTGATGGAGGCCATCAATCGGGGCTCCATCAAGTCTCTTGACGCCGGGAGTAATCGCCCGCATGCGCGCCCCTTCAACGCCCCTGCTCGCCCTATAAAACCCCTAGGTCGAGCACCCTTGCTGCCCTAGCCAACACTGGTGCATAGTTTCTCTCCCCCACCTCGGTTTCCCCATGCTCGAGTGACCTAGAGCCCGTAGAGCACCATGGGAGCTTGGTTGGGACACGCCGCAACCGTAGGCACCTATTTTACCTTTGTTTTGATCTTGTACGCCATGAATTTGAGCTCACCGTTGCTGTCTCTCTCTTCTCAGTCCGCGTTGCCATGGCCAAGCCGCTCGGAGCCTTCCTGGACGCTGCGATCACCTCTTACGGGACCGCGGTATAGCCCCGATGCTCCACATGTCTTTAATCGTGAATTTTGGGCGCTCTAATGCCAAATCCGCGGCTCTCCGAGGGCGCGGAAGTGGCACCGCCGCGGGGCCATCGTCCCGATGTGCTCCCCGCCCTTTCTTTTTACCCTATCGCGTTCGCCTCGTCGCGCTGGTCACCGTGGTTGTCCCCTTTTTATTTGGCGTGGCCGGGAACATATTTTCGGCGAGCTCAGAGGAGCTCACCTCGTCGGCGGCAATGGCGCCGCCGTGGTCGGCCTCGGCTCAGGCGAGCACCCCCGCCTCCTTTCATCCACGGCCATCCGATCTGTTTCTAACGGCCCAGATTACATACCCCTTCGGGGTTATGTAACCGGTCCACCGAGGACCATGGGCGCGGTCCACGGGCGCTCGGTCGGCCGGTCCATGCGCACAGTGGTGGACCGAGCCAACCCCAGCACGCCACGTGGCCCCTCTGTCGGCCAACAACGCGGTCAGCCGCGGACCGCTGGGAATTTTGCGCTTTAACCCCGCTGTTTCAAGCAAATCAACCCGCGGTCCAACTTTGTTCAAAAATATTTCTTTTTAATCCTGTTTTCTTCCGTTTTAAACCCTATACTTTTATATAATAGTGCGCGCAGTCTGGAACCGTTAGGAATTTAGTTTTAATTCTTTTAATTTCGTTTTTATTCAGTTTATTCACAGAAATGTCATTCATTCTGTTTTATGCATAACTTTCACGTTTTAAGTCCGATTAGAGTGATTCTTTCGCTCATGTGTTCGTAGAAATGCGTAGAGTGGATTTATATACTTTTCAGTCACTGTTTTTACTGTTTGGTCTACTGTTCTAATAGAACTCTATTTGTATGCATGTGATGATTGGATTGGATGCTTGATTGGTGTTTGGATCGCGAATAGAAGGAGATCAGGTTGGGGTGGTTGAGGAGCAGTTTGTGGAGCTCTACCATGAGGAAACTTTTGAGGAAGGCAAGTGTAATATAGGCTTCCTTGTACTTATGAATATTATTTAATTCATACATATGCATGTGTCTAAATTGAAATACCTATAAGGACTTTACCTAGACAATTTTGTACCACAAATCCTTGATACCCATGGGAAGGTGTGCATTTATTTAGGTAGTTGCTGCTACGTTTAAAACCCAAGTTAATAAATTAACCTGATTAATTGGTATATGCAATGTGATCAAATATGTTCTAGTAACTTGGTTCAGGGGGCTAGAGCTTGGGTTTTGAAAGCTCTAGATTCCTCTCCATAAGGACTTAATCTTGAAGCGGCCACCCAGGAGGTCACGTACAATCCCGAGAGTCAAATGGCTCTGACCTTAATCATATAACTAGTATATCTCTAGCAAATTAGTAGTTACCAAAAGGCGCTAGAGGGGGGTACCTCGTGGTGTATAGATGTCACTCCTACCTTGGTGTGTACAGTGCCGCGACCACATGTGCCTCTTGAAGGAGGTCGTCTATGCACACTTGCCACTGAAACCTCGTGGCTACTATTTTGTTAGGGTGACTAGTGAAAGGTTAAGTAGTGGAACCCGGTCACACTTCCTCGGTAGAAGTGGTGTGGGCCTTGCAAACCTCGACACTAGGGAACCACGGCTCGGGGGTAAAGTTGTACAATTTCTGCAGAAATCTAAAACCTGTTATAACAGCCGAGCTCTCGGTCATGAGCGGCCTGGATCCTTCTTGGTTAGCGGTCACTTGGCTATACTTGGGAAAGGTAATAACTTTGATTAACACTTATGTAACCAGGGTTGGTCTCTCATTAAAAGTAGCAAGTCTTGGATAATAAAATATGACCAACTAAAATGCTAATCGCTGTTAAATCGAGTCAAGCCTTTGAGCCTTCATATACCCCTATGTTATACTTGCTAAGCATGGTGCGCTTACACTTGTTTATATTTCAATGAAAATCCTAGATGGGTAACAGATGTGTGTACTGAGGAGTTCCTGAAGATGTCCAGGACTTCTAGAGTGCTGGTGTTCACCAGTTGGTGTCCCTATGGCAGCAAGGGCTTAGCTTTCCGCTTTATGTAATAATGTTGCCAATGAGCAAGACTATGTGAGATGTTTAAGTTGAATATGCGATGTAATAAAGTACTTTACTTTGATATATTTACAATTTGTGATAATATGTGTGTTTGGACATCCTGGGCGCACATATTTGAGTACTTGGTTTTGTTATCAAAACTGGGTGCGACATATAACCATTAGTTGCTCATAATGGACATGAGCTCTTGAGCGGTTGCCTTGAGGTAGCATGCCTCAAGATGAGTTGGAATGTGGCTATTAGGAGCTCTACGTGATGTAGATCTCTTTTGCACAAGGTGATTCAAGACATTGCCAAGGTCAGCAAAAAGATCAGTTTCAATTTTAAGTGGGTATTCCAAAGGGTGAATTACTTCTCCCTTTGGAGAGGGTTGTGGTTGTGGTTCAGGTTCGACAGCTTGAAAGGTAGCTAATGGTGTTTCGGCTGCCAATAGCTCTCCCTAGGGGACTGATCTTCCTTAGGAGTTTTGTAATGATCATCAGTGTAGGGGGTGTTTCTCGAGAATGGTCACAAGAATAGCCTTACCTTCACTAATGGGTATGTGAAGAAATGCTCCTTTAGAGGCTAGATCAAGGAATTTTGTGGAGGTTTGGCTAAGACCGAGATAGAAATGTTGCTTAAGTGTTGGCCCAGTTATAGCTAAATCTGGGCCAGAGGATGCTAAGTCTGTTAAACACGCCTAGGACGCACCTAGAGATTCCTTCTCTTTTTGCTAGAAGTTTAGGACTTCTCTATGAAGGTGACCTATGCAGGAAATGGAGAAGTATGTCAAACAGAACTTGGCTTGCAGTTTCTCCCATTCTCCTCCAACACTACCAACGTAGCGAGTGTACCACCGTCTGGCTTTTCCTGTCAAAGATAATGGAAATAGCTTCCACTTAAGGGTAACTCACCTCATCCCTTGGATGTGAATGCATGAACAAAGTTGTTCGAAATCACGTAGGTTGGTATAGGGATTCACATCTCCTTCTCCCGAAAAGGGTTTCTCCTGAACCATCGATATGAGACTTGGGCAAAGCTCATAGTGACAGGCCAAAATGGCCTTGGATGAACTCTACGGCTCCAACTCAGCACCTGATGGAGCAGCATAATTGAGAAGGGTAGTTTGATTCATTTTAAGAGTTTATAAAAGGATTCTAATCAAACAAAGATAAACTAACAGTTTTTATCTTAGTTAAGACACCTACCGTTCCACGACAATGGCGCTAGAAAGCTTGTCGACACCAGAAGTGGCAAACGGTTATCATGGAAGCGTACGGTAGTCAATGTAGCCTTCACCGAGAGTATTCCAGGTATTGTGATTTCCATGGGGAACGTGAAGTGAACTAACTAGGTTCAAGATTGCTAGGATGTGATCAAAGGGTAAAGGTTGGGTACAAAGAGGTCTAACTAGCATTAATATCTAGTCGTGATAATTTACATAAAGTGAGGTTCTCCACCTCCTCCCTTATTGGGGGCAGTAACTAAAATCGTAGATTGAGTTAAGAGGTTTTACACCTCCTCCCCTACCAAGATGGCACCATACTCAGCTTGGCTTTCACCGTAGTTAACTTGCCTAACACACTAACAAGGATCTTTCTACCTAGAGAGGACTGTCACTCTCGCTCTAGGTGTTTTGCAGTGCAACAAGCAACCCACACTGATAAGATTTAGTCTAGACACCATGTCTACACTATCTTACTACTCTAAGCTTGGCCAAATGCTTTGAATAAATTACTAAAGTAAAACGGTGTGCACAGTAAAAGATTTATACGCAAAGAACTAGACTAGAGTATTAAATGCTATAAAAGACTCAAACATAAGACTTATAAGCTGACTCGCATCCACTAAGGCATAGCTTGGAGAAGACTCCCGACAGCCGAGACTCCTCCTTAGAGCTCCTCACTCTCTTCTCTCTATTCTCACACTAAGCTACAAATGTAGTCTTCTTCCTATGATACATGCTAAATGTGAAGGTCTAGGGGGGTATTTATATGGGGGCGTGGAGTATGGGCTACTCCATTGCCACATCAGCGATCCAGGAGACTTCAATCATGCACCGTAGGATCAAACAGACCTCCAAACCATCATTCCATCAATGGCTCAAGATTTCCAACATGTGATGAATGTGTTGGATGTCGGTGGCAGCAAACCGCCATTGGGTGGCCCACATGTAGCGTTCGACTGACCCCAAGTTCTCACAAGTGGGCCCACCCAAGCCTTCTAGAAGTTTGGCCATGTCGGTGGGGTGAAGTGGATGTGTGGATACTATTGGGTATTCTTAACATCATTACCAAAAATAGACTAAGTTCTCTAAATCTAGTAACGGTGCCAAAAATGCCAAACTTATCCCTCACACCACTTAAGCCAAGTTGTCATCCCCAGCATGACATGAGAGACACGGTATTGAAACATGCAATTGCTCTTCTAAATAAATAATGAATGGGATCTGCAAGCGCACAGATTAATACCGATGCAACATTTTAACTGGAAAGTATTCCAGGTATCGTTATTTATATTTTTACCACTGGGAAGGGATTAGCAATCATCAACATTGATTACAAAATAGAATATGAGATTGAGCATCTATCATTTCATGTATAATTGAGAACATTTATCTAACTCTTCATACAGGGATAAGTGTCACATAAAAGATATATGAAATAATGAATAGTGACAAAGATAATTAATCTGATCAGCCACATAATAAATATGATAAGCACCTCAATTAGATACTCTAGAAAGTCATTAGCATGGAATTAGAACGAACTACAAGAATATTCCCTAAGTTATTCTCAACTATATAGTCTAGCATTATCATAGTTAGTGCAAGCATACTTAGCAATCATTGTGAGACAAGACTACGCCCATGCATAGTGATATTAGCAAGGTAAATGAGAAACATAGCAATCACTCCCCTGTAATAATGTTGCTCTGCCAGCCCAATACACGAGAGGGGGACTATATAAGAATCAATGAAGCTGTCACTATCACGAACTACCCCACGATCTAGCATATTGGGTACAATCGCAGATAAATACGGTATAAGCACCACGCCTACACAATATCTATCATTTACCCATGGATCCGATGGATAAACGCTATACGATCCTAAGCATGTATATAGATCCAATCTAACTAAGCCAAGTACATAACTATGATAAACTAAGAACAATATAATCTTGAATATAAGCAAGTAGAGCAAAGTCATAAGCAATATATTGAAGTAGAACAAAGTCATATTCATAATATTGAAGAACAAAGATAATTAGAAGAACAATTAGAAGCACAATTAGAGAATTACCAAGAATCCTCTTGAGAAATCCGGAAACCAATCGAAGATTGACTCCTTCTAGTTCTAATCCTATGTAGCTATGCTAATCTGGATATCTAATTGATGTGGTGGCTCTAATCTTGATCAGAGGCTTCTTCTCCCTTAAGGAATAATGAATTAGGGTTGAGAGGCTCTCTCCTCCAGGGGCCAGGGGGTCTGGTTTTATAGTCCCTTCAAGTGAATATGGGCCGTTGGATCAAACCGACATTGATTGTATGGTTTAGATTCATCCTTTAGGTCGGTGGAGATCTCCCATGAAGCAGAGTCTTGATTGGACTCCGGGAGGGGGCGGGCACCCAGGGGAACATGGCGGGCGCCCTGCCTCTGGCCCCGTTTCATCTCCGCTTCGGTCTCGTGGCTTCTGGAGTCTTCTAGATGTAAGATAATTGCGCGGTACGTTAATATCTCTATGTAATCCCGACGTGTGGGCCTTTCTTCCGTATTTCCTGATAACCCCCTGTAGAAATAGACAAACACCAAAACTCGTGGAATTCTGTGAGATAAAACCCTAAGTCTAGATGTTGATTTCATTTGGATCCTTTTCTTTGTTTATTTGATAATTAAATTTGATACTTAAGAACCGTCAACAAACTCCCCCAAGCTTACCTCTTGCTCGTCCCTGAGCAAGGATAGACTCAGCAATGGATTAGAAGTTGTTGCAATATCTTTAAAAATTGACGGTACACATGCTTTTAAAATAAGATCTCATCTCTGAGTTAGAGTAAACTGTCAAGACTTAAAACTTACTTACTTTACCTTCACCATGGGACTTGTAACCGTCACTTCTGTCTTGAGTAGTTAAAAGATAGAACAGTCTAGCCAAGTGCCAGGTCTCTCATTCTTGATCAGCTATAGTTCTGGAGTTTTTGCAGATTTTCAAATAAAACTCAGAGATTCCTTGTATGATTCTCTCAGATCTCTTTTTTGTCGTATTTCTGGATCCTTACCAAGGCAATGATGGTATATGCCTTCTCTCAAGATATGTAGTATTTGTGGTATAAAGCATAGTGACATTGTCTTCTCTCTCACCCTACTCTAATAAGACTTTAATATCTGGATCTCATAGGTAGGAGATAAAATATACATACTCACAAGACATGTATTGCATAGTCAAACCATGGATCCAAAGAAACAAGCCAATAAGTTCAATCAAGATGTGCATGTGTGGCGAATAGTATATGGTGATGATGGTGATAACAAAGGTGAAAGTCTAATTCTACTTTGCTCTTTTGAGGGGATACATACCTTCCTTGCTTTTTGAATATATGAGGAGAATGAGATGCTCTTCTTTTTCTTTCCTCTCAGGTGGGTGTTGATATTTGGTAACGCAATAAGGAAATGATCCGCAAGCGCACGGATATCGATGAGCATTTCACCCGGGAGGTTATCTAGAGTTATCGTATTTATATTTTTACCACTGGGAGAAAGGGTGCATCTGACTAACCAAATCTATTGCTACTATCCCTTTAGGCTACAAAGAATGTTTCTCGATGTGAGTAATGTACAGAGAAGACTGCAACCGTAGTCTCGTTCTAACCTTGGTAAGGATGATCTACTGTTCTATTGGGGAGGCTCACGGAATCTAGACAACACAAAGGATGTTCGACCCGCACCTATAAACCTACCCGTCCTGCTAACAAGATATGGGATACAAAGGTAACTCGGAAATGTCACGTTCCTCGCTACTACCACGGTCCAGCTAGTCAGGGGATATCTATGAGTACCCTAGCCTAAACACCACGTTTACGCTAGCAGTGATTACTCTAATACTCAACCGGAAGAGGATTAAACTAAACTCATAAACCAAAGAACAATAAAACAAGAACTTACTAGAATTAGAAGTCGAATTACTGAAGAATCTTAGGAGCAAGCCTCGGGTTAGAAGACTTGATCCCGCAGGTACAACTCGGAGTAGACACCGACAGGCTGGCCTTCCTCCGATCTACACCTCCACTCTATCTCTCTCAATCTAGTAGAAACTAGAAGATCTATTTCTACTTTACATTGGTTGCTAAGCCTAAAAAAATATTATTTAGAGAAGAGGTTTTCCTTCGAGGGCACTCCTCAATCTCTATGATAACTTCTTCTCTTCTCCAGGGGCCAGGGGGGTCTCCTTATATAGTCCTCCTCCTCTATGCGTTTTTGGGTCGGTAGGCGATGTGTTACTACGTTATCCTTGATCCTTTAGGTCGGTGGAACATCGTGTGCGAAGAGAGTCCCGAACGGAGTCCAGGACAGGGCGGGTGCCCAGGGAAGGAGGGCGGGCGCCCTGGGCCTGGCCCCTTTCGGCCTCTGCTTTCTTCCTGTGGCTTCTGGAGTCTTCTAGATGGTAGAAAATTGCGCCGTGCATTGATATCTCTATGTAATCCCGACATGTGGGCCTTTCTCTCGTATTTCCTGATAACCCCCTGCAGAAATAGACAAACACCAAAACTCGTGGAATTCTGTCACATAAAACCCTAAGTCTGGGTGTTGGTTGTATTTGGATCCTTTTCTTTATTTATTTGATGATTATATTTGGTACTTAAGGACCGTCAACAACTCCCCCAAGCTTACCTCTTGCTCGTCCCTGAGCAAGGATGAACTCAAGAGTTTCTGCAGTGGTTTCTTAAAAATACACACCCATTCAAACAAGATCTCATCTCTATGTTAGAATAAACTGTTAAGACTTAAAACTTACTCATTTTACCTTTCACCATGGGGCTTGTAACCGTCACTTGTGTCTTGAGGAGTTAAAAGATAGAACGGTCAAGTCAAGCGCCATGTTTCTTATTCTTGATCAGCTATAGCTCTAGAGTTTTTGCAGATTTTCAAATAAAACTCAGAGATTCCTTATATGATTCTCTCAAATCTCTCTTTTGTGGTATTTCTGGATCCTTACCAAGGCAGTAATGGTATATGCCTTCTCTCAAAGTATGTGGTATTTTTGGTATGAGGCACAGTGGCATTGCCTTCTCTCTCACCCTACTCTAATATGGTTTTGATATCTGGAGCTCATAGGTGGGAGACAGCTAATACATACTTACCAGACATTTATTGCATAGTCAAACCATGGATCTAGAGAAACAAGTCAATAAGTCAAATCAAGATGTGCATGTGTGGCGAATGAATGGTGTATGGTGATGATGGTGATAATAATGGTGAAAGTCTAATTCTACTTTTGCTCTTTTGAGGGGATACATACCTTTCTTGCACTTTGATGCTTTTTGAGGAGAATGAGATGCTCTGTGTTTTTTTCTTTTTCTCTTTTTTTTTCTCTCAGGTGGGTATCTTGTACCCCTAATTCTACTGTCGGACACTTGTCCATTCTGACCTCTCGTCTCACTTTTTCTTTTCTTCGAGGTTCCGGGCACTTGCCCCTTTTTATTTCCTCGTATTTTTTTCACTGTCTTTTTTTTTCCTTTTTTTAGAGCACTCATCTCCTGAATTAATGTAGCAAGTGGTAGTAACCAAAATAACCGGAGCATTTATTTCACAGGGATAGGAAAATATTTTTGGCTATTCTCTCCCGGATTAGGAGTAGAATAATTTTTGGGTGAATCTGGAGATGGAAATGAGTGGATGTATGTGGATGCGTTACTTCCAGAGTAGAAGCGGCATGTATGAGTGAACGTGCAAGTGAATCTTGAGTTTAACCGCATGACAAGCTCCTAAGGGTCTACATAGCTTGAGCACACTCAATGCTCATAAGCAGTAAAAAGTAAATGTTTGGCTCAAAGTCTAATAAGCATGTATATATGGCTGTGGTAGGATTTTAAACTCTCATCATACAGGAACTCATCATGTGATATTTTAAAGGTTTTCAAAGATAAAATTCTCCAGAATTCTAGCATCTCTAGGAATAGATTAACAACTTAGACTTCAGATTAAGTACTCTTCCCATATCATATCCGTTAACAACTTAGACTTCAGATTAAGTACTCTTCCCACAAGTTCAGATTTAGAGGAAATCTTAATTCATAACAGTCATGCCTAAACTTTAGAGAGGTTTCAATTTTAAGAACTAGTCATGGCAGAGCAACTATTAATCATTTCCATGTGAGAGTTTATCATGAGGGTTCATAGCAAACTTTATTTATTTATTTATTTATTTAGCAAACTAAGCAAAGATATATATATATATATATAAAAGCACAAAATCTTTATTTGGGTTTTCATGATTATGCATCTTATTATTTGAGTAAAGTATAAACGCGAGTAGAAACACTTAGCTGGATAAATGGGGGTGCTCTCCCCCAAGCTGGATTTTGACGTAATTTTTTCTGATGTAGCTAGCAGGTGGTGGAGGTGTATTTGAAAGTCGGCAGCACCCTGACAGCGATTAGGATGTCCTCCGTCTGCTAGTCTTTGATCCTTGAATTCTGTGGAGCTCAAATAGACAACAAAGCTTTGTGGAACTGGTTAAGTGTTAGCATAAATATCTAGCCTTTTATCATGTTGAGCCTCCTCAATAAATATTACTTATTTAGCAGGATCATGCACTTATTATTTTTATATTTTTATTGTAAGATGAAAACATATTTTTTTTTATTTTTATGCCACCACAGTGAATGTACTTATGAGTTTTTAACCATAAGTCTACTCACATGGGGCTTACTATTTTTTAACATTTTTATTTTCTTTTCAAGATAGCATGAACCTGATTAACTAAGCAAACTATAATTGAATAATTGAAAGGAAAAGGATAACTACCAAGTTTACCTCTTGGCAAGGCGTTCGGTATTTTTAAGTCCTCCGAACGGGACTCTCCATTTTCTCAGTCGTCCTGGGATTCGCTGGATGGCGTAGTCGGTGGTTCCGGCGGCGCCTCCTCTTCGTGTGTAACTATCTTCTCTCTCCACACCTGACTCGGTGCTACGGTCTCCTCAGGACAATCCTATTCAAGATGTATGTCTTCAGACCTTATCACTTCTCCTTCGAAGTCTACCCATCCGTTCTTGATGATTTGCCTCCTCTGGTTGCGGTTGCGTCGTCTTTTTGTCCTGACCTGCTTAGAGTCTTCAACTATATAGTTAGGGTCAGTAAAATAGCTACGTACCTTCTCAGAGGGGAAGTACATGTGGACTTCTCCGATTCCAATGTAGATGATTGCTTTGATAGTGTTGAGGAACGGTCTTCCAAGGATGGTGGGTGGATCAAACTCGTCTTCTCCCATGTCAATGACCTGAAAATCATCTCGAGCTGAATATATTTTGGTTGTAGGGGCATGGTTCCATGCAGGAGCTGATAAGTGACTGTGGCCATTGACGTCAGATCCGGTGTCGTAGAGTGTCTTCTGAGAAGAGTATCCATTGATTGTGCACTCGATGCTTGGAACACCAGGGTCGTCCTTCTTGATCAGGAAAGGCGACTTGAGTCGACGATGTTGACCTCTTCCGACAAGGATCCAATGTTTTAAGTCTTCTGGACAAGACTTCTCACCGTCTTCATCCTTTAGGTGCATCATTTGATTGGGTGTGGACCTTGACATCTGCACCTCTTGATACGGTGTCACCTCTGTTCTTTGTTTGTCCAGCAGTTTGAAGTGTGGTGTTGGCAATATCCTGCCCAGTGTGTTTGTGCTCATAGATCCAGGTCCTTCACTTGGTGGAGTCTGGGAGTTGTAAAACTCCTTCACGTTTCTCAAAATGTGTCCTGCTCATAGAAACAAGGCAGAGATCAAGTGCATGGGCCCTGTTGGTGGAAAACACCAACAGAACCAAAAGTGTATTTGTTCTTCTCTAACCTTAAGCATAGTGAGCAAGACAAAGTTGATAGGATCATGAGTGTAGCATTTAAAACATTTGTCAGATCAGATGGCTCAACCTAGTGGAAAGATAATCTATCTATATTTATGTTTTGTTTATATCTTCCAAAGATTGAATGTGCAATACTTTAGCTTATATGATTAGGAGTGTGGAATCACGAAGGTAGTACTAAGAATAAAGATTAAAGGACTAAACATGTTGATTTAATTGAGTTGATTAATTTGGAGTTATAAATCATACATGTTTGTCTCTTTATTTTATATGAACGCCAGAACCAAGGAGAAACTTATAAAAGCGATAGTCAAGTACCTTAAGATGTTACCTTACTTGAAGAGTGATGGTATAGTATCACCTTGTGGAAGCTTTCCTTTTCTTAGCGGTTGTGCATCGTGTTTGTGGCACTCTTTGTCTTGTTCCATGGACCATCTCTCTGTGATGAATGAGCTATGTCTTCCTTGTTCAAATTGTTAAACTTCATGTGTCTCCTTTATCTCCAATGAGTTTGTATCTCAGGACTTCCCAAGTTGATAATGACAGTTTTCCTGTAGGGGTTAGTCCGACAAAATATACCAATGTCTACTCAAGCAGTTTTTAGTTCAGTAACCAAACTAGACTCCATATCTAATCAGATTAAGGAAGGCTGTTTAACCTAAGCACCATGCTTAATTTAAATGCCAATGGAAGTATGTCGAGTACTTCCAAACCAACACTTACTAGGATAAACAAAGGTAGCATGATAGCATTTATAGAGATATACTCAACTGGAGATAGAGTAGTGTGATTAGTATTTAACAAATTGAGCATGTCTCAAAGGTAGGCACAACCAACATAGCAACATGGCAAAGGATGTTAAGTACTCCCCCAAGCTTGAATTTTGCAAAATTCAAGTTTGGATGAATTTAATTCAATGTTGTATGATGATTGGTTGGACATACCTTGTGCTTGTCATTCATCCGATCTTCTTGCTCCAATCCTGGAAAAGGTTAGAGACAAGAATACCCGAAGGAATATTTTTACAATTATCCTTATATGCTCAATACACCAGGTAATTAAAAGCTCATGTTATGATCTGATTAGTGCTTATTTTAAGACACTAAGCTTGTCCTTGGGAAACCATCAATTTATGTCGGCGAAGTGGTTTCCCTTCCAACGCTGACCTATATCAAGATCCATTCAACGATATCTACAATATTTGTTATAGACATATGCATCGACAACCGCCCTTTTAAAGTTTTTATAAATAGAAAGGAAGAGGGGGTTGGAGATCTCAAATGCGGTGATGTTGGAGAGACCAATTGATTGGGGAGATGTCTTATATGAGCAAGGACTTGGTGAGGTATTTATGAAATAACTTCCATGCTCACTGTTGTTTCTCTCATTCTCAAACTCCAAGGATGATTCTTCATGAATGCTTAAAATTCCTCTAGGATTGTTTCTCAAGTTTGTTTTATCTATCCATTCAATGGTGATAGCACATGGATTTTTAATGCCCTCTAGCCATTGATGTTGCTCTTCTCGATCCTCCTTATGGTCTTGGTGACTTTTATGCATGGGCTGTCTAGAGAGATTCATAGGATTATCGGGAGTTTCAAGAGAAAGTGCATAGTAGAAACTATTAAGCTCAAGAATGGGATGGATAGCCGAATCATGGGATTGAAATGTTTGGAAATTGGCTATTGAAACTTCCTTTCCTCGTCTGGGAGATGATTCCTTCTCTATCTCTAAGATTTTTCTATGAAGACTAATGCAAGAAGGATGTCCACAAATGAAGACATACATTCCTTTACTAATAGATAAAGAAAGAAAGACTCTGCCAAAGGTTATATGATTAAGACCAATGTGAAAATATCGAGAAAAAACATGGTCTTGTAGGGCTAGGTCTAAACCAGAATTTATAGAAAGATTAACAGATTCCCTAGGTGTAGCTAAAAGTTCATTATCTTCTTGATTAAAAGATAGGACCTCGGCTATAGAAAAGGGTTGGTTTTGACCTATTGCAATCAACTCCGGACACAGATCATAATTAGGGGCAGGACTTGTTGACTCCCATGGTCTATGGCTGGTCTCCGAAGGTGCAAAGAATTCAATAATAGGTATGGAATTTAAGTTATCCATAAAGATAAAAATAAAAAGATAAAAGAATAAAAGTATAAGAGTATAATACAAGATAATAGCAAGACTTAAAGTTATCTCAGCAAACCTTCTTTCTCCCCGGCAACGGCGCCAGAAATGCTTGTTGATATTTGGTAACGCAATAAGGAAATGATCCGCAAGCGCACGGATATTGGTGAGCATTTCACCCGGGAGGTTATCCAGAGTTATCATATTTATATTTTTACCACTGGGAGAATGGGTGCATCTGACTAACCAAATCTATTGCTACTATCCCTTTAGGCTACAAAGAATGTTTCTCGATGTGAGTGATGTATAGAGAAGACTGCAACCATAGTTTCGTTCTGACCTTGGTAAGGATGATCTACTGTTCTATTGGGGAGGCTCACGGAATCTAGACAACACAAAGGATGTTCGACCCACACCTATAAACCTACCCGTCCTGCTAACAAGATATGGGATACAAAGGTAACTCGGAAATGTCACATTCCTCGCTACTACCACGGTCCAGCTAGTCAGGGGATATCTATGAGTACCCTAGCCTAAACACCACGTTTACGCTAGCAGTGATTACTCCAATACTCAACCAGAAGAGGATTAAAGTAAACTCATAAACCAAAGAACAATAAAACAAGAACTTACTAGAATTAGAAGTCGAATTACTGAAGAATCTTAGGAGCAAGCCTTGGGTTAGAAGACTTGATCCCGCAGGTACAACTCGGAGTAGACATCGACAGGCCGGCCTTCCTCCGATCTACACCTCCACTCTATCTCTCTCAATCTAGTAGAAACTAGAAGATCTATTTCTACTTTACATTGGTTGCTAAGCCTAAAAAGAAATATTATTTAGAGAAGAGGTTTTCCTTCGAGGGCACCCCTCAATCTCTATGATAACTTCTTCTCTTCTCTAGGGGCCAGGGGGGCCTCCTTATATAGTCCTCCTCCTCTATGCATTTTTGGGTCGGTAGGCGATGTGGTACTACGTTATCCTTGATCCTTTAGGTCGGAGAAACATCGTGTGCGAAGAGAGTCCCGAACGGAGTCCAGGACAGGGCGGGCGCCCAGGGAAGGAGGGCGGGCTTTACTTTCGGCCTCTACTTTCTTCCCATGGCTTTTGGAGTCTTCTAGATGGTAGAAAATTGCACGGTGCGTTGATATCTCTATGTAATCTCGACATGTGGGCCTTTCTCTCGTATTTCCTGATAACCCCCTGCAGAAATAGACAAACACCAAAACTCGTGGAATTCTGTCACATAAAACCCTAAGTCTGGGTGTTGGTTGTATTTGGATCCTTTTCTTTATTTATTTGATGATTATATTTGGTACTTAAGGACCGTCAACAGTGGGTATCTTGTACCCCTAATTCTACTGTCGGACACTTGTCCATTTTTACCTCTCGTCTGACTTTTTCTTTTCTTTCTAGGTTCCGAGCACTTGCTCCTTTTTATTTCCTCGTATCTTTTTTTTTCTCTTTTTTTAGAGCGCTCATCTCTTGAGATAATATAGCTAGTGGTAGTAACAAGTTAACTTGAGCATTTATTTCATAAAGGAAAAACAGAAATATTATTGGCTATTCTCTCCCGGGTTAGGAGTAGAATATTTTTGGGTGGTTCTGGAGATGGAAATGGGTGGATATATGTGGATGATACTTCCGGAGTAGAAGTAGCATATATGAGTGAACGTGCAAGTGAAATCTTGATTTAACCACATGACAAGCTCCTAAGGGTCTACACAGCTTGACCACACTCAATGCTCATAAGCAGTAAATAGTAAATGTGTGGCTCAAAGTCTAGCAAGCATGTATATATGGCTGTGGTAGGAATTTAAACTCTCATCATATACGAACTCATCATGCAACATTTTAAAGATTTTCAAAGATAAAATTCTCTAGAATTCTAGCATCTCTAGGAACAGATAAACAACAGCTCAACCTTCCCATATCATATCCGTTAACAACTTAGACTTCAGATCAAGTTTTCATCCCACGAGTTTAGGTCTAGAGCAAGCTTTAAATTATAACAATTATGTCTAAACTTGAGAGAGAACCTAAAATTTGCAAATTAGGCAGAGCAACTATTCATCATATCCATGCTTGAGTTTTATTTAGATACAGATTAGAATAACCACTTTATTTATTTATTAAACATACTAAGCAAAAGATATATATATATATAAGCATAAAATCTTTATTTGGTTTTTCATAGTTATATATATTTATATTCTAATATAGTATAAGTATAAAGATAGATAGATAGATAGAAATACTTATCTGGATAAATGGGGGTGCTCTCCCCCAAGCTGAATTTTGACGTAATTTCTCTTGATGTAGCTAGCAGGTGACAGAGGTGTATTTGAAAGTCAGCAGCATTCTGACAGCGATTAGAATGTCCTCCGTCTGCTAGTCTTCTTGATTCTTAAATCCTGTGGAGCTCAAATAGACAACAAAGCTTGTGGAACTGATTAAGTGTTAGCATAAATATCTAGCCTTTATCATGTTGAGACTCCTTAATAATTATTACTCCCTGTTTTTATATTTTCATTTTATAAAGCAGAAATGAAATATTTATTTTATTTTTATGCCACCACAGTGAATGTACTTATGGGTTTTATGCCACTCATCTACTCACATGGGGCTTACTGTTTTTCACATTTTTATTTTCTTTTTAGGATAGCATGAACATAAGTAACTAAGCAAACTATTTTAAATAATTGAAAGGGAAAGGATAACTACCAAGTTTACCTCTTGGCAAGGCGTTCGGTGTTTTTAAGTCCTCCGAACGGGACTCTCCGTTTTCTTCAATTGTCTTGGGATTCGTTGGTTGGCGGAGTCGGTACTTCCAGCGGCGCCTCCTCTTCATGTATAGTTATCTTCTCTTTCCACACCTGACTCAGTGCTACGGTCTCCTCTGGATAATTCTCTTTAAACTCTACGTCTTCTGACCTTACAACTTCTCCTTCATAGTCTGCCCATCCGTCCTTGATGATTTGCCTCCTCTGGTTGCGGTTGCGTCGTTTCCTCACCTGCTTAGATTCTTGAACGATATAGTTAGGGTCAGTAAAATAACGGCGTACCTTCTCTGAGGGGAAGTGCATATGGACTTCTCCGGTTCCAATGTAGATGATTGCTTTAACGGTGCTGAGGAACGGTCTTCCAAGGATGATGGGTGGATTGTACTCATCTTCTCCCATGTCAATAACTTGAAAGTCTGTGTAGACAAAATGATCGTCTATTTTGACTGGGACATCAGTTACTGTTCCTTTAACTTCTCGAAATGTCTGATCTGCCATCTGGAGCTGAATGTATGTTGGTCTTAGTGGCATGGTTCCGAACAAGAGCCGATAGGTGACTGCGGCCATTATGTTTATGCCCGATCCGGTGTCGCAAAATGTCTTGTAAAAGTTGTCTCAATTTATGGAGCAGTAGATGCTTGGCATTCCTAGGTCGTCCTTCTTGGTCAAAAATGGTGACTTAAGTTGTTGATCTTGGCCTCCATAAACTGCAGTGACCATCTTAGCTGACTCGGTCCACACTTGCTTGTTCCTGTTCCTCCTGTTGGTCCTCTTCCTTGATTCACGTCTGGATTGATCTGGAATTAGTGTAGTCTTGTTCCTGAAGAAAAATGTCTCCTTCCTCCCTTTGATGTAGAAACTGATCTTGGCAGCTGTTGACGGTTCTTAAGTATCAATTTTAATTATCAAATAAACAAGAGAAAGGACCAATATGCAACCATCACCTAGAATTAGGGTTTGATCTGACAGAATTCCACGAGTTTTGTTGTTTATCTATTTCTGCAGGGGGTTATCAGGAAATAAGGAAGAAAGGCCCACATGTCGGGATTACATAGAGATATAAACGCACCGCGCAATTCTACATCATCTAGAAGACCCTAGAAGCCACGAGACCGAAGCGGAGGCGAAGCTGGGCCAGGCCCAGGGCACCCGCCCTAGAAGCCTGGGCGCCCGCCCCCCCTGCTGGAGCCAATTCAGGACTCCTTCGCTTGGGATATTCCACCGACCTATTGGATCAAGAAAAACATAGTACCACCTCGGCTATCAACCCAAAAACGCATAGAAGGGGAGGACTATATAAGCGAGGCTCCCCTGGCCCCTGGAAGACATGAAGAAATTATCATAGAGACTGAGGGGTGCCCTCGAAGGAAAACCTCTTCTCTAATTAATATTTCTTTTTAGGCTTAGCAATCAATGTAAGGTAGAAATAGATCTTCTAGTTTCTACTAGATTGAGAGAGATAGAGTGGAGGTATAGAGTGGAGGAAGCCCGGCCTGTCGGTGTCTACTCCAAGCTTGTACCTGCGGGATCAAGTTCTCCTAACCCGAAGCTTGCTCCTAGGATTCTTCAGTAATTCGACTTCTAAATTCTAGTAAGTTCTTGTTTTATTGTTCTTATGGTTTATGAGTTTACTTTAATCTCTTCGCGTAGAGTTTAGAGTAATCATTGCTGGCGTAAACATGGTGTTTAGGCTGGGGTACTCATAGATATTCCCTGACTAGCTGGACCGTGGTAGTAGTGAGGAACGTGACAATTCCGAGCTACCTTTGTAGATCACATCTCGTTAGCAGGAAGGATAGGGTTTATAGGTGCGGGTTGAACATCCTTTGTGGTGTCTAGATTCCGTTAGCCTCCCCATTAGAACAGTAGATCATCCTTACCAAGGTTAGAAGGAGACTACTGTTGCAGTCTTCTCTATTTATCACTCACATCGAAAGACATTCTTTGTGCCTAAAGGGATAGTAGCAATAGATTTGGTTAGTCAGATGCACCCTTTCTCCCAGTGGTAAAAATATAAATACGATACTCTGGAAAACCTCCCGGGTGAAATGCTCACCGATATCCGTGCGCTTGCGGATCATTTCCTTATTGCGTTACCAAATATCAACAAGCATTTCTGGCGCCGTTGCCGGGGAGAAAGACGGTTTGCTGAGATAACTTTGAGTCTTGCTATTATCTTGTATTATACTTTTATACTTTTATTCTTTTATCTTTTTATTTTTATCTTTATGGATAACTCAAATTCCATAACTATTATTAAATTCTTTGCACCTTCGGAGACCAGCCATAGACCATGGGAGTCAACACGTCCTGCCCCTAATTATGATCTGTGTCCGGAGTTGATTGCAATGGGTCAAAACCAACCCTTTTCTATAGCCGAGGTCCTATCTTTTAATCAAGAAGATAATGCACTTTGAGCTACACCTAGGGAATCTGTTAATCTTTCTATAAATTCTGGTTTAGACCTAGCCTTGCAAGACCATGTTTTTCTTAGATATTTTCACATTGGTCTTAATCATATAACCTTTGGTAGAGTCCTTCTTTCTTTATCAGTTAGTAACGGAAGGTATGTCTTCATTCGTGGACATCCTTCTTGTACTAGTCTTCATAGAAAAATCATAGAGATAGAGAAGGAATCATCTCCCATACAAGGAGAGGAAGTTTCAATAGCCGATTTCCAAACTTTCCAATCCCATGATTCGGCTATCCTACCCATCCTTGAGCCTAATGATCTCTACTATGCTCTTTTTCTTGAACCTACCGATAATCCTATGAATCTCTCTAGACATCCCATGCATAAGGAGGATCGAGAAGAGCAACATCAATGGCTAGAGGGCATTAAAAATTCATGTGCTATCACCACATTTGAGATCTCCAACCCTCTCTTCTTTTCTATTTATAAAAACTTTAAAAGAGCGGTTGTCGATTCATATGTTTATAATAAATATTGCAGATCTCGTCGAGTTAATTGATGGTTTCCCAAGGACAAGCTTAGTGTCCTAAAACAAGCACTTATCAGATTGTAACATGAACTTCTAATTACTTGCAACATTACCTTGTGTATTGAGCATATAAAGATAATTGTAGAAATATTCCTTCGGGTATTCTTGTCACTAACCTTTCTAGGATTGGAGCAAGAAGACCGGATGAATGACAAGCGCAAGGTATGCCCAACCAATCAACATGCAACATTGAATTAAATTCATCCAATCTTGAATTTTGCAAAATTCAAGCTTAGGGGAGTACTTCACATAAAAACATCCTTTGCCATGTTGCTATGTTGGTTGTCCTTACCTTTGAGACATGCTCAATTTGTTAAATACTAATCACACTACTTCATCTCCACTTAAGTAGATCTCTATAAATGCCATCACGCTACCTTTGTTTATCCTAGTAAGTGTTAGTTTGGAAGTACTGCACATACTTCTATTGGCTTTTAAATTAAGCATGGTGCTTAGGTTAAACAGCCTTCCTTAATCTGATTAGACATGGAGTCTAGTTCGGTTATCGAACTAAAAATTGCTTGTATAGACATTGGTATATTTTGTGGGACTAACCCCTGCAGGAAAACTTTCAATATCAACTTGGGAAGTCCTGAGATAAACTCACATTGGAGATGAAGAAAGTGACACATGAAGTTTAACAATTTGCACAAGAAAGATGTAGCTCATAAGAGATGATCCATGGAGGGAGCCACAAACACGATGCACAACCGCTAGAAAGGAAAGCTTCTACAAGGTGATACTGTACCATCACTCTTCAAAGGTAACATCTTAAGGTACTTGACTATCCTTTTATAAGTTTCTCCTTGGTTCTGGCGTTCACATAAATAAAGAGACAAACATGTATGATTTATAACTCTAAATTAACCAAACCTAACTGATTCAACATGTTTAGTCCCTTAATCTTTGTTCTTAGTACTACCTTCGTAATCCCACGCTCCTAAACATATAAGCTAATATGTTGCACATTCAATCTTTGGAAGATAAAAAAAATAGATAGATTATCTTTCCATTAGGTTGAGCCATCTGATCTAACAAATGTTTTAAATGCTACACTCATGATCCATCAACTTTGTCTTGCTCACTATGCTTATGGTTAGAAAAGAATAAATACACTTTTGGTTCTGTTGGTGTTTTCCACCAACAGAGCCCATGCACTTGATCTCTGCCTTGTCTCTATGAGCAGGACACATTTTGAGAAACGTGAAGGCGTTTTACAACTCCCAGATTCCATTAAGTGAAGAACCGGGATCTACGAGCACAAACACAATGGAGATCAGACACTTAGTTTCCCAAAGGAAATATTAAAGAACCTCTGTGTCCAAGTTGGTACTTTGTACGCTCCAGCAAACTTCGTGGTGGTAGAGACTGGTACTGAGGAGACGGCACACATCATCTTACGGAGGCCATTCCTAAACACCAGAGTTGTCATCTACGCTAATGATGCCAAGATCAGTCTCTACATCAAGGGGAAGAAGGAGACTTTTCTTCAAGAACAAGACTACATAAACTTCAGAGCAATCCCGACATGAACCAAGGAAGAGGACCAACAGGAGGAACATGAACAAGCAAATGTGGACCGAGTCAGCTAAGATGGTCACTGCAGCTCAAGGAGGTCAAGATCGTCGACTCAAGTCACCTTTCTTGATCAAGAAGGACGACCCTGATGTTCCAATCATCGAGTGCACAACCAATAGATACTCTTTTTAGAAAACACTCTACGACACCGGATCTAACGTCAACATAATGGCCGCAGTCACTTATCAGCTCCTGCATGGAACCATGCCCCTACAACCAATATATATTTAGCTCCAGATGATTTTCAGAACATTGATATGGGAGAAGACGAGTACGATCCACCCA
This sequence comes from Sorghum bicolor, assembly GCF_000003195.3. Lineage (NCBI taxonomy): Eukaryota > Viridiplantae > Streptophyta > Magnoliopsida > Poales > Poaceae > Sorghum > Sorghum bicolor. Next base: position 48,697,948 of record NC_012870.2, on the reverse strand, counting down.
TCATCCTTAGAAGACCATTCCTCAACACTATCCAAGTTATCATCTACATTGGAACCGGAGAAGTCCACGTGTATTTCCCCTCTGAGAAGGTACGCCATTACTTTAATGATTCTAACTATATAGTTGAAGATTCTAAGCAGGTCAGGACAAGAAGAAGACGACGCAACCGCAACCAGAGGAGGCAAATCATCAAGGACGGATGGGCAGACTACGAAGGAAAAGTTGTAAGGTCAGAAGACGTTGAGTTTAAACAGAATTATCTAGAGGAGACCGAAGCACCAAGTCAGGCGTGGAAAAGGAAGATAACTATACATGAAGAGGAGGCGCTACCGGAAGTACCGACTACGCCACCCAACGAACCTCAGGATAATTGAGAAGGAGGAGAGTCCCGTTCGGAGGACTTAAAAACACCGAACACCTTGCCAAGAGGTAAACTTGGTAGTTATCCTTTCCCTTTCAATTATTTCAAGTAGTTCACTTAGTTAATTAAGTTCTAAACAGAAAGTAAAAATGTGAAAAACAGTAAGCCCCATGTGAGGATACGAGTGGCATAAAACCCATAAGTACATTCACTGTGGTGGCATAAAAATAAAACAAAAATATTTTTCTGCTTTATAAAATAAAAATATAAAAACAGGGAGTAATAATTTTTAAGGAGTCTCAACATGATAAAGGCTAGATATTTATGCTAACACTTAATTAGTTCCACAAGCTTTGTTGTCTATTTGAGCTCCACAGAATCTAAGAATCAAGAAGACTGGCAGACGGAGGATATTCTAATCGCTGTCACAATGCTGCTGACTTTCAAATACACCTCTGCCACCTGCTAGCTACATCAAGAGAAATTACGTCAAAATTCAGCTTGGGGGAGAGCACCCCATTTATCTCGATAAGTATTTCTATCTATCTATCTCTATACTTATATTCTTTTAGAATATAAATATACATAACTATGAAAAACCAAATAAAGATTTTATGCTTATATATATATGTCTTTTGCTTAGTGTGTTTAATAAATAAATAAAGTGGCTATGCTAATCTGTATCTAAATAAAACTCAAGCATGGAAATGATGAATAGTTGCTCTGCCTAATTTGCACATTTTAAGTTCTCTCTCAAGTTTAGACATAACTGTTATAATTTAAAGCTTGCTCTAGACCTAAACTTGTGGGATGAAAATTTGATATGGGAAGGTTGAGCTGCTGTTTATCTGTTTCTAGAGATGCTAGAATTCTGGAGAATTTTATCTTTGGAAATCTTTAAAATATTGCATGATGAGTTCCTGTATGATGAGAGTTTAAATTCCTACCACAGCCATATATACATGCTTGCTAGACTTCGAGCCACACAATTACTTTTTACTGCTTATGAGCATTGAGTGTGGTTAAGCTGTGTAAACCCTTAGGAGCTTGTCATGTGGTTAAATCAAGATTCACTTGCACGTTCACTCACACATGCTACTTCTACTCCGGAAGTACCATCCACATATATCCATACATTTCCATCTTCAGAATCACCCAAAAATATTCTACTCCTAATTCGGGAGAGAATAGCCAAAAATAATTTTGTTCTTCCTTGTGTAATAAATGCCTCAAGATCAATAAAGAGTATTATTATTATGTCTTGTGTGTCTCTACTTTATTTTTGTGCAAGAAAGCAGAAAACAAGTATGGGGGAGATCCCTCGACATGCTAAACACACTCCGACTACACCACTCCACGATTCAGGTACACACTCTGCACACTTTACTCTACACATATATATATTTTAGATTATGCAGAATATTGTTCCCGACATGATAAAATAAAAAGATTAAAATATTTCTAATCATGATTAATCTCAATCTGTGATATTTCCTGAAAACTTGCAATTAGTATAAAATCATTTTTAAAAAAAAACCTGTGTTACTTAAGTCAAGATGGAATATGTGATGGTAGAGTATGAGTTTCTTATTCTTGATATCATTGTTGCTTGGAGAATTTATTTCAAAATGTTCAAATTCCTAGCTACCATCCTCAGTGTTTTATATGCCTGATAAAACTGAAATATTAAATATGATTATAAAAGCTATCTGCTCTGTATTGAGTTTGTTCAAAATGAGTTAGACCCTTGTTGAGAGATTTATCATGCTCCCAAGATCAAGACACTATTTCAGTAAGATTCACTCTTCCGAAGTATTATTGCATTAGAGGCATGGGCTATGCAAAAATAGAAGATATTTCGAGGAAATAAAAAGGAGCAAGTGCTCGACAACCTCGCAGAAAAAAATGGACAAGTGTCCGGCAGTAGAATTAGAGGTACCTCGGTATCCACTTAAAAAAAAGAGAAAAGAGAGAAAAAAATGATAGCCCATGGTCCCTCTAATAAGCAATATGCCAGTAAGAGTTGACAAAGATTTTAATTTTCAAAGTCTTTGATCTAAGAGTATGACATTTCCCTCCTCGGATCCCGTTTTGATCAGGCAATAAATCCAAAGTAAGTATGCTTGAGAATTTTTGCAAAATAAAACAGCCTCAGTGAGATATATATAAAAGATAATGAGTGATCTGAGAGAACCTATGAGGATCAAAAGGTATGCTAACTTTCTTTCAAAAATATACAAAAAAAAAACTCCAAGTGACAGGATTGAGAAGAAAGGATCTTTACTCTTATACTTCCCTGACTATGGTACACAGTGGAATTTTTTTAACACCCTGCAATTGTAAAGAGAATGTTTTAAATGTTTACCCCAGATATTTTTCTTAACCATCCTTTTCTCGAGGACGAGTAAAAGCCTAAGTATGGGGGTATTTGTTGACGGTTCTTAAGTATCAATTTTAATTATCAAATAAACAAGAGAAAGGACCAATATGCAACCATCACCTAGAATTAGGGTTTGATCTGACAGAATTCCACGAGTTTTGTTGTTTATCTATTTCTGCAGGGGGTTATCAGGAAATAAGGAAGAAAGGCCCACATGTCGGGATTACATAGAGATATCAACGCACCACGCAATTCTACATCATCTAGAAGACTCCAGAAGCCACGAGACCGAAGCGGAGGCGAAGCTGGGCCAGGCCCAGGGCGCCCGCCCTGGAAGCCTGGGCGCCCGCCCCCCTGCTGGAGCCAATTCAGGACTCCTTCGCTCGGGATATTCCACCGACCTATTGGATCAAGAAAAACATAGTACCACCTCGGCTATCGACCCAAAAACGCATAGAAGGGGAGGACTATATAAGCGAGGCTCCCCTGGCCCCTCGAAGACATGAAGAAATTATCATAGAGACTGAGGGGTGCCCTCGAAGGAAAACCTCTTCTCTAATTAATATTTCTTTTTAGGCTTAGCAATCAATGAAAGGTAGAAATAGATCTTCTAGTTTCTACTAGATTGAGAGAGATAGAGTGGAGGTATAGAGTGGAGGAAGCCCGGCCTGTCGGTGTCTACTCCAAGCTTGTACCTGCGGGATCAAGTTCTCCTAACCCGAAGCTTGCTCCTAGGATTATTCAGTAATTCGACTTCTAAATTCTAGTAAGTTCTTGTTTTATTGTTCTTATGGTTTATGAGTTTACTTTAATCTCTTCACGTAGAGTTTAGAGTAATCATTGCTGGCGTAAACGTGGTGTTTAGGCTGGGGTACTCATAGATATTCCCTGACTAGCTGGACCGTGGTAGTAGTGAGGAACGTGACAATTCCGAGCTACCTTTGTAGATCACATCTCGTTAGCAGGAAGGATAGGGTTTATAGGTGCGGGTTGAACATCCTTTGTGGTGTCTAGATTCCGTTAGCCTCCCCATTAGAACAGTAGATCATCCTTACCAAGGTTAGAAGGAGACTACGGTTGCAGTCTTCTCTATTTATCACTCACATCGAAAGACATTGTTTGTGCCTAAAGGGATAGTAGCAATAGATTTGGTTAGTCAGATGCACCCTTTCTCCCAGTGGTAAAAATATAAATACGATACTCTGGAAAACCTCCCGGGTGAAATGCTCACCGATATCCGTGTGCTTGCGGATCATTTCCTTATTGCGTTACCAAATATCAACAGCAGCACTAGCGTAGATGATAGCTCCCGTGGTGTTCAAGAATGGCCTCCCTAAGATGATAGGTGCCCTCTCATCATTTCCGGTCTCTACCACTACGAAGTCTGCTGGGGCATACAAGGTACCCACTCGGACACAAAGATTCCTCAATATTCCTTTTGGAAAAGTTATCGTCTCATCTGCAAACTGCAAACACATGGTTTTCTCTAATAAAGGATATGTAAAGAATTTTTCATAGAGTACCCTGGGTATAATGTTGACGCTAGAGCCAAAGTCACAGAGTGCTTCTGGCACGTCCGCCATGCCGATGGAGATCGGGATGACGGGGCGTCCTGGATCACCTCTCTTGACAGGCAGAAGGTCAGTATTGAATTCAGTGACGGGGTTACTCCAATTATTACCTGCATCAAACATGTCTACAAGATTTGCAGATTCTAATCCTTCCGGTTGTGATGGTATACCGGGGTTAGTAGCAGGAACAGCAGCAACTATTTGATTTAACTAAAATTCAATCATTTTATTAAAGCTAATTTGATTCTTGATGGCAGTAGAGAAATTATCCATTCTATTATTTATATTTTCTAGCATTTTATCATTAGATGCCAATTTCTTAGATAGGTTATCCATTAGCTTTCCTTGATTAGACACTAACTCTCTCAAAGGTGGAAAATTATTAGTATTGTTGTAAGAATTATTACCTTGATAATTACCTGAGTAGTTAGGCCTCTGTTGATTCCAACCTTGAGTTTGTTGAGGACGGTTGTAGTAGTAGTTGTTGTTGTTGATGTAGTTCACATCCTTAAGCATCTCAGGGCAGTGATTGCCTGAGTGTCCAGTGTCTCCACACTCCTCACAAGTCATGTGAGAGTCGTAGATGTGCATAACTTCTTTCTTATGTCCAGCTCAATCATCGAGCTTCTTCATGAGCAGGTCTAGCTTTGCAGACAGCATGTCTACCTCCTTGAGCTGATGCATACCTCCACCTCTCTTGCGTGTCTGGGTCCTCTCTTCATTCCAGCTTTGGTTGGACGCCATCTTCTCCACAAGAGCTGTGGCTTGTGGTATGGTAAGTGATAAGAATGCTCCTCCAGCTGCAACATCCATGGTTTCTCGGGCACTGTTGCCGAGCCCATGATAGAATTCTGCATCAATAGCCAACTCTCCATTCCATGATGGGGACATTCTAGGATGTAGTCTTGAAAGCGCTCCCATGCTTCTGGAACAGATTCATCATTTTATTGCTAAAAACTTGTAATCTTCCCACGGAGAGCATTGGTCTTGCCCATGGGAAAGAACTTAGCAAGGAAGTTTGTTGAGCAGAGTGCCCACGTAGTATTCTTCTCCTTTGTAGCATAGAACCACTACTTCGCGCTTCCTAACAGTGAGAATGGGAAGAGGCGAAGTAGTATAGCATCTTTGAAAACTCCTGATATGGTAAATGTGTTGCAAATCTCCAGGAAGTGTTGTAGATGAGCACTAGCATCTTCGTGTGCCTTCCCACAGAACTGGTTGGATTGCACCATGTTGATAAGTCCAGGCTTGAGATCAAAGTTGCCGTCGATCTCTGCAGCAGGTCCAGTGCGGATGTTGTCCGTAGTGGGAGCTGAGAACTCGCGGATTGATTTGTTTGCCATGGCTTCGAACTCTGAAGACAAGTTCCAGTAATCTTCTTGATTGGATGAAGCTTCTTGCTGAAGTGTTGATGATCTCTTCTTGAGTTTGGCTCTAGTCTTCTTGAATAATGCTTCGGGATTGTCAACAAAATTTCCTGGAAGATGTCTTCTATTCATACATTCCCCTGCATAAGTTAAAATAGAAAATATCGGGGTAAAACTGTATAAGAGAATAGATAAGCTCAATCATATTAGTGATGCGAATGATAACTCAAAATCCTTTATTCCATTCTTGATTAGTAATCAACCTTCCCCGACAACGGCGCCAAAAATGCTTGTTGGGTATTCTTAACATCATTACCAAAAGTATACTACGTTCTCTAAATCTTGTAACGGTGCCAAAAATGCCAAACCTATCCCTCACACCACTTAAGCCAAGTTGTCATCCCCAGCATGACATGAGAGACGCGGTATTGAAATATTCAATTGCTCTTCTAAATAAATAATGAATGGAATCTGCAAGCGCACAGATTAATACCGATGCAACATTTTAACCGGGAAGTATTCCAGGCATCGTTATTTATATTTTTACCACTGTGAAGGGATTAGCAATCATCAACATTGATTACAGAATAGAATATGAGATTGAGCATCTATCATTGCATGTATAATTGAGAACATTTATCTAACTCTTCATACAGGGATAAGTGTCACATAAAAGATATATGAAATAATGAATAGTGACAAAGATAATTAATCTGATCAGCCACATAATAAATATGATAAGCACCTCAATTAGATACTCTAGAAAGTCATTAGCATGGAATTAGAACGAACTACAAGAATATTCCCTAAGTTATTCTCAACTATATAGTCTAGCATTATCATAGTTAGTGCAAGCATACTTAGAAATTATTGTGAGACAAGACTACGCCCATGCATAGTGATATTAGCAAGGTAAATGAGAAACATAGCAATCACTCCCCTGTAATAATGTTGCTCTGCCAGCCCAATACACGAGAGGGGGACTATATAAGAATCAATGAAGCTGTCACTATCACGAACTACCCCACGATCTAGCATATTGGGTACAATCGCAGATAAATACGGTATAAGCACCACGCCTACACAATATCTATCATTTACCCATGGATCCAATGGATAAATGCTATACGATCCTAAGCATGTATATAGATCCAATCTAACTAAGCCAAGTACATAACTATGATAAACTAAGAACAATATAATCTTGAATATAAGCAAGTAGAGCAAAGTCATAAGCAATATATTGAAGTAGAACAAAATCATATTCATAATATTGAAGAACAAAGATAATTAGAAGAACAATTAGAAGCACAATTAGAGAATTACCAAGAATCCTCTTGACAGATCCGGAAACCAATCGAAGATTGACTCCTTCTAGTTCTAATCCTATGTAGCTATGCTAATCTAGATATCTAATTGATGTGGTGGCTCTAATCTTGATCAGAGGCTTCTTCTCCCTTAAGGAATAATGAATTAGGGTTGAGAGGCTCTCTCCTCCAGGGGCCAGGGGGTCTGGTTTTATAGTCCCTTCAAGTGAATATGGGCCGTTGGATCAAACCGACATAGATTGTATAGTTTAGATTCATCCTTTAGGTCGGTGGAGATCTCCCATGAAGCAGAGTCCTGATTGGACTCAGGGAGGGGGCGGGCGCCCAGGGGAACAGGGCGGGCGCCCTGCCTCTGGCCCCGTTTCGTCTCCGCTTCGGTCTCGTGGCTTCTGGAGTCTTCTAGATGTAAGATAATTGCGCGGTACGTTAATATCTCCATGTAATCCCGACGTGTGGGCCTTTCTTCCGTATTTCCTGATAACCCCCTGTAGAAATAGACAAACACCAAAACTCATGGAATTCTGTCAGATAAAACCCTAAGTCTAGATGTTGATTTCATTTGGATCCTTTTCTTTGTTTATTTGATAATTAAATTTGATACTTAAGGACCGTCAACAGATACCATAACTAGGGGACCAACTTATCCCTCTTTGTTGGGGTGGTCCCACCAACTTTCTTCACTTGTTGTCCCCACTTGTCATCCAGAGTGCCATTTGTTGCTTTGCCTCGATAACTATGTTGTGGGTCCATTGATGCTTGTACTTTGCTCCTTGATCATTGATTTGGGTTATACTTGTAATCCAAGGGTTTGAAATTAGCTTGGGAAGGTTGGCATGGATTGTGCGAGCTTGGCACTGGCTGGGCCCACAATGTGGGGGTCGGGTGACCCCCTCATTGTGGGGCTAGGGTGTCAGCCTTGCTTCATTCCCCTTGTTCTTTGCTCTTATGATGTTTGTATTTGTGTAGCAAACTTATAGTCTTGCTACTTCTTTGATTTTGAGCTCCAAGACCTTGGAAAGTACCTGATTGATCACCTGCATACAAATAATGACATGTACATGTGGATTCTTCCCCAATATGAGTAAACTGTTGATAGTTATGGTAGTGGACAACAAGGCATAAATATTGCCAACAACAATGGATTTAAATTAATATATGTTTAGTACTCCCTCCATCCCAAATTGTAAGTCATTCCAAGAATCTTGGAGAGTCAAAGCATTTTCACGTTTGACCAAACTTATAGAGAAAAATACAAAGATTTGTAACGTAAAGTGAATATACTATGAAAATATAATTAAGAAAGAATCTAATGATACTTAGTTAGTACCATAATTATTATTATTTTATAATATAAATTTGGTCAAACTTAGAAAAGTTTGACTCTCCAAGATTCTTGGAATGACTTACAATTTGGGATAGAGGGAGTAGTGATCATTGATTTATGTGGTCCTCTAGGTTATAAACAAAAGATTAATGTTCAAATGATGTGAAAATAAATTTCCTATTATCAACCAACAATTTTTTGAATTATAGTTGAACAATATATTTTTGCATTAACAAAATACTTAATATTAGAGACATTTGTGTTTAAAATTTTCAAAAAAAAGAGATTTTAAGTTACAAATTTTTACTGTGTAAATTAAAGCAAAAATAAACAGATATTATTTTTTGAACAAATTATGTCAAGTATTTAATATTCTGTACATTTAACAAAGTTTGAGCCTTTAAATAAACAGAAACCAATTTAAAAACCTAAAACTACTATAACCGGCGGGCTCTAGAAAATTTTGGGCCTTTATTTGTTGGCCGTGGACCCGTGGTATGGCTCGGGACTAGAGGCCCTAAAAATTCTCACAGCCCGCGCGTGGGGGGACTTAGTCCCGGCTGGTGGATCGGACTTGGACTAAAGATCACCCTTTAGTCCCGGCGTGTGTCACCAGCCAGGACTAAAGGGATTTTAGTCCTGCTACCAGCCACCACCTTGGACTAAAACCCCCATCATTATAAAGCTTTCGTCTTCCCAACCTCCCATGATCAGCATCACACGCCTAAGTCCCCTCGTCATCTTTGTTGTGCACCATCGTCGATCTATTGCGCCACCGTCGTCTCATCGCCACCACCACCATCTCTGGATCCATGTGCTCACCACCGCCGCCTTCTCCAACCCGCCATCGCGCCCCGCATTCCCATATAGTTTTTATATGGACTTTTTATATATGGTTTTTACATATATATAGTTTTCCTATATTGACGTTTTATATATACTTTAACTAGTATAGAGTTTTTTTATAGTTTTTAGCTATTATATAGACAATGTATATATAAGAGATCTACTGTTTTTACCTATAGTTTCTAAAGGAACATAAATTTAATGATTAGTATATATACACCTTTTATATATAGATTATATATATGTAGATAGAAATGGCCGACTCGATGGATGACATCATGATGAATCGCATCACCGTGGTGACAAACAAATCGAGGGTGATGATGACGGGAGTCAGTACTTGCGGGCAGATTATGAAGAGACCATGCAGGGATCGTCCTAGCTGCCTGAAGAGCAACAAATTGTCCAGCAAACCACTACTCGTGAGGTATATTACATGCTTATTAGGGATTAGGGTTAGGGTTTATATTTAGACTTTAGGGTTTATTGCATCTTGTATTAGTTTCATCTTCGTTTCTTTACATATGTAGCCCTCTAGATCGACATCTATGACTGAGAAGAGCAGACCGGTACAAGGGCCGAGGAAGCTGTTGGAGGATCGTCACATAATCTCCGAATTCGACAAGGCTACAGGCCAACCATTAAGACCGCATGCATAGAAATATATCACTCATTATGGTTACCTAGTGAGAGACAGGATACCGATCAGTGCTTGAGAATAGAAAAAGAAGCCAAGTGCTCCATGTTGACGGTCCTTAAGTACCAAATATAATCATCAAATAAATAAAGAAAAGGATCCAAATGCAACCAACACCCAGACTTAGGGTTTTATCTGACATAATTCCACGAGTTTTGGTGTTTGTCTATTTCTGCAGGTGGTTATCAGGAAATATGAAGGAAAGGCCCACACGTCGGGTTTCCATAGAGATATTAATGTGCCGTGCGATTTTCTATCATCTAGAAGACTTCAGAAGCCACGGGAACGAACGGGAGGCCGAACGGGCCTGGGGGCAGGGCGCCCGCCCTCCCCCTTGGGCGCCCGCACTGGTACTAGCACCAACCACAGAATGGAGTACCATTACAAAGATCTCATCGAGCTGATCGAAATGCATATATTATTTGCTATATTTGGAGTTCGGAATCAATAGATATTAATAAAAGAAGGACTCCACATAAAAGAGCTGCGGGATTAATTGGGCCCAAATCAGATTTTGGTCCATTATGGCCTATGTGCATTTCAATGAGATATGGTGGAAATTTTAGTACCACATCGCCTGCTGAACCAAAAAGGCACAAAAGGAGGAGGCTATATAAGCAAGGCCCCTGGCCCCTGGAGGAGAACACATCATTATAGAGTTGAGAGGTGCCCACAAAGGATAACCTTTCCTCTATAGAGAATTAGGGCTTAGCATCCAATGTGCGATTAGAATTAGTTCTTCTAATTTCTTCTAGATTGAGAGAGATAGAGTGGAGGTGTAGATCGGAGAAAGCCCGGCCTGTCGGTGTCTACTCCGAGGTTGTACCTGCGGGATCAAGTGTCCTAACCCGAGGCTTGCTCCTAGGATTCTTCAGTATTTCGACTTCTAAATTCTAGTAAGTTCTTTGTTTTATTGTTCTTTGGTTTATGTGTTTCCTTTAATGTCTTCCGGTTGAGTTTAGAGTAATCATTGCTAGCGTAAACGTGGTGTTTGGGCTAGGGTACTCATACATATCCCCTGTCTAGCTGGACCGTGGTAGTAGCGAGCAACGTGACATTTTCGAGTTACCTTTGTAGCCCACATCCCGTTAGCAGGATCGATAGGGTTTATAGCTGTGGGTCGAACATCCTTTGTGGTGTCTAGATTCCGTGAGCCTCCCCAACAAAACAGTAGATCATCCTTACCAAGGTTAGAACGAGAGTGCGGTTGTAGTCTTCTCTATACATCGCATCGAATCACGTTGTTTGTAGCCTAAAGGGTAGTAGGAATAGATTTGGTTAGTCAGATGCACACTTTCTCCCAGTGGTAAAAATATAAATACAATACTCTAGATAACCTCCCGGGTGAAATGCTCACCGATATCCGTGCGCTTGCGGAACATTTCGTGATGGTGTTACCAAATATCAACAAGCATTTCTGGCGCCGTTGCCGGGGAGAAAGACAGTTTGCTGAGATAACTTTCAGTATTGCTATACTCTTGTATTATACTTTTATACTTTTATTCTTTTATCTTTTTATTTTTCCATCTTTATGGATAACTCAAATTCCGCACCTATTATTGAATTTTTTGCACCTTCGGAGACTAGCCATAGAACATGGGAGTCAACGAGTCCTTTCTTTGCCCCTAATTATGATCTGTGTCCGGAGTTGATTGCAATAGGTCAAAACCAACCCTTTTCTATAGCCGAGGTCCTATCTTTTAATCAAGAAGATAATGAACTTTTAGCTACACCTAGGGAATCTTTTAATCTTTCTATAAATTATGGTTTAAACCTAGCCCTACAAGACCATGTTTCTCCTCGATATTTTCACATTGGCCATAATCATATAACCTTTCGTAGAGTTTTTCTTTCTTTATCTGTTAGTAAAGCAAGGTATGTCTTCATTCATGGACATCCTTCTTGCACTAGTCTTCATAAAAAAATCCTAGAGATAGAGAAGGAATCATCTCCCAGACGAGGAAAGGAAGTTTCAATAGCCGATTTCCAAACATTTCAATCCCATGATTCGGCTATCCAACCCAAACTAGTAGTGCTCCAAAATAATCTAAGAGAAGAAGAAATTCTACCTTTGGAAATTCATTTTGGTATGAGCTTAAACTTCTTGCTTCATAAGAGACCTTTGAGTGCATATAGTCTGAACCTTCCTAAGAAGGGATCTCTTAGAAAGCATCTCAAATCCAATCCCATTGATGGACATCTAGAAAGACTCAAGGATGGCATCTTAAGTGATGCAATAGAAGGAGAGCGAAGCCATTTAGAACACAATCTCATCTTCTCCCCTTCTACGCCCATTCTTGATGACTAATTCGAACCTATCTTTAAACCCATCCTTGAGCCTAATAATTTCTACTATGCTCTTTCTCTTGAACCTCCCGATGACCCTATGAATCTCTCTAGACATCCCATGCATAAGAGTCACCAAGACCACAAGGAGGATCGAGAAGAGCAACATCAATGGCTAGAGGGCATTAAAAATCCATGTGCTATCACCATTGAATGGATGGATAAAACAAACTTGAGAGACAATCCTAGAAGAATTTTAAGCATTCATGAAGAATCATCCTTGGAGTTTGAGAATGAGAGAAACAACAGTGAGCATAGAAGTTATTTCATAAATACCTCACCAAGTCCTTGCTCATATAAAACATCTCCCCAATCAATTGGTCTCTCCAACCTTACCACATTTGAGATCTCCAACCCCCTCTTCCTTTCTATTTATAAAAACTTTAAAGGGGTGGTTATTGATGCATATGCCTATAATAAATATTGCAGATATCGTTGAGTCGATTTTGATATAGGCACGCTTAGGTTGGTGTTGGAGGGGGAAACAACTTCACCAACATAATTTGATGGTTTCCCAAGGACAAGCTTAGTGTCCTAAAACAAGCACTTACCAGATCGTAACATGAATTTTTAATTATTTGCAACATTGCCTTATGTATTGAGCATATAAGGATAATTGTAAAAATATTCCTTCGGGTATTGTTGTCACTAACCTTTCTAGGATTGGAGCAAGAAGATCCGAGGAATGACAAGCACAAGGTATGTCCAACCAATCATCATACAACATTGAATTCAATTCATCCAAACTTGAATTTTGCAAAATTCAAGCTTGGGGGAAATACATTACATAAAAACATCATTTGCCATGTTGCTATGTTGGTTGTCCTTACCCTTGAGACATGCTCAATTTGTTAAATACTAAGCACACTACTTCATCTCCACTTGAGTAGATCTCTATAAAAGCCATCACACTACCTTTGTTTATCCTAGTAAGTGTTAGTTTGGAAGTACTGCACATACTTCTATTGTCTTTTAAATTAAGCGTGGTGCTTAGGTTAAATAGCCTCCCTTAATCTGATTATAATGGAGTCTAGTTTGATTACTGAACTAAAAACTGCTTGAGTAGACATTGGTATATTTTGTCGGAGTAACCCCTACAGGAAAACTTTTAATATCAACCTAGGAAGTCCTGAGATACAAACGCACATTGGAGACAAAGGAGACACATGAAGTTTAATGATTTGCACAAGGAAGACATAGCTCATTCATCATAGAGAGATGATCCATGGAAGGAGACAAAGTACATAAACACGATGCACAACCGCTAAGAAAGGAAAGCTTCCACAAGGTGATTCTGTACCATCACTCTTCAAGGTAACATCTTAAGGTACGCGACTATCACTTTTATAAGTTTCTCGTTGGGTTCGGCGTTCACATAAAATAAAGAGACAAACATGTATGATTTGTAACTCCAAATTAACCAGCCCAATTAATTCAACATGTTTAGTCCTTTAATCTTTGTTCTTAGTACTACCTTCGTGATCCCACACTCCTAATCATATAAGCTAAAATATTGCACATTCGATCTTTGGGAAGATATAAAGAAAAAGACATATACATAGATAGATTATCTTTCCATAAGGTTGAGTGATCTGATCTGACAAATGTTTTAAATGCTACACTCATGAACTTATCACCCATCAACTTTGTCTTGCTCCCTATGCTTAAGGATAGAGAAGAACAAATACACTTTTGGTTCTATTGGTGTTTTTCACCAACAGGGCCCATGCACTTGTTCTCTGCCTTGTCTCTATGAGCAGGTACACTTCAAGCAAAATATGAAGGAGTTTTACAACTCCGAGACTCCACCAAGTGAACAACCTGGATCTACGAGCACAAACACACTAGAGATACTGGACACTCAGGTAATGACTGCCTTGAGATGCTTGAGGACGTAAACTACATCAACAACAACAACTACTACAACAACCGTCCTCAAAAAATCAAGGTTGGAATCAACAGAGGCCTAACTACTCAGGGAGGCCATTCCTGAACACCTCGGGAGCTGTCATCTATGCTAGTGCTGCCAAGATCAGTTTCTACATCAAGGGGAAGAAGGAAGCGTTTTCCTTCAAGAACAAGACTACACAAATTTCAGAGCAATCCCGACATGAACCGAGGAAGAGGACCAACAGGAGGAACAGGAACAAGCAAATGTGGACCGAGTCAGCTAAGATGGTCACTGCAGCTCAAGTAGGTCAAGATCATCGACTTAAGTCTCAGTTCCTGACCAAAAATGATGACCCAGGTTATTGATATGGGAGAAGACGAGTACGATCCACCCATCATCCTTCGGGGACCGTTGCTCGGCACTGTTAAAGCAATCATCTACATTGGAACCTGAGAAGTCCACATGCATTTCCCCTCTGAGATGGTATGCCGCTATTTTACTGACCTTAACTATATAGTTGAAAACTCTAAGCAGGTCAGGACAAGAAGAAGATGATGCAACCGCAACCAGAGGAGGAAAATCATCAAGGATGGATGGGTAGACTACGAAGGAGAAGTGGTAAGGTCTGAAGACATACAGCTTGAACAGAACTGTCCTGAGGAGACCGTAGCACCGAGTCAGGTGTGGAGAGAGAAGATAGTTATACACGAAGAAGAGGCGCCGCCGGAACCACCGACTACGCCATCCAGCGAATCCCAGGACAACTGAGAAAACAGAGAGTCCTGTTCGGAGGACTTAAAAATACCGAACGCCTTGCCAAGAGGTAAGCTTGGTAGTTATCCTTTTCCCTTCAATTATTTAAAATAGTTTTCTTAGTCAATCAGGTTCATATAATCTCGAAAAGAAAATAAAAAAAAAGTTTAAGATAGTAAGCCCCATGTGAGTATGCTCATGGCATAAAACCCATAAGTACATTCATTGTGGTGGCGTAAAAATAAAATAAATATATTCCTATCCTATAAAAATAAAAATATAAAAATAAATTTATGATCCTACCAAAGAGAGTGACATTTATTGAGGAGGCTCAACATGATAAAGGCAAGATATTTATGCTAACACTTAACCAGTTCCACAAAGCTTTGTTGTCTATTTGAGCTCCACAGAATTCAAGGATCAAAGAAGACTAGCCGCCGGAGGACATAGTAATCGCTCTTAGGGTGCTGCCGACATTCAAATACACCTCCACCACCTGCCAGCTAAATCAGATGAAATTACGTCAAAATCTAGCTTGGGGGAGAGCACCCCCATTTATCCAGCTAAGTGTTTCTACTCGCGTTTATACTTTACTCAAATAATAAAAAAATGCATAATCATGAAAACCCAAATAAAAATTTTGTGCTTATATATATCTTTGCTTAGTTTGCTAAATAAATAAAGTGTCTAGGCCAAACTGAACTTAAATGATAAACTCTTACATGGATATGATAAATAGTTGCTCTGCCATGTACCTAGTTTTCATGTTTGAGCTCTCTCTTAAGTTTAGGCATAACTGTTATAATTTAAACCTGCTCTAAACCTGAACTTGTGGGAAGAGTACTTGATCTGAAGTCTAAGTTGTTAACGGATATGATATGGGAAGGTTGAGCTGCTGTTTATCTGTTCCTAGAGATGCTAGAATTCTGGAGAATTTTATCTTTGAAAATCTTTAAAATGTTGCATGATGAGTTCCTGTATGATGAAAGTTTAAAATCCTACCACAGCCATATATACATGCTTATTAGACTATGAACCATATATTTACTTTTTACTGCTTATGAGCATTGAGTGTGGTCAAACTGTGTAGACCCATAGGAGCTTGTCATGTGGTTAAAATCAAGATCCACTTGCACGTTCACTCAAACATGCTGCTTCTGCTCCGGAAGTACGCATACACATATATCCACTCATTTCCATCTCTAGATTCACCTCAAATTATTCTACTCCTAATCCGAGAGAGAATAGCCAAAAACATTTCCCTATTTCTATTTTCCCTGTGAAATAAATGCTCGAGTTATCTTGGTTACTACCACTTGCTATATTATTTCAGGAGATGAGTGCTCTAAAAAAAGAGAGAAAGGATACGAGGAAATAAAAAGGGGCAAGTGCTCGGAACCTCGAAGAAAAGAAAAAGTGAGACGATAGGTAAAAATGGATAAGTGTACGACAGTAGAATTAGTGGTACAAGATACCCACCTGAGAGAAAAGAAAAAGAATATATAGAGCATCTCATTCTCCTCAAAAAGCTTCAAAGTGCAAGAAAGGTATGTATCCCCTTAAAAGAGCAAAAGTAGAATTAGACTTTCACCATTGTTATCACCATCATCACCATACACCATTCACTCGCCACACATGCACATCTTGATTTGACTTATTGACTTGTTCTTTTGGATCCATGGTTTGACTATGCAATAAATGTCTTGTAAGTATGTATTATCTGTCTCCCACCTATGAGCTCTAGATATCAAAACCTTATTAGAGTAGGGTGTGAGAGAAGGCAATATCACTATTCCTCATACAAAAAATACCACATACTTTGAGAGAAGGCATATACCATTACTGCCTTGGAAAGGATCCAGAAATACCACAAAAGAGAGATTTGAGAGAGTCATACAAGGAATCTAGAGCCATACCTGATCAAGAATAAGAGACATGGCGCTTGACTTGACCATTCTATCTTTTAACTGCTCAAGACAAAAGTGACGGTTGCAAGCCCCATGGTGAAAGGTAAAATGAGTAAGTTTTAAGTCTTAACAGTTTACTCTAACTCAGAGATGAGATCTTGCTTGAACACATGTGTACTTTTAAGGCAAGAAACCATTGTAGAAACTCTTGAGTCCATCCTTGCTCAGGGACGAGCAAGAGGTAAGCTTGGGAGACTTTGTTGACAGTCCTTAAGTACCAAATATAATCATCAAATAATTAAAGAAAAGGATCCAAATGCAACCAACACCCAGACATAGGGTTTTATCTGACAGAATTCCATGAGTTTTGGTGTTTGTCTATTTTTGCAGGGAGTTATCAGGAAATATGAAGGTGTTGACACCGTTTTTGGACACGTACCCGGGGACCAGTGCAGTATAGATCGGCAGGTGGAGCAACAGTAATTAGTCTGCAGAAGAGTTGCCGATGAGGATAGTTGCCGATGAAGAGGCGATTGAATGTGACTAAGTCCAGGGGTGGTGACGTATTCTTACCGATGATCAATATCGGTGTTTGCCGATGGCCATAACAGGGAGATTGCTGATGACTCTGAAGGAAACCATGAAGATTGCCGATTGATTTGTGGCGGTGTCCCGGTCGGTTACAAGGAGATAGTTTTATGTTTTCCTTAGTTATTTAGTGTCGTTTTGTATACGGACTCCGTTTAAGAATTTGAGTCCTAGTCGTGTCTGATTGTAGCTCTTCGAGCAGGGTATAAATGTAGACCCTAGGGCCTTGTAATAATATATCTATCAATCAATCAAACATAAATTTTTACTCATATTCCAGCATCTACTTTTTTGACGACTTCGTCAAATTTTCCTTTTATTATGAGTTCTTAGGAGTTCGTCGACTTAAGCTCGGCGTATTCTCGAGTTTTGTGTGAATACCTCTTGGCCATGACATCTGGGCGCATCGCTGTTGTCGGGACCAAAGTATTCGAGTTATCACCTTTGCCGATAGTAAGGTCAAATCGGCTGGCACGCCTTAACGTTTGAATCGGGTATTAGCCCTTTGTGTTTGCAGATCAGCTTTTGCATCAACACATCTTTTGGCATGCCCAGTGGGACAGATTCAGGATCAAGATCGACATGTCGACTACTGAGTTCGACTTGTAGAACGTCATCCCCGTGACGGAAGCTAATCTCAAAGATGAGCAGAAGCAAGCTATTGCAAAAGCCATGGAGGATTACAAGCAACAATGTTTGAAGTCCTTCAGCATCAATAGGAGTGGCGAAGTAATCCAGAAAGAAGCACCGCCGGCTCCTCGGTAGGTTACTTTTGATGCAAATCCTAGTAAACTTCAAGACATGGTTGATAGTGCGATTAACCGTACCTTGATCAATCAAGCTGGTGTGCTGTCCAATACGGTTTTCAATGCCGTGGCTAGAACTTTCAAAGAAGGACAATTGCCACCAAATTATGTGGGCCCTGTCTATCATCAGGCAGGATCACCAGTTGTCACAGCTCCATCGGCTACTACGGCCGCTGCGGGCACAGAGACCACCGCTCCTCCAAGCACATTAGGACTCACTGATGTGCAATCTACGCCGATGACAACCAATCCAGCAACTTCAGATGAGCGAATCAAGCTTGCCACAGATCTATTGGCATCGGCAATGTCGGGGGCCGTTCCTCCCAACTGGTGGGGTTATGGTATGCCCCCAGAGATGATGTTGAAGACGCTTGGCACATCTCAGACGGCTGATATGAGAGGCAAGGCTCCTATGGCATCGGCACTCCCAAATTTGCCGATAAATCAGAGTCCCCAGTATACTACAACTACTACTGCACGACCTTACACTGGGAATTCTCAAGCTCCAACATTCCAGATGCCTAATGCATCGGCAGATTCAATGCCGACGCAACAGAGGTTTATGACTCAGCCAGGGTATGTCAATTCGATGATGATGCCCAATTACCAGTCATCGGTAGGGCCTATGCCGATAAATCCTAATAGTGGATGGACCGGGCAGTTAGTCTTTCAACAGATGCTTCAACAGAATCATCAAGTTCCAGGGTTTCAACAGGGCCAACCTAGGTTCCAGAATCAAGGATTGGCCAACCAGCCGATCAATCTTGGCCAGCAGATTGGTAGCCAACAGATTGGTGGTCAACAGATTAGTGGCCAGCAGATTGGTGGTCAGATGATTAACCCAATGTTCCATGCAGATCATGCACCGCACAGACACGTGGAAGCATATCAGCAGGTGCCAGATCCGCAACCGCCTCATCGGCAAGATGCCGATGCTTATTGGGCCGATAACATTGCTGATGTAATGAGGGACCAATTCGGGATAAAACCCAAAGTCAACACTTACTCTTATTGGACACCGTATCCTCCTGCATACGACTTGATTCCACTGCCAAATCGGTACAATGTACCCGATTTTACTAAATTTTCTGGACAGGATGATACGTCATTCTCGTCATCTTTGTCTGGATCGGCTTTTACCTGATTTATTTCGTTACCTCCCAACTCAGTAATCACTTAGGCCGATCTAGAGAAACAGTTCCACAAGTACTTCTTTTCTGGAGTCCATGAGAAGAAGATCACCGATTTGGTCAGATTGAAGCAACACAATGATGAATCGGTTGAAAGCTTCGTGCAGAGATTGCGAGAAGTTAAGAACAAGTGCTATAGTCTGGTTTTGGACGATTGACAGCTAGCCGATTTAGCTTTCCAGGGTTTGTTGCCACATATCAGGGACAAGTATGCTTCTCAAGAGTTCGAAAGCTTAAGTCACTTGGTCCAGAGGATCTTCGACCAGGATATCAAACCCTTTGAACCTAAGAGAGCTTGGAACAAAAAGGTGTCATTTGTAGATGAAGCAACAAGCTCGGATTCTGATGAGGAGCCAGTCATCGGCTTGGCAGAATGGGTAAAAAATAAGAAGCCGATGTCTTGCCCTTTTGGGCATAAAGAGCCAGAAAAGTTTGCATTTGATATCACCAAAGCCGATAGGATATTCGACTTTCTACTTCAGGAAGGCCAGATCAAGTTGTCGCTTAATCATGTTATTCCATCGACCGAAGAATTAAAGAAGATGAAATACTGCAAGTGGCACAATACAACTTCTCACAGCACCCATGAGTGCAAGGTTTTTAGACAACAACTGCAATCGGCTATTGAATCTGGGAGAATCAAATTTGATAGTTCCAAAGCTCAGAAGCCGATGAAGATCAATCAACATCCTTTCCCAACAAATATGTTGGATGCTAAGGGAAAGACCAAGGTCTTGACGTCGGAGGCAGCTGAAAGGAGTGCATCGGTAGATCCTCAGCATCAAATCACTGCTACCGATGCCAAAGGAAAAGGCTTGATCCAAGAGGGAACTAACTCGGGAAGGCCTCCCCGATCTGGTATTGTGATAATGCATAGAAGGCCTCGGGAGACTTGGCAGCAACGTGATGATCGGTATCGGCGCCAGCAAGAAGACTATCGTCGGGAAGAAGAAAGACACCGACAGGAGTGGAATCGGTACAAAGATCACTGGAACTATCCGTTCTTTATCCATTGCTGGGAGCAGAACATTAAATTACCCACTGTTAGAGATTGCCCTGAGTGCAATGGTTATGATCGATATGACAGATCCGATTGGTGCTATCACGAAGATGATCGGCGATTTAATGGACCGATTAGGGGGAGAGCGTCAGTTCAGGATTGGCTGGGGGGCAGACTCAGTGTGCACGATAGGCTTGGTGATCGTGTTCAATATTTTCCTAGGAACCAGGAGGAGCTTGAAGATATGGCTAATGCACGAGTTCCCAATGAGTTCGTATTTTGCAGGGATGCTAATACTTATCGGATGTAGTCAAGGGAACATCATCGTCTATCGGCAAGGCAGTCACCACTTCCCCCATGGTGTCCAGAGGGGTTGACCAAGACACAAAAAAGGAGACTGCAACGTAAAAGACGAGAAGAGCTAAGCAAGGGCGAGAACTCTGGCCAGTCTGGGGATCAGCAACAGCAGGACCCAAAGGGAAAGGGACCATCGGCAGATGTCAACTTGGTATTTATGTTGCTGATGGAGTTCCTTGCGCCATCCAGTGATGATGAGGAGTTGGAGTTTTCCGACCAGATAGCTCAGTTGGCTCTAGATCCGATGACAGCTATCTTTGAGAAGCCTGCCGACAATGAAAGGTAGCATCTTAAAGCTCTGTTTGTCAAAGGAAGAGTTGATGGTCAGCCGATGACTAAGATATTAATTGATGGTGGGGCTGCTATCAACATCATGCCATATGCAGTTCATCGGAAGCTTGGAAAGGGAGATCAGGATTTGACCAAGACCGATATGATGCTAAAGGATTTTGAAGGAAATGTATCTCCGGTTAAGGGGGCAATCTGCGTCGAGTTGACCATCGACAGCAAAACCTTGCCGACAACTTTCTTTGTGATCAGTGGAAAAGGTGCTTATAATTTGCTGCTAGGGAGAGATTGGATTCATGCCAATTGTTGCATCCCGTCTACAATGCACCATTGCTTGGTTTAGTGGGTAGGTACAAGATTGAGATTGTCCCGGGGGATTCTTCTTATGTCATTGCATCGGCAGAGGCCGATACCTATGAAAGAACTAGGTGTCTCTCGGGAGAGATTTGGGAGAAGGATTTCGTCAAAGTTGCCGATTATGAAATTCCACCGATCCAAGCAGTCGGTTCTGATGAGGAGTTTTAATGAATAGGTTCGCCGATGATGGAAAATTAGGCCAGGGGTTCACATTGGCCGATGATTTGGTAGAGGTAGATATAGGTAGTGGTGATAAGCCTAGACCTACTTTTATTAGTGCTAAGTTAAATTCTGAGTGTAAGCAGCAGTTAACCAATTTGTTAAAGGAATATAAAGATTGCTTTGCTTGGGATTATACTGAGATGCCTGGTTTGGACCGATCGATTGTTGAACATCGGTTACCCATCAAGTCTGGATTTCGGCCACATCAACAGCCAGCTCGCCGATGTAATCCTAATATTCTTCCTGATATTAAGGCCGAAATAACCAAACTTATTGAAGCTAAATTTATTCAGCAGTGTCGGTATGCCGAGTGGATTTCCAATGTTGTTCCAGCCTACAAGAAAAATGGGAAGCTTCGGGTTTGCATTGATTTCAGGAATCTTAATAAAGCTACACCGATGGATGGTTACCCAATGCCGGTTGCCGATCTGCTAGTTGATGCTGCGGCTAGGCATCGGATCATCAGCTTTATGGATGGCAATGCAGGATACAATCAAATATTCATGGCTGAAGAAGATATTCCAAAGACTGCATTTAGATGTCCTGGTCATGTTGGGTTGTTTGAATGGATAGTCATGACCTTTGGCTTGAAAAATGCTGGTGCTACTTATCAGAGGGCTATGAATTTTATCTTTCATGAGTTCATCGGCAAGCTGGTGGAAATTTATATTGATGATGTGGTGGTTAAGTCTGGGGATTTCATAAAACATCTTGCCGATTTACGAAAGGAGTTGGAATGTACAAGGAAGCATGGTTTGAAGATGAACCCTAACAAGTGTGCATTTGGTGTGTCGGCAGGACAATTCCTTGGTTTCATGGTGCATCAAAGGGGGATTGAAATTAGTAGGAGATCCATTGATGCTATTAACAAAATAGTTGCTCCTACTAACAAAACTGAGCTCCAGTCCTTGATCGGCAAGGTAAATTTTATCAGGAGGTTTATATCTAATTTGTCTGGTAAAATTTGTGCTTTCAGTCCTTTGCTTAAATTGAAAGCCGATCAAGAGTTTATATGGGGGAAAGAGCAACAGTTGGCTTTAGATGAAATCAAGAGTTACTTGGTAAATCCTCCAGTCTTGATTCCACCTCAGCAATGCAAGCCCTTCAGATTATATCTATCTACCGACGGGGTGGTCATCGGTTCAGCTTTGATTCAAGAATTTGAAGGGAAGGAGCGTGTGATTTACTATTTGAGCAGAAGATTGATTGATGCTGAGACCAGGTATTCGGCTATTGAAAAGGTATGTTTATGCCTATATTTCTCTTGCACCAAGTTGAGGCACTATTTACTATCGGACGAATGTACTGTTATATGCAAAGATGATGTGGTCCGATATATGCTATCTATGCCGATCATGAGTGGTAGAATCGGTAAGTGGATTTTGGCACTGTCAGAATTTGATTTGCGTTACGAATCGGCTAAAGCGGTTAAAGGACAGATTATGGCCAATTTTGTGACTCAACATTGCGGTACAGTGGAGACTTTGGAAATTGTGCCTTGGACGCTCTTCTTTGATGGATCCACGTGTGACCGGGGGGCAGGAATCGGCATAGTATTAATTTCCCCTCAAGGAAGGAAGTATGAGTTCTCCTTGCCGATAGTCGCCACGTCAACGAATAATCAAGCCAAGTATCAAGCTTTGATAAAGGGGTTGGAATTGTTAAGAGAAGTCCATGCTAATGCAGTTGAGGTCTTCAGGGATTCTATGCTGGTTATAAATCAATTGGCTGTAAGCTATGAATGCCGAAGTGAAGTCCTGATAGCTTATTTTGAAAAAAGTATGCAACTATTAAAGGAATTCAAAGATTTCCAATTAGAGCATGTTCCTCGATTACATAATGAGGAGGCTAATTGGTTGGCTCAGCATGCTTCAGGGTATCAACCTATGGTTAACATGTTATCGGCAATCGGTGCCGATGATTGGAGGAAAGGAATCGTTGATTATTTATAGGATCCATCCAAGAAAGTTGAGGGGCGTGTTCGGTTTCAAGCCACCAAGTATGTGCTCCTTGAAGATGAATTATATTTTCGAACAATTGATGGAATTCTTCTCAAATGCTTAGGTGATGATGAGGCTAAAACTTTAATGGGGGAAATCCATGAAGGAGTATGTGGAGCGCATCGGTCGGCTTTTAAGATGAAGTGGATGATTAGGAGGAATGGGTATTATTGGCCAACTATGCTTGAAGATTGCTTTAAATATTTCAAGGGGTGTCAAGGATGTCCGAAATTTGGCAATATTCAAAGGGCACCTGCATCGGCCATGAATCCCATTATTAAGCCTTGGCCGTTCCGGGGATGGGCTATTGATCTAATCGGCCAAATTTACCCACCATCAAGCAAAGGAAATAAATTCATCTTGGTTGCCACCGATTATTTCACCGAGTGGGTTGAAGCTATTCCTTTGAAGAAAGTCACATCGGTCAATATGATTGATTTTGTGAAAGAGCATATTATTTACCGATTTGGAATTCCTCAAACAATTACTACCGATCAGGGTACTATGTTTACATCAGGGGAGTTTGATGAGTTTGCAATCGGTATGGGAATTAAAGTATAAAATTCTTCTCCTTATTATGCTCAAGCTAATGGGCAGGCCGAAGCATCTAACAAAGGAATTATCAAACTTATTAAACGAAAGATTGAAGAAAATCCTAGGAGGTGGCATACGTTGTTGAACGAAGCTTTATGGTCATATCGGATGGCTTGTCATGGGTCGACCAAGGTTTCACCTTATCAGTTGGTGTATGGACATGATGCAGTGCTACCTTGGGAAATTACAACTGGGTCTAGGCGACTATCTTTTCAAGATTAATTGGCTGCCGATGATTATGCTACTTTGATGACAGACGAGTTGGATGATTTAGCAGGGCATCGGCTAAGGGCTTTGATAAGTATAGAAGAAAATAAGAAGAGAGTTGCCAGATGGTATGATAAGAAGGAAAGGGCTAAGGAGTTTGTCGATGGAGACTTAGTATGGAAACTAATCTTACCGATCGGGACTGAAAGTTCAAACTTTGGGAAGTGGTCTCCCAATTGGGAAGGTCTCTATCGGATAAATCAATCTGCTCCTGGCAACGCCTATATCTTAGAAACTATCGAAGGAGTTGAATTTGCCAGAGCATTGAACGGCAAATATTTAAAGAGATATTACCCCAGCATATGGCTTGATGCATGAAAGTTTAAGTGCCGATAACATTCCTATCGGCTGAATTAAAAGTGTATCTGGGGACAGACTTAATGTTTTAAAAGGATGCCGATAACAGTCCTATCGGCTGGACCAAAATGATTAGAAGAAAGAAGCAAAGCACGCCGCCGATGAAGAGTTCACATGTTTAACAGAGCCTGGATCGTCGATATGGCGCGCAGACGGATCTGATTGGCCTCTTCTATCTCCTTCATGTCATCATCGGCGGAGCCTTCCACTGGCTTCAGTTTCTTCTTCATCTATAGCGCTTTATGGGCCTGGATGTTTCGCTCTTGTTCAAGAGTCTTGATTGCTTCAGGCAGCTGGCTTTCTTCGTGTTGAGCTTGGGACATAGCTTCTTCCACTTGTCTGAGTTCAGCCAACAGAGCTTTCCTTCTCACCGATAGATCAGAGATCTTTTGCTTTAGTACATCTCCTGAGGATTTCAGAATGCCGATGCTCTTATGCTTCTCATCGGCAAAGAGCTTCACTTTCATCATCTCCTCTAGCCTTTTGATACTGCAGCTGACGACTCTCTAAGTGTGCAGCCTAAAAAAGAACCTCCTCGGCATCGGCAGGGATTTGACCTCTGAGAGCCTTGAATAGAACTTTGGCTGGATCAGAGTCATCGACCAATTGCGCTGTATCTTGATGGAGGAAGGCTAAAAGATCCACCAGCTTTGCTCTAATCTCTGCCGATGAGATTCCAACTACTCAAGAAGAACTTCCTTCCTCGCCTTCATCCTTAGAGATCTCAATGGCGAAGGAGAACAGGCTGTCGGGAGAATCCTGTTCCTGAAAAGGAAGATAAAATGAGTCATTTCATGATCAAGCATTGATAATGATAAAGATAGAGGTCAGGTAACTTACTTGTTTCAGAGCTATCTCTTGCCTCTGAATAGTTGAGGCTGATGGAACTACAGGCTGATCGGCTGGAATTGCCGATGAAACTATGTGAGCTAAAAGATTAACAGAGGAATTATAAAATGAAAAAAAAAGTGGTTCATCGGCAATGATTTCATAGAGAATATGTTACTTTGAGGGGGTGCAGTGCTTGTCTGGATTGAGGAAGCTACTGATGCTATGATTGACCTTGCTAGATCGGCGGTTTGCTCGTGCACATCAGCCGATGTGTCTTCTGGCTGAGGTTCCTCTGGCTGAAGTTCTTCTGATTGGGGTTCTTCTTGCGGCTGGAGAGGAGATGGTACTTGTTGTATCTAGATTTTTGGAGAAGAGGGGGACGATTCAACCGGGATCGGTGATCTTGGAGGTGGAGAAGGTGTTGCTGTTCGCTGACGCTTTGCTTGGGACTTAATACCCTTAGAGCCCTTTCTCTTTGGTTGGCTGGACTGGGGGGCATCGGCAGTCATGCTTCTGGCCTTTGCCGATGTGCCAGTATGCTGATACAACAATAAAAGTAAATACAAGTGTAACAAGGTATCAAGGTTCTGATTAAAATAACAGAAATTACCAATGAAGGATTCGAGAGTTTACCTTGAAGGCTTGTGCCAAAGCAGTAGCAGCTACCGATGGGGATGTCTTCGTACGCTTGGTGGTGACTTTCTTGAGACGTACACCCCGATGCATTATAGCAGCCAAGGTTGGAGCGCTGTTACCGATCAGAGAGATCGGGCCCGATGGAAGGAGCTCAATCGGCCTACCACTCCTTCTGGCTGATGGTGGTGAATCATCAACCTGTATACAACAAAGGAAGTGAGTTACCGATGGAAAGTGAAAATGAAAGGATTGAAGCATCGGTTTAAAGCACTTACAGTATTAATAGGGACTTTGTACTTGGGGTCGATCATGCCACGGTATGTGAGAGCCAATCTACAGAACAGGTGTTCTTTCCATTCTTCCCACCACTGTTTGTATGCCTGAGTGACGAAGAGAGCCGGGATCCAAGCCGATAGATTGACATCTGTATCGGCGTTTGGTCGAAGTTGGGCTACCCTGATCCATTCCAGATTGTTGGTAATGATCTCCCACGGCTTTATCACATCAGCGTAGCAGAGTGCAATCGGCAGTTGACCGAAAGCCAATTGCCGAGCTAGTGCCAATGGGTTATAAAACTCATAGGTCATATTGGAAGCCTTTCCACTACCAAAGAAATTCACCGGTATGGCTCTTGGGGTGATAATTGCCATCATCACATCACGGTCCTTGTTGAGAGCATCGTTGAAGGGATGGAAGGTCAGGGGAAATCTGGTATCTGGGTCTTCATAAGGCATCCATGCCCGCTGTTCTCTGGTCAGACCCTCATACAGAGTTTGGAAGAATCGGCTAACTTGATCTACGTTACCACCTGTGCCTGGCAAAACTATGGTGGCTTCGCCAAAGTTCAGAGGGGAATGAGTTGCCGATTCTTCTTCATCTAGTTCATAATCCTCGGCTATGTCCCTAGGGAAGCGCTGTGCAAAGAGATCGAACTCAAGGTGTTTGTGCATGTGGAGACTAAGCCACATATTGATGAACCACCAGGGACCCCCTAAGTTGCCGATGGGTTGACCAAGCAGTAGTTTCTTGGCTACCTGGTGGAGGAGGTGATAAGCAGAGCCGAGCAGGTATCGGCCGAGGGGAATCGTCCACCATTAGCTAATCTTTCTGCTGCCGATAGGTAGACAGAAGTTGGTCCTGCCGATCGACCACAGAATACAAACTTATCTAGCCACATATTCAGGAAGGTGGTCTGCTCCTTTATACTGACAGGTCCCGTTCTTCGGTACTTCTGGATGTACCCTGACCAACCGCCGATAGCACGAGTTTCTACCTTCACACTAGGTTTGGCGTCGAAAAGGTGGGTGTTATCGGCAATGGATATATCTAAGCCTGTGAGCATAAGTACATCGGCAAGTGTAGGAGAAGCAGGGCCGTGGCCAAACACAAAAGAATTGAGTGTGTCTGACCAAAAGTATGAGGCAGCTATCAGTATTGACTCATTTCTCTCCAAGTCGGCAAGAGACAATCTTATGCACTGATCTAATTTCCGTTCACCCCTTTGGACCTCATTTGAGTTACTGACTCTCAGGAACCAATCCTTCTATCCCTTGGTAGGACTGGGCTAGGAATGGAAGGCATCTTTCCATAGATCTAGAGAGAAATTCTCAGTTCTAAAGGGGATTCTGTTTGTCTCTGCGTTTATAAGATCGGTAGGATCTGGGCTTCCTAGTGGGCCAAGGCATTGGAGATGGGGTTGATCGGTAGGAATAACGATCTTATCGGCTAAATCCTAGAAATTTTTGAGGAATGAAAAGAAGAACAAAAAGAAAAGGATTCGGTAAGGCAGATTGCAGATGAACAGGGGTATAGTAGAAGTACAGAAGAAAGGGCAGTACGCTGACCTCAGGGACGACGAAGTTGATGGCCATCTCTCACAGGGAAGAAGGTTGAAAACTTGGGGGTTGTTGGAAGAAGTTCTTGCTGGAGTTCTTGAAGTCCTTGAACAGTGCTGCTGCCAGGAAAACAGAGTTTGGGCTGTAGAATGATGCGATGGAGAAGGAGTACCCGAGAAGGAAGTATTTATAGGACAAAACGGGTAAGGGCAAATTTGACTTATCTCTTTGCCGCATCCGTGAATCCGAGGATGCTCAGGTGGATATGGTAACTGTTCGCACGGTAATCAAGGGATTGCGCAGGTGATTTGACAGCAAGCGGTCATGATTTTGAAGATATTTCGCTGTACAAGATCTCCTGGTCGGTCCATCGACAGTTCTCTCTAACGGTAATATTGCCGATGGGCACATAAAGTGGAGAGATCCGGTTCAGGAGGTTGAGGAATTCGAGGAATTCGCAGGAGAATCGGGCCAAGGTTGTTCAGATTTAACGGTCGGTTACCAAATTGGGAGGATTAATTGCGGAAAGACATCATTACTGCAGAGAATTTTGGAGCATTAATGATTATACTCCGAAATTGGGGGGCATGTGTTGACACCATTTTTGGACACGTACCCGGGGACCAGTGGAGTATAGATCGGCAGGTGGAGCAACTGTAATTAGTCTGCAGAAGAGTTGCTGATGAGGATAGTTGCCGATGAAGAGGCGATTGAATGTGACTAAGTCCAGGGGTGGTGACGTATTCTTACCGATGATCAATATCGGTGTTTGCCCATGGCCATAACAGGGAGATTGCCGATGACTCTGAAGGAAAGCGTGAAGATTGCCGATTGATTTGTGGCGGTGTCCCGGTCGGTTACAAGGGGATAGTTTTATGTTTTCCTTAGTTATTTAGAGTCGTTTTTGTATACGGACTCCGTTTAAGAATTTGAGTCCTAGTCGTGACTGATTGTAGCTCTTCGAGCAGGGTATAAATGTAGACCCTAGGGCCTTGTAATAATATATCTATCAATCAATCAAACATAAATTTTTACTCATATTCCAGCATCTACTTTTTCGATGACTTCATCATATTTTCCTTTTATTATGAGTTCTTAGGAGTTCATCGACTTAAGCTTGGCGTATTCTCAAGTTCCGTGTGAATACCTCTTGGCCGTGACATCCGGGCGCATCGCTGTTGTCGGGACCAAAGTATTCGAGTTATCACCTTTGCCGATAGTAAGGTCAAATCGGCTGGCACGCCTTAACGTTTGAATCGGGTATTAGCCCTTTGTGTTTCAGATCAGCTTTTGCATGAATAGAAGGAAAGGCCCACACGTCGGATTTACATAGAGATATTAACGTGACGCGCAATTTTCTATCATCTAGAAGACTCTAGAAGCCACGGGAACGAACGGGAGGCCGAACGGGCCTGGGGGTAGGGCGCCCGCCCTCCCCCCTTGGGCGCCCCCCTGCTACAAGCACCAATCACAAAATAGAGTACACCATTACAAAGATCTCGTCAAGCTGATTGAAATGCATATATTATTTGCTATAATTGGAGTTTGAAATCAAGAGATATTAATAAAAGAAGGACTCCACATAAAAGAGCTACGACATTAATTGGGCCCAAATCAGATTTTGGTCCATTAAAGCCTATGTGCATTTTAATGAGATATGGTGGAAAGTTTAGTACCACATCGCCTACTGAACCAAAAAGGCATGAAAGGAGGAGGCTATACAAGCAAGGCCCCTGGCCCCTGGAGGAGAACACATCATTATAGAGTTGAGAGGTGCCCTCGAAAGATAACCTTTCGTCTATAGAGAATTAAGGCTTATCATCCAATGTGAGATTAGAACTAGTTATTCTAAGTTCTTCTATATTGAGAGAGATAGAGTGGAGGTGTAGATCAGAGGAAGCCCGGCATGTCGGTGTCTACTCCGAGGTTGTACCTGCGGGATCAAGTCTCCAAACCCGAGGCTTGCTCCTAGGATTCTTCAGTATTTTGACTTCTAAATTCTAGTAAGTTCTTTGTTTTATTGTTCTTTGGTTTATGAGTTTACTTTAATCTCTTCCGGTTGAGTTTAGAGTAATCATTGCTAGCGTAAACATGGTGTTTGGGCTAGGGTACTCATAGATATCCCCTGTCTAGCTGGACCGTGGTAGTAGCGAGGAACGTGACATTTCCGAGTTACCTTTGTAGCCCACATCCCGTTAGCAGGATTGATAGGGTTTATAGGTGCGAGTCGAACATCCTTTGTGGTGTCTAGATTCCGTGAGCCTCTCCAATAGAATAGTACATCATCCTTACCAAGGTTAGAAAGAGAGTGCAGTTGTATTCTTCTCTATACATCGCTCACATCGAATCACATTGTTTGTAGCCTAAAGGGTAGTAGCAATAGATTTGGTTAGTCAGATGCACGCTTTCTCCTAGTGGTAAAAATATAAATACGATCCTCTGGATAACCTCCCGGGTGAAATGCTCACCGATATCCGTGCGCTTGCGGAACATTTCCTGATGGCGTTACCAAATATCAAAACTCCACAAAATAGTTTTGTCTCCGATTGTGATAAGGACACAGTATGGACTGACATTTGAGAGCATTTCATGTTCGACACGAACGATGAGGAGCTGAAGAGGAGAATCCAGGTGTGGACAATGAAGAAGATGGCAACACTTTTCTAGGCTCGGAAGAATAACTTGTACAACAAGTTTATTATGAAAAATGAGGTGTATGTCAACCTGAGGCCCTTTTGGAATGATTTCATGCAGTACAAAATGTCCAAAGAGGGCAAGGCTCTTGTCAGAAGGAACAAAGAGAATGCTACTCAAAATAGATACCACCATCATTTGGGATCAAGTAGCTATAGCAGTGTCATTCCAAAGGTTGAGAGAATGGAAGTGGAGATGATTGCCAAGGGGGTAGTACCTCAGACAGTACAAGAGAATTGGTCTAAATGCTCAAAGCATTGGTTGTACGGTAATGGGGGAACCGTAGATAATGAAACTGGGGTGCTAGATTAGGGCCTAGAAATATCAAGAGCAGCAGAGAGGCTAGTTCATGCATGAGGAACGACTATAGCTAGTCAGTTCAAGCACAATAGAGAGAAGGATGAACTCATGTACGCCCTTGAAAATCCAGAACACAGCGGGTGTACGAGAGGGTATGGGGCGATTCGATGGTACCATTCCTTCTAGGTGGATCAAGAAACTTACAAAAGCCGCTAGAGAAAGAAGGACAAGGAAGTAGAGCGGATCTGCAAGTTGGAGGAGTATGTTCACAAGTCGCAAGAGCGTGAAAAAAGTCATGACGAATGGATGCACGAGGAGGTCAAAAGGCAAGTTCAAGCCACACTTAGTGAGATGACGAGAGGGGTCTACATCCTAACCAGACATCAACATTAGCCCCCCAGGTCAGGAGAAGAGCAGTTGTGCCTCCATGGAAGTACCAACCATTCAAGCTAACGCAAAGCTACGCTTCCCCATGGATGACCTCATAGAACCACTTACTTCATGTGAGCTGCACATTCTAGAAGAAGTGCCACAAAGAAGGTGGTCGTCGGTGTTGTAAACCCTATCGGCTAGACAAAAACACCGAGAATCCATGGTCAACCAGTACTAGAAGGATATGCTTGTGTCTCGGTGGATAGGGTTGAGCGAGGTTGTGGGAGCGTGCCTCTCAACATTGAAGGGGGAGATGGGGAGAAAACTTTAGGTGAGGCAGAGAAGACATTCATTTGTTGGCATAAGCGCTTCATCATCATTCTTGGAGTCTCACTGCCACCACCATCGCGTCCTACTGATGATCAAGATCCTCAGCATAGGTGCATGGATTCAAAAACAATTTTTTTTGCTAACATCCTATATATATTGAATTCAAAAATAGAGTTTATTACTCACAACACTCATTGTTTTCTTAGCAGGGACTTCAGTCCAATTCTTTATTCCCCAGTGCATCATAGTGCTGCGAAGATTGTTGATATTTGGGAACGCAATAAGGAATTGATCCGCAAGCGCACGGATATCGGTGAGCACTTCACCCTTGATGTTTTCCAGAGTATCGTATTTATATTTTTACCACTAGGAGAAAGAGTGCATCTGACTAACCCGGTCTATTACTACTAACCTTTAGGCTACAAAGAATGTTTCTCGATGTGAGCGATGTAGAGAGAAGACTACAACCGTAATCTAGTTCTAACCTTGGTAAGGATGATCTACTGTTCTATTGGGGAGGCTCACGGAATCTAGACACCACAGAGGATGTTCAACCCGCACCTATAAACCCTATCCATCCTGCTAACGGGATATGGGCTGCAAAGGTAACTCGGAAATGTCACGTTCGTTGCTACTACCACGGTCCAGCTAGTCAAGGGATATCTATGAGTATCCTCGCCCAAACACCATGTTTACGCTAGAGATGATTACTCTAAACTCTACGCGAAGAGATTAAAGTAAACTTATAAACCAAAGAACAATAAAACAAGAACTTACTTGTATTTAGAAGTCGAAATACTGAAGAATCGTAGGAGCAAGC
Organism: Sorghum bicolor; assembly: GCF_000003195.3. NCBI lineage: Eukaryota > Viridiplantae > Streptophyta > Magnoliopsida > Poales > Poaceae > Sorghum > Sorghum bicolor. The sequence continues at coordinate 48,665,333 of NC_012870.2, read as the reverse complement.
TTTGGGTTAGGAGAACTTGATCCCGCAGGTACAACCTCGGAGTAGACACCGACAGGTGGGGCTTCCTCCGATCTACATCTCCACTCTATCTCTCTCAATCTAGTAGATCTAGTATACTATCACATTGGATGCTGAGCCCTAAGTCTATGTAGAGGAAAGGTTATCCTTCGAGGGCACCTTTCAACTCTATGATGAACTTGTTCTCCTCCAGGGGCCAGGGAGTCTGCTTATATAGTCCCCTCAGGTGAACGTGGGCCGTCGAATCAAACCGACATTGATTGAATGGTTATCCTTGATCCTTTAGGTCGGTGGAGCATGATCCATGAAGTTGGCTCCGATTGGTGGAGACACCAGGGCGGGCGCCCTAGGAGGGAGGGCGGGCACCCTGCCCTCGGGCCCGATCGCCTTCCCATTCGTTCCCGTGGCTTCTCGAGTCTTCTAGATGGTAGAAAATTATGCAGTGCGTTAATATCTCTATGTAATCCCGACATGTGGGCCTTTCTTCCATATTTCCTGATAACCCCCTACAGAAACAAATAAACAACAAAACTCGTGGAATTCTGTCAGATCAAACCCTAATTCTAGGTGTTGTTTGCATATTGGTCCTTTCTCTTGTTTATTTGATAATTAAAATTGATGCTTAAGAACCGTCAACAAATACCCCCATACTTAGGCTTTTACTCGTCCTCGAGAAAAGGATGGTTAAGAATGGGGTTAAAACATTGTAAAACATTTTCTTCATACCTGCAGGGTGTTGTAAAAATTCACTGTGTACCGTAGTCAGAGAAATATATGGTCAAGCGTAGAGATCCTTTCTTCGTAATCCTGTTACTTGGAGTTTTTGTATATTTTTGAAAAGAAATTTAGCATACCTTTATCCTCATAGGTTCTCAGGTCACTCATTATCTTTTATATATCTCACTGAGGCTGTTTTAATTTGCAAAAATTCTCAAGCATAATTACCTTGCATTTATTTCCTGATCAAAACGGGATCCGAGGAGAGGAATGTCATACTCTTAGATCAAAGACTTTGGAAATTAAAAACTTGTCAACTCTTACTGGCATATTGCTTATTAGAGGGACCATGGGCTATCATTTTCTTTCTTTTTTCTCTCTCTCTTCTTTTTTCAAGTGGATACCGAGGTACCCCTAATTCTACTGCCGGACACTTGTCCATTTTTTCTGCGAGGTTATCGAGCACTTGCTCCTTTTTATTTCCTCGAAATATCCTTATTTTTGCATAGCCCATGCCTCTAACGCAATAATACTTCGGAAGAGTGAATCTTTCTGAATAAATGTCTTGATCTTAGGAGCATGATAAATCTCTCAACAAGGGTCTAACTCATTTTGAACAAACTCAATATAGAGCAGATAGCTTTTATAATTATTAATATTTTCAGGTTTAATAGGCATATAAAACAATGAGGATGGTAGCTAGAATTTTTGAATAAATTCTCCAAGCAACAATGATATCAAGAATAAGATACTCATACTCTACCATCTCATATTCCACAATGACTGAAGTAACACAGGGTTTTAAATTGATTTTTTCAATAATTGCAGGTTTTCAGGAAATATCACAGAGTGAGATTAATCATGATTAGAAACATTTTAATCTTTTTAATTTATCATGTCGGAGACAATATTCTACATAATCCAAGATGTATGTGTATATGTAAAGTGTGCTGAGTATGTACCTGAATCGTGGAGTGGTGTAGTCGAAGTGCGTTGGGCGTGTCGAGGGATCTCCCCCATACTTGTTTTCTGCTTTCATGCATATAAATAAAGTAGAGACACACAAGACATAATAATAATAATAATAATGATACTTTTATTAATCTTGAGGCCTTTATTACAAATGACTAGTAATGAACTGAAGCCAAATAGATCTAAACCAAATTTAAAGATAAATAACTAAGATGCATTGCCTCAAGATCTAACTTAGCGGCGCTCTAACTCCCTGATCTTCTTATTGGAACTAGCAAGATCATGCCTAAGACCTAGTATAATGGTGTTTTGGTTAGAGAGCTGCCTAGTGATAGAGTTAACTGAGGACTGGAGCTCTATGATGACCCTGTTTAGCCTACGAACGTTCTCATCAATATTTATTATAGTCTTGCGACGCTTAGGAGGTGTCTCGAGAGCATGCTTCAGGGCTGCCTTTAGAGGGATGAAACGGACTTTGGCTGCTCTAATCCCCTCAAAGTAAGGCCTCTCTTCCTCCGTAGTGTAGCGGATGCTGCTGATCTCGCCGCTCCGGTTGGTCTTGACTCCAACGACCCTCTCATTGGGTCTGGGTGGCAGGATCCTTGTGCTGGCTGGCACCTTGACGGTGGCCTCCTTCTTGGCTGACGATCCCTTGAGAAGTAGGGGCTACGGTGGTGCGGTGAGAACTGGTTGAGCATGGTAGGATTGGGCGGAGCTGCGCTGGCGTAATGACATGGCTTCTAGCTGTCGCTCTGTGTTGGCCTGGACGAGAGCGCGAGCGTCGGGGTCTTCCTTGGCCTTCTTGTTGAGGTCATAGGGGACGACTTCCCAATCATCGTGGAACTCTTCGGCCATTGGGGCAGCGAGGGACTAAGCAAGCTCTAATTGAAGAAGGAGAGAAGGCTTGTATGAATTGATGTTTGAAAACTGACGTCATGGGTCTGTTTATATAGGGGTCAAAAAGTGCCTCTAGGGTTTGCTCGGGCTACTCCCGCCACCGTGCGTGCGAAACTTTCCATCTGTATGATTATTTAGTTTACCATAAATGTGTTTATCGCGACGGAGGAAATCGAGACTGAGAGGGGACAGGGGCTGGGCGCCCGCCCTCTTCATCAGGGCGCCCGCCCTGTGTCTGGCCCCTCTATGGGCCCGCTTCCTCGAGCGTGTTTCTAGATGCAGACTTTATTCAGAAAATATATGTGTGGCCCAAAAATGTCAGATTTAAAAGGTTGGGCTCTAGTTATCCATGGGAAGGTAGAAATGGATTACGTCTGTTTCTTCTAATTCTTTATTGGGCTCTAAAAATAGTTTAAGACGTTGACCATTTACTTTGAATAACGTACCTTCGTCATTTTGAAGTGTGATAGCTCCGTGGGATGATGAATTGCTTACCTTGAATGGTCCTTCCCATTTACTCCGGAGTTTTCCATGCCCGAAAAGCATCACCCTAGAATTAAAAAGTAATACCTTATCTCCGGGTGCGAACTCCTTCTTCTTGATCCTCTTGTCATGCCACCTTTTCACTCTTTCTTTGTAGATCTTCGAGTTGTGATATGCTTTCTCTCGCCATTCTTCCAATTCTTATAGTTACATTCTTCTATGATCTCTAGCGACATCTAGGTCCATATTCCATATCCTTATGGCCCAGTGTGCTTTGAATTCTAATTCAACAGGTAGGTGGCAAGTCTTCCCGTACACCAATTGGTATGGGGACATTCCAATTGGGGTCTTGTATGTTGTCCGGTATGCCCAGAGTGCATCGGGTAACTAGTCCTTCCATGCTGTTCCCATTTCATTGACTGTCTTCTGAAGAATATTCTTGATTTGCTTGTTGGAAGTCTCTGCTTGGCCACTTGTCTGAGGATGGTAGGGGGTAGCAACGTTGTGACCAATTCCATGTTTTGATAGATACTGGTTGAAGCCTTTGTCGATGAAGTGTGCTCCTCCATCACTTATCACTACTCTCGGGACTCCAAATCTTGGAAATATAATTTCTTCAAACATCCTCTTTGAACTGATGTTGTCGGCATGCTTGCAAGGTAGTGCCTCTACCCACTTGGAGACATAGTCAACTGCCACCAAGATGAACTCACACTTCTTTGATGGGGGAAATGGACCCATGTAATCTATTCCCCAGACATCAAAGAGCTCAATCTGAAGGTTGTTGGTGAGTGGCATGGCATCCCTTGTGTTTATGTTTCCGTGCCTTTGACATGGCCCACATGTTCTGATATATTGATTCGTGTCTTCATACATTGTAGGCCAGTAGAATCCACACTGCCAGATCTTTGAATGTGTATGGAATGCTCCATAATGACCTCCATATGGTGATGAATGACATATGTCGATGATCTTCCATCCTTCCTCAGTGGTCACACACCTCCTAAGTAGGCCATCAGAGCATACTTGGAAGAGGTATGACTCATCCCATATATGTGAACGACTTTCTTGAATAAGCTTCTTCTTGTTTGCTCCTGGTGGTACATACCCTGAAACCATAAAATTAACAATATCTGCATACCAGGGGTCAGACCTGTTAATCCCGTAGAGCATGTCGTCCCGGAGTTAATCATTGATGGAGGTTTCCTGTGGATTCTTAAAATACGTTCTAGACAAGTGATCAGCAACAGAATTTTCTACTCCCTTTTTATCTTTTATTTCTAAGTCAAACTCTGGAAGTAATAAGATCCATCAAATCAGGCGAGGTTTAGCATCTTTTCTAGTGAGCAGATATTTTAGTGCAGCATGATCAGTGTAAACAATTATTTTAGCTCCAACTAAATAAGATCTAAATTTATCAATGGCAAAGACAACAGCCAGAAGCTCTTTTTCAGTGGTTGCATAATTAAGTTGAGCTCCTATCAAAGTTTTACTGGCATAAGCAATTGCATGATGCTTCTTATTTTTAGTTTGTCCCAAAACTGCCCCCACAGCACAATCACTAGCATCAGGGGGTTGAATGATTGGTGTAGAGATGAGTGCATTCTTTAATAAGTTGAAAGATGTTAGGCGTGCATCATCAAATTTGAAAGGAGCATCCTTGGCTAGCAAAAGAGTAAGTGGTCTAGCAATAAATGAAAAATCTTTTATGAATCTGCGATAAAAACCAGCATGGCCAAGAAAGCTTCGAATTCCTTTTATATTCACAGGTGGAGGTAGTAGTTCAATTACTTCAATTTTAGCTTTGTCTACCTCAATACCTCTTTCAGACACTAGGTGTCCCAGCACTATTCCTTCCCTAACCATAAAATGACATTTTTCCCAATTAAGGACTAAGTGCTTTTCTTTACATCTTTGCAAAACCTTGTCTAAGTTTTCAAGACAACTATCAAAAGTTTTTCATAAATAGAGAAATCATCCATGAAAACTTCCATAATCTCTTCAATCATATTAGAAAATATAGACATCATGCATCTTTGAAAAGAAGCTGGTGCATTACATAACCCAAAAGACATTCTACGGTAAGCATAAGTTCTGTATGGGCATGTAAAAGTGGTTTTGCTTTGATCATTGGGATGGATCGGGATCTGGTGGTACCATGAATATCCATCTAAGTACAAAAGAATGAATGGTTCGCTAATCGCTCTAGCATCTCGTCTATGAAAGTGTTGACACCGTTTTCAGACACGTGTCTCTAGATACGCACCTGGAGTTAATCGAATGTGGATCGGTAGATGGGGCAATGGTGACTAGTCCACAGGGAGGTAACCGATGGAGGTTGGTGCCGATGGGAGAACGACAGAATATGACTAAGTTTAAGAAGTAGCAACGGGATCGTGCCGATGGCTAGCACTGATGGTTACCAATGACGATGGAAAGCGGTCTGCCGATGAGGGTGGAAGAAGATGCAGGGGTTGCTGATTGGCACATCGCAGTACACCGATCGGTCGTGGAGGATAGTTTAATGTTTTCCTTAGTCATTAGAGTTCGTTTTGTATACGGGTTCCGTTTGATTTGGAATTCGAGTCCTAGTCGTGTCTGGTTGTAGCTCTTCGGACAGGGTATAAATGTAGACCCTAGAGCAATGTAATATCTATCTATCAATCAATCAAACACAAGTTTTTACTCATATTCCAGCATCTACTTTTTTGATGACTTCATCATATTTTCTTTTTTTACTATGAGTTCTTAAGGATTCTTCGAGCCAATCTCGACGAATTCTCGAGTTCCACGTGATCACCTCTTGGCCGTGACATCCGGGCGCATCGCTGTTGTCGGGACCAAAGTGTTCAAGTTACCACCTTTGTTGATTGTAAGGTCAAATCGGCTGGCACGCCTTAACATTTGAATTGGGTATTAGCCCTTTGTGTTTGCAGATCAACTTTTGCACCAACACATCTTTTGGCACGCCTAGTGGGACAGAGATTCAAGATCAAGATCAATATGTCGAACACCGATTTCGACTTGGAGAACGTTATCCCCGTGACGGAAGCCAATCTCAGGGATGAGCAGAAACAAGCTATGGCAAAAGCCATGGAGGACTACAAGCAGCTATGCTTGAAATCCTTCTGTATCAATAGGAGTGGCGAGGTGATCCAGAAGAAAGCATTGCCGATGCCTCGGCAAATTACTTTTGAAGCCAATCCTGGTAAACTTCAAGACATGGTTGACAATGCTATTAACCGTGCCTTGATCAATCAAGATAGTGTGCTGTCCAACACGGTTTTCAATGCTGTGGCTAGAACTTTCAAAGAAGGACAAGTACCACCAACTTATGTGGGTCCTGCCTATCATCAGCCAGGGTCATCATTAGTCACGGCTCCATCGGCTACTATAGTCGTTGTGGACAGAAGATACTTCTCCTCCAAGCACATTAGGGATCACTAATGCGCAGTCTACACCAATGACAACCAATCCATCAACATCAGACGGGCAAATCAAGCTCGCCACAGATCTATTGGAATCGGCAATGTCAGGGACTGTTCCTCCCAACTGGTGGGTTTATGGTATGCCCCCAGAATTGATGGCAAAGAGTCCTAGAACATCTCAAGTGGCTGACGTGATAGGCAAGGCTCCTATGGCATCGGCACCTCCAAATCCGCCGATGAATCAAAATCCCCAGTACTCTACAACTACTACTGCAAGACCTTACACTGGGAATTCTCAAGCTCCAACGTTCCAGACGCCTAATGCATCGGCAGATCCAATGTCGACGCAGGAGAGGTTCATGACACAACCACGATATGTCAATTCAATGATGATGCTCAATTACCAGTCATCGGCAGGACCTATGCCGATGAATGCTAACAGTGGATGGACAGGGCAGTTAGTCTTTCCATAGATGCCTCAGCAGAATCATCAGGCTATAGGGTTTCAACAAGGACAAATCCAACCTCGGTTCCAGAATCAAGGATTGAACAACCAGCCGATGAATCTTGGTCAGCAAATTGGTGGTCAGATGGTTAATCCAATGTTCCATGCAGATCGTACACCTCAGAGGCACATGGAAACTTATCAGCAGGTGCCAGATCTACAGCCGCCTCATCGGCAAGATGCCAATGCATATTGGGCCGATAAGATAGCTGAAGTAATGAGAGATCAATTTGGGATAAAACCCAAAGTCAACACTTACTCTTATCGGACACCGTATCCTCCTGCATATGACTTGATTCCACTTCCAAATCGGTACAAGGTATCTGGACAGGATGATACATCAACTATAGAGCATGTTAATAGGTTCATCTTCCAATGTGGAGAAGCTGCTAACAGAGATGAGTTAAGGGTTCATTTGTTCTCATCATCTTTGTCTGGATCGGCTTTTACTTGGTTTATTTCGTTACCTCCCAATTCAGTAATCACTTGGGCCGATCTAGAGAAACAATTCCACAAATACTTCTTTTCTGGAGTTCACGAGAAGAAGATTACCGATTTAGTCAGGCTGAAGCAATGCAATGATGAATCCGTTGAAAGCTTTGTGCAGAGGTTGCGAGATGTTAAGAATAAGTGCTATAGTCTGGTTCTGGATGATCGGCAGCTGGCCGATTTAGCTTTCCAGGGATTGTTGCCACATATCAGAGACAAGTATACTTCTCAAGAGTTCGAGAGCCTAAGTCACTTGGTGCAGAGGATTTCTGACCAAGATATCAAACCCTTTGAGCCTAAGAGAGCATGGAATAAAATGGTCTTATTTGTCGATGAGGCAGCAATCTCAGACTCTGATGAGGAACCGGTCATCGGCTTGGCAGAGTGGGTAAAAAATAAGAAGCCAATGTCTTGCCCTTTTGGGCATAAAGAGCCAGAGAAATTTGCATTTGACATCACCAAAGCCGATAGGATATTTGACTTTCTACTTCAGGAAGGGCAAATCAAGTTGTCACCCAATCATGTGATTCCATCGGCTGAAGAATTAAAGAAGATGAAGTACTGCAAGTGGCATAGTGCAACATCTCACAGCACAAATGAGTGCAAGGTTTTCAGGCAACAACTGCAATCGGCGATAGAATCTGGACGAATTAAGTTTGATAATTCCAAAGTTCAGAAGCCGATGAAGATCGATCAGCATCTGCTCCCAATAAATATGTTGGATGCTAAGGGAAAGACGAAGGTTTTAACATCAGAGGCAGCTGAAAAAAGTGCATCGGTGGATCCTCAACATCAGATTACTACCGATGATGATAAAAGCAAAGGTCTGATTCAGGAAGGAACCAGCTCAGGAAGGCTTCCCCAATCGGGTATTGTAATTACTCATAGAAGGCATCGGGAAACCTGGCAACAACGTGAAGATCGGTATCAACGCCAACAGGAGGATTATCGTCGGGAAGAAGAAAGACGCCGGCAGGAGTGGAATCGGCATAAAGATCATTGGAATTGCCCTTTCTTTATCCACTATTGGGAACAAAACATCAAATTGCCCACTATTAGAGACTGCCCTGAGTGCAATGGTTATGATCGATATGATAGACCTAATCGGCAGTATCAAAACAATGATCGGCGATTTAATGAGCCGATTAGGGGGAGAGCTTCGGTTCATGATCGGCTGGGGGGCAGACTCAGTGTGCATGACAGACTTGGTGACCGTGTTGGATACTTTTCCAGGAACCAAAAGGAACTTGAGGAGATGGCACATGCACGAGTTCCCGATGAGTTCATATTTTGCAGAGATGCCAATACTTACCGATTGGAGTCAAGAGAAGTTCGTCGGCAATCGGTAAGGCAACCGCAACATCCTCCATGGTGTCCAGAGGGACTGACTAGGACACAGAAAAGAAGGCTGCAACATGAGAGACGAGAAGAGCTGAGCAAAGGAGATAATTCTGCTAAGTCTGAAGATCGGCAACAGCCAGATCCCAAGGGGAAAGGACCATCGGCAGATGTTAATATGGTGTTTATATTGCCGATGGAGTTCCTTGCGTCGTCTGGTGATGACAAGGAGATGGACTTTTCCGACCAAATAGCTCAGTTGGCTCTGGATCCAATGACGACCATCTTTGAAAAAACTGACGATAATGAAAGGCAGCATCTCAAGGCTCTGTTTGTCAAAGGTAGGGTTGATGGACAGCCGATGACCAAGATACTTGTTGATTGTTGACTGTCCTTAATGCTCATATTTAACCATCAATTAATCATGGAAAAGGATCCAAATGCAACCAACACCTAGACTTAGGGTGTTATCTGATAGAATTCCATGAGTTTTGGTGTTTGTCTATTTCTATAGGGGGTTATCAGGAAATACGGAAGAAAGGCCCACATGTCGGGTTTACATAGAGATATTAACGTGCCGCACAATTTTCTATCATCTAGAAGACTCCAGAAGCCACGGGAAGGAAGCGGAGGCCGAGAGGGCTCAGGGACAGGGCGCCCGCCCAAGTCCTGAGGGCGCCCGCCCTAGAGTTCTGCCCAATCACGTCCAAACTCACGGATCGTGCTCCACCGATCTAAGGGATCAAGGATAACCGTTCAATCAATATTGGATTGATCCAACAACCCATATTCACTTGAAGGGACTATAAAACCAGACCCCCTGGCCCCTGGAGACCATACCTCTTCGATAGAATCAAAGTTAGAGTTTCAATTCTTCATCCAAGTAGAGAGGATCCCTCTAGTTCTTCTAGTTCTACCTCTAGTTCATCTAGATCTAGTTCTAGTTCATCTAGTTCTAGTTCTAGTTCCTCTAGTTCTAGTTCTAGTTGTAATCTAGAAAATAGGGAGATAAAAGAGGAGAGCGGAGGAGGAGCCGGGTCTGTCGGATCTTCCTCAACATTATACTTTTGCAGCAACTGGTTCGTTCTTCATCGTTCTCCAAGTTCTTCAATTCATAATTCCTGAGTTCTTTAATTAATTTTATTTACATTCAAGTTATTTATTGGATTCTCGCTTGCATCAAGTGCTCTAGTCTTTATAACGCTAGAGTAGTAATTAATAGATTAGACGTGGTGTTTAGTCTTGCAATTACCTGGAATTGCACCTAATCCTGTGGATTGTTGTGGTAGCCTTAGGGTAGTGACAGCCCTAACGGTCGACGTATTCCACCACGTTCGGATCGGTGTTTGTAGGACCGTAGTCAGACCTTCCTAGCCCCCTTCTCATCTCTTTCTGTGGTTAGTGCTCTGATCTCCCGAAATAGATAATCTTGAAGTAATTCTTGATTCTTAGATCAACTAGAGAACTCTCAGGAAACTTCCTCTCTTCCCACCAAAAATACTTATATAGTTATCCCTAGGCGATCTTGGATCATAATTAGTACACTCACATTCTCTGTGGAAAATCGATACTCTGGAATACTCCCGGGTGAAGGCTACATCAGTATCCGTGCGCTTGCGGATTTTTCTGTTTGCGTTTAAAATTCCCAACAAGCTTTCTGGCGCCGTTGCCGGGGAACGGTAACTGTGCTAGTTTCGAACCAAGTCGTCCGTGTATCCTTTTTCTTTTTCTTTTTTACCACACTCACCTTATCATTTTCACCATACCACATGGATTTCACTTTAAGCATTAATGAGCATGGAATTTATTTCATAACCACTTCATTTACACCATGCTCATATACAACATCTTCACAATCCATTGGTTTCTCCAACATCACCACATTCGAGATCTCCATCCCCCTCATCCTTTCTATTTATAAAAACTTTAAAAGGGCGGTTGTCGATGCATATGTCTATATTAAATATTGTAGATCTCGTTGAGTTTATCTTGATATAGGTCAGCGTTGGAGGGGAAACCACTTCGCCGACATAAATTGATGGTTTCCCAAGGACAAGCTTAGTGTCCTAAAACAAGCACTGATCAGATTGTAACATGAGCTTTTAATTATTTGCAACATTACCTTGTGTGTTGAGCATATAAGGATAATTGTAAAAACATTCCTTCGGGTATTCTTGTCACTAACCTTTCTAGGATTGGAGCAAGAAGATCGGATGAATGACAAGCACAAGGTATGTCCAACCAATCATCATACAACATTGAATTAAATTCATCCAAACTTGAATTTTGCAAAATTCAAGCTTGGGGGAGTACTTTACATAAAAACATCCTTTGCCATGTTGCTATGTTGGTTGTCCCTACCTTTGAGACATGCTCAATTTGTTAAATACTAATCACACTACTTCATCTCCACTTGAGTAGATCTCTATAAATGCTTTCATGCTACCTTTATTTGCTTTAGTATATGTCTAGGTTTGGAGTAGTTTCATTTATCTCTTAATTAAACATGGTGCTCAGTTTAGGGCTGATGATCTTACTTCCAAAGGAGTTTAAATTAAGCATGATGCTTAGGTTAAAATGCCCTCCTAAATCAAATTAGACATGGTGTCTAGGTTGATCTTTGAGCCGATAGTATGCTATAGTAGATATTGGATATTTTGTTGGACTAACCCCTACAGGAAAACTTTCAATATCGACCTGGGAAGTCCTGAGATAAACTCACATTGGAGACAAAGAGAGAGACACATGAAGTTTAACAATTTACACAAGGAAGGCATAGCTCACAATAGATGATCCATGGTGGGTGCCATAAACATGATGCACAACTGCTAAGAAAGGAAAGCTTCCACAAGGTAATACTGTACCATCACTCTTGAAGTAAGGTAACATCTTAAGGTACTTGACTATCACTTTTATAAGTTTCTCCTTGGTTCTGGCGTTCACATGAGTAAAAGAGACAAACATGTATGATTTACAACTCTAGACTAACCAACCCAATTAATTCAGCATGTTTAGTCCTTTAATCTTTGTTTATAGTACTACCTTCATGATCCCACACTCCTAATCATATAAGTTAAAATGTTGCACATTCAATCTCTTGAAGATATATAAAAACATAAATATAGATAGATTATCTTTCCATTAGGTTGAGCGATCTGATCTGACAAATGTTTTAAATGTTACACTCATGATCTTATTATCCATCAACTTTGTCTTGCTCACTATGCTTAAGGTTAGAGAAGAACAAATACACTTTTGGTTCTGTTGGTGTTTTTCCACCAACAGAGTCCATGCACTTGATCTCTGCCTTGTCTCTACGAGTAGGTACACTTCGAGCAAAATATGGAGGAGTATTATAACTCCCAGACTCCACCAAGTGAAGAATTTGGATCTACGAGCACAAACACACTAGAGATACTGGACACTCAGGCAATCACTACCCTGAGATGCTTGAGGACGTAACTACTGGAGTAACCCCGTTGTGGAAGTAATTACTGACCTTCTGCCGGTCAAGAGAGATAATCCAGGATGCCCCGTCATCCCGATCTTCATCGGCATTGTGGACTTCCCAGAAGCACTCTGTGACTTAGGCTCCAGCATCAACATTATGCCCAGGCTTGCAGATCGTACCCTATGTTTCCCAAAGGGAATATTGAAGAACCTCTACATCTGAGTTGGTACCTTATACGCCCCAGCAGACTTCGTGGTGATAGAGACTGGTACTGATGAGACGGCACCCATCATCCTATGGAGGCCATTCCTGAACACCTCGGGAGCTGTCATCTACGCTAGTGCTTCCAAGATCAGTTTCTACATCAAGGGGAAGAAGGAGATGTTTTCCTTCGAGAACAAGATTACACAAATCTCAGAGCAATCCCGACATGAACCAAGGAAGAGGACCAACAGGAGGAACAGGAACAAGAAAATGTGAACCGAGTAAGCTAAGATGGTCACTGCAGTTCAAGGAGCTCAAGATTGTCGACTCAAGTCACCATTCCTGACCAAAAAGGACGACCCAGTCACCTATCAGCTCCTATTCGGAACCATGCCCCTAAAACCAATATATATTCAGCTCCAGATGGTAGATCAGACATTCCGAAAGATTGAAGGTTATTGACATGAGAGAAGACGAGTACGATCCACCCATCATCCTTGGGAGACCGTTCCTCAGCACCATTAAAGCGATCATTTACATTGGAACTGGAGAAGTCCACATGCACTTCCCTTCTGAGAAGGTACGCCGCTATTTTACTGACCCTAACTATATAGTTGAAGATTCTAAGCAGGTCAGGACAAGAAGAAGATGACGCAACCGCAACCAGAGGAGGCAAATCATCAAGGACGGATGGGCAGACTACGAAGGAGAAGTGATAAGGTCTCAAGACATACAACTTGAACAGAACTGTCCTGAGGAGACCGTAGCACCGAGTTAGGTGTGGAGAGAGAAGATAGTTATACACGAAGAGGAAGCGCCGCCGGAACCACCGACTACGCCATCCAGCGAATCCCAGGACGACTGAGAAAACAGAGAGTCCCGTTCGGAGGACTTAAAAACACCGAACGCCTTGCCAAGAGATAAACTTGGTAGTTATCTTTTTCCTTTCAATTAAATAAGTTTGCTTAGTTAATCAGGTTCATATCATCTTGAAAAGAAAATGTTAAAAATAGTAAGCCCCATGTGAGTATGCTCATGGCATAAAACCCTTAAGTACATTCATTGTGGTGGCTTAAAAATAAAATAAATATATATTCTTGTCCTATAAATATGAAGATATAAAAATAAATTTATGATCCTACCAAAGAGAATAACATTTATTGAGGAGGCTCAACATGATAAAGGCTAGATATTTATGCTAACACTTAACTAGTTCCACAAAGCTTTGTTATCTATTTGAGCTCCACAAAATTCAAGGATCAAAGAAGACTAGCAGACGGAGGACATCCTAATCGCTGTCAGGGTGCTACCGACATTCAAATACACCTCCGCCACCTGGTAGCTACATCAGGAGAAATTACGTCAAAATCCAGCTTGGGGAGAGCACCCCCATTTATCCAGCTAAGTGTTCTACTCATGTTTATACTTTACTCAAATAATAAAAAGATGCATAATCATAAAAACCCAAATAAAGATTTTGTGCTTATATATATATATATCTTTGCTTAGTTTTCTAAATAAATAAATAAATAAAGTTTGCTATGAACCCTCATGGTAAGCTCTCACATGGAAATCATGAATAGTTGCTCTGCCATAACTAGTTCTCAAAATTGAAATCTCTCTCAAGTTTAGGCATGACTGTTATTAATTAAGATTTGCTCTAAACCTAAACTTGTGGGGAGAGTACTTGATCTAAAGTCTAAGTCGTTAATCGATATGATATGGGAAGGTTGAGCTGTTGTTTATCTGTTCCTAGAGATGCTAGAATTCTGGAGAATTTTATCTTTGAAAATCTTTAAAATATTGCATGATGAGTTTCTGTATGATGAGAGTTTAAATTCCTACCACAGCCATATATACATGCTTGCTAAACTTTGAGCCACACATTTACTTTTTACTGCTTATGAGCATTGAGTGTGGTCAAGCTGTGTAGACCCTTAGGAGCTTGTCATGTGGTTAAAATCAAGATTCACTTGCACGTTCACTCACACATGCTGCTTCTACTCCGAAAGTACGCATCCACATATATCGACCCATTTCCATCTCCAGAATCACCTAAAAATATTCTACTCCTAACCCGGGAGAGAATAGCCAAAAACATTTCTATTTTTCCTTATGAAATAAATGCTCAAGTTATCTTGGTTACTACCACTTGCTATATTATTTCAGGAGATGAGTGCTCTAAAAAAAGAGAGAAAAAAAAGATACGAGAAAATAAAAGGGGGCAAGTGGCCGGAACCTCGAAGAAAAGAAAAAGTGAGACGAGAGGTAAAAATGGACAAGTGTCTGACAGTAGAATTAGGGGTACAAGATACCCACCTGAGAGAAAAGAAAAAGAAAATATAGAGCATCTCATTCTCCTCAAAAAGTTTCAAAAGAGCAAGAAAGGTATGTATCCCCTCAAAAGAGCAAAAGTAGAATTAGACTTTCACCATTGTTATCACCATCATCACCATACACCATTCATTCGCCACACATGCACATCTTGACTTGACTTATTGACTTGTTCTTCTGGATCCATAGTTTGACTATGCAATAAATGTCTTGTAAGTATGTATTAGCTGTCTCCCACCTATGAGCTCCAGATATCAAAAGCCTTATTAGAGTAGGGTGAGAGAGAAGGCAATGCTACTATGCCTTATACCAAAAATACCACATACTTTGAGAGAAGACATACACCATTACTGCCTTGGTAAGGATCCAGAAATACCACAAAAGTCATACAAGGAATCTCTGAGTTTTATTTGAAAATCTGCAAAAACTCCAGAGCTATAGTTGATCAAAGAACAAGAGACATGGTGCTTGACTAGACCGTTCTATCTTTTAACTGCTCAAGACACAGGTGACGGTTGCAAGCCCCATGGTGGAAGGTAATATGAGTAAGTTTAAATCTTAAAAGTTTACCCTAACCCAGAGATGAGATCTTATTTGAACGCATGTATATCTTTAAGGCATGAAACCACTGCAGAAACTCTTGAGTTCATCTTTGCTCAGGGACGAGCAATGGATAAGCTTGGGGGAGCTTGTTGACGGTCCTTAATGCTCATATTTAACCATCAATTAATCATGGAAAAGGATCCAAATGCAACCAACACCTAGACTTAGGGTTTTATCTGACAGAATTCTACAAGTTTTGGTGTTTGTCTATTTCTACAGGGGGTTATCAGGAAATACGGAAGAAAGGCCCACACGTCGGGTTTACATAGAGATATTAACGTGCCCCGCAATTTCTATCATCTAGAAGACTCCAGAAGCCACAGGAAGGAAGCGGAGGCCGAGAGGGCTCAGGGACAGGGCGCCCGCCCTAGAGTTCTGCCCAATCACGTCCAAACTTGTGGATCGTGCTCCACTGACCTAAGGGATCAAGGTTAACCATTCAATCAATGTCGGTTTGATCCAACGGCCCATATTCACTTGAAGGGACTATAAAACCAGACCCCCTGGCCTCTGGAGGTCATACCTCTTCTACAGAATCAAAGTTAGGGTTTCAATTCTTCATCCAAGTAGAGAGGATCCCTCTAGTTCTTCTAGTTCTACCTCTAGTTCATCTAGATCTAGTTCTAGTTCATCTAGTTCTAGTTCTAGTTCCTCTAGTTCTAGTTCTAGTTAGTTCTAGTTGTAATCTAGAAAATAGGGAGAGAGAAGCGGAGGAGGAGCCGGGTCTGTCGGATCTTCCTCAACATTATACTTTTGCAGCAACTGGTTCGTTCTTCATCGTTCTCCAAGTTCTTCAATTCATAATTCCTGAGTTCTTTAATTAATTTTATTTACATTCAAGTTATTTATTGGATTCCCACTTGCATCAAGTGCTCTAGTCTTTATAACGCTAGAGTAGTAATTAATAGATTAGACGTGGTGTTTAGTCTTGCAATTACCTGGAATTGCACCCAATCATGCGGATTGTTGTGGTAGCCTTAGGGTAGTGACAGCCCTAACGGTCGACGTATTCCACCACGTTTGGATCGGTGTTTGTAGGACCGTAGTCAGACCTTCCTAGCCCCCTTCTCATCTCTTTCTGTGGTTAGTGCTCTGATGTCCCGAAATAGATAATCTTGAAGTAATTCTTGATTCTTAGATCAACTAGAGAACTCTCAGGAAACTTCCTCTCTTCCCACCAAAAATGCTTATATAGTTATCCTTGGGCGATCTTGGATCTTAATTAGTACACTCACGTTCTCTGTGGAAAATCGATACTCTGGAATACTCCCGGGTGAAGGCTACATCAGTATCCGTGCGCTTGCGGATTTTTCAGTTTGTGTTTAAAATACCCAACATTGATGGTGGAGCTGCTATCAATATCATGCCATATGCAGTCTATCAGAAGCTTGGGAAAGGAGATCAAGATTTGACCAAGACCGATATGATGCTAAAGGACTTTGAAGGAAATGTGTCTCCGGTTAAGGGGGCAATATGCGTCGAGTTGACCATCGGCAGCAAAACCTTGCCGACAACTTTCTTCGTGATCAGTGGAAAGGGTGCTTATAATCTACTACTAGGGAGAGATTGGATCCATGCCAATTGTTGTATCCCATCAACAATGCACCAATGCTTGGTTCAATGGGTAGGTGACAAGATTGAGATTGTCCTAGGAGATTCTTCTTATGTCATCGCATCGGTAGAAGCAGATACTTATGACAGGACCAGGTGCATCTCAGGAGAGATTTGGGAAAAGGATTTCCTCAAAGTTGCCGATTATGAAATTCCACCGATCCAAGCAGTCGGTTCTGATGAGGAGTTTTAATGGATAGGTTCGCCGATGATGGAAAATTAGGCCAGGGGTTTACATCGGTCGATGATTTAGTAGAAGTAGATATAGGTAATGGTGATAAGCCTAGACCTACTTTTATTAGTGCTAAGTTAGATTCTGAGTGTAAGCAACAGTTAACCGATTTGTTAAAGGAATATAAAGATTGATTTGCTTGGGATTATACTGAGATGCCTGGTTTAGACCGATCAATTGTTGAGCATCGGTTACCTATCAATTCCGGATTTCGGCCACATCAGCAGCTAGCCCGCTGATGTAATCCTAATACTCTCCCTGATATTAAGGCTGAAATAACTAAACTTATTGAAGCTAAATTTATTCGGCAGTGTTGGTATGCCGAGTGGATTTCCAATGTTGTCCCGGTTTACAAGAAAAATGGGAAGCTTCGAGTCTGCATTGATTTCAGAAATCTGAACAAGGCTACGCCGATGGATGGCTACCCAATGCCGGTTGCCGATTTGCTAGTCGATGCTACGGCTGGACATCGGATCATAAGCTTCATGGATGGCAATGCAGGATATAATCAGATATTCATGGCTGAAGAAGATATTCCAAAGACTGCATTTAGATGTCCTGGTCATGTTGGGTTGTTTGAATGGATCGTCATGACCTTTGGCTTGAAAAATGCTGGTGCTATGAACTTTATCTTTCATGAGTTCATCGGCAAGCTGGTAGAAATTTACATTGATGATGTAGTGGTTAAGTCAGGGGATTTCACAAAGCATCTTGCCGATTTGCGGAAGGTGTTGGAATGCACAAGGAAACATGGTTTGAAAATGAATCCTAATAAGTGTGCATTTGGTGTATCGGCAGGGCAATTTCTTGGTTTTATGGTGCATCAGAGAGGAATTGAAATTAGTAGGAAATCTATTGATGCTATCAACAAGATAGTTGCTCCTACCAACAAAACTGAACTCCAGTCTTTGATCGGCAAGATAAATTTTATCAGGCGGTTTATATCTAATTTGTCTGGTAAAATTCGTGCTTTCAGTCCTTTGCTTAAATTGAAAGCCGATCAAGAGTTTGTATGGGGAAAAGAGCAACAATTAGCCTTGGATGAAATCAAGAATTATTTATCAAATCCTCCAATTCTGATTCCACCTCAGTAAGGAAAGTCTTTCAAATTATATTTATCTACCGATGGGATAGTCATCGGTTCAGCTTTGATTCAAGAATTTGAAGGGAAGGAGCATGTGATTTACTATTTAAGTAGAAGATTGATTGATGCTGAGACCAGGTATTTGGCCATTGAAAAATTGTGTTTATGCTTGTACTCTTCTTGCATTAAGTTGAGGCACTATTTGCTATCGGCCGAATGCACTATTATATGTAAAGATGATGTAGTCCAATACATGTTATCTATGCCGATTATGAGTGGTAGAATCGGTAAATGGATTTTGGCACTGTCGGAGTTTGATCTACGTTACGAATTGGCTAAGGCAGTTAAGGGGAAGATTATAGCCGATTTTGTAACTCAACATTGTGGTATGTCGGGTACTTTGGAAATTGTTCCTTGGACGCTCTTCTTTGATGGATCCACGTATGACAGGGGGGCAGGAATCAGCATAGTACTAATTTCCCCTCAGGGAAGGAAGTATGAGTTCTCTTTGCCGATTGTTGCCACGTTAACAAATAATCAAGCTGAATATCAAGCTTTGATCAAGGGGTTAGAATTATTAAAGGAGGTTCATGCTGATGCTGTTGAAATTTTCGGAGATTCTATGCTTGTCATAAATCAACTGGTTGGAATTTATGAATGCCGAAGCGAGGTCCTGATAACCTATTGTGAAAAGAGTATGCAACTATTAAAGAAACTCAAGGGTTTCCGATTAGAACATGTTCCTCGGTTACGTAATGAGGAGGCTAATCAATTGGCTCAGCATGCCTCGGGATATCAACCCATATTGAATGCATTATCGGCAATCAGTGCCGATGATTGGAGGAAGGAGATCATTGGTTATTTAAAGGATCCATCTAAAAAGGTTGAAAGGCATGTCAGGTTTCAAGCTAGTAAGTATGTACTCCTTGAGGATGAGCTTTATTATCTAACAATAGATGGAGTTCTTCTCAAATGCTTAGGCGATGATGAGGCTAAAAGTTTGATGGGAGAAATCCATGATGGAGTATGTGGAGCACATCAGTCGGCTTTTAAGATGAAATGGATGGTTAGGAGAAACGGGTATTATTGGCCAACCATACTTGAAGATTGCTTTAAATATTTCAAAGGATGTCAAGGATGTCAAAAGTTTGGCAATGTTCAAAGGGCACCCGCATTGGCCATGAGTCCCATTATTAAACCTTGACCGTTCCGGGGATAGGCTATTGATCTAATCGGCCAGATTTACCCACCATCGAGCAAAGGGCATAAGTTCATCTTAGTTGCCACTGATTATTTCACTAAGTGGGTTGAGGCTATTCCTTTGAAGAAAGTTACATCGGCCAATATGATTGATTTTGTGAGAGAACATATTATTTACCGATTTGGTTTTCCTCAAACAATTACTACCGATCAGGGTACTATGTTTACATCGGGAGAGTTTGATGAATTTGCAAACGGTATGGGAATTAAAGTATTGAATTGTTCTCCTTATTATGCTCAAGCTAATGGACAGGCCGAAGCGTCTAACAAAGTAATTATTAAACTCATCAAATGAAAGATTGAAGAAAATCCTAGGAGGTGGCATACATTGTTAAGTGAGGCTTTATGGTCATATCGGATGGCATGTCATGGCTCGACTAAAGTTTCACCTTATCAACTGGTGTATGGACACGATGCAGTGCTACCATGGGAAATTAAGACTGGATCTAGACGACTGTCTTTTCAAAATCAGCTGACTGCCGATGACTACGCTACTTTGATGAAAGATGAGTTGGATGATTTAGCAGGGCATCGGCTGAAGGCTTTGAAAAGTATAGAAGAAAATAAAAAGAGAGTTGCTAGGTGGTATGATAAAAAGGTAAAAGCTAAGGAGTTTACCGATGGAGATTTGGTGTGGAAGCTAATTTTACCGATTGGGACTAAAAGTTCGAAGTTTGGCAAGTGGTCTCCTAATTGGGAAGGTCCTTACGGGATAAATCGGTCTGTTCCTAGTAATGCTTATATTTTGGAAACTCTCGAAGGAGTTGAATTTCCTAGAGCTTTGAACAGAAAATATCTGAAGAAATATTAACCAAGGATATGGGTCGATGCATAAAAAGTTCAAATGCCGATAACACTCCTATCGGCTGGATTAAAATGTACTCAGGACTAAATATGATGTTTTAAAGGATGCCGATAACAATCCTATCGGCTGGATCAAAATAATCTAAGGTTTCTAAAGACAGAACAAAACACGCCGCCGATGAAGAGCTCATATTTTCAGTAAGGCTTGGATAGTCGATATGGCGCGTAGATGGACTTGATCGGTTTCTTCTATCTCCTTAATGTCCTCATCGACAGAGCCCTCCACTGGCTTCAGCTTCTTCTTCATCTGCAGTGCTTTACGGGCTTGAGTGTTTTGTTCTTGCTCAAGAGTCTTGATCATTTCAGGCAGCTGACTCTCTTCTTGCTGAGCTTGGGAGAGGGATTCTTCTACTTGCTTAAGCTTTGCCAGCAGAGCTTCCCTTTTTACCGATAGGTCAGAGATCTTTTGTTTCAGCGTCTCTCCTGAGGATTTTAAAATGCCGATGCTCTTGTGTTTCTCATTGTCAAGGTGTTTCACTTTCATTACCTCCTCCGAGAGCTGGGCATGGGTGGCTCTATCAGCAAGGCGTTGAGTGGCCTTTTGGTACTGGAGTTAGCGATGCGCCCGGATGTCACGGCCAAGAGGCGATCACGCAGAACTCGAGAATTCATCGAGATTGGCTCGAAGAATCCTTATGAACTCATAGTAAAAAAAGAAAATATGACGAAGTCGTCAAAAAAGTAGATGCTGAAATATGAGTAAAAACTTGTGTTTGATTGATAGATAGATATTACATTGCTCTAGGGTCTACATTTATACCCTGTCCGAAGAGCTACAACCAGACTCGACTAGGACTCGAATTCCAAATCAAACGGAACCCCTATACAAAACAAACTCTAATGACTAAGGAAAACATTAAACTGTCCTCCACGACCGATCGGTGTACTGCGATGAGCCAATCGGCAACCCCTACATCTTCTTCCACGATCATCGGCAGACCACTTTCCATCGTCATCGGTAACCATCAGTGCTAGCCATCGGCACGATCCCGTTGCTACTTCTTGAACTTAGTCATATTCTGTCATTCTCCCATCAGCACTAACCTCCATCGGTAACTTCCCTGTGGACTAGTCACCATTGCCCCATCTGCCGATCCACATTTGATTAACTCCAGGTGCGTATCCAAAGACACGTGTCTGAAAATGGTGTCAACACATGCCCCCCAATTTCAGAGTATAAAATCATTAATGCTCCAAAATTCTCTTCAGTAATGATGCCTTTCCACAATTACTTCTCCCAATTTGGTAATCAGCCGCGAAACCAAAACAACCTCAGCCCGATTCTCCTGCAGGTTCCTCGAATTTCTCAACCTCTCGAACCGAACCTCCCCACTACGCGCTCATCGGCAATATTACCGTTAGAGAAAACTGCCGATGGACCGACCAGGCGATCTTGCACAGTAAAATATCTTCAAAATCGTGACCGCTTGCTGTCAAAGCATCTGTGCAATCCCTTGATTATCGTGCGAACAGTTACATATCCACCTGAACACCCTCGGATTTCACGGATACGGCAAAGAGATAAGTCGGATTTGCACCTACCTGTTTTGTCCTATAAATACTTCCTTCTCCGGTACTCTTTCTCCATCTTGTCATTCTACAGCCTCAAATCCACCTTCCTGGCGGCGGCATTGATGGAAACTCCAAGAACTCCAGCAAGGGCCTCCTCCACCAATCTTCCAAGTCTTCAATCTCTCCTCTTCCTCGGGAAGAAATGGCCATCAACTTCGTCATTCCTGAGGTCAGCCTACCATCTCCTTTCTGTACTTTTGATGTACTCTTGTTCATCTGCGATTCTTTTTACTGAGTACCCCTTTCTTTTTTTTGTTGTTCCTTTTTTGTTCCTTCATCCTCAAAACTCTTTTGGATTTGGCCGATAAGATCGTAATCCCTACCGATCAACCTCACTTCCAATGTCTCGGCCCGTTAGGAAATCTAGATCTGTGGAAAGATGCTTTTCGTTCCTGGCCCAGTCCTACCAAGGGATGGAAAGACTGGTTCCTGAGAGTCAGCCATTCAAATGAAGTCCAATGGGGTGAGCGGAAATTAGACCAATGCATCAGATTATCCCTTGCCGATTTGGAGAGGAACGAGTCACTGCTGATAGCTGCCTCATACTTTTGGTCAGACACACTCAACGTTTTTGTATTCGGTCATAGCCCTGCTTCACCTACTCTTGCCGATGTACTCATGCTTACTGGCTGAGACATATCAACTGCCGATAGTAGCCATCTGTTCGATAATAAGCCCAGTTCTAAGGTAGAGACTCGCGCTATCGGCGGTTGGTCTGGGTATATTCAGAAGTACCAAAAACAGGACCTGTCGGGGAAAGAGAGCAGGCCATTTTCTTGAGCATGTGGCTGGATAAGTTTGTATTCTGTGGCCGATCGGTGGGACCAACCTCTGTCTATCTATCGGCAACAGAGAGACTGGCCAATGGTGGCCGATTTCCTCTTGGGCGATACTTGCTCGGCTCTGTTTATCACCTTCTCCATCAGGTAGCTAAGAAACTCCTACTAGGCCAACCCATCGGCAACTTAGGGGGACCTTGGTGGTTCATCAACATGTGGCTTAGTGTCCACATGCATAAGCGCCTTGAATTCAACCTTTTTGCACAACGCTTCCAAAAGATGTGTTGGTGCAAAAGTTGATCTGCAAACACAAAGGGCTAATACCCAATTCAAACGTTAAGGCGTGCCAGCCGATTTGACCTTACAATCGACAAAGGTGGTAATTTGAACACTTTGGTCCTGACAACAGCGATGCGCCCAGATGTCACGGCCAAGAGGTGATCACGCGAAACTCGAGAATTCATCGAGATTGGCTCAAAGAATCCTTAAGAACTCATAGTAAAAAAGAAAATATGACAAAGTCGTTGAAAAAGTAGATGCTGGAATATGAGTAAAAACTTGTGTTTGATTGATTGATAGATAGATATTACATTGCTCTAGGGTCTACATTTATACCCTGTCCGAAGAGCTACAACCAGACACGACTAGGACTCAAATTCCAAATCAAACGGAACCCGTATACAAAACGAACTCTAATGACTAAGGAAAACATTAAACTGTCCTCCACGACCGATCGGTGTACTGCGATGAGCCAATCGGCAGCCCCTGCATCTTCTTCCACGATCATCGGCAGACCGCTTTCCATCGTCATCGGTAAACATCAGTGCTAGCCATCAGCATGATGTCGTTGCTACTTCTTGAACTTAGTCATATTCTGTCGTTCTCCCATCGGCACCAACCTCCATCGGTAACTTCCCTGTGGACTAGTCACCATTGGCCCATCAGCCGATCCACATTCGATTAACTCCAGGTGCGTATCCGAAGACACGTGTCTGAAAACGGTGTCAACAGAAAGGTAAAGGAAAATGATCTTTTCTCGTGGCTTTGTTCAATTTTCTATAGTCTATGCACATCCGCCACCCTGTGACGGTGCGTTGCGGAATTAGCTCGTTCTTTTCATTCATAACAACAGTCATGCCTCCCTTTTTAGGCACAACTTGAACTGGGCTCACCCACTCACTGTGCGGCAAAGGATATATAATCCCTGCATGCAGTAACTTTATAACTTCCTTTTTAACTACCTCTCTCATCGCGTTGTTAAGTCTACGTTGGGGCTCTCGAGAAGGTGAAACAGAAGGATGTGTCGGAATACGATGGGTACAAATCATAGGACTGTTTCTTGTAAGATCTTGGAGTGAGTAGCCAAAAATTGAGTGATGTTTCTCAAGAAAGGCCATTAATCGCAGAGTTTGCTCCTGAGTGAGTTTATCACTAATGATCACAGGAAACTCTGGATTATTGTTTAGGAAAGCATAGATAAGACCGGGTGGTAAAGTTTTAAGCTCTATGGGAGGTCTAGGCGTTTCTGCAAACTCGTCTAAGGGTTCAGGTTCAGATGGTTCAGCTTCTTCTTCTATGAAGAAAGGAGCTTTGTCTTCTAAGTCTGGTTCATCTAAAAGCTTTATAGATGTTGCCTTTACCTCCTCCATAGGATCAGGCAAAAGATATGACTCGGCCTTATTATTTAAGGAGTGTGAAATTGTTATTGGAAATTTAAAAGTTTTTCCAAAAGAAATGTGTAGCTTTCCAGTATGACCTTCATAAAGGAGTCTTCTAAAAGGTTGTCCTATCAACATGTCGAATTCTCATGTATCAAAGATATAGAAGTTCAAATGAACTATGGAGCCTTCTACCATAAGGGGTAGGACATTTATAATTCCAAGATTGGGGACTAATCGTCCCGAAGATTCCTTTATGACCTTTGTTGTGGGGGTTAAGACCAAATTTTTAAATAACTTAAGTGCAAAAGATTCAAACATGATGTTGATCCCCACAACAGGGTTATAGAGAGCATCAAATTGATCAGAATCATAAGCACAGCATATAGTTATAGGAGGTGTGTCCAAACGGATCACATCAGAGGAAAGCTCTGCCTCTTCCAACCATTCGCTACTCATGACCGCGACAAGCTCTCTCAATTGATGTTCAGTTGGCAAACAAATGCTAAAATGGTCATTTTGGGGTCTGTTAATAGAATGGTAGTTTGAGATGTTTCCAAAATCGGCAAAAAGATCAGATTCTATATCCAGCATGAAATCAGGTGGTGGAATTTCTTCCTTTTGTGGCTCAAAACTTGGGATAGCTAAAGTAGATGGAGAATTTGGCAGAGTGTCTACTTTGGCTTCGTGGGTTTCATCATGAAGGGTATTATCCATCTCAGCTTCTAGGATTCTATCTAGGATCACTCTAGCGTCATCAGTAGGGATGCGAAAGAAAGAACCTCTAGACATTGTATGTAGCATTTGTTTATGATCTTTCTGAAGACCTCGAAAAAAGTGAAATAAAAGAACAGGGTCTTCAAGATTAAGGTTTGGACCAGATTCTAAAAGATCAGAAAAATGTTTCCAGGATTTTCCCAAAGATTCATTATCTTTTTGTTTAAAAGATAGGACTTCGAGTCTAAGGTCGCCGATACGGTCGAGGGAATAAAAATCTAGACAAAAGTTGGCTCGTAAAACTCCCCATTCACCTCATTGTTGACTTACCTTCTGATTATACCATTGTCTAGCATATCCCCTTAAAGAAAAACGAAAAAGCTTCCAACATAAAGTTTTATTAGAAATGTCTTCAATGCGAAGACAATCACATGTTTGCTCAAAATCTCTAATATGAAGGTAAGGGTTTTCGTCTTCCTTTCTTGAAAAGGATAGGTTTTGAATCATGGCAATCAACCTGGAACTTAACCTATACTGGGATGTTTGGATAGGCTATGATGACTCTCATGGTAAAAGGTCAGTTTCCGAAGGTGTTGCGAATTGATAGATCGATTTAGAATCTTGGTTTTCCATAAGGTAAGAGTAAAGAAAATAAATAAAGAATATAAAAGATAAGAAAATATAAAAGTATAGATACAAGCTAGTAGTAAGACTCAAGGTTATCTCAGCAAACCGTCTTTCTCCCCGGCAACGGCGCTAGAAATGCTTGTTGATATTTGGGAACGCAATAAGGAATTGATCCGCAAGCGCACGGATATCGGTGAGCACTTCACCCGGGATGTTATCCTGAGTATCGTATTTATATTTTTACCACTAGGAGAAAGAGTGCATCTGACTAACCCGGTCTATTACTACTAACCTTTAGGCTACAAAGAATGTTTGTCGATGTGAGCGATGTATAGAGAAGACTACAACCGTAATCTAGTTCTAACCTTGGTAAGGATGATCTACTGTTCTATTGGGGAGGCTCACGGAATCTAGACACCACAGAGGATGTTCAACCCGCACCTATAAACCCTATCCATCCTGCTAATGGGATATGGGCTACAAAGGTAACTCGGAAATGTCACGTTCCTCGCTACTACCACGGTCCAGCTAGTCAGGGGATATCTATGAGTATCCTAGCCCAAACACCACGTTTACGCTAGAGATGATTACTCTAAACTCTACGGGAAGAGATTAAAGTAAACTCATAAACCAAAGAACAATAAAACAAGAACTTACTAGTATTTAGAAGTCGAAATAGTGAAGAATTCTAGGAGTAAGCTTCGGGTTAGGAGAACTTGATCCTACAGGTACAACCTCGGAGTAGACACCGACAGGCCAGGCTTCCTCCGATCTACACCTCCACTCTATCTCTCTCAATCTAGTAGATCTAGTATATTCTCACATTGGATGCTAAGCCCTAAGTCTATGTAGAGGAAAGGTTATCCTTCGAGGGCACCTCTCAACTCTATGATGAACTTGTTCTCCTCCAGGGGCCAGGGGATCTTCTTATATAGTCCCCTCAAATGAACTTGGGCCGTCGGATCAAACCGACATTGATTGAACGGTTATCCTTGATCCTTTAGGTCGGTGGAGCGTGATCCGTGAAGTTGGCTCCGATTGGTGGAGACACCAGGGCGGGTGCCCTAGGGGGGAGGGCGGGCGCCCTGCCCCCGGGCCCGATCGCCTTCCCGTTCGTTCCGTGGCTTCTGGAGTCTTCTAGATGGTAGAAAATTGCGCGGTGCGTTAATATCTCTATGTAATCCCGACATGTGGGCCTTTCTTCCCTATTTCCTGATAACCCCCTGCAGAAATAGATAAACAACAAAACTCATGGAATTCTGTCAGATCAAACCCTAATTCTAGGTGTTGTTTGCATATTGATCCTTTCTCTTGTTTATTTGATAATTAAAATTGATGCTTAAGAACCGTCAA
Source organism: Sorghum bicolor (assembly GCF_000003195.3). Classification (NCBI taxonomy): domain Eukaryota; kingdom Viridiplantae; phylum Streptophyta; class Magnoliopsida; order Poales; family Poaceae; genus Sorghum; species Sorghum bicolor. The sequence continues at coordinate 48,638,137 of NC_012870.2, read as the reverse complement.
CAAAGATGCATTAGTGGACACGGCTGCAACCCCATCTCCTCCACGACGCTCTCCAATGCCTAAACCGGACACATTGACCCCGCCACCACCACCGCCACCACCTCCTCCAACGCGGCCTCCAACGCCACCATGGGCCACACCGACCCCGCCACCACCACCGAAACAGCTTCAACTCAGTAAGACGAGGTCCGCCACAACACCAAAGGCTTCAGTCCCACCTCCTACAAAGAAGCAAGCTCAGGCTCCCTCAGGTAAAAAAGCAGCTAGCCAAAAGTTGTCTTATGAGAGGAATAAAGAGGAGCTAATTGCATCAGTTGCTTTAGATGTGAAATTACACTTTGAAAATTTGAAAAAAGAAATAGAAGCGAAGCAGAACCTTGAGCCACCATACCTCTTGTTACTGCCAATGCAGCTAAGGAAGAGGGTGGAAGAGCACACTCGGAAAAGGCGCGAAGCTCTTAAGCCTCCGCCAAAATTAGACTATGAACGCCAACTACTCAAAGCTATAAAAGCTCAACCCGCCAAGAAGAAAGTAGGAAAGGGTGTTCAACAGCTTGGGGAAACATCAAGACCTTTGTACCTGTTAATTATGGAAGATGAGTATGGTTCAAATGTGGGCAGAGTACAAAGGAAATCTGGCTAGACCACTTTGTCTAAGGTAGACTCATTTGAAAATTATTTCATTGACAGCGGTCTCACTACAAGATCCTATGATTTTTTGACTTTCTATTTATGTCATTACATATGAAAATAATGTCACAACATAAGAATTGTGACAATTAGTTGACAAAAAACTATATGTCAAAAAATCACTGTCATAAATGGATCATATGACATCTGTATATTCTTTGTCATAAGGTATGACATTGGTTATTTGTCATAATATCTGAGACCAAGAGCCATTAGAGTGACGCGTCCAGCCAAAACGCGTCACTGATGAACCTTTATGAGTGACCCGTTCAGTCTATACGCGTCACTGATGAGCCTTTATGAGTGACCTGTTCAGTCTATACACGTCACCAATGACTCCTTAACAGTGACGCATACAGCCAAGACGCGTCACTGATAACTATTTACAGTGACACGTTCAGCCAAGATGCGTCATTGGTGCAGATCTCATCAGTAACGCATTTTATCAAAACGCGTCACTAGTGATAATTGAAAAAAAACAAAAAAAAGAAAATTCTCTACAGCTATCCTGTTTGTTCAGTACCTATTCTTTAAAAGGCTGCAACAGTAGCACCTGCATATCTATACCTATTCTTTACACAGTTGCAGCAGTAGCACCTGCAGATCTATCTCATAATACACATGTTTCATCCAATCCAACAATCAAATCATTTACAAGTATGCTATAAAGTATCTTGCACAAGGAGCAGTGTGACCTAAAAGATCTCTAACAGTACATGGGCAGTGGCCTGCAGATTTCTAACAGTACATGAGGTAACTCCTCTCTGGTTTTTTCTTGATGCACAATACTTATTATTGCAAAGTAACATGTATATATCTATGAATATTGCTAAATAGCTAACATAGACTTTCACATGACATGGTTTTAGAATAAGGACTAGCTCAAGTTACTTCTCCAATTCCCGGTCTTGGCAAATAGCTGGACACTCTGATTGATGGCCAAGAAGGCATTCTACCTGCAAAAATTATAATCAATTTCCCAGCCTAAGCACACAAAAGGACTATCACAACAAAAATAAATGCTCAAGCCATGCTAAATAAGAAGATTGCCATAGCTACTTGTTAATTAACCATATAACATAAGCACTATTAAAACAAAAAGAAATACTCAGGCACTACAGAGGTTACAGCTAATAACATAAATCACAAAGAGCAAGAACCTACAAGATGCCATGTAAATAAATATCAAAGAAACAAAGGTTGCTAATAAATTCATATATCTGAAACAACCACTATTAGGTAAAACAGTCAGATCTCTCAGATTCACAGTTCCCAACTCTATAGCGGTCATGAGCTTACCATTAGTAGATTGTGCAGCCACTAATGCACAGGTGACAAAATAGAACTCCAGCACAATCTAATTGTTGAATGTTGTAGGCGAACCTGTAAATTTAGCATTGTATATCATATATAGACAGTACAATGATCCACTTATTTAGAAGTTGCATATGTGATGAGTATATTTATCATCATATCTTTATTTATGTAATGCTAAGTGGTATTAATATATAATAATGCAACTTGTTATGTTAGATTGGATCTCATCCAAGTATTTATCATCATATTTTTTTGCAGTGACAACAGCATTTCCTCAAACAGAATTAGGATTAAAAATTTAGAAACACTGCATGAAGATTTTAAAAAAGGAACTGGACCTAGGGGATGCTAAAAGCATTGACAAAAAATGGAAACCATAAAATGGCGTTGTTTTTGAAACCAAATAATCATGGCATTTGTATAGGCCATAGCAGGCAGAGGGAAAGTACCTTTGCAATACGCTGCAGGCAAGCACAACAGAAGTTACGAAGGTTCTAATGAACAATTATGTTGTATTGCTATTTGAAATGTTCTTCACCAATGAACTAAGAAAAAAAGGCAGAAAAATATATGGTTAGCTAGTAGGTACGAATAGGCATTTTCATAGTACAGTCGAGGATGCTCAATATACTAGAAACTTGTATGCAGCATGTCTAAAAACTGAATACCTGGCTTCAGTCCAGGTAGAGCAACTAAAAGCAATGACTTAATCCTAACAGTATCCAACTACTATTAAGCATCCAGTGCAAAGCAATCTTCCAAGCCTAGTTGTTGCATCATGTATTGAAGCACTAAGACAAAGAAATTCAGAGCTAGACCAAAAGAACATAAACTAAATGGAGTGTTATGCATTTTAGTTGAACTACTAATCCATGAATGGTTTCAGGAACGTAACAATTAACTTCAAAAAGAACATCTGCTAGTGCACAAAGTATGGCAACAGTTACAGGAAAAAAATAGGGTTCTTCACCTTCGTGAGATTGTGCAGGCTGTGCCGCTGCAGTTCTTGTTGGGTTAACACTAGTGCTTGCATCAAATCTATGTAAACTCAGAAGTTAAAGCAACACGTGTGCACACGTAAAGCTTCAATCTGCAACTACAGAAACACTTCCTGCTTCCTCCTATCAGTCCAACAACCCCAAGCTATTCTAAATCAAGGTGCATCGATCAATTAGGCGCTCGGGCCATTACAAACTATGCAGGCCAACAACAATGCAACATTATTACAGAAAGCAATACCTTAGTTTGTCACAGAAGGCTGCTAGAAACATGCCATAATGAAAGAAAAATTGAACATCCTAAGAACAAAAAAGCTTACCTCTCCCAGATTTCAACACCCATTGGATATAAAATTGGATCTTTATGACCCAATCTAACCTTATCAAACCAGTCTAAAAATATAAATAGGAAAACAAATATAACTAAATAGAAATTATAACTTTGATAAGATAAAGATTTTATAAATGATAAAACAGGGCATCAGTCTTATATAATGAAATGCAGATTTGGTTAGACAAATATCTGGGTCAGCTAGACTTCTCTCATTGTACCTCCACTAGCTGGGTCATACTCTAGTGAAGCTAAATTAGATGTGTTCCTCTAATAGTCTAACTGCAGTCTAGAACAGAGTCTTTGTACACAAGTAAAACATCTGACAAAAGGAAGCCAACAGTTGATGGAATAAAATCAAGACAGATATGCTACCTGATTCGAAATCAAATAAAACCACATCTAAACCCTAGATTATGAATAAATTGTCACACCAATCTCACTGAGACATAAACCTTCCTCAACCATGCAATTTCCCCCGAATAAGAGTACACACATACTAATTATAGAAAAAATTGCAGGATATAAATATGAGTGGTTCAAGAACCTCATTTCCTCCTAATAATAGAAGTTGGTGTGCATGCCAACGGGCAGGAAGAAGCGGGGCTGGCGAGGTACAGGTACTCGAGCACGAGGTAGATGTGGTCTACCTCACATGAACACCTGCGGATCTGGCCCCTCTCACATGAGTGGCCATGGATCTGGCCACCATTAACGAGCTTGAACCACAACTTGGTGGAGGGTGAACAACGGCGACGGACGAGATTGGACAGGGTGGTGGCCATGGATGAGCAGCCGACCCCAAACCCTAACGAATCCGGTGCTGACAACACGGAGTTGTAGGAGAGAGGGAGGATGGCTGGCTTCGGAGGACGAGTTCCGGTGGGGGAAGGGGAGCGGAGGGAGACGCGGCCTCCAGAACCCTGCTCTTGACGACGAAGTCGTGGGAGGAGGCCGCTGCGCCGGCGGCGGGAGGTGGAGTCGGGCTGGGGTTGGGTCTCTCCACCGCTGCAGACGCAGTTGGGGAGGCGCAAGTCCGAATGAACCGAGCGATGCGACGGCGTGAGGTGTTATTTTTCCTTGCCGGATTTGGGCTTCCGCAAGTCTGAGGCCTTGTTCCCAAAATATTTTGCAAAATTTTTCATATTCCCCATCACATCGAATCTTGTGGGCTTGTGGCACATGCATGGAGCACTAAATATAGATAAAAAATAATTAATTACAGTTTACCTGTAATTTGCGTGTCGAATCTTTTGAGCCTAGTTAGTCCATGATTGGACAATATTTGTCAAATACAAACGAAAGTGCTACTGTTCATATTCTGCAAAAAAAATTTTGGAAGTAAACAAGGCCCGAATGAACCATGACGTTAATATTACGTTTTAGCGACCATTGTCTGACGCTAATTGTTGGCTATGGTATAGTGTTAGCTGCCTCACTAAAATACTTATTAGTGACGTGTTTTAGTTCTGAGTCACTATTAAGCTGTCTTCTTTGTGTTGTTTTGGCATAGTGGATGACATGGCATGGAATTAGAATAGTTCTATGACATTTATTATGACATCCAGGTTTTTATGTCACTAGGTCAAAATGCCTGTTACAGAATGTCATAATCTGGATAATATAATGACATCACGGTCTATTGTCATACTAAATACGTCAAAAAATCATGCATTTCTTGTAGTGTCTCCAGTACTCCATGTTGACACTAGCTAACACCACTTGAATACTAGATTGTCATCCCTAGCATGGTGCCAGAGTGTACAAAGGTATTTATAAATATGGAGGCTCTCTAGAAAATAATCTATTCTATCCGCAAGCGCACAGATAAAACACCTCATTGTAGCATTTCACCAGGATAAGTATTCCAGGTATCGTTATTTATGATTTTGCTTAGGAGAACAAGGGATTAAATGAAAATAAGGATAAACCTATCAAGGCATAGACTAGAGATAAACTTGCAAGAACACAATTACTAATGAGAAACTCGTCACACAGTCACTTACTTTGGCTGGGGGTAAACCATAAAGATAATGATAATGAAGTATAAGTTCATGGGTAAATAACACAGCGATTAGAAAATAGACTACTCCTCATATATGTAAGGTGACGTCGGATTAGCTAGAGAATGGATTCTAAGTTATCTACTATCTACTAAGTCACAATCTACTCTAGTTATCTACAAGATCATGTACAGCATAAAAGACTCTTCATTCATGTATAAGGAACATTGCTAAAGTAAATCAGAGCATCACAAGACTTACTCCGCAATACAAATTCTGCCTGTCCTATTGTCACACCCGGATGTAAAAGAGCATTCGGGTGCCAAATCACATGTGCGCCAGGATCTCAAATTCACACACATGGACCGACATCATCAATGGTACAAAACACAGTGTTCAAACGAATTACATAAATGAGAGTAAAAGTACCATTATTACAAGCCAAATGTTTATCAAAGTGCGGAGGGGAAACATAAACTAAACTGTTCCATAAATAAAGGGAAAACTAAACGCCGACGTAGCAGGACCACCTTGCCACAGGAAGGTCGACGGTAGAACCACACGAGCCTAACAACCAGGAGACTCAGGGTAGTCCTCAGGGAAACCGCAATTGTACTCCTGATCGTCCGAGCAACCTTTAATGATTATAGCAAGGGTGAGCTCATGTCGAACTCAGCAAGCACAGACGGAAAGTAATGACATGCAAGGCTTAAAACAAGGTAAAGCTGACTTGGTTTGACTGCGGTAGCATTTTAGTTGATCGCTTTTAATTATAACAATTACTAGAACAACCTATTACTAAATATGAGTAGCATAAACCCAACCCTTAATTAGTGTAAGTAGTAATTAGCATCTTTTAAAAGACTATCCTAATTATTATAGTAATCCTGGGATTAACCCCAATTATTACCACAGGATAGCAATCCTGCCATCACGGAATAGCCATTCCGCCAAAACACGAGGTAGCAACCTCGCCAAGGTCCATCTCCAAGTAACCAGTGAATCCAATTTGCTCATCAAGTGAGGGTCTGGGCCGCTCGTGACCGTGAGCACGGCTGATATATCAGTTTTACACTCTGCAGAGGTGTGCACGTTCACTCCAAGTCGTGATTCCCATTTGCCCGGGGTCGCGACTCCCCAAAACACTTCCAAGGTGAGCAGGCGGGGTCTCACTACGAGACCTTTCACAGGGTCCAACTAATAGGATGCCACTCGTAAGTTTTTGCCGGGGCGCTCGGCAGTCGATACCCATAGCCATGGCGTACCGATCAACTGACAACTTAATATTCATTACCCAAGTTACTTCCTCACGCCTACCCGGAAAGTAACACCCTACTAGTGGAGGTCCTGCTAATTAGTCAAGCCAGAGCCATATAGCTTGGAGCTGCACTGTAAGTCCCAGGGGGCCGCTCCCTGACTAAGTCCTTACGGAGAGCAGAGACGGATACGCCCGGCAAACCGGACCACCAACGGTACCCGCTCCCCCTGTCACCACCATCATCACGATGCTCATAAGCATCCAACATCGCCATCACCGCAGTGACCAAAGATTCAGCACAATTTAAGCATCAAGTTGAGTAGAGACTAATACTTGTTTAGGCATGTGTATAAGATGAGTAGAGCAGCTAAGCAAACCTAGTATAGCCTAGTCTACCCGAATACATAACCCCAGGTGAGCAAGGAATAATAAGTAAAGCTAGTCATGTCCTTAGGGTTTGCATTCATTGGACACATGCATATAAAGTAAATGACATTAATGAGTAGGTTCAAAATGATCGAATGGTGTCTGCACTTGCCTTGATCGAAGTCGGGTTGCTCGAACTCAGCGGGATCCTGAACCTCTTCCTTCACGAACGTCTCGTTGGCTATACGCGACAATCATCAATCATAGGAACAATACATGCAAGCAAACAAACTTAATCAGAAACAGTACACCAAAGCATGCGAAAACAAAAAGCAACTGCACTACTGTAATCTACTCGACGAAACGAAAACATAGCGACCAGAATCACCTAAATCGGAGTTACGACGCAAAAGTTATGGCTAAAACAAGTTGAATGGCATTTCTGTAGATAAACTGAACTATTTTTCGTAATAAAACTAATTAAAAACTGAATTAATAAGGAATTTGGATTAAATCTGCAAAATCTGACGGCTGCAGGGGCTATTAAGCAAAACCAGGGGCACATTTCTAATTACTTTTGAACTCAGCCGGGCCGCGGGTTAATTTTAAAGAAAGGCAGGGGCCTTTTCGCAAAACGGCAGGGGCGCGCGGGGGCCGTGGCCATCCTGGCCACGTGGCGGCCGGCGGTTGGCCGGTCCATGGCGCGGGCTGTGGACCGGGGGAGGGGCGGCGGTCCACCGGTCCATGGTGGACCGGGGGAGGCGCTGGGGCGGTGAGCCGGGTCCATGGTGGACCGGCCACGCGGGCGCTCAGCCGCGGTCCATCGTGGACCGCGCGCGGGGCAGGCGAGCAGCGGGCTGCGGCGGCGCGGCGAGCAGAGACGGTGGCGCCATGGCCGCCGGCGGCGGGGTAGCGGGCACGGCCCTATGGGGCGAGACGGGGCAAGCCGAGGGCACCACCGGGGTCGGCACGACGCGGCGAGGACGGGGCGCGGCTCACCTTCGCGAACCCGGCAGCGCGAGGAGGAGCGCGACGGCGGCGAGCTTCGGCGGCGGCGCGAACTCGGCGAGAGCGGCGGCGCGAGCTAGGGTTTAGGACTTTAGGCGGCTCGGGGTGCGAAGGGGGGGGCCCGCGAGGGCGAGTGGCGGCGCTATTTATAGGGCGCAGCGAACTTCGGTTCGTGTGCGCGCGGAAACCGAGGCGGCGGCGCCGTCCGTTTCCGAAACGGCCGGAGGTGGAAGAAGGCGGTGGGTCCCACTCGCGGGGCCCACGCGTCAGCGGCTGGGGGGGCGGGAGCTGGGCGCTGCGGCTGCTGCTCGGCTGGGCCGCGGGTGGGCCGCGCGGGGAGAGGGGCGCGGGGAGCGGCTGGGCCGCGCGCGGTCGCGGGCCGAGGGGGAGGCGCTGCCCCTTTTCTTTTCTTCTTTTTTTTTTATTTTCAGAAACAATTTGCTTCTCCTATTTAATTCTTTCTCTAACAAAATAAATACAAGCACCAGCAAACAAATCAAACAAAAATAGATGCAGCGGCATGAATGCATACGAACAAGTTTTTCTACCTTATTTTTAATTTTATTTAATTTTGTAAATTATTTAATATTTCCCAAAAATTCAAATTGAGCCAAAATTAAATCAAATTTAAACTAAATTTGAAATTCAAAAATTTGGAGTGTTATAAACCTACCCCCCTTAAAAGAATCTCGTCCTCGAGATTAGGACGAACCAGGGAATAACTGAGGGTATTTGGATATTAGATCATCTTCTCTTTCCCAGGTTGCTTCTTCCTCGGAATGGTGTTTCCATTGTACTTTACACATCCTGATAGTTTTACTCCTAGTAATTCTCTCTGCTGTGTCCAGGACTTTGATAGGGCTCTCTTCATAAGTTAGATCCTCCTGCAGATCCAGTTCCTCTAGTGGCAACTGTTCCTCAGGCACTCTCAAACATTTCTTGAATTGGGAGACATGGAAGACATTGTGCACGTTGGATAAACTAACAGGCAGTTCAAGCTCATAAGCCACTTCTCCTTTCCTTTCCAAAATCTTGAAAGGACCAACATATCTTGGAGCTAGCTTTCCCTTGACATTGAACCTCTTTAGACCCCTCATCGGAGACACTTTCAGGTATACATAATCACCTGCCTGAAATACAAGTTCCCTTCGTCTCACATCAGCATAACTCTTCTGTCTAGACTGAGCTGCCTTCAGAGTCTGTCGGATGAACTGAACTCTTTCTTCGGCTATTCTCAATGAATCAGGGCCGAACACTTGCCTTTCACCAGTCTGGTTCCAGAACAATGGAGTCCTACACTTCCTTCCATACAAGGCTTCAAAAGGAGTCATCTTAAGACTAGTCTGATAACTGTTGTTATAGGAGAACTCAGCGTAGGGCAAATTAGCATCCCAACTATCCCCATACTGTAAAGCACAAGACCTGAGCATATCCTCTACTATCTGGTTGACTCTCTCTGTCTGACCATCGGACTGAGGGTGATAAGCAGTACTGAATCTGAGCTCGGTTCCCAAAGCATCATGTAGCTTCTCCCAAAACTTTGATGTAAACTGTGTACCTCTATCAGACACAATCCTCTTAGGAACTCCATGCAGACACACAATCCGTTCCATATACTTTTCTGCTAACTGATCTCCACGGTAGTTAGTTCTGACCGGTATGAAATGAGCTACCTTGGTCAATCGATCTACTACAACCCATATTGAGTCATAACCTCGTTGAGTTTTCGGCAATCCCACTATGAAGTCCATGCTGATCTCATCCCACTTCCACTCAGGTATCTTCAACAGTTGCAACAACCCTGCTGGCCTCTGATGTTCCGCTTTCACTCTCTGACAGGTGTCACACAATGCCACATATTCACCAATATCTTTCTTCATACCAGGCCACCAATAGTTTTGCTTCAAGTCCTGATACATCTTAGTACCTCCTGGATGAATAGAGTAAGCAGATTCATGGCATTCCTTCAGTATCACATCCTTGATTCTCTGAATATCAGGCACACACATTCGGTCCTTGTGCCAAACAATCCCTTCTTGATCAACTTTGAATCCAGGTGCTCTTCCTTCCTCTATCAGCTTAAGTATCTTTTTGATCTCTTCATCCTCTTTCTGACCTTTTCTGATCTCTTGCTCAAGAGTTGGTTCTATGTCCATGGAAGTACCTTGGGTATTAGCAACAAACCCCAAATTGAGATACTCAAATTCTGCCAGTAGTTCCATCGGTAACTCTGTGGCCTCCAACATATTCACTTGACTCTTTCTACTCAGAGCATCAGCAACTACATTAGCTTTGCCAGGGTGGTAATGAATCTCCAGTTCATAGTCCTTGATCAACTCTAACCATCTTCTCTGTCTCAGGTTTAAGTCATTCTGAGTGAAGATGTATTTCAGACTCTTGTGATCCGTGTAGATATCACACTTATGACCCAGAATATAGTGTCTCCAGATCTTCAGTGAATGTACCACAGCTGATAACTCAAGGTCATGAGTTGGATAATTCACCTCATGTTTCTTCAACTGCCTAGATGCATAGGCAATCACCTTTCCCTCTTGCATCAGTACACATCCCAAACCTTGCTTGGAAGCATCACAATAGATAGAAAAGCTTTTAGTCACATCTGGCAAAGTCAAAATTGGTGCAGTAGTCAACCTCTTCTTCAACTCCTCAAAACTAGCCTGACACTGTTCACTCCACTTGAATGGCTTACCCTTCTCTAACAAAGCAGTCATGGGCTTGGCAATACTGGAAAATCCTTCAATGAATCTCCGATAGTAACCGGCCATTCCAAGAAAACTTCTGATCTCTCCAACCGTCTGAGGTGGACTCCACTTAAGAACATCTGCCACATTCTTTGGACTGACAGCAACTCCACCATTTGAAATGACATGACCAAGAAAAGACACTTCCTTCAACCAGAAGTCACACTTACTCAGCTTGGCATAGAGCTGATGTTCCCTCAATTTCTGCAACACAAGTCTCAGGTGTTCCTCATGTTCTTCCTCAGTCTTGGAGTAGATCAAGATATCATCAATAAAGACTACCACAAACTTATCCAAATACTCCATAAAAACTTTATTCATCAGATACATAAAGTAAGCTGGAGCATTAGTCAATCCAAAAGACATAACTGTATATTCATAAAGTCCATATCTGGTGGTGAAAGCAGTCTTTGGAATATCACTAGGTTTAATCCTCAACTGGTGATAACCTGACCTCAGATCTATTTTGGAAAACACACAAGCTCCTTTCAACTGGTCAAACAAGTCCTCTATTCTAGGCAAAGGGTATTTATTCTTAATAGTGACCTCATTCAAAGATCTATAGTCTACACACATCCTCTGTGTCCCATCCTTCTTCTCTACAAAGATAACTGGAGCTCCCCAAGGTGAGGAACTAGGACGGATATACCCCTTAGACTGTAACTCCCTTAGTTGTTTCTTAAGTTCTTCTAACTCATTAACAGCCATTCTATAAGGTCTCTTAGATATGGGTGCAGTACCAGGTAATAAATCAATAACAAATTCAATCTCACGTTCAGGTGGCATACCTGGCAAATCCTCTGGGAACACATCAGGGAACTCTTTCACAACTCGAATATCTTCTACTGACCCACTGCTCAGATGGTAAACTGTTCCTTCACTACTAGGTGACATAGAAACTCTGACCTCAATTCTGTTCCCACTAGGTGCGGTTAGAGCCACTGTCTTCTCAGCACACTGAATAGTACCCTTAAACTTGGACAACCATCTCATTCCCAATATCATATCTAAACCTTCTGAACCCAACACAATGGGATTGACAGGAAAATCTACCCCCCTTATTTTAATGCTCATTCCCGGACACAAAGTATTAGTATGCATCTTTCCCCCAGGTGATTTAACTATCATGGTGTTTTGCATGGTACAGGTGGCTATACTATGTTTCTCAACAAACTGTGCACTTATAAAAGTATGTGATGCTCCAGTATCAAACAAAACAGTAGCTGGACAAGAGTTGACAAGAAACATACCAACTACCACATCTGGAGCCTCCTCCGCAGTTTCCAACTTCACATGATTCACCCTTCCATTGTTGTTGTTATTCCTCTGCCTCTGGGGGCACGCATTCGCGTAGTGTCCAAGCTGACCACACTTGAAGCAGGTATTTCCAGTGGGGGCGGGGTTGACATTGGGCTTCATTGGGACAGTGTTGGAGTTCTGGCGAGAGCCTGATGGTGCTGGGGCATTCTGGCGAGACGCCTGACTAGCGGGGCGCTGCACTTGGTTGTTGTGGTAGCGCTGGCTCGTCTGCTGACTCTGGTTGCTGTACCTGACATTCTGTTGCTGTCCTTGGTTGCCTGACTGATATGCAGGGCGAGACTGAGGGCCCTGCTGGTTGTTGTAACGGGGACGACTGGCACCAGCCTGCTGCTGAGAGGAGTTATACTTCCTCTTCTTGTCCTCCATCTTACGGCGCTTGCTCTCAAGCACCAATGCCCTGTCCACCATCTCCTGGAAACTGGCATACTTGACATTCGACATCATGTAGGACAGACCATCATTCAAACCTTCCAGAAAGTGGTCTTGCTTGTCTTCATCATTCTCCACTTCATTGGGGCAATACCGCGACAACTGAGTGAACTTGTCACGGTACTCACAAACTGTCATGGAGCCCTGCTTCAGAGACAGAAACTCCTTCTTCTTCAGCTTCACCAATCCAGCAGGCACATGATGAGTCTTGAAGGCGACCTTGAACTCATCCCAAGTGATAGTATCCGGGTCCTGATGTGCAAAGCAATATGAATCCCACCAGTCCTGTGCGGCTCCCTGAAGCTGCCCAGAGCCATATAGAACCTTCTCCCTGTCATTGCACTGAGCAATGACCAGCTGCTTCTCCACTGCTTTAAGCCAATCCTCAGCTTGCATAGGATCAGCTGAGTGGGAGAAGAACGGTGGGCGTCCCTTCATGAACTCTCCACGCTTGTCCCTAGGTGGGGCAAACGCGTTGTTACCTCCTTGATGTTGGTTCTGATTCTGGTTTTGGTTCTGCTGCATGTGGTTCATAATATGAGCCATCCCTTGCATCAGTTGAGTCTGCATAGTCATCAACTGCTCTATGGTCATGGGCTGATTCCCAGGAGGAGGAGGGTTGGCATTAGTCCCGCTCTGATCATTGTTGTTGTTGTTGGACTGCCCATTGTTTCCTCCATTGGTGTTGCTCCTGGTGTGGACAGGCATCTGATGTATAGAAATAATATAATTAAATCAGATGCAGTTCATATGTGTAAACCTGAGCTGTAATGTAAACTGCAATGTGAAAATCTTTCCTCACAGTATGAACCAGCTGATAGTCACTTTCCTTTCTCAGTTGATAAACATAGTACTCACAACAGATGTAATAGATACTGAACTGATCATGATAAAGTAAGACTGATAAGATAAAGCGATTATGAAATATGATAAAGCACAAATAAAGGAGACCGATGATAACCCAAACTAACTATCTCAAATAAACTTAATACTTAATCTTGTTCTTGATGCGTTGTGGACATAACCCACAACTCATCGCACTCATTACAAAGAACCAAATCACACCATTAACACAATAATAAATCAAGTTCTCACACAGACCAAGCAAAGCACACTAAGCAAACGACTAAGCACTAAACTCGCATAGCTAAGATCGTGCTAACGTTCTAAGCGTGGCACTATTTATTACTAAGCTGGGAATAGCTCCTATTCTATAGTAGTACGAGCGCTGGCATCTCCATAGGCTGGATCTTCACGAGGCGGAGAGAAAGCAGGCCACTTAGGTGAAGGCGGTGGCACTCCAGTGATCTGAGCCTCCAGCTGTGCTATCCTCTTCCTGGCGTCGTTCAGCTCCTTCCTGACTTGCTTCAGCTCCACTAGTGAACTGTTGAGCTCGGTGTTAGTGACCGCCACCAGCTTGACAGTCCTGTGCACGCGGGGGTCTTGCTCATCAGTGGTGGAAGCAATAGTCATCGCCAACTCTCCACGGCGACGGCGAGGGTAGTAGCGACGCTCGTCCTGGCTGATCTCCTCGAAGAAGTGATCACGGTATGCGTAGAAAGCCTGGCGAGCAGCATCATTAATGCCCGCCATCTGGGTAGACCTCTCAGCCACAGCCTCATGTATGGACATAATCCTCAGTGCCCTCAACGTCGGGTTAGGCCTGCCGACGTGTACCCAGACCTTCCAGTACGCTGGGTAGTCTGGGTGACTCCAGTGCTCACTGCGGTACTCCACTGAGAACATGCCATGTCCCAGCTGCTGGTCAAGGAGACGCTTCAGCTCGCTGTGGAAGAAACACTCTCCACCATCCCTGGTGCAGACTGTCACAATCCACCCATCATCAGCAGCAAAAAGTCCATCTTGACCTCCAGGTCCTCCAGGTCCTCCGGGTCCTCCAGGTCCTCCAGGGGCATCCTCATCATCACCATCCTCATCATCATCATCCATGTCATCATCACCGAAGGGATCATCTACTCCAGGTGCCCAGCAAGGCGCCCTTCCATGCACCACCAGAGCTTGAGGTGGTTGCTGTCCTTCATAGGGTTCCGCGTCTTGGAGGTTAGCACCGTCATCAAGATGCTGGTTAGGCTGGAACACGATGTTATCCACGCGACCAGTCAACGAGAACTCCACAGCTTGAACGGGGCGGAAACGAATAACGCTCTTGCGGCAGGTCAGGTGGCGAGTCATCTACTTATGCATAAGATCATAGACATGCGGGAAACGGTTAATAGATCATGACAATGATAGGTAAATGAATAACAAATGAAGGTATAAGTGTATGTGTAATGAAGATGAACCAAGATTATACAATGGATGGACAATATGAACTTTGGTGGTATTTATGGCAAGATATAAAAGCAAGTAATGAAGGTATAAAGTGAAAACAATGTAATGAAATTTATTGTCAAGGTAGAAATAAAACATAACTCAAGTAATAAATGAAAAACAAGGAACAAGAAGGTAATATGAGTAGAATGATAATAAATGACAAGGTATAAAAGAAAGGTTCAAATAACAAGTAGTAAAAGTTGAAACAAGAATATAAATGCAATATGAGAAATAGAAAGCAATAAATGATAGCAAGGTAATAAATGCAAGAAATAAGTGAATAAACCTAGCTGTTAGTAAAAGTAAGTAGATAAGGCCAATAGATAAAGTCTAATGAGACAGGTTAGTAAGGTAGTTAATAGATCCAATGGTGTATTCCACCCAAAAGGGACAATCTAAACGGCTGTTTCTAACTAGGCTGCGTGATCCTACGGTCAACACGGCTTTGATACCACTTCTGTCACACCCGGATGTAAAAGAGCATTCGGGTGCCAAATCACATGTGCGCCAGGATCTCAAATTCACACACATGGACCGACATCATCAATGGTACAAAACACAGTGTTCAAACGAATTACATAAATGAGAGTAAAAGTACCATTATTACAAGCCAAATGTTTATCAAAGTGCGGAGGGGAAACATAAACTAAACTGTTCCATAAATAAAGGGAAAACTAAACGCCGACGTAGCAGGACCACCTTGCCACAGGAAGGTCGACGGTAGAACCACACGAGCCTAACAACCAGGAGACTCAGGGTAGTCCTCAGGGAAACCGCAATTGTACTCCTGATCGTCCGAGCAACCTTTAATGATTATAGCAAGGGTGAGCTCATGTCGAACTCAGCAAGCACAGACGGAAAGTAATGACATGCAAGGCTTAAAACAAGGTAAAGCTGACTTGGTTTGACTGCGGTAGCATTTTAGTTGATCGCTTTTAATTATAACAATTACTAGAACAACCTATTACTAAATATGAGTAGCATAAACCCAACCCTTAATTAGTGTAGGTAGTAATTAGCATCTTTTAAAAGACTATCCTAATTATTATAGTAATCCCGGGATTAACCCCAATTATTACCACAGGATAGCAATCCTGCCATCACGGAATAGCCATTCCGCCAAAACACGAGGTAGCAATCTCGCCAAGGTCCATCTCCAAGTAACCAGTGAATCCAATTTGCTCATCAAGTGAGGGTCTGGGCCGCTCGTGACCGTGAGCACGGCTGATATATCAGTTTTACACTCTGCAGAGGTGTGCACGTTCACTCCAAGTCGTGATTCCCATTTGCCCGGGGTCGCGACTCCCCAAAACACTTCCAAGGTGAGCAGGCGGGGTCTCACTACGAGACCTTTCACAGGGTCCAACTAATAGGATGCCACTCGCAAGTTTTTGCCGGGGCGCTCGGCAGTCGATACCCATAGCCATGGCGTACCGATCAACCGACAACTTAATATTCATTACCCAAGTTACTTCCTCACGCCTACCCGGAAAGTAACACCCTACTAGTGGAGGTCCTGCTAATTAGTCAAGCCAGAGCCATATAGCTTGGAGCTGCACTGTAAGTCCCAGGGGGCCGCTCCCTGACTAAGTCCTTACGGAGAGCAGAGACGGATACGCCCGGCAAACCGGACCACCAACGGTACCCGCTCCCCCTGTCACCACCATCATCACGATGTTCATAAGCATCCAACATCGCCATCACCGCAGTGACCAAAGATTCAGCACAATTTAAGCATCAAGTTGAGTAGAGACTAATACTTGTTTAGGCATGTGTATAAGATGAGTAGAGCAGCTAAGCAAACCTAGTATAGCCTAGTCTACCCGAATACATAACCCCAGGTGAGCAAGGAATAATAAGTAAAGCTAGTCATGTCCTTAGGGTTTGCATTCATTGGACACATGCATATAAAGTAAATGACATTAATGAGTAGGTTCAAAATGATCGAATGGTGTCTGCACTTGCCTTGATCGAAGTCGGGTTGCTCGAACTCAGCGGGATCCTGAACCTCTTCCTTCACGAACGTCTCGTTGGCTATACGCGACAATCATCAATCATAGGAACAATACATGCAAGCAAACAAACTTAATCAGAAACAGTACACCAAAGCATGCGAAAACAAAAAGCAACTGCACTACTGTAATCTACTCGACGAAACGAAAACATAGCGACCAGAATCACCTAAATCGGAGTTACGACGCAAAAGTTATGGCTAAAACAAGTTGAATGGCATTTCTGTAGATAAACTGAACTATTTTTCGTAATAAAACTAATTAAAAACTGAATTAATAAGGAATTTGGATTAAATCTGCAAAATCTGACGGCTGCAGGGGCTATTAAGCAAAACCAGGGGCACATTTCTAATTACTTTTGAACTCAGCCGGGCCGCGGGTTAATTTTAAAGAAAGGCAGGGGCCTTTTCGCAAAACGGCAGGGGCGCGCGGGGGCCGTGGCCATCCTGGCCACGTGGCGGCCGGCGGTTGGCCGGTCCATGGCGCGGGCTGTGGACCGGGGGAGGGGCGGCGGTCCACAGGTCCATGGTGGACCGGGGGAGGCGCTGGGGCGGTGAGCCGGGTCCATGGTGGACCGGCCACGCGGGCGCTCAGCCGCGGTCCATCGTGGACCGCGCGCGGGGCAGGCGAGCAGCGGGCTGCGGCGGCGCGGCGAGCAGAGACGGTGGCGCCATGGCCGCCGGCGGCGGGGTAGCGGGCACGGCCCTATGGGGCGAGACGGGGCAAGCCGAGGGCACCACCGGGGTCGGCACGACGCGGCGAGGACGGGGCGCGGCTCACCTTCGCGAACCCGGCAGCGCGAGGAGGAGCGCGACGGCGGCGAGCTTCGGCGGCGGCGCGAACTCGGCGAGAGCGGCGGCGCGAGCTAGGGTTTAGGACTTTAGGCGGCTCGGGGTGCGAAGGGGGGGGGCCCGCGAGGGCGAGTGGCGGCGCTATTTATAGGGCGCAGCGAACTTCGGTTCGTGTGCGCGCGGAAACCGAGGCGGCGGCGCCGTCCGTTTCCGAAACGGCCGGAGGTGGAAGAAGGCGGTGGGTCCCACTCGCGGGGCCCACGCGTCAGCGGCTGGGGGGGCGGGAGCTGGGCGCTGCGGCTGCTGCTCGGCTGGGCCGCGGGTGGGCCGCGCGGGGAGAGGGGCGCGGGGAGCGGCTGGGCCGCGCGCGGTCGCGGGCCGAGGGGGAGGCGCTGCCCCTTTTCTTTTCTTCTTTTTTTTTTATTTTCAGAAACAATTTGCTTCTCCTATTTAATTCTTTCTCCAACAAAATAAATACAAGCACCAGCAAACAAATCAAACAAAAATAGATGCAGCGGCATGAATGCATACGAACAAGTTTTTCTACCTTATTTTTAATTTTATTTAATTTTGTAAATTATTTAATATTTCCCAAAAATTCAAATTGAGCCAAAATTAAATCAAATTTAAACTAAATTTGAAATTCAAAAATTTGGAGTGTTATACCTATCAACGGAGGGTGGACTATATAAGAATCAACGAAGCTATCACTATCGCGAACTACCACACAACCCGGCCAATAGGATACATTTGCAGGTAAGTAACATCTAAGCACCATGCCCACATGTGATCTACCACTTAACTCCCGTGCGTCAAGAGCTAAGCGCTTTGCAAACTTATACATAAACTCATTATCAATCATAACTATATCAAATATAGAACTACAGCAAACTAAGAGCATAATAAATAGAGACATAATGCAATTAGAACAAAGTATTAGAGAAAGATATGAATAATACCATTCTTTATTACCGAAGATCCGAATCCAGAGCGTAGTGCTCTACTTCTCTAATTGCTATCTAATCAATCCTCTAAACTTGAAGGATTAGGGAGTAGCTAATTCTAATTCTCTGTGGGAGAGAAGCTCTAAACCCTAACTTTGATGGCTACCTCTGATAATGATTTCTCCTCTTCTCTTCTCTCCCCCAGGGGTGGAGAGGCCTTGGTTATATAGTCCTTTCAAGTGAATTTGGGCCGTCGGATCAAACCGACATTGATCGCACGGTTTTCCTTGATCCTTTAGGTCGGTGGAGCACGATCCAAGAGTTTGGTTTGGATTGGACCCGAGACCTGGGCGGGCGCCCAAGGGGGAGGGCGGGCGCCCTACCCCCGAGCCCGATCGTCTTCCCGTTCGTTCCCGTGGCTTCTGGACTCTTCTAGATTGAGGAAAATTGCGCGCCACATAATTATCTCGTTGTAAACATGACATGTGGGCCTTCTCTCCATATTTTTTGATTACCCCCTGCAGAAATAGATAAACACCAAAGCTCGTGGAATTCTGTCAGATAAAACCCTAATTATAGATGTTTGGTGCATATTGATCATTTTCCATGTTTATTTGATGGTTAAATTTAGTACTTAAGGACCGTCAACAAACTACCCCAAGCTTACCCTTTGCTCGTCCCTGAGCAAATAGTTAAACTCAGATGGATCAGGAGTTGCTTTGATGTTTTCTTTCCTAACAGGCACACATGCTTTCATATAAAATTCTTCTAGATTAGAGTGAAGTGTCATGGAGCTTAGTACCTGCACTTGAGTCTTAAGTAATCGAAAGACAAAATAATTAAGTCAAGCACTATTCCTCCTGTCTATACTTCACCTTTGTTCTAGAGTTTTTCATTAATTTTCAAAATAAAACTCAGAGTTCCCAGCAATGATTCTCTCAGGTCTCTCTATATGTGGAATTTGTGGATCCTTACTCAAATGTCACTTACCTATAGCTAATGAAATATTTAAATGGAGCTCATAGGAGTGAAAAACAGCTCATACATATGTTGTCTAATTGAGCCATGGATCCAAAGGAACTCAGCATATAATTAAATCAAGATGTGCATGTGTGGTGGAGTAAATGATAGTGATGGTAAAAATGTATAAGTGATATTAAAACTTACTTCCAATTGCTCCTAATATTGCTATCTCTCCTCTTCTTTTATCTTTGCTTTGGGAGAACATGGGCTATCTTTTTTTCTTTTCTCTCTTTTTTCCAGATGGGTAGTAGATACCCCTAATTCTACTGTCGGACACTTGTCCATTTTTTTCCGCTCAAGTGGGCATCTTTGTACCCCTAATTCTACTCCGGACACTTGTCCATTTTTACCTCTTGTCTCACTCTTTTTCTTTCTTTTCGAGGTTCCGGGCACTTGCCCCTTTTTCGAGCTATCCCACTATACAGCCTTCATGATCCTTGAAGAGTCTTTATTCTTGGTTTCTGATGGGTACGTCTAGCTGAGTACATTCTCGTACTCAGGGTTCTATTCCCATATTGTTTCGCAGATGGTCAAATGTACTATGGTTATTGCATCCTCTGCTTGTACCCAGCAATGGGCGATGACTAGACCAAGGGCGATGGTCACTCTACCTTCTGTTTTGCTTTTGTGGGAATGACTGAACTATGGCACTATCAAACTGAATATGTGTGTGTGTTACTTTCAAACTAAGAAGCTTCCGCTACTTGAGAACTTGTGATATGACCACGCCACCAAGCAAGATGTCACAAGCTCCAAGTCAAGCTACACCCACTCAAGTTTCACCTACACCGACACCAGCTCAAGTCATCGATGGACCGATCACACGTAGTCGTGCAAAGAAGCTACAACAAGAGGTCCACGCGCTACTTTGTGAGATTCATTTTAACATTAATGATAATTATATACTACCTAAGTGTTGTACCTTGATTGTACTCAGGTATATAGAAGAAGAGAAGGAAGAATCGGACCATGAAGAACGGGCCAGTGCAAGTTCCAGAAGAAGTCAAAAACGGAACAGTGGAAGTCAAAAACGGACCAGTGCAAAGAATCTTCATAACTTTTTAGTCACAAAAGCTATGAAGGTCCATGAGCACTTGATGGAAAGCTTGACGAGTCTACTTTCCAATGAATCTAGTGGCGACCAGTTTGGATACTCCATATTGCCTGCAGACCAGAATTTGTACAGACTGCTCAGAAGGTCAACAGTCTATCGTCATAGAATGTTGGTACAACTTGCCAAGTAAAACTGTACCAATCTACAACGTTTCATGCTGGTTGGCATACATTGCTAGAAAGCCCTTTGAGTCTAGTTTCACACCGAAGAAACGGATCATCATTTGGACTTCCCAATAAAAAGTTATGGTCAGTTTATTGGAAACTGCTCTGGAGGCCAACAGTCACGCGAAGCCACTTCGGGAATCCATTTCGAGGGGACCTTTCACATTGCCTTCCCTCAGAAACTCTATTTCGTTTTCATACCTATCTAGCAGGGCTGTTGCTAGTATAAATACCCCCTAAGACTCATTGTAATCGCAGACTTTGATAATTGAAATACAGAACCCCTTTGTTCAGCTGCATGCTAACAAATCCAGAGAGTGATCTCTACGCCTTTGCTCTTGTGATTTCCTCGCGGGATTAAATAGGCGGCAGCTTCATCCGTTCCCAATTGGTGCTCCTACTCCCTTCAAGGTATTCCTTGATTGATTGTAGGCTGTGTTGGTTGGTTCCTTGAGAGTGTGGTTGGGCGAATCCTCGATTCAGGTTGCCGGTTAAAGACGGTGGTTGGCTTCGAGTTTTATTTGCCAGGTTGCACTAGTTATCGCTGCTTGCAGCAAGTTATCCGGCTGTTCTTCAGCTAGTTATCGGTGTTCATCCTACGTCGTGAAGATCGGGACAACTTGTCGCATCAAGTTGGTTTGTAATAATTTTAAGTACTCCGATGTATTTGATGAATGTTGTAAACTGGATGTAACTATGGATGGTAGCCGCTAAACTTATTACGATATTGGCTGTATGTGCGATATGTGGTTTGAAATCCTTCGAGATTTCACGGACTACCGGGATTATATGGGCTTAAGCTCGATGGTTTGACTGTGCAAATGGTCACTGTTAGGCTTAATCTCTTATAATTTGGACGGTTCTGTTACAGCTGGCATCGGAGCAAGGTTTAGCGAGTTACTCTTCATAAGTACGTTCTAAACTAAACTTAAACCGGTTTAACAGAAGATTATTATTAATCAAATGGTAATCAAGGTGTTAAACTAAGTTTTTGGAAAACTATCTAGTGTGCCATGGTCATATCCTTTATGCCCAGTTAAGGACTCTAAGGTGGCTAGTTAAGTACTGACTTGGGGGTTAATGCATCATATTTCTATTTCGTCGCTCATACGGCGTGCAATAGTATGAGTACCATTCATTTGAGTGGTAATGTATGGATCAATTTTTCCTCTACGCCTCGTAAGTGGGAGCTGTGAGAGCATGATCGGATATAGTGCCGATCTAGGGAAGTGTTGTTAGGTGTTGTGTCATGCACACATGTTGGTGTGCCTGGGAACAGTACAACATGTTGGGAGATTTCGTCCTGAGAGGCGATGTCGTCACTAGGGCGATGATGGGGGTAGTAACACGTCATATGCATGGACGGGGTGTCTATGTGTGTGGGGTGTATAGCTTTAACTTCTTGTTTTGCATGATCATACTGTGGTTGGGCTGAAATGAGTTTTCTGCAGGTACACTAACCACGTTCCCGCCTAGAACGCAAGTTACGTTATGAGAGAACGTTGTATGCCACCGCATATACCGATTAGTGTTAACTTTTGTTTCTAAGTTTGTGAGATCGTAAGTTCGTGCATGCATCATGTTCATTTCATATCATTGCTTACTTCCTCCCCTTAATTTAATTCATCCCAATTCCAAATAAGATAATAAAAGATGATCCTCAATCTTACCTAAGGTATTCTCTTTGCAGCAGATGGCACGCACTAGGCTCACCGCTCGCAAGTCCACTGGTGGGCGGGCCCCTCGCCATCAGTTGGCAGCTAGGACCTCGCGTCATAAGAGCAAGTTTCTAGAGGAGTTTGGGATGCCCACCTTGCTTTGGAGGGTGCTCAGTTCGATGGGGTATCCCGAAGAAAGGGAACTTTGCTACTATTGGAACAAGGAGCACCTTGGTGACGGACCCTGGTGGGGATCGAGGTAGTGGTCCCTACCAGTGGAGGTGACCCCGCCTGGGGCGGCTGGGTGTACAAGTCCCGAGGTACCACGCCTTTCCACGGTGCCAGCAGAGCAGCTTTTGCAGTTCTGAGGGACCTCATGGAGAGGTTTCCACAGGAGCTGGCCCACGCCTTCGCTGGGGTGTTTCCCCGGGGTGACCCCTACACTTCGGTGTGGGATCAGTCCGAGGTGAATGCTCTAGAGTGGAGCACGGACGAGGACCAGCACAGTGACAGTGCAGCTATGAGTGCTATGTTCGCCTTGATGAAGACCTATGGGGGTCTGGAGCGTTGTTTGGGACGCTTGTCTGGGTCCCTTCTCATAGTTCAGGATGAGAAGCGCCAGCTGCAGTGTGAGTTTGACACTGAGGTTGAGAGGTTGCAGGCGGAGTTGGCCCGCATGACCCAAGAGAGATCAGGCGGTCTAGAAGAATAGTGAGCTGAGTCAGGACCTGCTTGCAGCGAGAGAGCAGAGGGACAGGGTGACTACTGCTCACAGGAACTGCGAGCGCATGTTAGTTCATGTGCTTGGTAAGAGGAATGAAGCCTGGCACGAGGAGGACACCCTGAGGGCCCGACAGCTAGAACTGGAGCAGCAGCTAGCTAATGCTGAGGAGTACAATGAGAACCTGCATGAGGAGATCCACCAGCTGCACAACCAGCTCCACCCTCACCACCTGCCTGGAGCAGCTGAGTTAGACTCTGAGGATGAGATGGATGAGGATCCAGAGGTGGAGGCAACTGCAAGTGGAGCTGAGGACGAGGAGGGCTCCGACATGGACATTGACCATAGCAAGTAGATGCTAGAGCTCTAGAGCTACTCCTTTTGATGTTGTTGTTACATGTCATGTCTTGTAGTCTTGGATCTGGGTTGTGTAAAACTTTATGTGATGACGCTGAAAGTCCAGTGTATGTATGCTGGCAATTTTGGATGTATGCGAACCTGGTTGCTTGAATGTTAAGTACTTCGCTAGTGATGTTGTGTGGATGATGAATTGTTATGCCTCTGTTTATTGTGAAAATTTATTTTCCTCAGTAAATTCAGTATGGCATAATTCTACATATGTCTACCGTTGATGGCAACTCCTAACGACTGCTTATCATTGACGTGTGCAGATGGTGCAAACACGTGGCGGGGGTAACAGCAACCCCGGGCTTGGAGCAAGTACTTCCGGAGGTGGGGCTCAACGGAATGAGGAAAGAGCACCATCACCGCCACCACCACCGCCTCCTCCGTACACTGCGGACGTGTTTTTCGCGCAGTTTCTGGGGAGCCAACGCAACATGGAGGAGATGCAGCGCAACATGGAAGAAGCCCTGCGCAATATCGCTAGCAATACCCGCCGTGGGGATATCCAGGGCGGCCGTGAAGCCAATCAGTACAGCTCTTTCAAGGACTTCATGGATACCAAACCACCAGTTTTCAAGGAGGCCTTAGAACTGCTCGAGGCAGATGAGTGGATCAACACCATGGAGCAAAAGTTCCGTCTTCTTCGGATGACTAAAGAACTTAAGGCTGACTATGCAACGCATCAGTTGCAGGGACTTGCTGGGATTTGGTGCACCTACCTAGAGGGGACCCCAATCACCTGGAACCGCTTCACCACCGCTTTTTGGGGAAATTACATTCCTCCGGGTGTGGTGGAAATGAAGGTTGGGGAATTCATGAGGTTGTCCTAGGGAACAAAGTCTGTGAAGGAGTATCTACACGCTTTTAACAATCTTGCTCGTTACACCCCCGAGTATGTGAAAACGGAAGCCAAGAAGATCGCTAGTTTCCAGAGAGGCCTGAGCCCAAAGATGCTGAAGACCATGGGTACAGGAGCCCGGGCTACCTTCAATGCCTACATCAGTGACTGTCTGACCCAGGAAAACAATAACAACAACTATAGTGTGTCCAAGTCTCGTAAGAGGGCTTTTGAAGCCGGGTCATCTCAGTCTAGGGCACCGGTGGCAGGTCGACAGCAGTACCGTCCTCCTGCCACAGGTGCTAGGTTCCGACCGCCGCAGAGAAGGAACACCGGGCATCCAACGCAGCAGAAGCCGTACAAGGTAGCAATAGCCCCCGCCAAGCCAAAGGCAATTCAAGCTGCAGCACCCGCCGCCAACAATACGACCAAGGGACTGTGCTACAACTGCCACAAAATGGGGCACTTTGCTAAGGAATGTCCCTACCCCAAGAGGCAGCAGATGACCTACCCAGCTCGAGTGCACCATACCTCGATAGAGGAGATCCCGAAAGGAGAACCGGTAACAGCTGGTATGTTTCCTGTTAACCAACATCTTGCAGTTGTTTTGTTTGATTCCGGATCATCGCATTCATTCATGAGCCAAGCATTTGCACAAAAGCATAACCAAGCAGTTACAGATCTGGGTTATGGCTATTGCATCAACTTAGCAAGGGCAGATGTGTTGACAAATAGAGTGGTTCGAGGGGCAACCTTGGATATATGTAAGTGGGTGTTTCGAGTAAATTTGGTAGTCATGCCTGGGTTAGTTTTGGATGTTATCATGGGCATGAACTGGATGAAAGAGTGGGATGTTGTCATAGATACTGGAAAGAGGGTGTTATCTCTCAAAGAACCCCAGGGCAGTGGATCTTTTCAAGTACCTCTGCCCCGTCGCTTTGACTTTGCTAGCATCTCTTGTGCTACGCACGTGGTTCCTCTGCCACAGATCCCAGTAGTCTGTGAGTTCCCTGATGTTTTTCCTAAGGAATTGCCAGGACTTCCCCCAGATAGGGAAGTAGAGTTTGCAATCGAGTTGATACCAGGTCTCGCACCGATATCTAGAAGGCCATACCGGATGTCGCCAAATGAACTCGCTGAGTTGAAGAATCAACTAAAGGAGTTGTTAGATAAAGGTTTCGTCCGGCCAAGTTCGTCGAAATGGGGTTGTTTGGCGTTGTTTGTGAAAAAAGAAGGATCAATCGTTGCGCATGTGCGTGGACTATCGTCCACTCAATGCGGTAACAATCAAGAATAAGTATCCATTGCCAAGGATTGATATCCTGTTTGATCAGTTGTCCAAGGCCAGAGTGTTTTCCAAGATAGATTTAAGGTCTCGGTATCACCAAATCAAGATCCGTCCGCAAGATATCCCGAAGACTACCTTTGCCACCAGATATGGGTTGTATGAATATCTTGTCATATCCTTTGGATTGACAAATGCTCCCGCATACTTCATGTATCTGATGAACTCGGTCTTTATGCCAGAGCTAGATAAGTTTGTTGTGGTGTTCATCGATGAGATTCTGGTTTATTCAGAGAATGAACAAGATCACGCTTAGCATCTAAGAGTCATGCTAACACGACTGCGAGAGCATCAGTTATATGCGAAGTTCAGCAAGTGCGAGTTCTGGCTGAAGAAGGTTCCATTCCTAGGGCAGATTCTTTCTGAAGGGGGATTGCTGTGGATCCATCAAAGGTACAGGAAGTCATGGACTGGAAGGCACCAACTTCTGTCTTGGAAGTTCGGAGTTTTCTTGGCCTGGCCGGGTATTATAGTCGTTTCATATCCGACTTCTCCAAGATTGCTAAGCCAATGACCAGTTTGCTGCAAAAGGATCATAAGTTTGTCTGTACGGAGGGGTGTGAACTAGCCTTCCACACCTTGCAAAAGTTGCTAACCACCGCCCCCGTTCTAGCGCAACCCAATATCGAGAAGCCTTTTGATGTGTTTTGTGACGCATCGAAAAGTGGTTTAGGATGTGTGCTAATGCAAGACGGCAGAGTAATAGCTTACGCTTCACGACATCTGAGAAAGCACGAAGTCAACTACCCAACTCATGACCTCGAGTTAGCAGCAGTGGTGCACGGCTTGAAGATCTAGAGGCACTATTTGTTGGGAAACAAGTGTCATATCTACACAGATCATAAAAGTCTAAAATACATCTTCACTTAGTCCGAGTTGAATATGAGGCAACGAAGATGGTTAGAGCTGATCAAGGATTACGATCTGGAAGTCCACTATCATCCAGGCAAAACTAATGTGGTAGCAGACGCTTTGAGTCTCAAACCACACTATCAAGTGGTTCAACCTTTGTTTGAAGATGGTTTCAATCTCATGCATCCTAAAGTCTTATGTCACATACAGCTGAGTTATTCACTTGAAAGTCAAGTCATCGAGGGTTAGAAAACAGACAAGGGTATTTTCCACATCAAAGAAAAGATCAAAAACGTCCCAAAGACTCAATTTTGAGTTGATGAAAAAGGGGTATTGTGGTTTCAGCACCGGCTGGTAGTTCCAAAGAATCGTGAATTAAAGAATCGCATCATGGATGAAGCACATCTCTCCAAGCTTTCTATTCATCCTGGCAGTAGTAAGATGTATCAAGACCTGAGATCTCACTTTTGGTGGACTAAAATGAAGAAAGAGATAGCAGCATATGTGGCCCGTTGTGACACATGTTGCAGAGTCAAGGCTATACATATGAAACCTGCAGGTCTGTTGCAACCATTGTCAGTTCCAGAGTGGAAATGGGAAGAAGTTAGTATGGACTTTATCATAGGTTTGCCGACGACAAGAAAAGGGAATGACTCAATTTGGGTAATCATAGATCGATTAACCAAGTCGGCTCATTTCATTCCTGTCAAGACTCGTTACAGACCTCCCGAGTATGCTGGCCTGTATCTAGCTGAGATTGTTAAGTTGCATGGTATTCCCAAGACCATCATATCAGATAGGGGACCGTAGTTCACCGCTCATTTCTGGGAGCGAATGCATAAGAGTTTGGGGACCAGTCTGATAAGAAGCACTGCGTATCATCCCCAAACCTCGGGTCAAACGGAGAGACTCAATCAAGTGCTAGAAGATATGCTGAGGGCTTGTGTGTTATCATCCAAGGGATCATGGGAATCATGGTTACCTTTGGCCGAATTCTCATACAATAATAGCTATCAAGAGAGTATCAAGATGGCTCCGTTCAAAGCGTTGTATGGTCGTAAGTGTAGAACTCTGTTAAACTGGGTTGAACCTGGTGAAAGGAGATACTATGGTATCGACTTCGTGAACGAGGCTGAGAAAAAGGTGCAAAGAATACAACAACATATGAAGGCGGCACAATCGCGACAAAAGAGTTATGCCGATAAGAGGAGAAGGCCGCTCGAATTCAATGTAGGTGACTATGTTTACCTCAAGGTTACACCAATGAAGAAGGTTCAGCATTTTCGAGTTCGAAGCAAGGTTGCACCCAGATATGTGGGACCATATCAGATTTTAGAAAGGAAAGGCCCTGTGGCCTACAAGATTCTGTTGCCTGAAGAGTTGAGTTCAATCTTCCCAGTCTTCCATGTGTCGCAGCTACGGAAATGTTTGAAAGTACCCGAGTAGAGGATTGAACCCCGAGGAATCAAGATAAAGGCAGACTTGGAATACAAGGAACAACCAGTGGGTATCGTAGATACCAAGGAACGGGTAACCCATAACGGAGTGGTCAAAACATATAAGGTGGTGTGGAGTCATCATGATGATAGGGATGCCACCTGGGAAACCGAGGATTATCTAAAAACAGTTTACCCAAAATTTCATAAGAAATGGTTAGTAACCCAAATCTCGGGACAAAATTTCCCTAAGGGGGGAAGGGCTGTAACACCCTAGCTGTTAAGCATGCACTTAGTCTCATAAACTCATCCATAAGCATTATCATCAAGCATAGCATTGCATGAACATGTCCTTCATTCAATTGTGATTTTATGTGTTTTGTTTTATGTGAATTAAATATGGTAAAAATATTATGCTTACTTCTAAATTTCTTGAAATGCCCAAATTAGGTTGAAATATGTGTTAGAAGATTTAAGAGGAATTTTGTGAAATTTTTGGAGCTATTGGAATTGAGAAATGGAATTTATACAAAAATCCCTAAAATGAATTTATTAAAAACCTAGAACTAAAACTTGTGATTCAAATTCTATTGGGAATTTGGCTTTGCTTATTAAAACAAAGTTGTAGGGAATTTTATGGGGAACAATTTTTCTTTTTACTCCAACCCCTAAAAAGATATGTAAAAGCTTCAAAAGCCTCATTTAATCTTTTTAGGAAAATAATTTCAAAAAAAAAGAAAGGGGGCAGGCGTTGCTGGGCGAACCCGCCTCCCTTTCGGCCTAGCTAGACAGCGCGGCCTGGTTTCCCCTCCCTCTCTCTCCCGCACGCGGACGCCCGCCTTCGTGCACCCGACACCGGCCACGTGGCGGCCGTACGTCGGCGTCGTGGACGCGCCGTGGCCGACCGGCCTTAACCTGGTCGGGACTCCGCCCCGCGCTCCCAGGCCACTCCATTCTGTCCCCTCCCCGCTCCCCTCTTCTTCCTCCGCTCGTGAGCGCCGCAGCCGTAGCAGCTCCGCCGCAGCGCCATCGCCGGAGAGCTCCGCCGCTCACCACCGGCCACACCAGTGACCTATCCTCGGCGCCAAAACCACCACTGCACTCGTCTTCGCCGCGGTAAGCTTCTGCGCACGCTCTACCGAGGTGAGATACCGCCGCACGTCGTGAATCGCTCGCCGGAGTTTCCCCGACCTCGTCGGAGTGCTCCGCTGCATCGAACCTCGCTCGTTTCTACCTCGTTTCACTTGCTTCTAGGCGCGTTAGGTCCGTAGCTCGACGAGGAAGCCTCGACGGAACCCAGCGGGCGCTCTACCGCACCGGAGCGGTGTGGCCACGGCGAGCAGCGCCGCCGTGCCGCCATGCATGCTCGCGAGGGTGCTCCGGTCATCTTCCGGCCGATCCAAGGGCACCCTTGGGTGCGCCTCGCTGCGGGGAGCATGATGGTGCTCACCCCGTGGCCGGGGACCTCACCGCCGATGAGATCCGCTCGTCGGAGATGCCCTCCCTCTCGGTCACGCTGACCAATGGGGTCGGGGGCCCACTGTCAGTCACAGGGGGGACTGAGACGGGTAGAGATCCGGGTGTCTTTAGTGTTTTTCATCCCGATTTCGAATTGGTTTTCAGAAAATAATTTCCAGAAAATAGTTTAAATGATATAAAATCCATATCTTGAGATATATGGCTCCAAAATTGATGAAATAAATTTTGATGTGTTCTATAATCTCAGATCTATAGTTTGGTGTGGTTGCATGTCATGTTTGAACAACTTTTCTGTACAAATATATTTAATCCATGTTTTTGCTAAAAATTAGAAAATGCATAGTAATTAAAATATAGCTCAGAAAAATATGAAACTTGTTTTGTTGGCTCTGCATGGATGATTAGGCTCTGGGAAAAATATGTTACACATTATTTGCTGTATGAATTAATTTATGGTAATTTAAATACTTGCATGGCAGTGGTTTATGATTTTTAATAAATAATTGGATCATGCAATTAATCTGGAAATTTTTTGTTGGTATTTCTTATGTTAACAAGTTAATTATAAAAATATGAAATCTGCTGTTTGACACATATACCACAATAGGGTATTTATACTTACTTATATAGATTAATCTTGTGATTTTTGTAGCTCAAAATAAATGTCCAAATATTATGAGAAATTTATGGTAGACTTTATGATTGACTAGTAGTCTCCTGTAATTTTTGTGGAATTTATTGATAAACAGACACATATGCTACTTTTGTAGGACTAAAAGTGGATAGATAAATTATGAATTGTTATACATAGATTAAATAAAGTAAGAGGATGTTTGGTGTATCTTCGAAGCATCATGTGAGCTTGCTGGTTAATCTTGAAGGCAACTTGTAGAAAAGAATGTAAAAGATGTTTAGTTCGATTACATGTCCTTGGTTGATGTTGACTACCTTGTAAAAGTG
This sequence comes from Sorghum bicolor, assembly GCF_000003195.3. Taxonomy (NCBI): domain Eukaryota; kingdom Viridiplantae; phylum Streptophyta; class Magnoliopsida; order Poales; family Poaceae; genus Sorghum; species Sorghum bicolor. The sequence continues at coordinate 48,607,579 of NC_012870.2, read as the reverse complement.
ACCACCTATATCATCTATACACCATGTCATAGTCATCTGTTACCCACTTGCATAAGCATTGCATCCCGGGCATCTCGCACTCCACTCATGAGCATACATACATCATACAGGCTCGCAGGAGAGCGAGGTGGGACTCGAGGAGCCGGAGGAGACCCAGGAGCAGGAACCTCTGGGAGGACCGGAGCCCGGAGAAGAGCTGCAGGAGTGCCCAGATCACAAGCCGAGCACGTTTGAGAAAGGCAAGCCTCGGAGCATTCTAAGTCTCCCTATTCTCGCTAACATAAATGATATATTATGCTTGTCCTATTATGTTGCATTTAAGTGATAGGAATTGCTTGATACTGTTGATGCATATGTACTCCTTGCTATCACCACTTGTTTATCTACCTTGAGCTATGTAGATAGGCACGGAGTCCATGCTTAGTTTGCTTAGTCCGGTAGAAGTCAGGTGATTTCCTGTCACCTGCGAGATATAGGTGGACACCTGTTTGATTAGCTGTAATTGCTATGGGGAGGATAACCAAGTGTGGAAAGGAATGTGAGACCGAGCAGGATCTTATGGTGGGTTGATCATAGTGCCCCTGCCTATGTCGATTAAGGACCGATCCTTGACGGCCCTCTTGTCATGTTAAACGCATACCCCACACTTAGCTGGAAGGATAAGTCGTTCCGACCGCGAAGCCTGAACACTATCTAGGCCAGGAGTCGAGCCGCCATGCGCTGTATTGGTGATGGTTGAGGAGAATGACGAGGGCGCGGCACGCAACCTTGGTATACCTTGGATACCTCGGTTGCCGAAACAGTCCTCGGGTACTGGCGGTGCCTGCCGAACCCGCGAATTTGTCCTGGATAGTGTCACACGGTGATCTGTAGCTCACTTTATCAGTGAGTGTGGTTTGTGTGGGGAATAACTCGCCAGCTGGTTAGAAATCGATTCGAATCGCCATCGCTCCTGGATAGTGAGCACTTGACATGAGCCCTGTCCTCGTAGTAAGGACTATGGAACACTTGGGTTATGATGATAAATTATTTATGAACGCTATGATGAGGTACCATCATATTACTACACTTGATTGTAATGGTACAGGTGCAAACCTAGTTAATAGGTAATGATATTATCAAACTTGAGCTAATTAAAAGAAGAAAGGTTTGTAGGCTATGTTTTAGTGGAACAGTGCTTTTATGCAAAAAGTCTCAGCTATCCCACTATACAGCTTTCATGATCCTTGAAGAGTCTTTATTCTTGGTTTCTGACGGGTTAGTCTAGCTGAGTACATTCTCGTACTCAGGGTTCTATTCCCATGTTGTTTTGCAGATGGTCAAATGTACTATGGTTACTGCATCCTCTGCTTGTACCCAGCAATGGGCGATGACTAGACCAAGGACGATGGTCACTCTACCTTCTCTTTTGCTTTTGTGGGAATGACTGAACTATGGCACTGTATCAAACTGAATATGTGTGTGTGTTACTTTCAAACTATGAAGCTTCCGCTACTTGAGAACTTGGTTTGTAATAATTTTAAGTACTCCGATGTATTTGATGAATGTTGTAAACTGGATGTAACTATGGATGGTAGCCGCTAAACTTATTACGATCTTGGCTGTATGTGCGATATGTGGTTTGAAATCCTTCGAGATTTTACGGACTACTGGGATTATATGGGCTTAAGCTCGATGGTTTGACTGTGCAAATGGTCACTGTTAGGCTTAATCTCTTATAATTTGGACAGTTCTGTTACAGCGCATGTCGAACCCATGGGTCTCGAAGGACTCGGGGGTTGTAGTCGCAATAATGTAGGTGCGCTGCTTCTTCCGGCCCGCGATCAGCTCCATACCAGGTGCGTTCTTGATGGGTGGTCATCCTTTCAGATGCCACTCGTTGTGGAGCTCTCTGGTTTACCGGTGTCACTGCAATCTCAATCAAAAAATTTTGAACAACGTACAGGCCAAGGTTCGGGTTAGGTAACCGAATCTTGCCTTTATTATCATATAGCATATACATTATATTCCCCTCTTTCTTTAACATCCGAGCTTGTCTAAATGTGTCATAGCCATGATAATTTCGTAACTCATCAATGAATTCCAATGATGAGTTTTCTAGTAAATGAAGACTTGAGGCTAGACGAGTGATAAGTGAAGTACATCCTACAGGTCCCTAAAGACTAGGTATACTAAGCCAATGAGAAACCAAAAGTGTAACATGTGAAGTGGGTACTTTATTAATGGCAGCATATAGAAGTTGCAAATCTCCTACTCTTACTTTCCTAACATCATCATGATAGAAAATATTGTACCCAAGCCATTTGTGTAACATCCTAAGAGTGGGGTGTTACATGTCACTGGTTCGGGCTTGACTATAAAAAATATCTCTAGATATCTCTCTCCAGAACTGGTGTCTCTCAAAGTTAGGTAGGTCGGAGTCAATGTTCAGGATGCATCTTGAAGAGAAACCAAGATGGTCACTCAATTCTCTCTAAGACAACATAATCTCCTGTTTGAACATCCGAAAAACAATTCCCCCTCATAATATTGTAAAGTGCAAAGAAATTCAAGGGTGAGAAGACGAGAACCCAGCTCAGTTATGTTCCAAAAATTTGTCCACCCTAACATCTGGAGAATTAAGTCGAATTCAGTATCCATACCTGTTTCTTGTAGCAAGATTGGATCAAGAGTAGGGGTGTGAATGAAATCTTTATTCTTTAGTTGCTAGTAAACTTCCTTTTCCCTTTGGGTCTTTAGTCCAAGGTCTCCTATCTTGAGAAGGACCTTGACTTGCTGATCAGATGAAGATGACGGAGCTTGTGTAGGCGTTGGGTCGACGCTCATCTCTGACGGGTGCGAGGAGTGTCGGGATGAACTCCTTGTACCTATGTTCTTGAGGGCCTTCCCTGTGTTCTTCACCTTCTTGAACATCCTATAAACAAAAGTTGGCAAAAACACAACTAGTGGAAACTGTGAGAGAAAATGTTAGTGGTCAGCTGTCCGGAATGTCAGTAGTCCAGGGGTTAGTCGTTCAAGATAAGTTTTTATTTTGGCAGAACCTTCCCCTAAACAACTTTTACTTCCGCTTTGGATAGCGGGATCACTACTTACTAGGTGAAACTCACTCTCTCACTCAAAAACTACCAACTTCTTTCCCACTCTTCTCTTCCTCTCTACTCTCTTCTCACTTCACTACAAGAGCTCCTTCTCTGGAAACTGAAACTTGCGTGGTTTTCTGGAATGCTTGTGTGAAGAATTTGGAGGCAGGAGGTGGCAATTTATAGGAGGAAGAGGGGGCAAGGCGGGCGCCCACTTGTGGTGCCCATCCTGGCTGCCCTTTCTCCACTCCCTCCTTTGCTTAACTCTTACGCAAAATAATAGATCATGGGTGGTGGTTGGCCGGTGGAAAAGTGCTGGTGAGTGGAGTTATGTTGGTGGATCAAATAATGTGATGGGATGTGTGTGAGGTGTGGTGTATGACATGTGGGACCCAAGGAGTGTGGGTCATGCTTCTAGAAGGTTGCTATAATTAAATATAATGCAGGAAAATTTATGAGAATTGAAATTTATTTGATATGATAATGAAAAATATTTTTGTGCCTCCACAATAATTAATAAATATGGGTTGTTACACACCATAAATATTATTTATATGGGGCTTTTCATTATTATAATAATGCAATGAATAAATATAACTAATGCAAGAATTAATTATGCAAGAATTTAAACAATGTGGATAAATACCGATTTACCTCCCGGTGAGGGTTTGGGATTTTTAGGTCCCCAAGCTGGACCTCCAAATCTTTTAATCTTCTGAATTACCTTCCTCCGGAGATGATGTCTCCGGTAGTTCTTCTTCATGAACTTCCTTTACGGTAGAGTCTCTCTCTGGTCGGGGCTTGAAAGTGAAGTGTTCTTCTTTTCCGTTGATGTTGAACTTGATTTCTCCTTTCCCGACATCAATGTGGGCATTGATGTCGAACTTGATTTCTCCTTTCCAAGGATGATGGACACTTTTGAGTTAGGACTCATGTCCAATACCACGAAGTCTACTGGCACAAGGAAATCTCTGATCTTGACTAGAATATTTTCGACGATACCCAACGGGTGTCGAACTGATTGATCTGCTAGTTGCAGGCACATTGATGTTGGTTCGAGGGTCGTATGCTCAAGCTTTTGTAGACCAATGCTGGCATCACACTGACACTTGCTTTGAGATCACAAAGTGCATTGTTGAAGTGTTGGTTTCCGATTAAGCAATCAATGGTGGGACATCCGGGATCCTCCTTCTTCTTTGGTGGTTTATTGAGGATGGCCGCACTACATTCTTCTGTCAACTTGATAACCTCAGTGGTGGGCAGTGGTCTCTTCTTGTTAAGAATATCTCTGATGTACTTTGCATATGTAGGTACCTGTATGGCATCAAGCAGAGATATGTTGATATATAATTTCTGAATGACCCCTACAAACTTACCAAACTGCTCATCCGACTGTAGTCCTCTGTTTCTTCTGGGAAATGGCAAATAGTTGATGTCGTAAAAATCTTTCCTCATTTCTCCAGTTCTTGGTGGTTGTAGCAGATCTTCTGCTTCAACTGGGCTTTCTTCTTCTATCACTGCTGGTTGCACTGGTGCTGATGTTCTTTGTTTCTCTTTTGGGTATGGGGGATCCCTGGTGGCTTTGCCTCCTCTAGTAGTTATGTTCTCTACCTGCTCAATGTTAGTAGCAACAGGCAGTGCAGCAGCTAACTTTATTAATTTAAGCTCTACCCTTTTATTAAGAGTGTTTTGCTCATCAAAGGCAATTAATAGAAAATCCATTTTATTGTGTATATCTTTTAGAGATGATTCATTTGTGTCTAGCCTTTGTTTAACTTCATCATTAGTTTTGGTTTGTTGAGCAATTATTTCTTTTAATGAAAGTTGCTTGAAAGTGTTACCTGAATTCATACCTTTGCTATTGGGCTGACTCGAGGTTGGTTGATATTTGTATGTTGTCTCAATGGCCCTTTGATCTTCATTGAACTTGGCCCTCTGGTCAATCCAATGGAGCAAATTTTCCATCTTAGTTGATAATGCATTTACTTCTTCTGGTATTTCTTCAGTTTGATGACATTGTTAAACTTTATCTTGGAACCAGCTTTGGTTTTCTGCTATCTTATCCAAAAGTATCTCTGCTTTCCCAATTGTAAGCTCCAAGAATGATCCTTTAGCAGATGCATCTAGGCACTCACGAGCCTTCTGGGTTAATCCATGGTAGAAGGTCTGCATAAGTAACCATGTGGCCATTCCATGGTGAGGACAATCTGATATGTATCCTTGAAAATGCTCCCATGCTTCTGAAATGGTTTCTGTCTTTTGTTGTTGGAAACTGACAATATTTCCTCTTAAGGCAGTTGTTTTGCCTATAGGGAAAAACTTTGATAGAAAGGCATCTGATAAGTTCGTCCAGTTGTTGATGTTATCTTGATGAGTGTAGAACCACTTCCTCGCTTTCCCTTCTAGTGAGAATGGAAAAAGGTGAAGCAGTATGACGTCTTTGTCAACTCCATTGATGTGGATTGTGCTTCCAATCTCTAAGAAATTCTGCAAGTGTGCACTAGCATCTTCATGTGCCTTTCCACTGAATTGTGTAGCTTGTACCAAATTGATGAGGCTTGACTTGAGCTCAAACTCGGGTACTCCTTCTTCTACTGCAAATCTTGGACCAGTGGGAATGTTCTCAAGACTTGGAGCAGAGAATTCTTGCAAGGTCTTTTGTGCCATAGCTTCAGCAATTGGTAGCTAGCTTCTTCTTTCTTTCTTGATTGCTTTGGTTCTGATGATGAAGAGTTGAATGTACCCAAAGTCAATCCTGATATACCCTATATAAAAATATAAACATAGAAAAATAACAGGGTGAACCTGCCAAAGAAGAGGTGCCTTGTTATGATTTCTCACTTAGTAGCTGTTTTATGCAATTATTTCTCCATAGTCTAGTCTAATATTTTATATGAATAACCTTGACTGACTTCCTGACTTTCCTTACCGTCCCCCGGCAACGGCGCCAGAAATGCTTGTTGACACTAGCTAACACCACTTGAATACTAGGTTGTCATCCCAGCATGGTGCCAGAGTGTACAAAGGTATTTATAAATATGGAGGCTCTCTAGAAAATAATCTATTCTATCTGCAAGCGCATAGATAAAACACCTCATTGTAGCATTTCACCAGGATAAGTATTCCAGGTATCGTTATTTATAATTTTGCTTAGGAGAACAATGGATTAAATGAAGATAAGGATAAACCTATCAAGGCATAGACTAGAGATAAACTTGCAAGAACACGATTACTAATGAGAAACTCGTCACACAGTCACTTACTTTGGCAGGCGGTAAACCATAAAGATAATGATAATGAAGTATAAGTTCATGGGTAAATAACATAGCGATTAGAAAATAGACTACTCCTCATATATGTAAGGTGACGTCGGATTAACTAGAGAATGGATTCTAAGTTATCTACTATCTACTAAGTCACAATCTACTCTAGTTATCTACAAGATCATGTATAGCATAAAAGACTCTTCATTCATGTATAAGGAACATTGCTAAAGTAAATCAGAGCATCGCAAGACTTACTCTGCAATACCAATTCTGCCTGTCCTATCAACGGAGGGTGGACTATATAAGAATCAACGAAGCTGTCACTATCGCGAACTACCACACAACCCGGCCAATAGGATACATTTGCAGGTAAATAACCTCTAAGCACCATGCCCACATGTGATCTACCACTTAACTCCCGCGCGTCAAGAGCTAAGCGCTTTGCAAACTTATACATAAACTCATTATTAATCATAACTATATCAAATATAGAATTAGAGCAAACTAAGAGCATAATAAATAGAGACATAATGCAATTAGAACAAAGTATTAGAGAAAGATATGAATAATACCAATCTTTATTACCGAAGATCCGAATCTAGAGTGTAGTGCTCTACTTCTCTAATTGCTATCTAATCAATCCTCTAAACTTGAAGGATTAGGGAGTAGCTAATTCTAGTTCTCTGTGGGAGAGAAGCTCTAAACCCTAACTTTGGTGGCTACCTCTGATAATGATTTTTCCTCTTCTCTTCTCTCCCCCAGGGGTGGAGAGGCCTTGGTTATATAGTCCTTTCAAGTGAATTTGGGCTGTCGGATCAAACTGACATTGATCGCACGGTTTTCCTTGATCCTTTAGGTCGGTGGAGCATGATCCAAGAGTTTGGATTGGATTGGACCCGAGACCTGGGCTGGCGCCCAAGGGGGGAGGGCGGGCGCCCTGCCCCCAAGCCCGATCGTCTTCCCGTTCGTTCCCGTGGCTTCTGGACTCTTCTAGATTGAGGAAAATTGCGCGACACATAATTATCTCGTTGTAAACATGACATGTGGGCCTTCTCTCCATATTTTCTGATAACCCCCTACAGAAATAGATAAACACCAAAGCTCGTGGAATTGTGTCATATAAAACCCTAATTCTAGATGTTTGGTGCATATTGATCCTTTTCCATGTTTATTTGATGGTTCAATTTAGTACTTAAGGACCATCAACACTCCACGATTGCCAATATTGCTACTGGGCTGGAGTTTCCATGAGTGGATGTAGTTGATGAATGGAGGAGAATTTTTGCACTGGGTAGGAGTCTAATGAACCCCAAGCACTTACATGTACTCGATACATAGATATTTGCAATCAACAATTGGTGCATCGAGGCTTCTAGAGGCAGATTCAATTGGATTTCTGTTTGAATTTGAAACCATCATTACTTCTATGGCGATGACCTTATCTAAGTCTAGATGGACGAATTACACCAACTATGCCACATGGATGCTCTGGACAAATCGCTCATTAGCCGCTACTATTTGTAAGTGTTTCTTTTATAATTTCCAATGAACTCTCTAGCACGTGTATATAGTATGTAGTTTTCTTACACACATACTTGTGGATCGACTCAATGTGCAGGTACTAGATGACTCAGCTCAGAGATAGATATGACAATGCTGTTGGGTTTGTTGATTTGTACATTGTTTTCAAGGATCCAAACCCTTCAACGACTTGGAGCAATGACTTGTGTAAGAACCTCATGAGGTTCTTCGTGAACCAAAAAGACATACAAAGAATAGTTTTCCCCTACAACTTCAAGTGAGACATATAGTTAATAATATGTGTGCCCATTTTATTTTACTTAACCCTAATCTACTATGAATCATGTGTATGAACAGCTATCTCTAGATACTCATGGTCATTGATCTCAAACACAACAATGTGTTAATCTATGACTCATTGAGCAAACTGCAACAAGATTACCAAGATATGATAGACATTATCCAAAGGTAATTTCAATCCCTCACTTGTATGCTTAAAGTAGACTAAGTTTGTATATATGTATACTAATTAAATGATCCAACTATTAATGTTTCATTGGCCCGATTAGGGTTTGGAAAAGATTCATTGCTCGGGAACATATAACTCAATGTAAGGCACCACATACAAATAAAGCCACTACCTATAAGTTTACCTTCGCCAATGTACTTGTATCTTTATTATATCATGTCATATATCATATCTTTATGAGATGAATCTTTTCATCCTATAGTGGATTTTGAGACAAGAATCGGGTAACAACTTATGTGGATTCTACATTTGCGAGTACATGACGATAGAATCAAATTGAATTCTTGAAGAAATCATTAGAATACGTAACATGTCTCTTTTCATTTTCTATAGACTAAATATTGATAATCTAGATATAACTAATGTAACACCCTAAAAATTCCATTCTTTTAAAATAGTTGAATTAGATTTTATTGAGTCAATTTTGTGAGCATTAAAATATAGGATAAATAAATAAATTTTGTGGAGTAAAAATTTAATATAAGGTTAGAAACATATTTTGATGCATACATTCAGCAACATTTTATTTTTGTGATTTGTAGTTTTGAGCAAAGGAGTTTTGAATTCCAATTCCATTTAAAAATGAGCTTTGAAAACTTGTTTGAAAAATAAAAAGGATTTTTTTTCTTCCTCCATTTAGCCTAGCCTAGTTCCCTTAGGCCCGCGCCTTCCCTCCCCTCTCTTAGGCCAAGGCCCAGCTGGTAGCCACCTCCTTCCCTCTTCTATCTCACCGCCAGGCGGGGCCCACCCATCAAGGCCTTCCCCTTCCTCTAGCAACTACCTCTCTCCACTTTGCAGTGCACGAACCCCAACCGCACGCCCTGCTCCCCACTCCCCCACTTTCTCCCCCGCGTTTTGCTCATTTTGACGCACGCATTCCGAGCCACCCCTGCTGCTCCCATTGCGCTCTTTCTCCATGCATTTGCTCTCGCTCAAAATGCACAGAGAACCGTCACCGGTGACCACCGCGATCTGCCGCATTCAATCCAACGAACCGAGCCGACTCCGCCTTCGATTTTCACTGTGGTGAGCATGCCTCCTTCCCCTCTCCCTCTCCAGCTTTCTCCCATGCGAAAACGTCGTCCCTAGAGTCTTCCCCATGAGCTCCGGTGGGCCAGCCATGGTCCTGTCGTGATCCACCGCGGAGATCGCCTTCCCCGACCGCGTTTTACCCCGGAGTGAACTCGTCATTACCTCCTCTCTCTCCCAGTGCTCACGGAGTGGAAAACCACGGACCGGAGCCCCCGAACCGCCCGCTCCGGTGAGCTCCACGCCGCCGGCAATGGCTGTCGCTGCCCCCTCCCTCAACTCCGGCCACCGGCGCCCCCTCTATCCCCTTCCATCTATTCTGGGCCACCAATTTCGAATCCGACGGTCAGGAGCATCCCATACCTCTTTGCCGATCGTATTTGCTTAAGAGTCCCTGCGCTTTTGCCAAATGAACCCACAGTCCATAGGCATCTTTCGAAAATAGGCTTTCACTGATTTAAAGACGTATTTCACTACGGTTTGATTCAAAATAGGTTTTCTAGTATTCACAAAATTGGCACTCAGATTGTTTTGGCCATAAAATATTCATTTTAACTCCAATTTGACCCGTTCAAATAGCGTTAGATTTGTAATCATGAGCTTTACATGTTAGTCTAACTGTTTAACTGGTTTGGAACTTTTTAATTTACCCTATTTAGTTAATTTCTCTTCTAAAGAAAAAATTAGAAAATTCATATCTTCTCCGTCTTAGCTCCGATTCGATCCGTTCAAGTTGTGTTAGTTTCATAATTTCATAAGCTTCACGTTGGTATAATTGTTGTCTAGGTTCACCACTATTAGATTTCCTAGATAAATATGAGTCCTTAGATTACTTTTGATGTCCCGTTTAAGGCGTAGATTTTGGGTCGTAACTCCGTTTAACGTGAATTTCTCATTGACGTCATCGTAGCAGCGTGTAGATGATTTTGGAAAACTTTTATTCAAGTTTATTTACTGTTGGTGTACTGTTCTAATTGTAACTTTCTTTGCTTTGTGTATGTGTGGCCTCAATTGCTTGTGTGTTGATGATTGGTGACCGATTTTAGTCGGTGAGCTTTACTTCAGTGATCAAGATCAGAGCCTTGGAAACAAGTAAGACCAGCAGGACCTGCATGAGCATTTGGATCAAGGCAAGTATAGCATTTGGGTTTTAATTCTTTGACCATGATCTTGTGACTAGATGAATATAAAGCAACAAGCGATAATAATGACTTTTTAGCAACTCGAGGATTTATCCGTAAGTGATAACCGAGATTAAAGTGCAATCATGAGGGCTATAATCGCTCTAGCTTTAGTCAAGTATGAGTAACTTTTCTAGCTTGTTAGAGGTTACCCTCGTAGCACAAATGGGGGATAGCAGACCGTGGATCCTTCTTTGGTAGAATCACACGGAGTGACTACTGAAACCAAGTGTCCCTAACTTGTTAGACAACCCTTTGAAAGGCTTCATAGTGATCCCTGCTGTCGGCGTCTAGACTCGTCGTCTAGACACTAATGAGTAATGAGTCTGCATGTACTCCTAAACCCGGATGGTGATGCAAGTGGAACACAGAGAATTATACTGGTTCGGGCTAAAGATGCCCTACATCAAGTGTGAGATTGGGGGTCTGTATTGCCTTGCACCCGAAAGTGCTTGTAGTAGGGGTATACAAGCAGGTTGCGAGAGAGGGCTAAGTCCCAGGTCTCAACTTTGTGTTGTGGACAGAGTGTTACTTGCTACTATGGGGTGTGTGTGTGTTCTTGCCTTGAGTTCTGGTGTTGTGAGCGTGTCTTGGATGTGTGCCCTGGCTCCCCTTTTGTAGTCTCAAGGGGTCACAGGGTTTTTACATGTGTTGGTTGGTGATCTTCCTCTTGTAAATGGTGAAGTCACAGTTCTGACCCTGTAGAAGCTTGCCCATCTCGTCCTTGGGGCGTGACTAACAGCATGGTTGCTCCTGTGGAGGGTTGCCGAGCCCTGTTGAGATCGTGGGGGTCGGGTCGGTGATACTGCAGCATGTCCTGTAACAGTAGGAGAAGACAACCACAGTGACGCAGGTTAATCTCCTCCATACCTCTTTTACTGTGAGGTGGTACTTCACAGTGAAAGAGGTAAGGCTACACAATGGCTAGGGTGGTTGGAATAGTTGCCGCAGCATGGAGGTCACAGCGAATGTCACATCGAGAGAATGGCCATCGTGTGTGGGAAGCCTGGCTCCGAGATGGGGGCTCGGGCGAGGCGGTGTTTGTGCCCGAGCCCAAGAGGGGTCGGGCGAGGCGGAACTCGCGTCCGAAGCCAAGGGGTCAGGCGAGCCGGAGCTTGCGCCCGAGGCCAAGGAGTCAGGCAAGATGGAACCCGTGCCCGAGCCCTGTTGATCTCGGGTGTTTGCCTTATCTCCTTTTTGCGATTTTTATTTCCCTGGTTTGGGTATCCCATTTTATGGTACACAACAGTAGCCCCCGAGCCTTTGGAGGGGTAAAGGCACCCCTTTAGTGGCTCTCTTTTAAGGGACAATTCTTGTTGATTTGAAGTTTTCTGATTCCCTCAAGGGGGTGCGCGCGAGCGCACCCGCCGGGTGTAGCCCCCGAGCCTTTTGGAGGAATGGTGTTATTCCTTCAAAGGCTTTTGTCGCTGAATGTTTCGGTCGGGAGTATTCAAAGGATAGGTTATGTGTTCTTTTACACGTAGTGCCTGTTCCCCTTATGCGGGGAAGCCCCCAAGCCCTTTCCCCACAAGGGTCGATTAGGTTCTTTCCCGTCTTGTTGTTACGCACCTCATTCGTCCTTTTTCTCGGAGGAGGGATGGGAGACGCTGTACTACCCTCGATGGGCGAGCATCGATGTTCCCTGAGAGCTGTAGGTGGGTAAATCCAAGCGGATGCCTGAGCCCCATTCGATAGGGGTCGGCTGGTGGCCCTATGGGCACATCTCAAAATACCCAAGGGCAGTCACGGTGGGTGTTGGAACCGTTCGATAGGTTCTGAGGACTCGGTGCCTCCTTTGATGGGATCCCACTCGCGTGACACCCACATGGGTCTCGGATACGACTGTCAAAGATGCACCAATCCCCTAGGGGGCTCGGACCGTGGCCTCTATTGTGCTCATCCTCAGTCATCCCTTGCTCGGTCATCCTGAGGCAACTGTTCAAACCCATTTGGTGGGTCAGTATCGCAACCTCTGGAACGTAGGTGGCCATGGCCTGGGGATTTTTACCTTGAGAGGTTTCGGTCTGGTTGCAGCAGGAGGGTCGGGCGAGACGGAGCTTGCGTCCAAGGCCAAGGGGTCGTGCGAGCCGGAGCTTGCCTTGGATGAAACCGCCTCGTTGCTTGGCTTAGGCGTAGCAGGGGGTCGGGCGCCGCTTACCCTGGAAGGAACCGCCCTGACATAGTTTTTCAGGGCGCTCCTTTTGAGGCGACTTGCATGGGGAGCTGGAACGACCGTGCTGTTGTGCCTGAGACGTATGTGATGCCTTGCCTGCGAAATTAATGCACGCGTGGGCGCAGTGGGCGTGAGAATCGGGAGAATTGGGTGCTTCGAGTTTTTCACCTGATTAGTGAGGGGACGACGGTTGCCCTTTTCCTTGTTGATCTTCTGCGTGGGAGGTGAAGCCGCGGCGCGCTCCTTCTATAAGAGCGGCCGCGGGGGTCCTTTACCCTTTTTACCTGCCCTTGCCCTCAAATGCCCCTGCATCCTAATTCATCTGCCATCGCCTTCTTGACACCATCAAGTTAGCGCAAGTGCCCTCCTTCACTCGCAGCCATGGCCGGTGATGATGCGTGGTATCCTTGCAACACAACCAGGGTGGCGCTGGACGCCCGTGTGAAGAGTGGGCTTCTCCGCCCCATAACGGATGAGGGTGCACCGGAGTGGATCGTTCCCCCGGCGAACGATAGGGAGCCGAACCCACCTCCGGGCTATGTGGTTTGCTTCCAGTCGTTCCTGGAATGGGGGTTCGGAATGCCTGCCGGCAGGCTCATCCAAGCCATCCTCCACTACTTTGTGGTGGAGCTGCACAATCTTAATCCCAACTCCGTGATGCAGGCGGCCGTCTTCGCCATGGTGTGCGAGGGGTTCCTAGGGGTCCCTCCCCACTGGAACCTTTGGCTCCACCTCTTTAAGGTAGAGATGTCCTCCCGCAACGAGGGAGGGGAGAAGAGACCCCTGCGGGTCAGCGGTTGCACGCTGCAGCTCCACCAGTCGCACACCCACCTATACATCTAGACTAACATGCCCTCGTCAAAACAGGGGTGGCAGAATTGGTGGTTCTACCTCCAGAATGACAGTGGGCTGCTCCCAAAGTATACCGGTAAGATGGTGGTTGAGTGCCCCACGAAGTGGGGGTGGGGCGCCCCTGCGGAGGAGCAGAGGAGGTTCGACGCCCTTCTTGCGGGCCTCTAGAAGCTCCGCCACGCCGGGGTTACTGCGGCGATGGTGGCGGTGGCTTTCCACATGCGGAGCCTGCTGCCGCTGGCACAACGTAGGGCGTTCATGTGGGAGATGACCCAGGAGACCCCCTGGATCGGGACGCGGATGCTGGAGGCGCCAGTGTCCGCAACAGAGATAAGCACCCGGATCTCGAGGACTATACACTCGGATCTGAAGGATTCTCAGGTGGTGCCGATGCGCCCCGAGAAAGGTTAAATTTCTCTGGTAAGATGCTGCTTTTATCTCCAATCTTGCGCTCGTTTCCCTTTTTCCTCGCTCTAGCCTTGATTGTCGTTCGTTTGTAGGGGATGGGGATCGTCAAGGACTCCCTGCCCCAGTCCCAGAGGACAAGGAGCTCCGGGCCAAGAACCGGGCCCAGAACGAGGAACAGAAAAAGGCCAAAGAGGCGAAGAAAGCAAAGAGTGTGAGGAAGGCTAAGCGTCGCAAGACTTTTGAGAAGAACCGCCGCGAGGCCGAGAAGGCGTGGCTTCCCGCGCCCGAATCTCCCGAGGTGGCCGACGAGGAGGACGAGGATGAAGTGATCCCCCCTATCAGCAGGGGGATCGAGGTTCCAGAGGGGTCGAAGGTCCGAGGGGGGTCGGAGGCCCCCGAGGGGTCTCAAGCACCGGGGGGCGAGAGAGTCGCCCCCAATATTATTGTTGATGATGAAGAGGACGGAGCCCCGCAAGGGGGTCTGTCCCCCCGGGTCCCCGAGAGGGGGAAAGGGCACCGGGCGGCGGGTCCGAGACGCCCCAGGAGCCGGCGACGCCGGAGGGCCTAATTGAGCCCTGCCCAGCAGCAGGGGTGGATGTGGAGGGCTCGCCAGAGGCGTTGCGGGCTGGGACGACCGTCGGAGCCCCCGTGCCATCTGTAGGGGAGACGGGGACTCGCCCGATGATCCCTAGCGCTCCAGGAGGCTCCCAGGGAGCTCTGAGTTCCCAAAAGAGTGCTGCCCCTCGGGCGAGGTAAACACTATTGTTTGGTTTTTCTTTAATTTTTTGTTTTTCTCTTTCTTCTAATTCGTGTCATCTCCATCAGCCGGAAGCATAAGGTGACTTCAGTTTGGCTCGCACCCCTGAAGGCCGTGAAGAGGGGGGCGTTGTCGACCCCCGGGTCAGCAAGACCCAGGTCACCGCCCCCTTTGAGCCGTGAAGAGGGCGAGCGTCCCCATGAGGAAAGGGGGCAGGAGACGAGGCGGAAGACACCGGATCCCCCGGCGAGGGAGGCGGATGTTGACACTTGCTAACACCACTTGAATACTAGGTTGTCATCCCCAGCATGGCACTAGAGTGTACTATGGTATTTATACGCACACAGATAATCCGCAAGCGCACGGATACCGTTGAAGCTTTCACCCGGTTAAGAGTACAATTGAATAAGAACCAACTACGCTCTAACTTAACCAAGATAGATAGATAGGTATAAATAGGAAAGATAGTAGAATTGAATAAGAACAATATTAAAGGTAAGATAACAATGGGTAATAATATGGGAATAGAGAGTAGAGCAATTCTAGTATATGGGCGATGGTAGCAGAATAGAGAGGATAACTATGGTTTCTCTACTTCAAAGGGGTATGTCTATGTCTGGGACGAACCACGTGATAAGAGTACACCACAAAGGATGCTTATCCATAGGCCGATAAACCCTACCCGTCCTGCTAACAAGAGGTGGACTACAGGGGACCAACGTAACTGTCACCTACGCGGCCTACCACACGATCCAGCTAGTCAGGGGATATCCACAAGTAATCTAGGTCTAAGCACCACGCTTACACCTATACTACAACTCTAACCTATAGGGTCCTATAGATTAGAAGTACTCAAAGGAGTTGTGAACCAGAACATACATGATTAGTAATTGCATAATGAATTAGAAGTAGATTACCAGAGTCATCCCATGAGCAAGCTTGATTAGAGCTTGATCATGGCGAAGTACAACCGGAGGAAGAACTGACAGGCCGGCCTCTCCTCTAATCCTCCTTCGCTCTCCATCTCGCTACTATCTAGATCTACTCTAGTTTAGAGAAGAGAGGAGAGCTCTCATCTCTAAACCCTAGCTTTTGCTCTGTCTATGAATAATGAATAATGATCAAGGGGGTGCCTCCTCCAGGGGCTAGGGGGTCTGGTTTTATAGTCCCCTCAAGTGAACCTGGGCCGTCGGATCAAACCGACATTGATTGAACGGTTATTCTTGATCCTTTAGGTCGGTGGAGCATAATCCGCGAGATTGAGCGTGATTGGCCGAAAAAGGTGGGCGGGCGCCCTAAGGACTTGGGCGGGTGCCCTGTCCCTGACTCCGTTCGGTCTCCGCTTCCTTCCCATGGCTTCTGGAGTCTTCTAGATGTAACATAATTGCGCGGCACGTTGATATCTCTATGTAATCCCGACGTGTGGGCCTTTCTTCCTTATTTCCTAATAACCCCCTGCAGAAATAGACAAACACCAAAACTCGTGGAATTCTGTCAGATAAAACCCTAAGTCTCGATGTTGATTTCATTTGGATCCTTTTCTTTGTTTATTTGATAGTTAAATTTGATACTTAAGGACCGTCAACAACGGAGACACCGAGGCCCCAGGAGCCGGAGGAAATAGTCCTGGCTCTCGGGGCCGTTCCCCCTTCGGGGATGCCGATCTGGGGGGTCAAAGTCCATCCGGGCAGACCGAGGAGGGCCGGGCCGAGGTGGCACTTAGCGCGGTGCCTCCTAAATGGTCCCATGGCAAGGGCCTGGCACGACTCGAGGCCCCCACAAGGGAGGGAGGAGGGAGGATGGCCTGGGGCCAGAGTCCCATGATCTGGCCCAACCCTGACGACCTAGAGGTGAGGGCTAGGTTCATGCTGGACGACCCGTCGGAGGCCTACCGCCGAGAGGTACAAGAGCGAGGTCCCTGACTTGAGGAATGTGGGCGCACCAGCGTCGAAGCGATCAACCGGGCGTCCGAGCTCGTAAGCCGGGACATGTTTAAGTTCGCCCAGGTAAGGTCTTCATTCCTTCGATGAAGTGTTGTTTGTTTGCGTCTTTAGGTTGATTCTTTGTGTAACATTCAACCTTACAGGCGCTCCAAGCTACGTACTTAGAGAAAACAATGTTCCTCCGCGGGGAGCGAGGCTGCCCGAGAGGCGGCCGAGGGGGAGCTCGTGAAAGAGTGCGAGATTTCTGCCGAGCTTCAGCAGAAATGCTCGGATCTCGCGACCGAGGCTTAGGAAGCCAGGGAGAAGGTTGCTCCCTTGGAGAAAAGGGTTGCTGACCTTA
Organism: Sorghum bicolor; assembly: GCF_000003195.3. Lineage (NCBI taxonomy): Eukaryota > Viridiplantae > Streptophyta > Magnoliopsida > Poales > Poaceae > Sorghum > Sorghum bicolor. Next base: position 48,590,500 of record NC_012870.2, on the reverse strand, counting down.
CCCTGGAATCCCAAGAGCATAGCGCCACCGCCGAGAGGTACAAGGGCGAGGTCGCTCGGTTGGAGACTTTGCTCGCCGAGAAAGACCTTGTCCTTAACCAAGCTCAGGCCGACCTTTCTGTGGCTCAGGGTGAGGTGGTCCTGACTTCCGTCCTCCCATTCTCTTTTTTTAAAGAGCTAGAGAAGAAGGTGGCCGAGGAAGCCTCTGCCGCCGATGCCCTAAAGAAGTCCCTCGATGCCGAGGTGGTGGACTGCTCGGCTCTAGAGGCCGTGGTCGCCTCGGTGTGTGAGGTGCTCGGGGTAGCGGTGGGCGGGCCGGGGCCATCTCTGCAGAGCCGCGTCGAGGCTCTGTACTCCCAGGCCGGGGAGATGCTGAGGGAGGCACTCCATGCCGGGGTGAAGAAAGCCCTTGTGGTGGTGAGTTCTCACTACGTCGGCATCGACTTGTCGGCGGTTAGTGAGGGCTACGTTCTCCCTGACGACGAGGCGGAGGCCTCGGGAGATGCTTTGGCCTCCTTTTTCGACGCCGAAGTGGAGCTTCCCCCCCTCAGCGCGCAGGGACCTAGGGAGTCAGGGCAGTGAGGCCCTTAGTTATCTTTTGTTTATAAACATCAAAGGCAAATGGGCCTTGTTTTTTATGGAACTTGATGTTGAATATGAATGTTTAATATGAATGTTCCTTTTAGGATTTCCCTTGTGTTTTTTGTTATCTTTTCCCTGTGCCGACCCGACCTCGGCAGCGCGGGGTCGGGCGAGCCTCTTAGGGTCTGCATTAGTTAGAGCGTCCCGAGCCTACGTCTCTTTCATTTCCTTAGTAATTTAGAAGTTCGGACGGATTCGTCTCCCGATCCTAGGGGGTGAGTAGAGGTTATCTTAGCCCGTGGGCGCGGATCTTCCCTCAGGCTCACGCCTTCTTAAGATTTAGGTGTTGAATCTATGAATTTTCAAATTCTTTTAGGAAATGAAAGAAAGACCTTGGGTCGGGGTGCTTTAACTTGTGCGAAAAGAAAGAAATTTCGGAGTTACCACAAGGGGTTCCCCCGTGTAGCCCCCGAGGGATGCTTGGACTCTGCAAGGCAGAGCTGAGGCTTACTCTCTAAAAAGAAACAATCACATGATTTGAATTTTCATTATTTTCTCATGGTAATGAATAGATGGATATCTTTACAAAATTCAATGGGTAGAAGCGACGTAGTTGCTCTAGGTTCCAGGCGTTTTTGAAGACCTCTCCTCCTTCATCGGAGGACCTCGGCGACGACGAAGGGTCCTTCCCAGGGAGGCGTGAACTTGTGACAACCCTTGTTGCTTTGCCTGAGCCTCAGCACCAAGTCACCGGATTGAAAGGCTCGGCCTCGGACTCATCGAGCATGGTAACGTCGAAGGGCCTACTAGTACTTGGCGGAATGTAGGAGAGCTACATATCCAGTGCGTCTTCTTGGAATGTCTTGCAGCTGTTTTCGTAGTAGGCTTGTACCCTTGGAGACCCGTACTTTAGGTCCGTGGGGAGGACGGCTTCGGACCCATAGACCATAAAGAACGGGGTGAAGCCTGTGGCTCGGCTTCGGGAAGTCCTTAGACTCCAGATCATGGCCGGTAGCTCTTTGAGCCACCTCTTTCCGAACTAGTCCAACCGGTTGAAGATCCTAGGCTTTAGACCTTGGAGGATCATGCCGTTGGTACGTTCTACCTGGCCATTGGTCTTCGGATGAGCCACTGCTGCCCAGTCCACACGTATGTGGTGCCTGTCGCAGAACTCCAGGAATTTCTATCCGTTGAACTGTGTGCTGTTGTCAGTGATTATGGAGTTGGGTACTCCAAATGGATGGATGATATTAGTGAAGAACAGCACAGCTTGTTCAGCCTTGATCCTTGTGATAGGTCGGACCTCAATCCACTTGGAGAATTTGTCGATTGCGACAAGCAAGTGGGTGAAGCCCCCGGGCGCCTTTTACAGAGGCCCGATGAGGTCGAGGCCCCAAATAGCAAAGGGCCAAGTAATGGGGATCGTTTGTAGAGCCTGAACAGAGAGGTGAATCTGCCGAGCATAAATCTGGCATCCCTCACAGGTTCGCACAATCTGTGTGGCGTCAGCCACGGTAGTTGGCCAGTATAAGCCTTGTCGGAAGGTGCTTCCTACTAGTGTCCGAGGCGCAGCATGGTGGCTACAAGCCCCCAAGTGTATGTCCTCAAGAAGCTTGATTCCTTCCTGACAGGTGATGCAGCGCATAAGAATGCCCGAGGGGCTACGCTTGTACATCTCTCCACCAAGAAGTAAGAAAGTCTTGCCGCGACGATCTACACGCCGTGCCTCGGCTTGATCTGGAGGCAAGGTGCTGTCGACAAGGCGCTACAGCTGTGGGTAATGCCAGTCTGGCAAGTCGACGAGCGCGGGAGGCTCAGACTCAATGTCCATGGCCTCTAGCTCAGGAGCTGCGGTGGACTCGGGGTCGAGACCCGGGTCGACCGGGGATGGATCCGAGCCCCTGTCATCTTTGTAGTCGACGGAAGGCTTGTAGAGGTCGTTGACGAAGACATCCGGAGGGACCGTGGCCCGCTCGGATGCCATTTTGGCGAGTGCGTCGGCGGCTTCATTGTATTTTCTTAAAACGTGGTTAAGCTCGAGGCTGTCAAATTTTTCCTCCAAGCGCCGGACTGCCTTGCAATACGCATCCATCTTGGGATCGTGGCAACTGGACTCTTTCATGACTTGGTCGATGATGAGCCTAGAGTCGCCTCGGACGTCGAGTCACTTCATCACAAGCTCGATGGTGATGTGGAGACCACTAACAAGGGCCTCATACTCTGCCGCATTGTTTGAGGTGGGGAAGTGGAGTCAGATTGCGTATCGCATCCTTACTCTGAGGGGTGAGATGAAGACGAGGCCTGCGCCTACCCCAGTTTTCATTAGAGACCCGTCGAAGTATAAGGTCCAGCATTCGGACTGGATCTGCGGCGGAGGGAGCTGGGTTCCTGTCCACTCAGCTATGAAATCCACCAAAACTTGGGACTTTATAGCTTTCCGAGGCTCATAGGTGATCCCACCACCCATGAGCTCTATAGCCCACTTAGCAATTCTGCCATTATCTTCTCGGTTTTGAATCACCTCTCCGAGAGGGAAAGACGATACTACCGAGACCGGATGAGACTCAAAATAGTGGCGGAGCTTGCGTCGGGCAAAGACTACCGCGTATAGTTTTTGGAGTTGGGGATATTGGGTCTTTGTGTCAGATAGTACTTCACTAATGAAGTACATCGGCCTTTGGACCGGTAGGGCGTGCCCTTCTTCCTTTATTTCGAACACGATAGCTGCGCTGGCCACCTGATCGGTAGCTGCGACGTAGAGGAGCAATGGTTCCCCCTCGGTTGGGGGTACCAAAATGGGAGGATTGGTAAGCAAAGCCTTGAGCTTGTCAAGGGCTTGCTGGGCCTCGGGGGTCCAGGAAAAATGCTCAGATTTTCTAACTAACCTATACAGAGGTAGTCCTTTCTCCCCGAGACGGGAGATGAAGCGACTGAGAGACGCTAGACATCCCATGACCCTTTGTACTCCTTTAGGTTACGGATTAGGCCCATGTTCGCGATGGCCGAGACCTTTTCGGGGTTGGCCTCGATCCCTCGCTCAGACACTATAAACCCGAGGAGCATGCCTCGGGGGACCCCGGAAATGCATTTTTTGGGGTTCAGTCTGATCCCCTTAGCTCTGAGGCATCGGAACGTTTCATCCAGGTCGGCCACGAGGCCACTTGCCTTCCTAGATTTGACCACAATGTCATCTACGTAAGCCTCTACCGTTCTGCCTATGAGGTCTCCGAAGACCTGGAGCATACACCGCTGGTATGTAGCCCCTGCGTTCTTAAGGCCGAAAGGCATAGTTACGTAGCAAAACATTCCGAAAGGGGTGATGAAAGAAGTCGCGAGCTGGTCGGACCCTTTCATCTTGATTTGGTGGTATCCAGAATAAGCATCAAGGAAAGACAAAGTACAGGGAGTCAACTATCTGGTCGATATGATGTAATGGAAAAGGATTCTTAGGACATGCTTTATTTAAACTAGTATAGTCTACACACATCCTCCACTTCCCATTTTTCTTTTTGACTAGTACAGGGTTAGCTAACCACTCGGGATGGAATACCTCCATGATGAATCCGGCCGCCAGCAACTTGTGGATCTCCTCCCCGATGGCCCGACGCTTCTCCTCATCGAATCGGCGTAGGCACTGCTTCACGGGCTTGGAGCCGGCTTGGATGTACAAGGAGTGCTCGGCGACTTCCCTCAGTATGCTTGGCATGTCCGAGGGACTCCATGCAAAAACATCGGCATTTGCGCGGAGAAAGTCGACGAGCATTGCTTCCTATTTGGGGTCCAGGCTCGAGCTGATTCTCAATGCCCTACCTTCTGAGGCCTCGGGGTCGAGGAAGACGAGCATGGTCTCCTCCGCCGGCTCGAAGCTCCCGGCGTGACGCTTGGGGTCGGGGATGTCTTGGTCACCGTCACCGAGGCTGGTGCGGATGGACAGCGACTCAGCCAAAGCCTCCGCCTACTCAATGGACTCCACGTCACATTGGTAGGCGTGCTGGCTCGTCGTGCTGATGGTGATGATGCCGTTCGGACCCGAAATCTTGAGCTTGAGATAGGTGTAGTTGGGCGTAGCATGGTCGCCCTAGGATTGCGTGTCTGGGAACCCGACCACGTCGAAGGCGAGGACCTCCCTTCTGAAGTTGTCGGGGTCCCGAAGCAGACGGTGAGATCGATCTGCCCGAGGGGATGGGCACGATGTCCCGGCACCACTTCGTGGAATGGTGATGCATCGTTGCTCAGCCGAGACTTGCTGATCCCCATGAGGGCCAAGGTCTCGGCATAAAGAATGTTGAGGCCGCTGCCGCCATCCATCAACACCTTGGAGAGATGAGTCTCGGCGATGATGGGATCGACGATCAGTGGATAGCACCCGGGGTTGGGGATCCGATCCGGGTGATCTTGCCGATCGAACGTGATTGCGCTCTCTGACCATTTGAGGTATGAGGGCGCTGCTATGCTAACTGTACAAACCTCTCAGAGTTCGCGCTTCCTTTGACTCATGGTGAGGCGGCCGCACGACCCCCAAAGATCAAGAGGTAGTTCTTGACCTTGGGGAAGCCTTCTCCCTCGGCGCCCTCCTTGGCTATGATGTCGGTATAGTACCAACACAGGACAGTGCACTCCTCGATGGTGTGCTTGGTTGGTCCCCTGTGATAGGGGCATGGCTTCTTCAACATTTCATCGAAGAGGCCGGGCCCAGCAGGAGCCCGCTTGGGGTTCTTACGATCCGCCGCGGCGACCAAGTTGTCGTCCGACCGACCCTGCTTCCCCTTGCGACCCTTTTTCTTCTTCTTAGGGTCGCAGGAGCCCGAGGCCTCGGTGGTCTCGGCCTTCTATTTCCCCTTGGCAGCGCCATCAGAGAAAATTGCACCAATTGCCTCTTCGCATGAGGCAAAGTTGGTGGCAATGTCAAGCAACTGGCTGGTGCTCGTGGGGGTCTTGCAACCAAGCTCGTGTACCAACTCTTTGCAGGTGGTGCCGACGATGAAGGCCCCGATGACGTCGGAGTCTGTGATGTTGGGGAGCTCGGTGCACTGCTTGGAGAATCGCCTGATGAAATCTCGGAGTGACTCATTAGGCTTCTGCCTACAGCTCCTGAGGTCCCACGAATTTCCAGGACGCATGTATGTTCCCTGGAAGTTCCCGAAGAAGATCCTGACTAGGTCGTCCTAGCCATGGATCATGCGCTTAGGAAGATGCTCGAGCCATGCCCTAGCCGAATCGGCTAAATGTAGTGGCAATTTGCCGATGATGTGTAGGTCATCGTCCGCTCCACCTAGCTGGCACGCTAGGCGGTAGTCCGCTAGCCAGAGCTCAGGGTTGGTTTCCCCTGAGTATTTGGTGAGGTTAGCAGGCTGTCGGAATCGGGCGGGGAACATGGCCCTGCGGATGGCCTCGCTGAAGACGTGGGGGCCCAGAGGCTCCGGTGACGCGCTGCGATCGTGGTCGGGGTCATACCTCTCGCCTCGGCGAGGTCGGTAGCATCGAGACTCGGCCTCATCCCTATCACGCCGTCTGGCCTCGAGGGTAGCACGGGCATCCACGTTGGTCCTGACGCGTTCGTGGACAGATGCGGCCTTGTCGCCCCCTTGCAGGTTAGGGGGCGCTGGGCCCTGTACCGTTGGTGCCTTGTTAGGAGGGGGTTGATCCCCTGGGCGTCTCGCACCGTGGGACTGTGACGTAGAACTCTCTGCGTTTTGTACCACGGCATGCTCCAGGAGGCCACATAGCCCCTAGCGCACCCTCCTCCCCTCGGGAGTCGATGGCTCGGGCATCGCTCCGAGGAGGAGCGTGGCGGCCATCACGTTCTGGCTAGCCGTGTTGAAGACTCGGGGATTGTCTCCCCCTTCGTCCTCGATGATGTGGCGGTTGACATCCCGGGCACGACGTCTAGCCGCGCCTCCATCCCAACAGGTAGTTTGGTCTTGCACCAGGGTCTCGCGCAGTTGCCGGAGGCATACGCGCTCTTCTTCGAGCCTGGCTTCTAGCTCGTTGAGCTACTCGAGGTTAGGGCGTCAAACTTCTGCGGGGGCTAACGCGGGCCCGTGCACTCTAGGATGGCTTCCAAGAGTCGCGTTTGGAGGTGGAGATGCGTTCCTCTACTCAGAGGGCCCTGTGCCTCCTTGGGCATTAGGGGACGCTCCTCCAACCTCGAGGTTGAAGCACTCTCACGACGGATCGTAGCCGCTGTCGTCAGAGTCAGAGTAGCCGAGGCAGTAGTTGCTAACCTCAAGAAAGCGCATGAAAGTTTCTGGGTCGCCACAACCGAAAATTCAGTGCCAGCCCATTCATCTTCTCCTGAGGTGGGATCCTCAGGGTACGACGAAACGGGTGGTGTAGTAATAAGTTGTAGAGTAGACCTCAGGTGATGCCCTAGGAGATCCGCGTACGCACTTAATGAGGTGCTCGCGGAAGAGGCATAGGTGGTCGCTATGCTATTGAACCCAATAGGGAGCTCAGAAGATGCAGTTGTCTTCCCTCCATCTATAGGTGGGGGTGACGAGAAGTCGAGGCCCCCTGGTTCCTCTTTTGAGGAGGAGGTGGGAGCCGTTCTTTGCCCTTTGATCGGGGCGGAACTGGAGGTCGCGAAGTCCCCCTGTTGGCCCGTGGAGCAGAGCTTGATGCTCCATGAGCCCTTCCCCTAGCACCTCGTGGGCCAGAAGAATGGGCGATCTGGTGAGGGATATGCGGGGGGAGGGCCGGACGGGACCTTGCCTCGGTGGCAGGGTGAGAGATTCTAGACCTCTGACGCCCGCGCCAGGCTCTCCCTACATGATGCCCCGAGCGCCTCCCACGCACTGGCTGTGGTGGGATCGGCTTGGAATAGGATTCGGCGTCGTCATAGGGTGGAAGGAGGACCATGTCATAGCCAGAGCCAAGCGACATGAACTCCAAACTCCCGAACATCATGACGGTGCCGAGGCGGAGTGGGCAAAATTTGTCTGCCATCTGGGCTTTCCCCAACGGGGAGAGGAAAGTACAATGCAGAAGGCCCCTACCTGGTGCACCAACTGTCGGTGTCTAGACTCATCGTTTAGACACTAACAAGTAATAAGTCTGCGTGTCTTCCTAAACTCGGATGGTGATGCAAGTGGAACACAGAGAATTATACTAGTTCGGGCTAAAGATGCCCTACGTCTAGTGTGAGATTGGGGGTCTGTATTGCCTTGCACCCGAAAGTGCTTGTAGTAGGGGTATACTAGCAGGTTGCGAGAGAGGGCTAAGTCCCAGGTCTCAACTTTGTGTGGTGGACAGAGCGTTACTGGCTACTCTGGTGTGTGTTTGTGTTATTGCCTTGAGTTCTGCTGTTGTGAGCGTGTCTTGGATGTGTGCCCTGGCTCCCCTTTTATAGTCTCAAGGGGTCACAGGGTTTTTACATGTGTTGGCTGGTGATCTTCCTCTTGTAAATGGTGAAGTCACAGTTCTGACCCTGTAGAAGCTTGCCCATCTCGTCCTTGGGGCGTGGCTGACAGCATGGTTGCTCCTGTGGAGGGTTGCCGAGCCCTGTTGAGATCGTGGGGGTCAGGTCGGTGATACTACAACATGTCCTGTAACAGTAGGAGAAGACAGCCACAGTGACGCAGGTTAATCTCCTCCATACCTCTTTTACTATGAGGCGGTACTTCACAGTGAAAGAGGTAAGGCCACACAGTGGCTGGGGTGGTTGGAATAGTTGCTGCCATGCCCTGCCGCAGCATGGAGGTCATAGCGAATGGCACATCGAGAGTACGGCCATCGTGTGTGGGAAGCCTGGCTCCAAGATGGGGGCTCGGGAGAGGCGGTGTATGCGCCCGAGCCCAAGAGGGGTCGGGCGAGGCGGAACTTGCGTCCGAGGCCAAGGGGTCGGGCGAGCCGGAGCTTGCGCCCGAGGCCAAGGAGTCGGGCGAGACGGAACCCACGCCCGAGCCCTGGTGATCTCGGGTGTTTGCCATATCTCCTTTTTTTGATTTTTATTTCCCCAGTTTGGGTGTCCCATTTTATGGTACCCAACACCTGCCGACCTCCCTAGGAAGGGGGTTAAGAGGTTAGCTACCTTGGGCGAAAGGGTAAATCATGACTCATGGGTAAAGATGTACGACCTCTACAGAGTGTTTATTAAACTGGTATACTAACCGTGCTCACGGTCAAGAGCGGCCTTGGCGATTCTTACATTAAGGATGATGAATCTTGTTTTAAGTTTATTGTTTAATGCTCTATATTATTTTTGCCACGTTGATCGTGAGACCTTGGGATCTATACAATCTAGTTGCTATACTTGTGGAGTTCGTCTTGGACTCACTCTTGCTACCTCCCTCACACCTCAGGAGAAGTATTGGGCTTCTGATCAACCCGTCAGATGGATCCTATAGAGTGAAGTTAATACCCGAAGTTTGGAGTTATCTTTCGTGGTTTACTGCCTAAGGTTGTTTCTAATTTTTTATGTACGTTATATAATTTATGCATTGTCTTTTGATATTACCTCTCATTTGTAGCTATATGTAAGATTTGGTTTCTAAAACTCATGTATGGTGCATATCTGGTTTTGTCCTTAAAATCAGGTGTTATAAAGTGGTATCAAAGCAATGCCGACTGTAGGACGCAAGCCTAGTTAGAACCAGATGTTTTAGCATGCTTCTATCTCTCCTTCCTTCTTGCTTTCACCTTAACCTTGATAATTGCCAAAATTTATGCTTACCTCTGCCCTATTCTTTTATAAAACTTTGTCTCTATTCTAAATCCTCCCTCATTGTCTATTGAGATGGCTCATAACGAGGAGACCTTTGGCATGAATGAACAAAAGGACCCAGAGATGCCACTCGTAAAAGCATTCGACAAGGAGAAGCTTCTGGACATGCAAAAACAAGTAGTGGAAGGAATGACTCAGATTGGGAACTCCCAACAGCGTATCTCAGGACCAGTGAAGAGACAAGTAGCTGAAGCTCGGAAAAATATGAGCCCATAGAGGTGTTGGTAGTAATACATCGAGATACCAGGATCAATGCCACTGTTGTAAGCATTATGGTCTCCCTTGTCTTCGGAATAGGTCATCTAAAAAGGAAGTTAAGATAAAACCAAATTGTGTGACTAATGAGGATAAGAAGATGAAGGCAATTGGGAAGTGATCAACATTCAAACTCTAAGTTGACGCATTTAGCTTCGAATTATTGTCACGAGAATCCAAACCTTGGAGATGAAGAAACTTCTCAAGATAACCCCACTGCTCATGAGGTATGCATAGATGGATGGTCAATCACTTATAATGAGTTTCAACCTCAAAGAATCAACCAAATTAGGAAGAAAGCTAACCAACCAAAGATAAACCTTTAGAGTCATCGAGCTGATAATACACCGGGCAACACCTCAGAAGAAAATATCATTACAATGGATCCAGCTAAGAGAAAGTGTTATCACTATCGATAGGAAGGACACTATGCAAACTCTTGTCCATAGAAGAACCAACAATTGTATCATGAAAGTAGCCACGCTGAGTCCAAGAGATAGGAGAATGTGCCCTTGTGTAATAAAAACGATAGCAGTGAAAGTCGAGTTTGTGTGCCTTGTGAACCTCTACTGCTTGGTTGAATTGTCTTTATATTTATGTTTGATTTGGATCTGTGTAATGAGTGCAATTATATTGTGGGTTTTTCTCCCCAATTTCATTAGTTTATAGGCCTAAGCTATAAGGATTAATGAAATAACTAGTCGAGTTTCGGTTCATTCTTGTTATCCTATCCTGCCTTTTTGGAGTAACACTTCTTTATCAGTTCATATCTTTGATCTGGGATGACAAAAAATAATGAGAAAATTCTGGATGAAAACGGACTTCAAGATCTTTCTCTGACCTCAAGAATCACCCCCATAGCTATTCTGGTATTGGAGTTATGAAAATCACAAGATGATACAGTTGTGCCGTCAAGAACCTAGACCAGTTTCGGTTGCTTACTGTTTGGGACAAATGTAGCTATAGAACTTGGCAAAGTGTTCTATAGCAAAGTTTTAGATAAGTTGCTAAGATTTCAAATGGTATAAGCTATAACCCTATTGGATTAACAGAACAAGAGTTATGTCTATTTTACTGCGCTGGTGTTCTTCATGTCGTGAGGAAATTTCAGGATATTAGTTATTCCCTTACACATAAGTTATTTGGGATGTTAGAAGGCCTCATAGTTAGTTAACTTATCTAGAAGAAAGTGCAAGCTACCCTTTTGTGTGCTCTAATTGACCTGTTCTTAAGGGGGTAGCCTAGTCAGAGGAGTTATAAGGACAAGTATTGGTTAATGATTGGATCATCTACAGGGACCTCGAGTGTTTCGAAAGTTTTGTTTTGAATCAAGATATTGTCCCATTCGAAGTGTGCTAAAATCAAATGTGGTATAAGTCATTACTGATACTCATAACCTGGAAGTGGTGCTTATGAGGATCAGATGACTCCAAAGTCTACAAAGTTATATGTGGGATGTGAGAGTGAAGCAACTTAACTGTGATACAGGAACTAATAGCTGGAATATAGTGATGGAACCAACCTTGGATTAAGAGACTTGGTATAGTCAATTCAAAAGACTAAATGGTGTGTAGCATCTAAAAAGTATATGAGAGGTAGTCCCTAGTGTCCCCCAATCAACCTCATCTTAAGGGGGGTAAAACCTTGATATCACGGGTTAATGCATTTTCAATTTATCTTGAAGCGAGAGTTGTCTCTTGAGATATTCTATGATTATGATCATCTCTCCTTGTCGTGTTATTGATTTTGGTCACTTGATAATAGGGAGTGTAGTATCCCATGGATCAGGAGCCCTATATGATGCCTCTTACTGATACGTGGGAAGAGAATGATGATCCTACCCTTGAAGGATGTTATGAGTATGATGAAACTGAGTACTATCAAAATAATGATACTTAAGAGCATGTTGGAAGTGAACCAAATCAGACTCTACAACGGTGAAAGAGAAAAAGGAAAAGCTGTAAGAAGCCTGCTCATGGAAGTAAGGTGCAACGAGACTATATCAATGTTAGGCTGACCAATGTGGATAGGCATAACATTTTGGGAGCTATGAAAGTGGTGGGTGGCTATATTCAAGTGGACTCAATGCTAGTTTTTGCTCTGTTTGACCTGAGTGCTTCGCATTTTTTCATTTCCACCAACCTGGTGAAGACGATCGAGTGGGTAAAGTGTCCAATGAGGAAGCCTTTATTAGTTCAAACCCCAGTGAGAGAAATACAAGCAGTTCAGGTTTGCTCAAATATCAATCTGGTCATAAACAAATAAAACTTCACTGTAAACCTCATTGTGTTAGAGCCACTTGGTATTCCCTTGGTCCTTGGTAATGGATGGTTGTGTGCACACAAAGGAGTGATCTATGGTACCCAGTACAAAATGCTCTTAACAAAACCGTCAGGGAAAAGAATTGAGTATCACGGTGGTCCACTCCTACCTAGGGAGGCAAATGCATATTAAGTTTCCATGTCTCCTAGAATTGTAAGCATAAAGAAACTAGTAGTCAAGATGGACTTTGGTCAAATTATGAATAATAGTTACACAATGGGAAATTTTTTCATGAGGTGTGACCTTGAGGTATAAGTGTTTACATTTGGTATGCAAGTTGTGAAGTTTAAAGGGTTATTAAGATCTTTTCCTGTTTCACTTTTGGAATTTGAGCCTCTTTCGAATCTCGAGGATGAGATTCATTTTAAGGGGGGTAGAATTGTAACACCCTAAAAATTCCCTTCTTTTAAAATAGTTGAATTAGATTTATTGAGTCAATTTTGTGAGCATTAAAATATAGGAAAAATAAATAAATTTTGTGGAGTAAAAATTGAATATAAGGTTAGAAACATGTTTTGATGCATACATGCAGCAACATTCTATTTTTGTGATGTGTGGTTTTGAGCAAACGAGTTTTGAATTCAAATTCCATTTGAAAATGAGCTTTGAAAATTTGTTTGAAAAATATATAGGAATTTTTTTCTTCTCCCTCTATTTGGCCTAGCCTAGTTCCCCTCGGCCCGCGCCTTCCCTCCCCTCTCTTGGGCCAAGGCCCAGCCGGCAGCCCCCTCCTTCCCTCTTCTCTCTCACCGCTAGGCGGGTCCCACCCGTCGGGGCCTTCCCCTTCCTCCAGCAACCGCCTCCCCAACCGTGCGCCCCGCTCCCCACTACCCCACTTTCTCCCCCGCGTTTTGCTCATTTGGACGCGCGCGAGCCGATCCACCCTGCTGCTCCCATTTCGCTCTCTCTCCATGCCTTTACTCTCGCTCAAAACGCACAGAGAACCATCACCTGTGACCACCGCGATCTGCCGCGTTCAATCCGACGAACCGAGCCAACTCCGCTTCGATTTTTTGCCGTGGTAAGTGCGCCTCCTTTCCCTCTCCCTCTCTGGCTTTCCCTATGCGAAAACATGGTCCCTAGAGTCTTCCCCGTGAGCTCCGGCGGGCCGGCCATGGCGCCGTCGTGATCCGCCGCGGAGATCGCCTTCCTCGGCCGCGTTTTACCCCGGAGTGAACTCGCCGTGAGCTCCTCTCTCTCCCAATGCTCACGGAGTGGAAAAACCATAGTTCGGAGCCCCCGAACCACAGGCTCCAGCGAGCTCCACGCCGCCGGCAATGGCCGCCGCCGCCCCCTTCCTCAACTCCGGCCACCGGCGCCACCTCTATCCCCTTCCATCTATTTTGTGCCACCAATTTCGAATCCGACGGTCAGAAGCGTCCCGTACCTCTTCGCCTATCGTATTTGCTTAAGAGTCCCTGTGCTTTTGCCAAATGAACCCACAGTTCGTAGGTGTCTTTTGAAAATACGCTTTCACTGAGTTAAAGACGTATTTCACTACGGTTTGATTCAAAATAATTTTCTAGTATTCACAAAATTGCCATTGAGATTGTGTTGGCCATAAAATATTCATTTTAACTTCGATTTGACCCGTTCAAATTGCATTAGATTCGTAATCATGAGCTTTACATGTTAGTCTAACTGTTTTACTAGTTTGAAACTTTTTAATTTCATGACCCTATTTAGTTAATTTCTTTTGTAAAGAAAATCTTAGAATTCATATCTTCTCAATCTTAGCTCTGATTCGATCTGTTCAAGTTGCGTTAGTTTCATAATTTCATAAGCTTCGCGTTGGTACCATTGTTGTCTAGGTTCACCACTGTTAGATTTCCTAGATAAATACGAGTCCTTAGATTGCTTTTGATGTCCCGTTTAAGGCGTAGATTTTGGGTCATAACTCCTGAAAGAGCATCTAGGCCCCGAGTGATTTCGGTGATTAATGACAATGTTAATTACTATGACTAATGTGTGTTTTGCAGAGGCAAAGTCATAGGTAAGGTCATGGTAATAGGTACTCGATGGACAGGGACGTACATGCCTACTTATTAGTGGAAATCGTTTTCGGTTCTCACAGGATTGATGGACATCGTCAAGACTAGACTAGGTCTAAGTGCCATATGGTGAAGAAGGGCACTTAGAGTAGTTTAGGACTTTGTTTTTCTTTTGACCGTACTATTAAGAGGGGCTTTGATCTAGTAGCTTGACTTAGTCAAGGCCTTAGGTTTAGGTGTGGTGCACACTTTGTAAACCTAGCACTAGGCAGCTCAGAGATAGTCCTTAGATCAAGAGGAACCAACTTCGTTTTGGAGCGATCGCGTTTCGATGAAGTTAGGGTGCCCAAGGGGGCACCGGACGCTAGGGTTAAGCACCGGACGCACCGGGCAGCGTCCGGTCCCATACGCAGGGAGTATGTAAAACTCCCCGGAGCACCGGACGGTGCCACCGGACGCTGAAAGTTAGCGTCCGGTGACCTGTCAGACGCAGGTACAGTTAGCCGTTATAGAGCACCGGTCGCTCAGTGCAGAGCGTCCGGTGCAACATAAAGAGCGTCCGGTGACCCCGTTTTCAGTGGAAAACGGTTGGCTGACCTTTGGAGTTCGTGGGTAGTATTTATACTTCTCCACCTCGTCCATGAGAGGTCTCTTGCCCATTTGAACATCTGAGAAACTTATTATGGAGCACGAGAGTAGCAAGAGCCTAGAGAGGATTGAGATTTGAGTGATTTCTTGTGAGAATCCTTCTCTAGTAAATTCCAAGAGTCAAGTGTGCATCCACCACTCTCTAGAGCCTTGTTTGGGTCAAGTGAGAGTTCTTTGCTTGTTACTCTTGGTGATCGCCATCACCTAGACGGTTCGGTGGTGATTGGAGGCACGAAGACCGCCCGAAGTTCTTGTGGGTGGCTCTCGTCAAGCTTGTGAGCGGTTTTGGGCGATTCACTGCGACGGAGTGTCGAAGAATCAGCCCATAGAGAGCACTTGGTCCTTGCGCGGACCAAGGGGGAGCAAGACCCTTACGTGGGTGCTCCAACGAGGACTAGTGGAGAGTGGCGACTCTCTGATACCTCGGCAAAACATCACCGAGCACTTTCTTCCACTACTCCTTTACATTCTAGCATTTACTTTGTGTTTTTACATTCTTAGAATTGCAAAAGACACAAGGGGTTGAATTGGAGCTTATAAGTTGCTTAAATTTTTAGAGAAGCCCAATTCACCCCCCCTCTTGGGCATCTTGATCCTTTCAATTGGTATCAGAGCCTAGTGCTCATTATTTAGGCTTCACCGCCTAGAGAAAAGATGTCTAACGGGGATGGACCGCCACCCATGTTCGATGGGGATGACTTGAGGCATGTGATGTAAAGTGCCTAAAAGCCGCGACCGAAGGGTTTACCCCTCCGGCAAAAGACACCGCTCTTACTCCACAAGAGCAAGAAAACGAGAAGTGGAATGCGAAGGCCAAAAACCACATCTTTAGTGGCCTTTGCAAAGAGGTGTTCAACAGTGTTCGGAGCCACAAAACCGCCAATGCCCTTTGGAAGGAACTTTGTGCGCTCCATGAGGGATCAAAGAGTGAACGCGAGGAACGCTATCACTTAGTGTTGAACAAGCTTAATACATTTGAGATGCTTCCCAAAGAAAATGCTAATGAAATGTATTCTTGCTTGAATGTCATTGTAGTGGAGCTTAATGGACTTGGGCTCACTCAAATGAGTGCGGCGGATGTAGCAAGGAAGATACTATGTGTGCTTCCCATTGAGAAATATGGGCACATAGTAACCGTACTTCACCAAGGCGATCTCTCGACCGCTACACCAACCGCCATATTGGGGAAGATCAATGCTCATGAGATGTACATGCACATGAACCCCCAAGATGGCTCCTCATCGGCCAAGAAAGAGAAGAAGGACTTGGCCCTCAAAGCTTCTCACAAGGGCAAGGCCAAGAAGATTGAAGTTGAGTCATCAACTTCAAGTGATGATGATGCATCTATTGCCCTCATGGTGAGAAGAACCATAAAGATGTTGAAGAAGCTCAACAATAATGGAGTCAACTTTAACTCCAAGAAGAAGAAGTTCTTCACAAGTAGCAAGAGAAAGCCCATCTCCGAGATGGATTGCTACAATTGTGGTGAGCTTGGCCATCTTGCTCATCAATGTCCAAAGCCCAAGAAGGACAAATACAAGAAAAAGATCAAGGAGCAAGATGATTCAAGTGATGATGAGAAGAATGACAAGAAGCAATACAAGAAGAAAGGTGGCAAGAAGAAGGAGCACTACAAGAAGAAAAATGGCAAGGCTTATATTGTTCGTGATTGGCTCACCGACATTGAGAGCTCAAGTGGTAACTCTTCCGGCAATGAGAGTGATGATGAGAAGGTTGCCGCCATTGCCATTGATGCTCCATCACCATCATCTTCACCACCATCTACATCCTCTACACACCTATGTCTCATGGCTAAGGGTGACCGGAAGGTACAAAGTGAGGATGAGAGTAGTGAAAGTGATAGTGAATACGAATCACCTTCTTATGATGAACTTGTAAAATTGCTTAACAAGTACACTAAAGTCATAAGAAAATCTAGAAGTGAAAATGAAAAGCTTGAACTTGAAAATGAAGCACTTCTATCAAAGCTTAAGTCTAGTGATGAGCTTAGAGACCAAAATGAGATCATGACCACTAAGCTCAAGGAGCTCAAACTCTCTTTAAAAGAGCTCAAAGAAAAACATGATAAACTTGAGAGTGTTCATGATGAGCTTATCACTAGATATAGAGCAATGAAAGAAGAGCTAACAACTCTAAAAGCAAACTATGACAACCTTGAGATTGCTTATGAACTTGCAATTGATGATACACATGTTGCTACTAACAATGTTGCTAAGCTTGATGTAGCCACATCTTGTGATGACTTACTTGTGGAGAGCACAAGAAAATGTGTTGATTGCAAGGGCAAGAAAGTGGTAGTGGCCGAGAGTTATGAGGACACTATCAAGCTCAAGGATGAAATTGTCATGCTCAAGAAAGAGTTGCAAGACCAAACCAAGCACAAGACCATTGTGATTGAGTCACTTGATCAAGACAAGAAGCTTGCATATGAGAACAAGTTACTCAAGGAAGAAAATCAATATCTCAAGCTTGGTTTGATGTATGACAAGCAAGAAGAAGATGAGACATTCATCTTGGATGAGTTAGCTAGCAACAATGACCCAATCATCAAGAAGCTAACTCAAGAGAACATCAAGCTCAAGAAAGAGAAAGAACATCTAACCATGGGGTTAGCAAAGTTCACAAAAGGAAAGGACCTTCAAAGTGAGCTTTTCATGAACACCGTCATGAAGATGGATAAGAGTGGAATTGGCTACAAGGCTCATCAAACAAAGCTCATCAAGTCACTAGCCACTCATGACCAACCAAGCAAGCCAAAGCCAAAGAGATGTTTTGAGTGTGGTCAAGAAGGACACTTTGCTCATGAGCGTAAGGCACCACTACCACCACCCTTGCCCAAGCATGCAAGACCATTTGCCTTCAATGCTCACTACATTGTAAGGAAAGACAAGAGTGGCAAGGTCAAGGTTAGCTTCATGGGGCCGCCCAACAAGCAAAGGCCAAAGAAAATTTGGGTGCCAAAGCAACTAGTAGAGAAGGTCAAGGGCCCTAAGCAAATGTGGGTCCCTAAATCTCAAGCTTGATCTCTTGTGTGTAGGTGAACTACAAGACCGGTGGATCACATTGGGTAATTGATAGTGGTTGCACTCAACATATGACCGGAGATCCCCGGATGTTCACCTCTCTAGATGAAGATGTTGACAACCAAGAGAAGATCACATTTGGTGACAATTCAAAAGGCAAGGTCAAGGGACTAGGAAAGGTTGTTATACCAAATGACAACTCCATCACCAATGTGCTCTATGTGCAATCATTGAGTTTCAACTTGCTTTCGGTTGGACAACTTTGTGATCTTGGATTTGAATGCCTATTCAAGAAGAAGGAAGTGATTGTGACCAAGGAAGATGACAATGAATTGATATTCAAAGGCTTCCGACACAACAACTTATATGTAGTTGATTTCTCATCCGATGAAGTTGATGTCAAGACTTGCTTATTCACCAAGACTTCACTTGGGTGGTTGTGGCATAGAAGGTTAGCACATGTTGGAATGGGCACACTCAAGAAGTTGATGAAGAAAGAATTGATTAGAGGCTTGAAGGATGTGACCTTTGAGAAGGACAAGCTTTGTAGTGCATGTCAAGTGGGCAAGCAAGATGCAAACACTCATCCAACCAAGGCCTATCTCTCTACTTCAAGAGTGCTTGAGCTACTTCACATGGATTTATTTGGACCCCACATATGCTAGTCTTGGAGGCAACAAATATTGCTTGGTCATAGTTGATGATTTCTCTCGGTACACTTGGACATTCTTCTTGCAAGACAAGGCCGAAGTTGCATCAATATTCAAGAAGTTTGCAAAGAATGCCCAAAATCAATTTGATGTCAAGATCAAGAAAATTAGAAGTGACAATGGGAAAGAGTTTGACAACACCAACATTGAGGAGTATTGTGATGAAGTGGGAATCAAGCATGAGTTCTCCTCAACATACACACCACAACAAAATGGGGTTGTAGAAAGAAAGAACCGGACATTGATCACCTTGGAAAGAACAATGCTAGATGAGTACAACACTTTGGAGAAGATGTGGGCCGAGGCAATCAACACTGCATGCTATGCTTCAAACTGGCTCTTTCCTCACAAGTTCCTAGAGAAGACACCATATGAATTGCTCAATGGGAAGAAGCCCAATGTCTCATTCTTTAGAGTGTTTGGGTGCAAATGCTACATCTACAAGAAGCGCCAACACTTGGGAAAGTTTTAAAGAAGATGTGACATTGGTTACTTGGTTGGCTATTCATCAAAGTCCAAGGCATATAGGGTCTTTAACCATACCACAAACATGGTTGAAGAAACATTTGATGTTGAATTTGATGAAACTAATGGCTCCCAAGGAGCATGTGATAATCTTGATGATGTAGGTGGTGAACCATTGAGGGATGCCATGAAGAACATGCCAGTGGGAGACATCAAGCCAAAAGAAGATGATGATGATGTGCAAGTTATTGAGCCATCATCCACCTCACATGTACCACAAGATGAAGACAAGGATGTGAGAGATGCTCATGAAGACACTCAAGTCACTCATGAGCAAACGGTGGCACAAGCACAAGATGTTGATGCTCCCCAACCAACCCCTCAAGTGGCACCAAGAAGAACATCACATCTCCTCCAAGATCACTCTCAAGATCTCATCATCGGGAGTCCATCACGTGGTGTAACTACTCGTTCTAGACATGCTTTATTTATTGAACATCACGCTTTTGTATCTCTTGAAGATGAACCAAAGACTATAGAGGAAGCTCTTCGTGATGCGGATTGGATCATGGCCATGCAAGAGGAGTTGAACAACTTCTCTCGCAACCAAGTATGGACACTTGAAGAGCGACCCAAAGATGCAAGAGTGATTGGAACAAAGTGGGTCTTCCGGAACAAGAAGGATGATCAAGGCAAAGTGGTGTGCAACAAGGCAAGACTTGTGGCAAAAGGCTTTTCACAAGTGGAAGGTCTTGACTTCGGTGAAACCTTTGCACCGGTGGCAAGACTTGAAGCAATCCGTATCCTACTTGCATATGCATCTAGTCATGATATCAAGTTATTTCAAATGGATGTGAAAAGTGCCTTTTTAAATGGATATATTAATGAGCTTGTCTATGTTGAGCAACCCCCCGGTTTTGAAGACCCTAGGTACCCTAAGCATGTCTACCGGTTGTCCAAGGCTCTCTATGGTCTCAAGCAAGCTCCTAGAGCTTGGTATGAGAGGCTTAGGGACTTCCTCATTGAGAAGGGCTTCAAGATTGGGAAAGTTTACACAACACTCTTCACCAAGAAAATGAATGGGGAAATCTTCATTTGCTAAGTTTGTCACAGAACCGACCAAATTATAAGAGTTCAAGTGCAGAAACAATCGTCAAGCAATCACGTTTCTAGACTTGAGCCCATATAATCCCGGTAGTCAATCGAAATCACGAAGGACTTCAAACCAACTCGCAACAAACCAAGATCGTAATAGTTCAACATAAACACAACGATTGTTACATAGTCATTCGTTGCCGTCGAAGCGGCACCACATCGGAGTATTAAGTTATTACAACACATGTTCGAAGTAGCGGAAGCAAAATAAGTACACACACTTGTTCAAGTTCAGTTCACAAGTTTGTTACTGCCAGAGTCTAGGTCATCCTTCCAAAAGCATCATAGACGAGAAGATTAGAGAACCGTGCCCAACGGTTAGTCCTCATCCCCAGCGGGATGGAGACAGGTCTTGCAGAAACCGTCATAGAAGATATCATTTGCAACAGATGGGAGTAAACCCTGAGTACGAGGATGTACTCAGCTAGACTTACCCGTCTAGGAAAACATAAAAGACACCAAGGATCATGCAAGGCTGAATTTTTAAGTGGAGCTGGTTGACTCACCTTTTGCCAAAAGCTTAACTTACAACTAAATCATTTTAAGAGCATCAAATTTATTTATCATCAGCCTACCACTAGATTAGCACCTGTACTACAACACATCATTTGATTATTACAAACAATAGTAACCATATCAATTTTCATCATATATTCTTCTTGCTATCAGCATTATCATGAACCAAGTTCATTAGTGAATGCTACGTTTGCCGCTGCTCTGTCAAGTTCTCACTAACCGGGAGAGACGGCGATTCGAATCGAATTCCTATCCAGCTGGAGGTTTATTCCTAGCACTCACCCAAGCATCCCCTGCCGGAGAGCCAAAGGGTCACCTTTGGTACGACTCAGAAATCGCGGCTCCGATCAGCGCCGCACTCCCAGGGCTACCACTCTGCCAGGGAGGTCAGGAATTTTAACTCACCTGCCTTTGGACTTACGCCAATGGTCCCCCGCACACCGCACTTCCTCCGGTAGTGCGCACTTTATACTTGCCGGTCTTCCGGCCTGAGTCATACTACTCGGCTTCGCGGTCGGAACGAGTTATCCGGCCAACTAAGTGTCAGGCATGCGTTCAACATGACAAGAGGACGTACAACGATCGGTCCTTAGCTGCCACAGACGGAGTTACTACACACTTGCAAAACTCCGCCCGGCTTAAGTCAAATTAACCAGGTTCCATCCACGATAGCACATATAGACCATCGCGACCCGACACAACCCTATATCGCGCGGATGACAGGATATCACCCGACTTCTACCGATTAAAGCATAGCTAAGCTGCTACTCGAACCTAACTCTACAACCAGGGAGGGTAAGTTATCTGGACAAGGATAGAGTAGAATGCAGCAACAGTTTCATCACAACTCCTATACGTAATGCATCAATAGATATAACGTATTTAGTAAACTTTCGAAAATAGAGGAGGCTTAAAATGCTCCGGGGCTTGCCTTTCACGAACGATGCCGGCTCGTGACTTGGGAACTCAACTTCTTCTTCGGGCTCCTCGAGTCCGACTTGCTGGACCTCCACCTCCTGGCTGCCTTCCTGGCCTTCGGGGTTCGCTTGGAGCTCGAAGGAAACTGCCACGTCCGGTGCACCTATTGCATGCTCGATGAATGAGAAAGTGCACATGCTACAGATAAATGCTTAATAGCACAAGCAACTCACTGGAAACTCATTTACGGAACAAGAGTTATACTAACTCACAAGAATAAACAAGTTAACATAACCCAAAACCTATCATGGCACTAAAGCAGCAAGCAACATAAAACAAGTATGCTCAGTAAATAAATCATAAGTATAGATAGACAGGTCCAACAAACATGAGTAAGGACATTCTGGAAAGCTTAGGAAATTATCTACAACTCATCTTTAAACATGACAGCAAGATTCAAACATTAAACTAGTCATTTTAACAAAGTTCCAGGTTCTGTCCCAGAAAAAACAGAGAACCCCTATTTCTGGAACCTAACTTGGAACAGCTGTAACTTTTAAACTACTTGGCCAAATGACCTCAAATTTGAACCACAGTTAGTTCAACAAGTTTAGAACAACTTTGTTTTATACAAGTTTCACAGAAAGTCAAATTATCATTAAGCAAAGTTAAATTATTCACTTGCTGTCCAGACAGCATTTAACCCTATAGTTAATTATTTAATGACATGATCAAAACACAAACTAAGCCAACCATAAGACTCATGGGCACAAACATATTACAAGGTCACCAGATCATCAGTTGAAAACCCCAAAACAATTACTTAACAAGGCATTTATTAATTAATTTTAGGTAAGGCATATTTACAAGATATTAGTTAAAGTGCTCAGAAAAATCTACAAAAATTACAGAGGCACAAGTATAACATCAGATCAACACCATAAAAATTTCAGGACCATTGCACATGCCAATTTAAAGATATGCATTTAACATGTATCAAGGCATTTATTTCATAAATTCATAAACATGACTCATATGGTGTCAAACAACAGATTTCAGATTATTTGCATCTTAGGAATACCATAAACAAGTTTACTACCAAAGTAGAACACCAGCATAAGCACCAATTATTTTATATGATTTAATTAAAGAAACAAGCCATATTTCAAACACAAATTACATATCACAACTGCAGTGCTCCAAAAATCATGAAATAATTATCAGAGCACTCTAATGCCATGCAAAGACCACTATAAAAATTTCAGAGCAAACTAATCAGTAAAACCAGAGATATGCATTTATCCATGAATAACAAGATTAAATCCTTAATAAATAATTTCTCAGAAAACATGATTCATTTTATATTTTTGTTAAATACTAGCCATCTCAAGAAACAACACAAAATTTGTTTCACAATTTTTGGATCTCAGAAACAGGAGATATGATTTTTGCAAGAAAGCCAAAAATCAGGATTTTGAATAAAAGAAAAGGAGGGAAAGAGAGAGTCGCTGACAGGGGGTCCCACCCGTCAGGCTCTTCTTCCTCGCGGCCGAGGTGATCTTCGCCGGCGATTTCTCCGCGACGGCGAGGTCTCCGGCCAAACCCAGGGCATCAACGTGATCCCCACACCCTAACGACTCGATTGACCCCACTTTTGCCACGGCGGAGCCACCGGAAGGGACTCACCGTCGGCAATGGCGGCTCGGCGGAGGTGCTCGGCGTTACGCCGGAGCCCTCAGGCCGGTAGAGCGTGACCTAAAGCCCTCTACAGCACCAGCAGACTAGGGCGAAGCTTCCTAGGTACACGGCTTGGCCTGGATCCCCGTGGAAAGCGCTGGCCACGGGAGCACCCAACTCCGGCGGAAGCACGGCGGCGCTGCGCACCGTGTCCGGCGACGGAGAACCCGGTAGAGCGTCCACCAGGTGGCGCAAAAGCTCGCTAAGGACCTAAGCTACCTCTAGGACCTAACCAAAGACGGTGAGAAGCCTCACAACGCTCGGCATTGAGTTCGTCGGAGAAGAGGGTCACGGCGGACCGATTTGGGGGAAGAAAGAAATGTCGGCTCACCGGTGGGTTTCTCGGCGAGTTAGAGGGTGGAGCTTGGAGAGCGGCTCACGGCGGAGCTTTGGGTGGAGTTTGGTGGACGGAAACGCAGAGAGGAGCGCACACGAGCTCGCCGGAGTGAGCTCGCGGCGGAGAGCTCGCTGCGGGCGAGGTTCAGGCGAGAGAGGGCGAGGCAGAGCGAAATGGACGCGTCCACGCGCTCGGGACGTCGCCGTGGTGGTCATGCACGCGACGAGGGCTGACAGGCGGGGCCAGGAACGGCGTACGGGCGCCAAATGGCGACGGAGCGCTGCCGGCGGTCGGCCACGTCGACGAGGTCCAAGTCGATTCAGACAGTGCATCGACTGACTGACAGAGCGACTTCACCGGTGATTATCTCCCAAACCAGAGCGAATTAGGAGATGGCGTAGTTGACAAACTTGGAGTACTAGACGAGATCTACAACTTTGTCAACTAGAGCAAAGACTAGATCGGCCTGGATTGAAAGATATAGAGTTCCCAAAATCGATCACGCAAACTGCAAACCACCCGGGGACTTAGAAAATTTTCCAAGTGTGGAAAACAGCCCCAAAACTGCCTTGTGGGCCACTTTTGAGCTATTTGTGATCATTTTCATGAGATGGCCATAAAACAACTTTTGTTCCTTATAAAATTTGCTACAACTTTGCTGTAGGAAGTTTTGACATGCAAACATTTTATGAAACACTTTTTAAAAGCCTAAGCAAAAGAGGTTTCTAGGGCCTATTTGCATAAGTAAGACTTAAGTGATTATTTTAGAGAAGTGATCAACATGAACATTGCTCCCAAGAATAAGTTAAGCATAGATAAGCTATTTACCAAGGCATTAAGCACAAACACAAGCATTGTTCACTCAAACATAAGCATAGGAGGCCTATCTAAGCCATTTAAAACACATTTTTGCAAAGGATGCCATGTCCCAAGATAGATGATGATCATGGATGCTTTGAATAAATGATGATGCTCATGCTATGCACATGTTTGATGCAACCATAACATTGGGGTGTTACAGCCCTCCCCCCTTACAAAAATCTCGTCCCGAGATTTGAAAGCTTACTGATTTTTGAAGAAGGTTTTGTAAACTTCTTTTAAATAATCCTCCGTCTCCCAAGTGGCATCTTCTTCCCCGTGGTTACTCCACAACACTTTGTAGAGCTTAACCACCCGATTACGCGTCTCCCGTTCCTTGCGATCAAGAATCGCTACGGGTTTCTCCTCATACACCAAGTCTGACTTCAACTTGATATCTCGAATTTCCACTCGTTCCTCCGGTACACGAAGGCACTTCTTCAATTGTGATACGTGGAAAACGGGGAAGATAGCTCGAAGCGCAACTGGGAGTTGAACTTTGTATGCCACATTCCCTTTCTTTTCGAGAATCCGATAAGGTCCCACATAGCGAGGTGCAAGCTTTCGCTTGACTCCGAACCTTTGTACACCCTTCATCGGAGACACCTTGATGTACACATGGTCACCGACTGAAAACTCAATCGGCTTCCTTCTCTTGTCAGCATAACTTTTCTGACGGGCTTGAGCAGCTTCCAAGTGTTGCTGGATAACACGGACTTTCTGCTCTGCTTCTGTCGACGAAAGCTGGTCGGCAGTCTACCTTGGGGTATACCCACGGTAGTAGTTTATCGGTAGACGGTGCGCAAACTACGAACTCGATGGTGACGCAAGACACGGACAAGCTTTTTATCCAGGTTCGGCCGCCAAGTTGGCGTAATACCTACGTCCTGCGTCTGGTTGTATTGATTTGTGTTGAGAGAATCGTATGTGATATGATCTGTCCTCTAGGGGACCCCTGCCCCTCCTTATATATCCTGAAGGGACAGAGTTACAAGCAAAGTATCCTATTTGGTACAAAATCTTGTAGCCTTGCGGTGCACGCCGACCAGTCGTGCGCCGCACGTCTTCATCTTGTGGGCCGAGCCACCTCTGATGATGCGGCCCATATAGGCCCATGAGGGTATAGGGGTTTATACCCCCACAGCTAGTCCCCGAGCACCATGTATTGTGATGTAACACGCCGTCTTGAGCTTCTTCGATCAGCGAGGCTTGACGTCTTCAATAAACAGGAAAGTCGCCCAAACAGTTGCAACGGTATTTTGACCAACTCAAAAGACAGTTGATCAACATTGACATCCAAGAAGCAGGTTGTTCGAAGAATGCATGGTGCTCCAAATTAAAAAAGATTTCTTTCCTGGTGAAGTGTGCCCACTTTACTTTTCTGAAAAGTATAGTCTTTCAAAAAGCAAGCACATTCACCGCAAGGTGAAGTGTGCCCACTTAGTCCCCGAGCCTGGTAGTAGGTGACGTAGGCACGTGGTGCCAGGGTCAAAAGAAAAGTCCTCAAAGAAATTCTGAAACTGAGATGCATCGCCAGATGCATCGTACCGATGTAGTCCCCGAGCTTGCTGGAAGGCGAAGTATGAGCCTTGTAGCAAGGTCTAAAAAATTGAATTTACCAGTCCCCGAGCATATCATGCTCGTATGCAATTGAATAGACTAATCGACCAGTCTCCGAGCATATAACGCTCGGTGGTCGGTACAGTCCTCGAATTCTCAAATTGGTGGGCTGGTCGACCAGTCCCCGAGCGTATAGTGCTCGGTGGTCGGTGCAGTCCCCAAGTTCTTAAATTGGTGAGCTGGTCGACCAGTCCCCGAGCGTATAGTGTTCGGTGGTCGGCACAGTCCCCGAGCACGGCGTAGGGACCGGTGGACAAGTCCCCGAGCGTGGTTGGGAACGTAAACGTGCTCGGTGGTCGGCACAGTCTTCGAGCACAGCATAGAGAGTAGTCGACAAGTCCCCGAGCGTGGTTGGGAACGTAAACGTGCTCGGTGGTCGGCACAGTCTTCGAGCACAGCATAGAGAGTAGTCGACAAGTCCCCGAGCGTGGTTGGGAACGTAAACGTGCTCGGTGGTCGGAGCAGTCCCCGGGCACAGCGTAGGGAATAGTCGACGAGTCCCCGAGCGTAGCTTGTCGACTGGGCCAAACCCCTGAAAAATAAATATAAAGAATAGGTAGTACATGATGTATAAATAAACTTTAGATAAAAAATCAGTACTGAGATAAGTTTTAGATTTTTTATTATAAAATTAGCACGAGTTGTTAATTCATCCTAGAGCTTGTACCAGCTCTGGTCTAGCCAACAATCAGCATGAGGTGCGGAACCTAGGCATGCGTAGGATTGTCAGCCACGTCAGAGAGGTACTGCCGACCACCCGGAACGCAGAGGGCAGATCTCGTGCACGTGTAGGGAGGAGTCGGAGACAGTACCGGCTCTGGAAAGCTCGTGTAGGAGAAAAAACTAGACGGCTAAAAAAGTTGTTTTGAAGAATAATAATATTAAAAATATTATGCCAAAAATAAATAAAATATTAGAATTGTACTTATCTTTGGACGAAAGTCTGGTCGGGAGAGTTGCTTGACTTGTTGTCGTGATGGTGATCGCGGCTGTCGTAGCGCCGTTCTTCGCGGCGATTATTATTGCGACTCGTGGTCAGAGCAAGTAGGCCAAACAACTTGGTCGATAGCCTGAGCAGGTCGGTGTCGTCGATCTGCCTCCCTTTGTAGCAGAGAAGCGGGTGACGCGTTGTCGGCATGGTCGGAGACGTTGTTGGAGTAGTTGGAGTCGTAGCCAGCGTGGTTGAAGCCGCCGCCGACGTCGATGAAGAAGTGGTTGGCGCAGATCGGATCTACACCTCCTCCGTGGTCATGGCGGTGAAGTTGTTGAAGCTGACGGTGAACGTGAAGTCGTCCGCCATGGCCGCGAAGTCGGGGATGATGGCCATCTTGTTCGTCGAGAGAGCTGTACGCACACCCCCTACCTGGCGCGCCACTGTCGACGAAAGCTGGTCGGCAGTCTACCTTGGGGTATACCCACGGTAGTAGTTTATCGGTAGACGGTGCGCAAACTACGAACTCGATGGTGACGCAAGACACGGACAAGCTTTTTATCCAGGTTCGGCCGCCAAGTTGGCGTAATACCTACGTCCTGCGTCTGGTTGTATTGATTTGTGTTGAGAGAATCGTATGTGATATGATCTGTCCTCTAGGGGACCCCTGCCCCTCCTTATATATCCTGAAGGGACAGAGTTACAAGCAAAGTATCCTATTTGGTACAAAATCTTGTAGCCTTGCGGTGCACGCCGACCAGTCGTGCGCCGCACGTCTTCATCTTGTGGGCCGAGCCACCTCTGATGATGCGGCCCATATAGGCCCATGAGGGTATAGGGGTTTATACCCCCACAGCTTCGTTCACGAAATCGATGCCGTAGTATCTTCGCTCTCCAGCTTCTACCCAATTCAACGGGGTTCGACACTTTCGACCGTACAAGGCTTCAAATGGAGCCATTTTGATACTCTCCTGATAACTATTGTTGTAGGAGAACTCAGCTAATGGCAGCCACTTGACCCAAGAACCTTTTGACGAGAGAGCACATGCCCTCAACATATCTTCAAGGATCTGGTTAACTCGTTCAGTTTGACCTGCTGTTTGGGGATGATAAGCAGAGCTGCGGACCAAGTGAGTACCAATCTGCTCATGAAGACATTCCCAAAAACGAGCAGTGAACTGTGGTCCACGATCAGATATGATTGTTCGAGGCACACCATACTGACGAACAATGTGCTCGAAATACAACTCCGCATACTGATGAGGACGATAATCAGTTCGGACTGGAATAAATCGAGCAACCTTGGTCAAACGATCTACCACCACCCAGATGGAGTCATAACCCTTAACAGAAGTTGGGAGTCCACTGATGAAATCCATGCTGACTTCTTCCCATTTCCAACCAGGAATGGACAAGGGCTGAAGTAAACCAGCTTTCATGTGAACAGCCTTCACACGACAACAAATGTCACAACGAGCGACAAAAGCCGCTATCTCCTTCTTCATCTTTGTCCACCAAAACAAAGGTTTCAGATCCTGATACATCTTGCTACTACCAGGATGGATAGACATTTTGGATGAATGAGCTTCAGATAAGATCTGATTTCGCAGCTCGCGGTCTTTTGGGACCACAAGTCGATCCTTGAACCAAAGAATTCCGTTTTCATCAACCCGGAAATGCTTGGTTTCCTCTTCTTTCATCTTTCTCTTGATATGGTAGATGCCTACATCTGTCTGCTGCAACTCGATGACTCGATTGCGAATGGTACTTTCCAGAGAAATCTGGTTGAGCACAAACGGATGCATAAGATGTGACAACAACGGATCTTCCACTTGGATTGAGTGACAGTGCGCTTTCCGACTCAAGGCATCCGCCACTACGTTTGCCTTGCCCGGATGATAGTGCACTTGGAGATTATAGTCTTTAATCAACTCAAGCCACCTTCGCTGCCGCATGTTCAGTTCAGGTTGAGTGAAGATATACTTGAGGCTCTTATGATCGGTGTAGATATTACACAGATTACCCAGCAGATAATGCCTCCAGATTTTCAAAGCATGAACAACTGCTGCCAATTCTAAGTCATGAGTGGGGTAATTGACCTCATGCTTTCGAAGTTGGCGCGAGGCATACGCGATAACGCGACCTTCCTGCATCAGCACATAGCCTAAACCAATACCTGATGCGTCACAAAAGACATCGAAAGGCTTCTCGATATCAGGTTGAGCTAGGACAGGAGCTGATGTCAACAGTGTCCTCAACTTGTGGAATGCCCCTTCACACTCAGGTGTCCACCCAAACTTTTCATCTTTCTGAAGTAGACGAGTCATAGGCTTGGATATCTTGGAGAACTCCGGAATAAATCGACGGTAATACCCAGCCAGACCGAGAAAACTCCAAACCTCGTGTACCGAAGTTGGAACTTTCCAATCCAGCACCTCTTGCACCTTAGCCGGATCCACCGATATGCCTTCTTCAGATAAGACATGGCCCAAGAAAGGTACTTTCTTTAGCCAAAACTCACATTTGCTAAACTTAGCATAAAGCTGATGTTCGCGCAAACGCGACAACACGACACGCAGATGCTCTGCATGCTCATCTTCATTGCAAGAATATACCAAGATATCATCAATGAAGACCACTACAAACTTGTCCAATTCGGGCATGAACACCGAATTCATAAGATACATGAAATGAGCAGGTGCATTCGTAAGCCCGAAGGACATGACAAGGTACTCATACAACCCATACCTCGTCGAGAAAGCCGTCTTAGGGATATCTTCAGGACGGATCTTGATCTGATGGTACCCAGATCGCAAATCAATCTTGGAGAATACCTTAGCCTTAGACAACTGATCAAACAAGATGTCAATGCGAGGAAGAGGGTATTTGTTCTTGATAGTCACCGCATTTAGGGGACGATAGTCCACACACATGCGCAAGGATTGATCCTTCTTCTTCACAAAGATAGCCGGACAACCCCAAGGAGAAGAACTAGGACGAATAAGACCCTTCTGCAACAACTCATTTAGTTGGGTCTTAAGCTCAGCTAATTCATTGGGCGGCATCCTATAAGGTCTTCTAGAGATCGGAGCGGTGCCTGGAATCAATTCAATTTTGAACTCCACATCCCGATCCGGAGGAAGCCCGGGTAGATCATCAGGAAAAACATCCGGAAACTCACACACCACCGGAATATCCTGAATAGCCTTAGAGATGACTGCATTCACAGTGCTACGGATTTGAATATCACGAGGGAGTTGCACTAGAAATGCCTCCTTGGTATCTGGGTCTTTCAACATCACTACACGAGTGGTGGTGTCAATAAGAACTCCATTACCACTCATCCACTTCATCCCCAGAATTACATCTATGCCCACACCGGGTAAAACAACCAGATCAGCAAGAAACTGACGGCCTCCTATCTCCAGAGTTGCCCCCAAAACCACTTGATTGGTGGAAATGTCATTTCCCGCAGCACTAATACAATAACTGCCCTTATCAAGTGTAATGGTCTTGATGTTATGCTTAGATATAAATTCAGAACTCACAAAAGAATGCGATGCTCCAGAATCAAAAAGCACGAGTGCATCATGTTGATTGACCAGAAACTTACCAGCCGTGACTACCTCACCAGCAGGGATTGCCTCTACAGTTGTGTAATGAACACGCCCCTGACGGACGTTTCCCTGGTTGCCCTTCTTTGGCGGGTAAGGACAGTTGCTCTGCCAATGCCCGGTCTGATTGCAGTTCCAGCACGGACGGTTGGCAGGTGGAGTCTTGGCATAGTTGGGACCCGTGTTGCCCCTAGGAAGAGCAATAGAGTACCCCTTGCGAAAACCCGTCTTTGCCTGATTCTTCTTCATTGGAGGGCGGTATCGCTGGTTGGGGGTTGGAGCACGGAATGGTGGCCTTGCTGCCACTGGAGCCTTGGACTGAGATGATCCTGCCCCGGCCTCAAAAGCCCTCTTGCGAGTCTTGGTCGCAGTGTACACAGTGTTATAATTCTCTTGAGTAAGAGCATCACTGACAAACTCATTGAAAGTTGTACACCTAGTGCGGCCCATAGTCTTCAGCAATTTGGGACCCAAACCCCGCTTGAAACTAGCGATCTTTTTCGTCTCCGTGTTCACAAACTCAGGAGCATACCTAGACAAGTGATTGAAAGCATGCAAATACTCCTTCAGAGTCTTGTTGCCCTGAGTCAGCTGCATGAACTCGGTGTGCTTCATCTCCATAACACCCGGAGGAATGAAATGCCCTTTAAACGCCTCACGGAAAAGATTCCAATCAAGCACGGTGTCGGCTGGAAGAGCCTCCCGATACTGATTCCACCAGATGCCTGCCGGTCCTTGCAGTTGATGAGCTGCATACTCTGCCTTCAAACTTTCAGTCAACCGAAGTAGGCGAAACTTTTGTTCCACCGTATTCAGCCACTCTTCAGCTTGAAGGGGTTCTTCAGCTTCCCTGAAAGGTGGGGGCTTCGTATCCATGAAGTCCTTGAAGCTACTGTACTGGTTAGGAACTGGCCCTTCCTGTGCATTACGGCCACCCTGATTTGCCATCCGATTGATGGTTTCAGTGAGCATCCTCTGATTTTCCACCATCATTTGCATGAGCTCAGCTGGATTTGGTAGTGGAGGAGGAGGTGGTGGGTTCATGTTTGCACGCTGTTCCGCACCTCGGGTGCCACGAGACATCTGAAAAGACACAGTCAGTGAGCATTGATGATGACAAGATTTGCCGTAGAAGAACTTATATTTATGCCTGAAAGTATTCGAGAGAATAGCTTTACAGAAAGGCACAACAATTCCATTCCACAAAACAACATCACCAATCCAACACATGACATAGATATCCGCAATACGCACCACAACGGAAAACATCGGCATAACATAACGATCATAAAGACTGCACATGGGGTCCATGAAGTTATTACACCCTTTCAGTACATGCCATGAGTCAAGGTCAAAGTTTCGGATTACAACATGGTTACAAAAGCACCACAACCGACTGGCATACAACAAAAGATCCTGGCAACAACTACTCACTACTCCCTACACTCCAGGCTCATCGTCCGAGTCAGCGTCAAAGATCGCCTCTCCATCCTCGTCGCTAACCGGCTCAAGCTCCTCGTCCTCCACGTCCTCGTGTAAAGGTGGTGCAGCCGCTGCTGGTCCATCAACCTCCATACCATCATCATCGGCCAAAATCACCTGAGGTCCCACCTCTGGATACACGGGTATAGGGCGAGGAATAGGGTGTAGCAAGTTGTTGAGACGGTGAATCTCCACAAGACCAGCCTCAATCTGACCCTGTAGATAGTTCTCCCGCTCAAGCGACTGAACTCGGTGCATCTCCCACGCTCGGCGCCTGTTCTCCGACACGCGGAGTCTAGCTTGCTTGCGAAACTTGCGAGCACGCTTTTTAGCCTTCCGCTGCATCTCCTGGGCCCTGTGAACAGCCACCATCACCTGTGCATAGGTGCCCTCTCGCTGACTGATCAGCTTGAGTACAGCCATCATAGCACTCATAGCAGGACTAGAGCTCTCAGCTCTCTCTCCTCTGCCTCGAACCAAAGCACAACCATCAGCCTGTTTCCACTCCGCAGCTGCTGGGTCAGCACTAGGAATGGAGGCCGCTGGTCCTCCTGTCAGCTCGTCACCACACCTCTGACAGATGTCGAGCAGGATAGTCTGGGCTGCAACCTGAGCTGCCTCCCAAGGAGTCTGCCCATCTGAGCTGCACGTCCAGCCTGTCCATGCAGGCTTGTCCCCATGTGGAGGGACAACTCCCTGCACAGCAAACCACTGGATCCCTCCTGTGCTCTCCATCTCCCACCAAGAATACTGAGGTGGCTCAGTATACCCAACAGTCCGTAACACTCTCCAGAGCAGGGTAGGAGTGCCAAACTCGTGCAAGAAAGTGTCACTGGGACGAGGCGAAGCGGGTGCGTCCATCTGTGGAAAGGAATAGGAATGCCATGGGTAAAAGAGGATCAGTTGAAGCAACATTTTAATTATTTTAAAAAGGGACGACATTGTAAGGGAAGAAGCGGACAGAATGTATGTATGAATGCGACATGATGCATGCACGAACCGTACGTCCTCACAAACTGAGAAAATTAATATTCTAACGGATATACGGTGGCATACATTCGTCTCTCGATACGGTAACTATCGGTTTACACGTGCGCTGTTAGAGTACCTGCAGAAACTTCATTTCAGCCCAACAGTTCCCAATATATCACTCAAGAAAGCAGTAAACTAAGTGCTCATTGCTTGGACATGCCCAACATGCCCCAACAATGACACCACAACTACCCGAGAAATTAATATACTCCCCAATTAAGTTTCTTTCGTGGTTCCATGGTTTCGACATGTAACCACTCCAGAAAACCACCGCGAACACTCCCCTAGACCGCCGTTTGGACGATCATGCTCTCACAGCTCACACTTACCTGAGCGTAGGTGCGACGTTGCATAATTTAAATCTAGCGACATATGTGGCTAATTCTCATATGAAGGCTACCTCCACCATTAGACCACAGGGTAGCATAGTGCGGTCATCACACATCCATACCTGAGTACTGCCGAAGATGCATAAATAAAACCCCCCCAAGTTAGTACTTAAATAGCCACCTAGAGTCCTTATATGGGCAAGGAGGATTCGACCACTGGCAGAACTTAGTTATTTGTTTTACACCATTTTATTTAAAAATTCTTTTGTTTTAAATACGCAAACGCTGCATTTATAATGCTGAACTTGCTCCGATGCCAGCTGTCACAGAACCGACCAAATTATAAGAGTTCAAGTGCAGAAACAATCGTCAAGCAATCACGTTTCTAGACTTGAGCCCATATAATCCCGGTAGTCAATCGAAATCACGAAGGACTTCAAACCAACTCGCAACAAACCAAGATCGTAATAGTTCAACATAAACACAACGATTGTTACATAGTCATTCGTTGCCGTCGAAGCGGCACCACATCGGAGTATTAAGTTATTACAACACATGTTCGAAGTAGCGGAAGCAAAATAAGTACACACACTTGTTCAAGTTCAGTTCACAAGTTTGTTACTGCCAGAGTCTAGGTCATCCTTCCAAAAGCATCATAGACGAGAAGATTAGAGAACCGTGCCCAACGGTTAGTCCTCATCCCCAGCGGGATGGAGACAGGTCTTGCAGAAACCGTCATAGAAGATATCATCTGCAACAGATGGGAGTAAACCCTGAGTACGAGGATGTACTCAGCTAGACTTACCCGTCTAGGAAAACATAAAAGACACCAAGGATCATGCAAGGCTGAATTTTTAAGTGGAGCTGGTTGACTCACCTTTTGCCAAAAGCTTAACTTACAACTAAATCATTTTAAGAGCATCAAATTTATTTATCATCAGCCTACCACTAGATTAGCACCTGTACTACAACACATCATTTGATTATTACAAACAATAGTAACCATATCAATTTTCATCATATATTCTTCTTGCTATCAGCATTATCATGAACCAAGTTCATTAGTGAATGCTACGTTTGCCGCTGCTCTGTCAAGTTCTCACTAACCGGGAGAGACGGCGATTCGAATCGAATTCCTATCCAGCTGGAGGTTTATTCCTAGCACTCACCCAAGCATCCCCTGCCGGAGAGCCAAAGGGTCACCTTTGGTACGACTCAGAAATCGCGGCTCCGATCAGCGCCGCACTCCCAGGGCTACCACTCTGCCAGGGAGGTCAGGAATTTTAACTCACCTGCCTTTGGACTTACGCCAATGGTCCCCCGCACACCGCACTTCCTCCGGTAGTGCGCACTTTATACTTGCCGGTCTTCCGGCCTGAGTCATACTACTCGGCTTCGCGGTCGGAACGAGTTATCCGGCCAACTAAGTGTCAGGCATGCGTTCAACATGACAAGAGGACGTACAACGATCGGTCCTTAGCTGCCACAGACGGAGTTACTACACACTTGCAAAACTCCGCCCGGCTTAAGTCAAATTAACCAGGTTCCATCCACGATAGCACATATAGACCATCGCGACCCGACACAACCCTATATCGCGCGGATGACAGGATATCACCCGACTTCTACCGATTAAAGCATAGCTAAGCTGCTACTCGAACCTAACTCTACAACCAGGGAGGGTAAGTTATCTGGACAAGGATAGAGTAGAATGCAGCAACAGTTTCATCACAACTCCTATACGTAATGCATCAATAGATATAACGTATTTAGTAAACTTTCGAAAATAGAGGAGGCTTAAAATGCTCCGGGGCTTGCCTTTCACGAACGATGCCGGCTCGTGACTTGGGCACTCAACTTCTTCTTCGGGCTCCTCGAGTCCGACTTGCTGGACCTCCACCTCCTGGCTGCCTTCCTGGCCTTCGGGGTTCGCTTGGAGCTCGAAGGAAACTGCCACGTCCGGTGCACCTATTGCATGCTCGATGAATGAGAAAGTGCACATGCTACAGATAAATGCTTAATAGCACAAGCAACTCACTGGAAACTCATTTACGGAACAAGAGTTATACTAACTCACAAGAATAAACAAGTTAACATAACCCAAAACCTATCATGGCACTAAAGCAGCAAGCAACATAAAACAAGTATGCTCAGTAAATAAATCATAAGTATAGATAGACAGGTCCAACAAACATGAGTAAGGACATTCTGGAAAGCTTAGGAAATTATCTACAACTCATCTTTAAACATGACAGCAAGATTCAAACATTAAACTAGTCATTTTAACAAAGTTCCAGGTTCTGTCCCAGAAAAAACAGAGAACCCCTATTTCTGGAACCTAACTTGGAACAGCTGTAACTTTTAAACTACTTGGCCAAATGACCTCAAATTTGAACCACAGTTAGTTCAACAAGTTTAGAACAACTTTGTTTTATACAAGTTTCACAGAAAGTCAAATTATCATTAAGCAAAGTTAAATTATTCACTTGCTGTCCAGACAGCATTTAACCCTATAGTTAATTATTTAATGACATGATCAAAACACAAACTAAGCCAACCATAAGACTCATGGGCACAAACATATTACAAGGTCACCAGATCATCAGTTGAAAACCCCAAAACAATTACTTAACAAGGCATTTATTAATTAATTTTAGGTAAGGCATATTTACAAGATATTAGTTAAAGTGCTCAGAAAAATCTACAAAAATTACAGAGGCACAAGTATAACATCAGATCAACACCATAAAAATTTCAGGACCATTGCACATGCCAATTTAAAGATATGCATTTAACATGTATCAAGGCATTTATTTCATAAATTCATAAACATGACTCATATGGTGTCAAACAACAGATTTCAGATTATTTGCATCTTAGGAATACCATAAACAAGTTTACTACCAAAGTAGAACACCAGCATAAGCACCAATTATTTTATATGATTTAATTAAAGAAACAAGCCATATTTCAAACACAAATTACATATCACAACTGCAGTGCTCCAAAAATCATGAAATAATTATCAGAGCACTCTAATGCCATGCAAAGACCACTATAAAAATTTCAGAGCAAACTAATCAGTAAAACCAGAGATATGCATTTATCCATGAATAACAAGATTAAATCCTTAATAAATAATTTCTCAGAAAACATGATTCATTTTATATTTTTGTTAAATACTAGCCATCTCAAGAAACAACACAAAATTTGTTTCACAATTTTTGGATCTCAGAAACAGGAGATATGATTTTTGCAAGAAAGCCAAAAATCAGGATTTTGAATAAAAGAAAAGGAGGGAAAGAGAGGGTCGCTGACAGGGGGTCCCACCCGTCAGGCTCTTCTTCCTCGCGGCCGAGGTGATCTTCGCCGGCGATTTCTCCGCGACGGCGAGGTCTCCGGCCAAACCCAGGGCATCAACGTGATCCCCACACCCTAACGACTCGATTGACCCCACTTTTGCCACGGCGGAGCCACCGGAAGGGACTCACCGTCGGCAATGGCGGCTCGGCGGAGGTGCTCGGCGTTACGCCGGAGCCCTCAGGCCGGTAGAGCGTGACCTAAAGCCCTCTACAGCACCAGCAGACTAGGGCGAAGCTTCCTAGGTACACGGCTTGGCCTGGATCCCCGTGGAAAGCGCTGGCCACGGGAGCACCCAACTCCGGCGGAAGCACGGCGGCGCTGCGCACCGTGTCCGGCGACGGAGAACCCGGTAGAGCGTCCACCAGGTGGCGCAAAAGCTCGCTAAGGACCTAAGCTACCTCTAGGACCTAACCAAAGACGGTGAGAAGCCTCACAACGCTCGGCATTGAGTTCGCCGGAGAAGAGGGTCACGGCGGACCGATTTGGGGGAAGAAAGAAATGTCGGCTCACCGGTGGGTTTCTCGACGAGTTAGAGGGTGGAGCTTGGAGAGCGGCTCACGGCGGAGCTTTGGGTGGAGTTTGGTGGACGGAAACGCAGAGAGGAGCGCACACGAGCTCGCCGGAGTGAGCTCGCGGTGGAGAGCTCGCTGCGGGCGAGGTTCAGGCGAGAGAGGGCGAGGCAGAGCGAAATGGACGCGTCCACGCGCTCGGGGCGTCGCCGTGGTGGTCATGCACGCGACGAGGGCTGACAGGCGGGGCCAGGAACGGCGTACGGGCGCCAAATGGCGACGGAGCGCTGCCGGCGGTCGGCCACGTCGACGAGGTCCAAGTCGATTCAGACAGTGCATCGACCGACTGACAGAGCGACTTCACCGGTGATTATCTCCCAAACCAGAGCGAATTAGGAGATGGCGTAGTTGACAAACTTGGAGTACTAGACGAGATCTACAACTTTGTCAACTAGAGCAAAGACTAGATCGGCCTGGATTGAAAGATATAGAGTTCCCAAAATCGATCACGCAAACTGCAAACCACCCGGGGACTTAGAAAATTTTCCAAGTGTGGAAAACAGCCCCAAAACTGCCTTGTGGGCCACTTTTGAGCTATTTGTGATCATTTTCATGAGATGGCCATAAAACAACTTTTGTTCCTTATAAAATTTGCGACAACTTTGCTGTAGGAAGTTTTGACATGCAAACATTATATGAAACACTTTTTAAAAGCCTAAGCAAAAGAGGTTTCTAGGGCCTATTTGCATAAGTAAGACTTAAGTGATTATTTTGGAGAAGTGATCAACATGAACATTGCTCCCAAGAATAAGTTAAGCATAGATAAGCTATTTACCAAGGCATTAAGCACAAACACAAGCATTGTTCACTCAAACATAAGCATAGGAGGCCTATCTAAGCCATTTAAAACACATTTTTGCAAAGGATGCCATGTCCCAAGATAGATGATGATCATGGATGCTTTGAATAAATGATGATGCTCATGCTATGCACATGTTTGATGCAACCATAACACTGGGGTGTTACAAAGTTTATGTTGATGATATTATTTTTGGCTCTACTAATGAAGATTTTTGCAAGGAATTCGGTGATTTGATGTCCAAGGAGTTTGAGATGTCCATGATTGGCGAGCTATCCTTCTTCCTAGGATTTCAAGTCAAGCAAATGAAGGAAGGAGTCTTCATCTCTCAAGAAAAGTACACTCAAGATCTTCTCAAGAGGTTCAGGATGATGGATTGCAAGCCAATCAAGACTCCCATGGCATCAAATGGGCATCTCGACTTGGATGAGGGAGGTAACCCAATTGACAAGACTCTCTATCGCTCCATGATAGGAAGTCTACTCTACCTCACCGCATCTAGGCCCGATATCATGTTTAGTGTGTGTATGTGTGCTAGATATCAAGCAATGCCTATGGAATCTCACTTGATTGCCGTCAAGAGAATTCTTAGGTATCTAAAATACACACCTTTCCTAGATTTGTGGTATCCCAAAGGTGCAAGGTTCCAACTTGTAGGCTATTCCGATTCGGATTATG
This sequence comes from Sorghum bicolor, assembly GCF_000003195.3. Lineage (NCBI taxonomy): Eukaryota > Viridiplantae > Streptophyta > Magnoliopsida > Poales > Poaceae > Sorghum > Sorghum bicolor. Next base: position 48,551,824 of record NC_012870.2, on the reverse strand, counting down.
TCGGGTGCCGGATTGATAGAAAAAGCACATCCGGAGGGTGCCATTTCCTAGGTAGATCACTTGTCTCTTGGATGTCAAAGAAACAAAATAGTGTTGCCTTGTCAACGGCCGAGGCGGAATACATTGCCGCTGGTGCTTGTTGTGCACAAATACTCTACATGAAACACACTTTGCTAGACTATGAAGTATTACTAGACAAAGTACCTTTGTTGTGTGACAATGAAAGTGCGGTAAAACTTGCAAACAACCCAGTTCAACACACCCGCACAAAACACATTGACATCCGCCACCATTTCCTTAGAGATCATGTTGCTAAAGGTGACATATCTCTAGAGAATGTGGGAACGGAAAATCAGTTGGTGGATATCTTCACAAAACCCCTAGATGAAGCTAGGTTTTGTATGTTGAGAAATGAACTTAATGTGCTTGATCTCTCTAACTTCACTAAAAGGTAAAGTTGTGTGTTGAAATTTGTAAATAGTTTTTGCTTTGCATATCATGCATACTAAAACTAAAATACAACTTGTGTGTAGGGCTTGTCTAACATGGTTAAGATAACCCCCCTTGTGTGTGTGAAAAAAGCTTAACCTTGGATCAAACTTGACAAGCATTAGTTTACTTTCAAGTATTGCATTTCACCTCATTTCATATGCATGCTTGTTAGTTGACCGTTTTCTTTTCGGTTTTTCATTGAGCATCCGCTGTGTTCGTCCATAGATAGGGGGAGCATTCAAAGATCATTGTGATTCAAACCCCTAGCTTTATGGCCATATGATGCTCCTTGGTGATTTCTCGAATTATCTTCAAAAAAACAACTAAGCCTATGGCTAAATATTTGTGAAAATTTGAGGGTTTGAGAGAGGTCACTCATACTAATTTCATTCGGTGTTTATTTTGTGTGTCTTTGAAGATGGAACTTGGTTGGGTCAAAGTCGGACGTAGTGCCAAGTTGAAAAAGGACTTAGAGGAGCACCGAACGATGCACCGGACGCTGTCTCGGTGCGTCCGGTGCAGTGAGTGTGCCAGACTGCAATTACCGGACACAGGAACAGTGTCCCGGCAGCGTCCGGTGAGGTGCGTCCGGTGCTCACCTGGCATGCCCTAGAGCACCGGACGCTAAAGCCAGCGTCCGGTGGCCATCGTCCGGTGATATGCCGTTTTGCAAACCTCTCTGCGCAAGAGTCCGGTGATCACCGGACGCATCCGGTGCCACTTTAAGTGCGTCCGGTGACCCCGCGGCGGGCGGATATAACCCGCGCCCATGCCTTTCTCAGGTAGATCTTCTCTCTCCCGTGACTTCAGTCCACCCGCGCGCCGTGCCCTAGAAAATCCACCGATCCGCCGCCGCCGTCGAAGTTCATCGATCTTCGACGGCCTCGGTCGTCTCCCCTCATGCCAGATCTTCTCCAAGGCCTTCTCCCCTCCCTCTCCTCGCTCAGCGCTTTGATTTCTGTGAAGTGCTTAGGGTTTGGGTGAGTTTCTTGAACCCTGCCCCCAAGGTGTTTGGCTTAATGCCTAAATGGTTTTGGATGTTGTTTTTGACAATATTCTCCTTCGTTTACCCTTCATAGCTCCTTGAGGAGTCATTTTGTGTTGTCCGGTGATATCCGATCATGATCTTTCGTCCGGAACACATCTCGTCGCCCGATCGTAAGCCGTTCGCACCCGTTCCTTATCTATTCTTGCGATCTATAGGTTTTCCTCACCTCTAGCTATTACGTTTGCTTATGTATGCCCTATCATTTCTATTTTCTGCAGCACGTTGATCTCTTTTGTCAGTTGGCTCGTTGTTCGCAGTTTGGTTCTTGCGATGGCTCGTTGCAAGAACGTCAGTGGTCCGGCAGCCGGCGCTGGAGGTTCCCCAGGAGGTGATGGTGGAGGTGATCCTCCCCGTCGCCTGTCAGCGGCAGAAAAGGGCAAAGGCAAGAAGTTGGCCACCAAGAAGAGGAAGGCCAGCGACAGAGAGGCAGAGGTGGCAGAAGCAGTTGCAGCAGCAGCTAAGGCAGCTGAGAGGGGTGGACGCTCAGGTGCTCTGAGGATTGGTGATGATCTCACGCCACAGCAGAGGCGTGCAGTTCTACAGGCAGAGGCACTACATGGATCTCCTCCAGGCACTGTCATGATAGGGGGTCAGCGGGTCAGGATTACTATCAGGGATCCAGCTCAGGAGGACCCGGATACAGAGACAGAGGCCCAGGCAGAGGGAACGACAGAGGCACAGCAGCAGGAGCAGCCTCTCAGGAGGTCGACTCGTGCCCGTACTCAGGCCGTCCCTAGGACTGGTACGCAGGGCCAGTCTACCTCCGCTGCTCGTGCTACACCAGCTCCTCGTCAGGGACCAATTATGATTCACAGGGATCTCACTCTCATGTCAGCGAGAGAGATCCAGCAGCTGCGGTTCGTTCCCTTTCCCAATTGGTTTCCAGCTGCCAGGGATCCCCAAGCCGGTGCCAGATTCTACACAGTGGTCCAGGAGGACATCTACGAGGCACTGGTTCGTTCACAGTCTCAGTTCAGGGAGCACAGAGTGATCGACCTTGAGATACTAGGGAACGTGGTTGGGGCAGACATCCGTCAGTATTTCACTTACCTCCACGGCCTTCCAGAGTTACTAGCTCTCCCTGGTACTTACTGTGAGCAGTGGGTTCGAGAGTTCTACGCGTCAGTGTGGGTGTCTCTAGATCATAGCTATATCCACTACGCACTGGCAGGGACAGACTACAGGGTCATAGCCCAGAGGGCTAGAGAGGTACTTAGTTTGAGAGCTTACTCCATCCGGATTCATCAGCTGTGCTACGGGAACTTCGAGCCTCCTCGACGTCCTCATGGTGGTGAGATACCACCGGTTGACTTTGTGGCTCCTTGTTTTCGTCCACCTTTTGGAGAGGGCTCCAGCCGGACAGTGGGAGACTTGACTCGCCCAGCTAGGATCCTCGACTTTGTGTTGAGGAAGACACTCCTCCCCAGGACAGGTTACAGAGATGGCTTCACTCGGATTCAGCAGTGGCTCGTCGCTCACCTCATCTCGCAGACTCTGTTTGACCTATGGGATTTGATAGTTTCAGAGATTGAGGACACTATCTCAGAGAGCTTCAGGGGACGGCGTTAGTTGCCATATGCACATTGGATCACCCTGCTTATTCTTCATGCTAGGCCAGTACCTCTTCCGGCTCACCTACAGAGAGAGCTGACAGACTCGGACAATGTTTTCCCTCACTATGACCCCAGGCAGATGTTGAGAGCACACCACGACCTCAGAGCTACTCCACCTCCTCGTGCACCACGTGGACCGGTGCCCCCACCTTCTCCTAGGGGCACTCGCAGTACAGGAGCGGTACCAGAGACCGAGGAGCAGCAGGACATAGCCATTGGGGCTTTTGCAGATGCTGAGGCTGAGGGAGAGTTTGACTTCGCTTCGGACAGCTCGGACGATGACTATCGTCCTCCAGTGTCAAACCTTCCACCGAGGGCACACGACCACGAGCTAGGAGGCTCCTCGAGTGCTTCAGACCCCGCTCTGCTTGCCATTCTAGAGGGGATGAGGGCCGATCAGCGGCGGGCAGCTGAGGAGCATGCGAGGAGAGACAGGGACCAGGCTGCCATCAATGCAGTCGTGCAGGCTAGGCAGGATGAGCTCCAGCGACAGTTTCTGACCTTTCAGGAGCAGCAGCTTGTGTTCCAGGCCCAGCAGACAGCGATAATGGCTGCTCTTATGGCCGCTTCAGGGATTCAGATTCCGCAGATACAGCTCCCAGGTACTTCGTCTATCAGGCCACCCACTCCAGCACCTCAGACTCAGAGTCAGTCTCAGTAGCCCTTCAGCTCCCCGCTCAGAGTCAGCCGTTTTCGACGCCTCAGCACCAAGTCTCCCAGGGTGCTATATCCTCTGGCTTTGAGCAGGTACCGCAGTTTATGCCTCTCCGCTCTGGATTCACGCCTCAGTGAGCGTCAGCATCACAGCTGGTGTTGGACTCGTCGACAGACCAGCACCTCAGTTTCACGTACAGTGCTCTGACTGGTGACCTTACGCCTCCACCTCTGCAGGCTCCTACAGCCTTTACGGCGCCAGTCACCTCTACAGAGCGTCTGTCGTCGTCAGTAGTGTCGTCTGAGCAGCTTGCACCGTCTTCTACCGTGCCAGAGACGTCAGCTACAGCGACCGAGTCTGTGCCAGCTTCGTCAGCAGGACTCGAGTAGCCTGCACAGCCAGTGACAGTTTCAGCGCCTCTAGAGCAGACCCGGACCGCTTCACCAGCTCCAGCAGCTTCCGAGGGTCACTCCACCTCCTCTGCCTTGACGGCCGATGGTTCAGACGATGCAGCTCGCTTTGAGGCCGTTCCGAGGGTCTCCACTGCTCCGCCTCCACCTCCGTCTTCTTAGGTTTTTGGCGCTTGATGCTAAAGGGGGAGAGAGGGTTGTGAGTATGAGAGTTAGGGGGAGCTAGAGGCTAGAGAGAGTTTTAGTCTTGTTAGTTATTTTGATATACCCTTGTGTGCTACTCCATGCATCACGTTTATCTTTATGCATTGCATTTATGTGAGATACTTTGGTTGTGAGACATGACTTGTGCTTAATTGTGGTTTCTCTATGTCATGTTTTTTGGCTCATATTATCTTTGCTTCCGTGTTTTACTCCGATGTACTTATGAGCCTTGTGTTTATATCCTGTTGTTCTTCACTCACATATTTGAATGCAGGATGTCAGACTTGGTTGATATAAGCATGCCTAATCCTTTAGTTCTTATTGTATCATGCTTATTGAAACCAAGTCATTTGAAAACCTCAACTCTTTTCATACTCGAGGTTATTGTCATCAATCACCAAAAAGGGGGAGATTGAAAGAGCATCTAGGCCCCTAGTGATTTTGGTGATTAATGACAATGTTAATTACTATGACTAACGTGTGTTTTGTAGAGGCAAAGTCATAGGTAAGGTCACGGTAATAGGTACTCGATGGACAGGGACGTACATGCCTACTTATTAGTGGAAATCGTTTTCGGTTCTCAGAGGATTGATGGACATCGTCAAGACTAGACTAGGTCTAAGTGCCATATGATGAAGAAGGGCACTTAGAGTAGTTTAGGACTTTGTTTTTCTTTTGACCGTACTATTAAGAGGGGTTTGATCTAGTAGCTTAACTTAGGCAAGGCCTTAGGTTTAGGTGTGGTGCACACTTTGTAAACCTAGCACTAGGCAGCTCAGAGATAGTCCTTAGATCGAGAGGAACCAACTTCGTTTTAGAGCGATCGCGTTTCAACGAAGTTAGGGTGCCCAAGGGGGCACCGAACGCTCTGTGAGTGCGTCCGGTGAGGTCCTTAGCCGTTGGAACAGTGTGGTGCTTAGGGTTAAGCACCGGACGCTAGCACCGGACGCACCGGGTAGCGTCCGGTCCCATACGCAGGGAGTATGTAAAACTCCCCAGAGCACCGGACGATGCCACCGGACGCTGAAAGTTAGCGTCCGGTGACATGTCAGACGTAGGTACAGTTAGCCGTTATAGAGCACCAGTCGCTCAGTGCAGAGCGTCCGGTGCAACATAAAGAGCGTCCGGTGACCCCGTTTTCAGTGGAAAACGGTTGGCTGACCTTTGGACTTCGTGGGTAGTATTTATACTTCTCCACCTCGTCCATGAGAGGTCTCTTGCCCATTTGAACATCTGAGAAACTTATTGTGGAGCAAGAGAGTAGCAAGAGCCTAGAGAGGATTGAGATTTGAGTGATTTCTTGTGAGAATCCTTCTCTAGTAAATTCCAAGAGTCATGCATCCACCACTCTCTAGAGCCTTGTTTGGGTCAAGTGAGAGTTCTTTGCTTGTAACTCTTGGTGATCGCCATCACCTAGACGGTTTGGTGGTGATTGGAGGCACGAAGACCGCCCGAAGTTCTTGTGGGTGGCTCGCGTCAAGCTTGTGAGCGGTTTTGGGCGATTCACCTCAACGGAGTGTCGAAGAATCAGCCCGTAGAGAGCACTTGGTCCTTGCACGGACCAAGGGGGAGGAAGACCCTTGCGCCGGTGCTCCAACGAGGACTAGTGGAGAGTGACGACTCTCCGATACCTCGGCAAAACATCGCCGAGCACTTTCTTCCACTACTCCTTTACATTCTAGCATTTACTTTGTGTTTTTACATTCTTAGAACTGCCTTGCTAGAATAGGATTGGAACTAGGTTGCAAAACTTTTATCCGGTAGCTCTCTAGGTCACACTAGGCACAAGGGGTTGAATTGGAGCTTATAGGTTGCTTAATTTTTTAGAGAAGCCCAATTCACCCCCCCCTCTTGGGCATCTTGATCCTTTCAACTCCGTTTTTCGTGATTTTCTTGTTGACGTGATCGTAGCAGCGTGTAGATGATTTTGGAAAACTTTTATTTAAATTTATTTACTATTGGTGTACTATTCTAATTGTAACTTTGTTTGCTTTGTGTATGTGTGGCCTCAATTGCTTGTGTGTTGATGATTGGTGACCGAGTTTAGTCGGTGAGCTTTACTTCAGTGATCAAGATCAGAGCCTTGAAAACAAGTAAGACTAGTAGGACCAGTAGGAGCAATTGGATCCAGGCAAGTATAGCATTTGGGTTTTAATTCTATGACTATGATCTTGTGACTAGATGAATGTAAAGCAACAAGCGATAATAATGACTTTTTAGCAACTTGTGGATTTATCCGTAAGTGATAACAGGGATTAAAGTGTAACCATGAGGGCTATAATGGCTCTAGCTTTAGTCAAGTATGATTAACTTTTCTAGCTTGTTAGAGGTTACCCTCGTGGCGCAAATGGGGGATATCAGACCGTGGATCCCTGCGTGGTAGAATCACATGGACTGACTACTAAAACCAAGCGGCGCAAACTTGTTAGACGATCCTTTAAAAGGCTTCATAGTGATCCCTGCCGACCTCCCAAGGAAGGGGGTTAAGAGGTTAGCTACCTCGGGCGAAAGGGTAAATCATGACTCATGGGCAAAGATGTACGACCTCTGCAGAGTGTTTATTAAACTGGTATACTAGCCGTGCTCACGGTCAAGAGCGGCTTTGGGGATTCTTACATTAAGGGTGATGAATCTTGTTGTGTTAATATACTCCATGTTTATTGTTTAATGCTCTATATTATTTTTTCCACACTGATCATGAGACCGTGGGATCTATACAATCTAGTAGCTATACTTGTGGAGTTCGTCTTGGACTCACTCTTGCTATCTCCCCACTCCTCAGAAGAAGTATTGGGCTTGTGATCAACCAGTCAGTTGGATCCTGTGGAGTGAAGTTAATACCCAAAGTTTAGAGTTATTTTTCGTGGTTTGCTGCCTAAGATTGTTTCTGATTTATTATGTACGTTATATAATTTATGCATTGTCTTTTGATATTACCTCACATTTGTAGCTATATGTGAGATATGGCTTCTAGACCTCACATATGATGCATATCTAGTTTGGTCCTTAAAATCGGGTGTTACAAGTAATATCTGTTTTAATTCAAAATGAAGACTGAATGGTTGAAGCAAAAAGTCATGCTACAAGACCAATTCCAAACAATACAAGAGACAATAGCAGGATTTCAGGAACAAGTCATAAATCCAAACGGCGAGTTCTACCATAATACCAACGAGACGTTGATTCCGAACAAAGATGATCATTTGTATGCCCTGTAGATCTTTGGATGGAGTACAACTTGTAATAGATTTAGAGTACAACTTGTTTAATAGATTTGGAGAACAACTTCTATATAGCTTGTAATTTTATGTGAACATATTTATATATATATGCAGTTCTATAATTCAATTATATATGCATGCAAGCACTAAAGGTTACTCTTATATGCTGCTAATATATATGTATATATATATACACACATTAGCAAAGAATACATATTGCAAAACCTAATATATAAATAAATAAAACTAAAAACATAACTAAAAAGAAAAGAAAAAAAACCAGGGGACCCTTTAGTCCCGGCTTGTAATACCAGCCAGGACTAAAGGATGTTGCTGTGTGGCACCGCTGGCAGCACCTTTAGTCCTGGCTGGTGTTATCGGTCGGGACTAAAGAGTGGCTTTTAGTTCTAGAATCGTAGTCTCGGCTCGGGAACCGGGGCTACAGCCCCCTTCCCGATCGGGACTATAGGTCGTCTATGTAGCAGTGATTTCTCTATCGGTTTCACATTGATGACGTCTCAACTATAATTCACATGTGCTGCCCTAGACGGTCTAGACGTACCCTCAAACCCTCGACCAACCAAACTCGCTTTCTTACAAGAAAATAGCATTCAGTTAAGATAATATATTATTAATAGTATTATTAATGTACCTTGAGATTTGTTGTAAGAAAAAAACACTGTTTGATAATTGAAAAAGCAGTGCTGATAACCATCTTGCATCAGGGCTCTTGTGAGTTTTGTCTTTTCTTTGCCAAAGCGAGCAATTAGCCTCTTTCAACAAAAGCGAGCAATCAAAATTAGGTCGCTGTCGTGAGCAAGGCAGACATAGTGATATATAGGTCAGGTATATATCCGATCCGGAGGCAACGTCACCTGGACAACAGATAAGAAATTAGATATATGGCGTTGAACTATATATATGTCGAATTTAATGATATCTCCGTTTCGTGTTATCACTGAAATAGCGGTTGACCGAAACTGCATCCCTGTCGAAATGGTATCACGGTGTCCTTTTCCATAATTTCACAAATCTTATTGTTTCCTATCCTAATATTAACTTTGTATTTAGAAAAGGAAATATATGAATATCCATCTTTTGCATCGATCGATGCAAATGGTTGTTTCTTATTACAATCGTTAATAAAATGTTCCACGCAATCTCAAAAATAAAGTTTTACGTTATAAAAGAAAAGAGATCAACAACATTACTAGAAAGCAAGTTTATTTGTAAAGCTGTGGTCATGTCTTGTAAAGTCTTCTGCCGCGACTGCTTCAATGGTTCTGCACCCCATCTTCATTAAATGATGATCCTCCTCCTTTTGTAGTATAGATAACAACCTGGTCTAGTGAGTCCCTCTGAAGATAGCCTCCAACTAGGATGATGCAACAAATTTACCAAACACAATATCATTTCTGGTTAAACAAATCACCTAACAAAAGAGTCGGAGATTTCAGTTTTCTATGTATCCCCTCGATCCAGCATGTAAACATATATTGTGCACTAATTGGTGGTGTAAGATTAAAGAAAACCTGAATAATTCTTCAAATAAATTTTGCAAAGTGACAATAAAAAGAAGATGTATAGACTCATCAGAAGAACAAAAACAACACTTCTCGATCTCCTTGCCACCGGCGCCTTGCAAGATTATCTTTGTTGGAATAACTCCCTTGTATAAGTACCACACGAAGATTTTGATTTTTGGAGGTAATTTTAGTTTCTAGATGAAAGTGTTATAAGCTATATACATTGACTTGACAGAAAACACACCATTCTGATGTAACCCCACACAAAGCGGTCTCTTTGTTTTGTTATTTGTACATTTGCTACTATAGCTACCACATTGTACCAGGCTTGCAAATTAGCACCCATGTGAGATCTCCTGAAGGCTACATTCAAATGTACCGTAGACAACACTGAACTTATGGACGTATTTTTCCTAGACATGATGTTATAAAGTGTTGGAAACAGCGATTTTAGTGATTGCGATTTTATCCATGAGTCCTCCCAAATCGTACTTGAGACCCATCACCTAAATCAAATTTACCCAAAGAGAGAAACTCCCTTTGGACCTTTACGAGGCCAACCTAAAACTTAGAATCGCCAAGTATGTATTGAAACTGTGGGTATGTATATATCGCCGTCCCAAAACCCACTATTGGACGCGCTCTCTTTGCTGAGGGCCAGAAGCCCTCGGCAAAGGCCTAAAAGGCCCTCGGCAAAGGCTTTGCCGAGGGTGGCCCTCGGCAAAGGAATCTTGGGAAATTTTTATTCGACAAAGATGGCCTTTGCCGAGGGCCAACATGGCCCTCGGTAAAGAAAAATAACTATAATGGCGCCGTTTCTTGGGATAGAATCTTTGCCGAGGGTCTCTACCGCCGGCCCTCGGCAAAGAAATTGAGCAAAATTTTTTGAAAAAATTTCTTTGCCGAGGGCCTCCACCGACGGCCCTCGGCAAAAAAAAATGAGCAGATTTATTTTTTTAAAAAAATTTTGCCGAGAGCCTCCTTCACGGTCCTCGGCAAAGAAGGTACGCAGAATCTTTTTTCCTAAATTTATTAGCCGATGGCTATGGCTAAGGCCCTCGGCAAAGACCCAATCTTTGCTGAGGGCTATGGTCAGAGCCCTCGGCGAAGAGACAGAAAATTTTATTTTTTACATTCCATCGACATAAACATTCTATATATATATATATATATATATCAACCATCACATATGCATATCACGCATAATCCAATTTCTCACAATATATCACAACCATAATTATGAACCACAAATCATAATATCACAACCATATTACAAGTCTCAGCATGTTCATCATCATTCACATATTTATTACAACAAGTTCATCAAATCCAAACACAAGTCACAACCATAAAGCACAAATCACGCTAAAGTCCAGTCACATCACCTACCACGAGTCCTCATTAAGGTAGCCTATGAGACGATGGTGAAGGAAAGGCCTGATCACCTGGTGACGCATTCGCACAATGATTCGAACCCGTGGATGACTCAAAAATCCGAAAAAAAAATCTTTGCCGAGGGCCAAGCATGGCCCTCGGCAAAGGGGTCTTTGCCTAGGGCCATAGGACAGGCCCTCGGTAAAGAATTTTGTAAAAAAAAAATTAAAAACCTTTGCTGAGGGTCTGACGGTTGGCCCTCGGCAAAACCTGACGGGGCTGGCCTGCCGTTACTCAGTACATCAAAATTGTCGAGGGCCAGGCCCTCGGCAAAGCATCTTTGCCAAAGGGTTTTTCTTTGCCGAGAGCCTCAGCAGGGGACCCTCGGCAAAGAGTGTCTTTGTCGAGTGCCCGAAATTTGGTCCTCGGCAAAACCTCAGACCCTCGACAAAGAAGTGACGTACCTTGAGCCTATTAGCGGTTTCCACGCCATTGATTCTATTAGCCGGCTGCTACACACCAGACTGCTGTATGAGCTCACTCAACAAATCAGCATTATTATTGGTGATCGATTTCTAAATGGTCCCAGATCAGCAGATGGACAAAAAAAAACTTATTATAATACAACAACAAATACATTCCGAAGGGTGGACTCAACCAAGTAATAGGAGAATCTCATGCCAACAGAAATAACTAATATTACAGGTCTCAAGGTCAAATATCGACAACGTCAGCAAAATTAATTCATAACAAAGGCCTTGTTTAGTTCACCCTGAAAAGCAAAAAAGTTTTCAAGAATCTTGTAGAACATGCATGAAACATTAAATATAGACGAAAATAAAAACTAATTACATAGTTTAGCTGGAAATCACGAGACGAATCTTTTGATCCTAGTTAGTCCATGATTGGATAATATTTATCACAAACAAACGAAAGTGCTACAGTACCGAAAAGTTTTCACTTTTCGGAACTAAACAAGGCCAAAGAATTGTTGCCGTTGCTTTCGGCTCTTTCGATTGCCTATATATACTATATATTTCTGATGATTTGATGATCTTGGTCTCCCCTGTGCGTACGTCCAAATTCGATGCATCTAGTTTACCGTTACGCATTGGCTAGTTATATATACAAATTTTATCTTTGAATATAACACAGTTTGCTTCGCTGCTACATACACCGTACAAGATATTATTATTATTACTGAAAACTACCGTCGATATTTTGACCATTTTACGGTGCAACCAGCAGGGATGTTGACGCATGCATGTCACCGTCGTCTTGTGTTGCGACCTAACTAGAACTAGGCTTCCAGAAAGGTCGCGGCATTACTAATCAAGCCGACGGTGATAGGCTTAAAAAAAAAAAAAAGCCGACGGTGATGGTGTGATGGGGACCCAGAGACATGAGGCTGCGGCAGGTGATGGAGCCGTGCATGGCAGGAAGGGAGGAGGAGGTGGGAACAGCACGTCATGGGCTCATGGCAGATTGGCAGTGCCAGTGTTGAAGTCCAGACATATATACGCACGGCGCGATGACCCAGGCCAGCAATACATACCCGTACAGTGCCTTCTTAACGGAAGAAGTCATGGATCCAAGCGCGGCAGCCACGCATGCCAAACATATACTCCCTTCATTTTCAATTATAAGTCGTTCTATGAATTTTAAGAAGTTTTAAAGCATTTTTCAAATTTGATCAAAACTGTAGAGAAAAATATTAAAATTTATAATATAAATCCGTATACAATAAAAAAATAATTAAAGAAGAATCTAATAATACTTATTTTACATCATATATATTTTGGTAAAAAAACACAATTCTAGTAATAAATCTGGACATATGTGACGTCTAGGTTCATTGCTAGCATTACAGTTTTGGGACAGAAAGAGTAAGATATTTTGACTCACCAAAATTCTTTAAATGATTTATAATTTGGGATAGAGTGAGTAGTAACAAAATCATTAGGCCCAGTAAGAGCCATATATGCACGCACTACGGTACCTAGCTCCCTCCTAACGACACACTGTATGTACAACAGATCGACCATAAACGTGTACGTACGCACAATCTGCTCGGATAATATATAGTTTTGTGGTCCCTGTATGTATTGCAGGAAAAACGTGCATGTGAGGTGTACCCTACAAGCAGGTAGTCCACAAATATGTATAATACGTTAGCAATCTAGCTATCCCATGCAGTGTCACTCGTGAAATCGATGGATCTCTGTCTAATTAACAATATTGCCTTTTGCTTCTTGTCAATTTGTCATCCATGTGAGCTGATCGTATGGCACGCGCAGCTGCCAAGTTGTTGCTTTGGAGAACACACGATAAGCACTAGCCTGTTGACCGGCAGAAGATAGTGCAAAAAAGACAAGCAGCGTTGCAAAGATTGAATATGTATATGGACGGGGTTGTTTTCCAACTCTGTGAATTATTAGATCAAGGTCCATGCATGTATGCACTGTCTAATGTAAAATTGAGTTCCTTTCTTAGGAGCAAGATTGCATCGATTCAATTTTATTAAGAGATGATCATAAAATTGAGTTCCTTTCTTAGGAGCAAGATTGCATCGATTCAATTTTATTAAGAGATGATCACTAGTGCAGGACGGGGCATTAGCACCGGTCGGGAAGGGCCTGTTACCCCGGTTTCCGAGCCGGTGCGCCCTTCCAGGACTAAAGGCCCACCTTTTACTTCCAATTTCGGGAACCGGGGCTAAAGCCCCCCTTTAACACCAGTTAGTAATACCAACCGGTATTAAAGGGTCCTGCCAGGGTTGCCACGTTGCCAACCAGTTTTAAAGGGGTTCTTTTTTTTCGGTTCATTTCTTCGGATCTGTTTATTGTTTTTATATAATAATAATAGGTTTTTCAATACATATTTTATACTGATATAATAATATATATATATATATATATATATTACATGCATATTAAGCATATATAAATGAAAATTATAGGCTTAGCTTTATAATTAAGCTTTGCTAATAATAAAATGAATAGGCCACATCAAAAATTAAATAGATATGTAAAAAGCTTTATATATAGTTTTATAAGTACAAAATTCATAACACATATATACATAGAGTTTTTTCTCCCAATATCTAAAACCGATACAAATGATCATCGTTGTTTGGAATAAGAGTTTCGTTGCCGTTGAAGTGAAACTCGTCGTTTGGATTGATCACTTGCTCGCGGAGAAATCCTGCTATCGTCTCTTGGATAGCTTTGATTCGGTCTTTTTGCATGACCTTTTCCCTCAACCATTCCGTCTTCCATTTGAAATAAATAAAAAAGGTATTAGTTATCTAAGTTATTCAATATAATTCTAGAGATAATGAGACATGTAACGTACTCTGAGCGTCTCTGTGGGTGTTTGATTGACTTGTGCCATCATGAATTTGCACACGTAATATGCACATAGGTTGTTCCCCCTTCTTGTCTTAAACACCACTGTACGATATATATAAAAAATATTCACGACCACGACAATAAGAAGGCTAAAAGTTAGCGAAAGTTTGCTAGCTAGTAAAACTTACTTGTGGATGAATTATATTAAGCGGCGCTTTACAACCACTGAGATGTTCACGGTCAATAAATCTTTTCCAAACCCTACACACAGCCATTGTGGATCGTGAACTAATAATTACAGAGTCATATCATGATATTCTTCTAGCTGAGATCGACATTACGTACCTTTGAATAATGTTTACCATTTGTTGATAATTTTCTTATGGTTTTCTCATTGAGTCAAAAATTATCAACCGGTTCTTGGGAATTTCAATGACCATGAGTATCCAGTGAAAGTTGTTTACACACATATACATAGTCAGCCCTATATATAACTATATAAAACTCGTCTCGAGTAATAATAAGTAAAATAAAATGTGCATGCACTTAATAACTATATAACTCACTCGAAGTTGAAAGGGAAGAGTATTTTTTGTTTTTCTTTTTGGTTCACAAAGAACCTCATAAGATTGGTGTAGACTTCTGTCTCATGAGATGCTGTCCACACTGCCTGCGGAGCCTTGAAAACAATATAAGGGTCAACGAACCCAATGCTATTGTCATTTCTGATTATGAGCTCTCTCATTTGGTGCCTGCATATATACATACAAATCCTAAGTGTGTAAGGATTATATACATATAATTAAAGAAGGTAGAAGTTTAATAAAAAGAAAGAAATACTTACAGACAAAAGCAGCTGATAAAAGATTTGTCGAGAGCGTCGAGGTGACATAATTGGTGCAATTCTTCGAACTGGACGTATATGAGGTCATCTCCACGGAAGTAGTGATGTTGTCTAATACGAACAGAAATCCAATTATCTCCCCTTTTATACGCCTCCATGCACCACTATTTATTGCAAACATTTGTGTGTCGAGCTCATGTAAATGCTGAGGGTTGAATAGACTCCTACCCGGTTCATATCTTGCCCTCCATTGATCAACTACCTCAGCTTTTTCAAATGTTTGACATCCAATAATGGCGGCAATGTCTTCAATATTTAGACCGCTCTGTCCAAAGTAATGCTCAAACGAATCTAGCTCAGACAACGCTAAGGATTTCTTTGGCATCAAGTCTTCATTTGAGTCGTATTGATTTGACACAATCAAAGGGGGCACCGGTTTTGATACTTCTCCGAGCTGTGGGACCTCCTTTCCTACTCTCTTTCTAGGCTGTGAAGACTTGACCAGAGACCGCTCATAGTCCGAAAGTGCTGGCTTTTTCTGAGCTCCCCGCTGCTTCTTTTGCTAGTCCACCACCATCTTCATCAGTTCTTCTAGCTTTACATAAAAGTACAGCTTTTCTGGGTTTAGCCGCTTTTTTCTTTCCTCCTTCAATTTATCAAAAAATTGTTTCACCTCAGCTTTGGATGTAGCAATTACCTCCTCTTCACTTTTTTCATAAGGTAATTTCTCTGGTGTGTTAGCTTTCTTTGCTGAGGCGGCCTTCTTTGGAGGTGGGACCGATGACTTCGGTCGTTTTTGGGGGGACCACTTCTGACTACCTCGCTTTGGAGGCGATGGGACCGATCGTGTACTCTTTGGAGAGGGTGGTGCAGGCGGTGGAGGTGGTGGGGCCGATCTTTTTGGTGTTGGAGAACGCGGTGGAGGAGTTGGAGACCTCGGTGGAGGAGGTGGAGACTGTGGTGGAGGCGGTGGCGGGGTCGGTGTGGCCGCCGCAGGTGTTGGAGGAGATCCAGCATTGTCACCGCCCGCAGCACTATGATGCACTGGGGAAGGAACTGGACTTAGGTTGGAGGAGTCCCTGCAAAGAAAACAATTACAAGTTTTGTGAGCAAACTTTTTTTAAATTCAATACATAATAAATAATATAAGAAGTAAAATCACGCACAAACCTATGGTGAGGAATAATTATGAAGCGCTTGCGCCAACAAATAAACATCTTCTCAGCTTCACCTAAGGTCCTCTCTCCGTCTCCCCCTTCTATTCCTAGAGGCACACTGCCACAACCTTTCTCAACCCTATCAACCGAGATGCTAGCATATCCAGCTGGTACTGGTCGATTATGGATTCTTGAAGTTCTCGTTCAGTTGATAGGGTTGACAACACCAATAGCCAACTTTTTTATTGCATTCCCATCTGGTACATGCAACTCACAGGCAGTAAAAGCCTATGTGACATCATCCACGGGGAAGTGTAGCTTCGTGTCATCCTGAATGGTTGGTACTTCCGTGGATGCGTAGCTGCTTTTCAACTGACCTGGGGGCTAATGTTGACCTCAGGCTGTGATGTACCTTACCCTTTCGTCATTTGACTAAGTGCTGCTTGCACTTGCCTTTTAATCTCCACCTGCATCCATTCTTCACGAGATTTCTCACGCTCTTGTGACCGTAGAACAAAAGCTTCCAGCCGGTGGATCCGCTCTGGCTCCTCAACCTTCTTTCTCTGGCGGCTTCTGTAGGTATCTTGATCAGCTTAGAATGATTGCAGCCACGTAACTGCCCCATAGCCTCTCGTACGCCCATCGTGCTCAGGATTTTCAAGCGCATAGGTGAGTTCATCCTTCTCCTTGTTAGGCCTGAACTCACCAGACTGAACCGCCTCTCGTGCACGGACTAGTCTCTCTGATGCTTTAGAGATTTCTTGGCCCCAAACTAGCGCCCCGGTGTCTGGGTCCACACTTCCCCCATGACCGTAGAACCAATGCTTGGAGCGCTCGCTCCAATTCTTTGCTATTGTCTCGGGTGTGACCCCCTAGCAAGCATCTCCTGTTCCATTCGGTCCCATTTGATGGTGATATGTCTTTTTACTTGCATTCTCTTTGTTTCTAATGGCTCGTTCCTCGCCCTCTTCTGATGTTTTGTACTGCACGAAGCCATCCCAGAAGGCCCTCAGCTTTACATATTTCTTGAGGTTGAAATTTGGAGTCTCGTTTTTCTTGACAAATTTATTGTACAAAGACTTCTTTCAATTCTGGAACAGTACCTCCATCTTCTTCATAGTCCAGTCATAAATTTGCACCTTCAATTCTTCATCGTTGGTGTCGAAGGTGAGAACGTCCGTGACGGCTTTCCAAACTAACTCCTTGTCAAGATCAAAGACAAAACTGATTTCAGGAGCACCTCGCTTCTCTCTCCATTCACGAGCACTGATCGGTATTTGATCTCTCACATGGTATCCACAGTGACTAACATATTTATTTGCATGTTCACCAAGTGGTCTGCCTGTAGCTATCTCAAACTCAGAGATTACATAGCGGCCCTCTTCTTTGGCCCTCGTAGAGGTACGCTTCTCCCTGTAGAGGTCGATCCAGAAGGTTACACGTAGATATAGAAACAAAAATACTAAATTAATAACCAAGTAAGTCTAAAACCTAATGTAAGAGATGCATTAATTATATATGTTTACATTTACATACCTCGCCAGTATTTCCTTCTTGTTGCATGACAAGTTGTTGCTCAGGCGTATTGCCCTCTTGTTGCTCAGGGGCATTGCTCTCTTGTTGCTGAGTCGGATTGTCTTGCATGATCTCGTTGTAATCAATAAAGTACTCACTACCGTCGTCAATCATATTTTGAATGGCATCTTCCATATAATCAGAATCATCGTGAGGACGGTCAGCCATTTTTATATCTACAACCAAACATATATATATATATATATAGAGAGAGAGAGAGTATATTCAGTAGCTGGCTACAGAACATGTTATTCTGTAGCCAGGTCATGGGGCGCACCAGTATTCACCCGACCGGCGCATCTGGCCGAGCCTACCATTGCATGCGGCATTAGAGCATCTCCAACAGTTTGTTATTTCTCATTTGCCAAATCTTGTGTTTTAGCAAGTTGTTATAATTATTTACCAAGTTGAAAAGAGGTCATCTCCAACAATTTGCTATATTTCACTTGCCAAATAAAAAAAAGAATGGCTCACCAGATTCGGTTGTTGACCGGTACCTCGATGCCTTCCCTTCACCGCGACCTTGGTTCTTCCCCTTCCATCGCATGAACAGGTCACCTGACGCCTTCCCTCCCTTCCCGTCGCACCGCTGCAGGACCTCCTCTCGTCGTGCCACAGGAACTCCGTCGGGGCCGTCTCGTTTCGTCGGGATCGACCCTAACGAGCATTTTGATTATGGTGGTGACAATGTCAAACCTGATCGTGGTCGAGCTCATCGTATACTTGAAGAATATATTGACGCGCATAGACAGATTAGAAACAAGGAGACACATCAACAGTTGAAAAGAAGACCTCATCGAGCACCTATAGAACCATCATTCAGATTTATACTCCTATGCTATATGAATTTATAGATTGAACAATTATATGTAATCGGTTTATTAGCTATGATTTTTATTACCTATATATTTATATTTCATCAAGTGTAATCGGTGAACCATTGCAATGATTTCATGGTCCATATTTCATCAATTTTTTATTATACTTTTCTTGTCGTATCTATGTCTGAGCTCTAATTAGCAGGAGCGTGGAGCTCTGTCCCATCAGCTGTCATAATCACCAGGGCCATCATCGACGCTCCGTCCTTTGGCGCGTGGAAGTGGATGCATGCGGTGTGCGGGATATGATGGAAATCTCTGACTCCGGCCGGGAAAAAGCTCCGACAGACGCGGGTGAGCGATGGCAAGCTGGATAAGCGTGTGTAAAAATACGCGCGCGGCTCCCATGGATAGCAAGTGGAATGAGATGACAAGCAAGTTTAGCAAACTGTTGGAGAACATTTTTTCTATGTTTTGCTAAATTTTAAAGTTTAGCAAGTCATATACCAAATTGTTGGAGATGCTCTTAGACCGATGCGTAACCACCGCCGATGCATGCAGGTCCTAATTAACGCCGACACGCACACAATGCAGATTCTATTATAGAGTCTAAAGTTATTTATTACCTCGAACAATGTGGACTTAGAGTCTAAATAAGACTTGGAGTTTTATTTTTTCTATCTTTTTCTTAAATAAATATGCTACAACATCAGCAAAATACCATAAATAAAAAGTAATTAATTGTCTTAGACATTGTGAGTGCCCTAATAGATTTAACTGCCTAATTTACCATAAAATAATTATGGTATTTTAAGTTGCTATATAGACCTTAATCAGGATGGGTAGTTACTAGAATTTACTATAGACGATAGTTACAATATTTTGAAATGGTTGGATACGATAATCGATGAGTTGTTACTAGAATTTACTATAAAATATTTACGATATTTCAAATGTCTAGATACGGTAATCAGGATAGGTTACGAGAATACTCTACATGCTATATGGGCAACACAAGAGTAGTATACAAGTTAAACTAATGTAATTGTTCATGTGTTACGAGAATACTTACGACAATCTGTATATACAGTTACCATAGTTAGCACTGGAAGTTACCACATTTTGATATCATCGTGATACGACCAACCAGTTACCGTAACAAATAAAAAAATTACCATAAATTAAATCATAATAATTCAAATAGGTTGGAGCACTAATCCATGGTGAGTAAAGAATAGCTCTTGCTTCCTTATAGTCTGAAGAGCTTGAAGTTGTAGGCGGAAAGGAAGGCAAGCAGAGCGGCGGCGAGCTCGGTCATGAGGGTGCAGGTCCCATCCATAGCAGCTCGGGCCAGCCACGCTAGGCAACGACGGAGGCCTGTATCGCGGCGGCGACGGCGGCCAACAGCACATACGCCAGCGCCTCGTTGCACGAGGCCAGCAGGGGACGCCGTCGTCCTGGTACCATCATGTCTCCGCCGGACGTGGCCAGTACGACGCAGCAGCGAGCCGCCTGCAGCTGGCTGTAACCGGTGGTCTCAGCGGCCGGCAATGGGAATCGATCGACGAAGAAGTATTCCTCCCGACATTCCGTTGCCGCCGTTGGTGGGGAGGACGTACAACTACTGGCGAGAAGAGGTCGTCGTGGCCGGTGGCGGGTGAAGGGCATCGCCGAGATCCAGGCGTTTCGTGCAGGTGATCTTGAGGCCGGTAGAAGAAAGGAAAAATATCAGGGGATTGAATCAATGCATGAATGCAGGATGAATGGACGGGGCAGAGTGTGAATCAATGCATGCACCGAGGGGACCACCGTGGCCAGCCACGCACGGGCTTGGGTGGCCACGCTACGCCGGAGACTGTCGGGTTCGTGAGTTTTGGAACGGCTACAAAATAATTATTGTGTAGCCAGCTACGGTGTAACAGTTCTAGAATAATATAAGTGCTAGAGTGCTCCAAACTAAAAAGTCTCCAAACTATATAAGAAATACACTAGAATAATATACTAGCACAATATATTTCATAACAATTCGAAACACTACAATTCATAATATACTAAAATAATATACTAAAAAGTCTTAAGCAAAGTAATATACTAGAATAATATACTAAAAAAATAATACTAAAAAATAATACTAGAATAATAGTAAAAACAATAATATATACAAAACACTATAACTCATAATATACTAGAATAATATACTAAAAAGTCTTTTAAGCCAAGTAATACACTAGAATAATATACAAAAAATAATACTAAAAAATAATACAAACAATAATATATACAAAACATTACAATTCATAATATAGTAGAATAATATAGTAAAAAGTCTTAAGCCAAGTAATATACTAGAATAATATACTAAAAATAATACTAGAATAATAATAATAAAACAATAATATATACAAAATACTACAATTTATAATATATTATAATATATATTACAGACAATATGCATACTAGAATAATATAATAAAAAGTAATACTAGAATAATATACTAAAAAGTAATACTAGAATAATATACTAGCATGCATTATTTTTTAGTTTAGGGTTTTTAAAGTGTTTATACAAGAATAATATTAATATACTACAAATATACTAGCATAATATAATTTATAACATTCCAAAACACTACATGTATACTAGAATAATATACTAAAAACTATTACTAGAATAATATACTAGCATCATACATTATTTTTAGTGTATATATATACTTAATATACTATAGCATTCGATCATTATTATTTTTAGTGTGTGTGTGTATATATATATATATATATATATATATATATATATATATATATATATATATACTTTATATATATACAAATCACTAAAATTACAAAGTGCTTGTAATTCATAACATTCATTTATTATATATATATATATATATAAATATAAACTGCAGTGTCATGCATATATATCAATCGATCGGTTTGGAGAGTCTATATATATACATGTGTGTAGGGGCCGGACGGACGCGGGCTAGAGGCGTAGATGGTGGTGCGCGGCGGCGGTGCTAGAGACGGTGGTGGATGGCGGCGCTGGAGAGACGGTGGTGGACAGCGACGGCGACGAAAAGCTCTCTGCTCGACGGACGAACGACAGCGGCGAAGATGAAGGGATATGCTCGACAAAGACGAAGCAACAGTTCAGATTCAGGGCGCCTGTGCGTTTATATAGGGGTGGACCTTTTAGCACCGGTCCGTGGCTAGAACCGGTGCTAAAGGGTCTTTAACACCGGCTGGTATTACGAGCCGGTGTTAAAGGCTGACCCTTTCGCACCGGCTCGTAACACCAGCCAGTGTTAAAGGGACCCTTTAGGGCACATGAAGATGCTAGTACACACTTAGAGAATTTATTAGAGATTGGAAGCACAATCAGCATCAACGGAGTTAACAAAGACGTCATACTGCTTTGCCTTTTCCCATTCTCACTAGAAGGGAAAGCGAGGAAGTGGTTCTACACCCATCAAGATAACATCAACAACTGGACGAATTTGTCAGATGCCTTTCTAGCAAAGTTTTTCCCTATAGGCAAAATAGCTGCCTTAAGAGGAAATATTGTCAGTTTCCAACAGCAGAAGACAAACCATTCCAGAAGCATGGGAGCTGTAACACCCCAGGTGTTTGTCACTTGCTAAGTACTAGGTTTGAGCTCAAACATGAAAAGTTCAGTGGTAATAAAAAGGTCAAAGTCAATCTATGAAAGTAAGCCCTAACTTGAATTTGGATGATGCTAGTGGAACATTTTCCATGTGTCTCATATCCATCCCAATCTATATTGGTCTCTAGAAAAGTTTGGTTAAGTTTGGAATCAAGAAGTCACATGAAATGATAAGTTATATCCTTGTTGGAATGACTCTATTAAGGAAATGGAATCATGGGTCACCAACCAAACCTTGCAAACTTGCTCATATGACACTAGATGAATTATACAACAAAAGTAATGAAGGGTTCATCTTGAGCTTATGTCAATAAAATGCTTGAATTGGCCTAAAACCTTATTTGGAGCTTTATCAGGATACTGCTTTGACCAAAGTGAAAGTTTGACTTCAGTTGGAGTTATGAGGATTGACCCTAAATAAAAGTTGTAGTTTTCCTTCTGTAGAAGAAACTTTATTCAAAGGTCAAGAACCAAATCAGCATGCAAACAGTTCAAACAGAGGCTCGAAGTTCGAATCAGCTGCTGTTTTTCAGCCCTGAGAAATAGTTCTAAGTCCCTAGAAGGACAGCAGTGAGTTAGCTCCTTCGTGACGTTTTATTATCCAAATTCATATAGTAACTCAGTTGGATTCCTTAATATGAGTTGGAGTAATCTCCTTGATGAAAGCAATGGATCAAGTATCATCAAATTTGAAGTTCATTTGGATATCTAAAAGTAGCTCCCAAAACAGCAAATGATTATTTTATCGCCAAACGGACGTCGACCCGTTGGCATGCCGCGTTCTCGTGTTTTTGTTAAGCAACTCAAGTTGGTCCAAGAATAAAAGTGGTGGACAATTACTTGAAGAAGGTCATGTAAAAAGTTGCATCATGTTTGACATGGTTTGGACCATCAATTTTTGGTTTTGCTGATCACCATTAATACGTTGACACTCGTGACTTGGCATTAAGTTATCACCTAATCTGTTAGTCTAATGACGGAGCACCCTTAATCAAAGTTGGAGAGCAGGCCGAGGTGAGCAAACTTCCTTTTTGGCCCAAGGTCCAATTCGGCCCAGAAGTGGCCCAAACCGGCGTCCCACCTTCCCTACTTTGCTGCCCGCCAGGTGCTCGACGAAATGCCGATGTGTCCTCCATGCAAGCTGGGCGCCCCCACCTCCATTGCCACGCGCTGCCCTGCTCCCTGCGCCTCCATAAGTGGGCGCTGCACTCCCTACTCCTTCCTGCTCTCACTCTCTGCCCTCGCTCGCTCCTCCTTCGCTCGGTGCTCGCCCTGCTGCTCGCGTCGTCGCCATGGCCGCCGGCAAGCTCCGGCCGCAGCCATTCTCGCTCTCTCATGCCCCCATAGCCACAGCCACATGCACCACCACCTCCACCTCTTCTGACGCTCCGACCAGCGCACCTCAGCCGAGCCGAAGAACCACCAGAAGGCCGCCGCCGGCGGCATGTCCGCCACCGGGTCGCCTGTGCATGTGGCCGGCTCGCTTCGGGCCGCAATGGAGCAAGGCAAGGCGACCAGCAAGTGCGCACGATTCCCCTAAGGCTCCCCATCAACTTCCCTGCCGTCGATGTGCCCTCCTTCGACCGGAACAGGAAGCCCCGGTGAGTCTCCCCTGTTCTGTCGCGACCAGGGACCTCGGGCTAGAATTCGACAAAACTGAGGGGTCTAGATGTGAAGTCATGACACATGTGAATAGTACCTGCAGGGACCTCTCGGTTGTAGTTTGTTTTGCGGATAACTTAAGGGTCTCTGTGCAAATCTATTTTTCCTTCATATGGCTGAAGTTTGGAAAATCATCATAAATTGTAGAAAAATCGTAAAATAGCAAATGTCGACTTTTTGTAATCCTTGTGAAATTCTATATGCAGTAGATCTATAATATGGCATGGTTTAGTTTGATGTTTTAGTCGTAAAAATAGATTTAGGCAGTTAGGTTTTAATTGCTTGTAATATTTGTCTTTTTCATAACTGCTGTAGTATTGCTCCAATAAATTTGAAAATATTGTGAAGTTATTTTCATATGATATTTGATGTCTGTCATTTGTTTCATGAATTTAGGACTGATAAATTAAGAGTTATGAAAATAACAAATGCCCTGTGTTGCTTTGCTCCTATTCTGAGTAGATCTGCATGTTTGTATTGTTTGGCTCAGTTAAGTTGTGAATCTTGCCTAGATGAAAATATCTAAGTTTTATTACTTTTCATAAGTTTTCCAAAAATATAAATAGCACAATTTTTGGTTAAGCACATGTTTAGTTATAGTGGTTTAAAGTACTGTTCCAGTTTCTGTCTAAACCCAGACAGGATTGCATTGTTTGTAATGTAAGACCTTGTTAGTTGTAGATTTAGCTCTATATGTTTATAACAAAGCTGTTCACAATTTCGTAAGCTTTCTAGAAAGTACACAACCATAAATTATGGACATGTGAACCTCAAGTTATAGCTGTGTAATATAGCATGACAGATTCTGTCTATGTTTTGGACAGAGATGTCTTCATGGGATTAGTTGACCTTGTTAACTGTGGATTCATATTTAGTTAATAATAAGGAAGTTGTAGATAACCTTATAAGCTTTCCAAAAAGGTAAGAATCATATTTACTGGAGGTCTACAACCCCAGTTATGCTTCTTTGAATTGCCTACCAGTTTTCTGTTTGTAATTGTACCCCTACTGTTTGGGCAGCATGAGCAGTTTTGATTGTGCAATTAATTCCATGATATAAATGATGTTTTCTGTGAAACTTGTATATAGAAAAGATGTAGATAACTTACTAATATATCTTGTTGTAAAGTTTCATGTCATTTGGCTAAGTGGTTTTTGAGTTACAGTAGTATGAATTTCATCCTTTGAAATGCTTGTTCTCTGGAAATTCCTGGACCAGATTATATGGTCATGCATGTTTGACTTAGTTAACTTGTTAATCATGCTAATATGATTAAAGATGAATTGTAGATAATTTGATAATCTTTCCAGAATGTCCTATTGCATAGTTTTTAGAGTTGTGTAACTCCAGTTATGATTTATTTACTGAGTTGCTGCATGTATATCCAGAATTGCTGAAAATGTATGAATGCTTGATTGCTTACTTTGTGTATACTAAGTGTGACACATGTCTTTAGTGGTGATTAAATAATATACTTGTGACCTTGTAAAACGTGTGCCATGCTTGATATGTTGCTATCCATAGTTGGTTGTGTGATGCTAGTTAAATAACTTTAGATGCATGTGTCTTGAATACTTTTATGTGATGCATGTTGTGTTACTATTCTTCATATTCATGCACTTGCATCTTGCATCTCATCTAGGTGCGCTAGATGAATCACGTGAAGGTCTTGGTGTGGGAACAAACCCGAAGACGGTGGTGGGGTGGACCCATCCTGAAGGTGGAAGGACTAAACAAGTGTTGTGACCTAAGATGTCACCAAGATGGAGCCACTAATTGAACTGACTCCGTGTTGATCCCAGGCAAGCCCCGGAGCATTATAAGTCTCCCACTACTTTTGAATGCAATTGAGAATATATGTTATATATGTATTGTTGCATTAAGTATAGGAGTTGGGTGAAACCCTTGTTGCATAAACACTCCTTGTCCAGCAAATATACCTATAACCCTATGTAGATTCAGGATCGAATCTAAATGCTTAGCTATGCTTAGACCGGTAGAAGCCAGGTGATGTCCTGTCACCTGAGCGAGATAGGTGGACACCTGAAAAGGTTGGCTATGTATGCTATCATGGAAGTAACCAAGTGATGAGGATGAATAATTGGAGACCGGGCGGGACGATGATAGAGAAGTAACAAGACATGGAGGTCTTGGGTGCCTATCTATCCCCGCCTGTGTCGATTAAGGACCGATCGTTGACGGCCCTCTTGTCATGTTGAACGCATGCCCCACACTTAGCTGGAAGGATAAGTCGTTCCGACCGCGAAGCTTGAACACTATCCGGGCCGGGAGTCGAGCCTCCATGCGCTGTATTGGTGATGGTTGAGGAGAACGACGAGGGCGCGGCGCGCAACCTTGGTATACCTTGGATACCTTGGTCGCCGGAACGGTCCTCGGGTACTGGCGGTGCCTGCCGAACCCACGAATTGGTCCTGGATAGTGCAATATGGTGACTTGTAGCTCACTTTGGCCGGTGAGTGTGGTTTGTGTGGGGAATAACTCGCCAGCTGGTCAGAAATCGATTCGAATCGCCATCGCTCCTGGATAGTGAGCACTTGACTTGAGCCCCGTCCTCGTAGTAATGTTTATGGAACACTTGGATGGTTATGGTATGATGATGTTGGAAATTCCACATCAAATATGGGTACTACTGTTGTATCTTAATCAAGTGATTGCTCTAGTACAGGTGCTAATCTAGATGACAGGTAATGATTATTAACTTGAGCTAAATACCTGAAAAGTTACTTACCTGTAACTTAAGCTTTTTATGCAAAAAGTGTTTTCAAGCTAGCCCCACCAATAAAGCCTTGCATACTCCTTGGTGTCATATTATTTCCGGTTTATGACGGGTAAGTCTAGCTGAGTACCTTCTCGTACTCAGGGTTTATTCCCACTTGTTGCAGGTTGTGATGTATCATGGTTACTGCAAGAGTTGGATGACTCCTACCATATTAGAGGAGTAAGATCATGGGCATGATCCTTCTTAGTTACCTCATCTATGTTGCTTTTGTTGGAGTTGACCTGGATACTGGCATATATTTGAAATAAGGGCAATATTAGTTTCAAATTACTTTGCTTCCGCTACTTTTCAATTCAAGTTGTAATAACTATATTGAACTCCGATGTATATCAAACTACTTCTGAAATGGATGTAACATATGACTTGTTATGTTGAATCACTACGATCTTGGCTTGTATGATGGTTGGTTTGAATCCCTTGGGATTTCACGGACTATCGGGTTTATGAGAGTTCGATTGTGTTAAAGCAACTGCTTTGGCGGGAGTTTTTCATAGTTGATCTCTTGTAAATTGGGCGGTTCTGTTACAGGAGTGTTTTCAAAGATACATATCAAATGGTTACTTATGCAGACCTTCTACCATGGATTAACCCAGAAGGCTCGTGAGTGCCTAGATGCATCTGCTAAGGGATCATTTTTGGAGCTTACAATTGGAAAAGCAGAGATACTTTTGGACAAGATAGCAGAAAACCAAAGCTAGTTCCAGGATAAAGCTCAACATTGTCATCAAAGTGAAGAAATACCCGAAGAAGTAAATGCACTATCAACCAAGATGGAAATTTTGATCCATTGGATTGACCAGAGGGCCAAGTTCAAAGAAGATCAAAGGGCCATTGAGACAACATAAAAATATCAACCTACTTCGAGCCAATCCAATAACAAAGGTATGAATTCAGGTACTCCCTCCATTCCAAATTGTAAGTCATTCCAAGAATCTTGGAGAGTCAAACTTTTCTAAGTTTGACCAAATTTATATGATAAAATAATTATTATTATGATACCAACTAAGTATCATTAGATTCTTCCTTAATTATATTTTCATATTATACTCACTTTACGTTACAAATCTTAGTATTTCTCTCTATAATTTTGGTCAAACATGAAAATGCTTTGACTCTCCAAGATTCTTGGAATGACTTACAATTTGAGATGGTGGGAGTAATACTTTTAAGCAACTTTCATTAAAAGAGATAATTGCTCCATAAACTAAAACTAATGACGAAGTCAAACAAAGGCTAGATACAAATGAATCATCTCCGAAAGATATACAAAATAAAATGGATTTTCTATTAACTGCCTTTGATGAGCAAAACACTCTTAATAAAAAGGTAGAGCTTAAATTAGCAAAGCTAGCTGCTGTATTGCCTGTTGCCACTAACATTGAGCAAGTAAAGAACATAACTACTAGAGGAGGGAAAGCCACCAAGGATCCCCCATATCCAAAAGAGAAGCAAAGAACATCAGCACCAGTGCAACCAGCAGTGATAGAAGAAGAAAGCCCTATTGAAGCAGAAGATTTGCTACAACCACCAAGTACTGGAGAAATGAGGAAAGATTTCCACGACACCAATTATTTGCCATTTCCCAGAAGAAACAGAAGACTGCAGTCAGATGAGCAGTTTGGTAAGTTTGTATAGGACATTCAAAAGTTATATGTCAACATACCTCTACTTGATGCCATAAAGGTACACACATATGCAAAGTACATTAGAGATATTCTTAACAAGAAGAGACCACTGCCGACCACTGAGGTGATCAAGCTGACAGAAGAATGTAGTGCGGCCATCCTCAACAAACCACCGAAGAAGAAGAAGGATCTAGGATGTCCCACCATCGATTGCTCAATCGGAAACCAACACTTCAATAACGCACTTTGTGATCTCGAAGCAAGCGTCAGTGTGATGCCAGCATCAGTCTACAAGAAGCTTGAACATGCAACCCTAGAACCAACATCAATGTACTTACAACTAGCAGATCAATCAGTTTGACATCCAATGGGCATCGCCGAGAACATCCCAGTCAAGATAAGAGATTTCCTTGTGCTAGTAGACTTCGTGGTACTGGACATGAGTCCCGACTCAAAAGTGTCCATCATCCTCGGAAGGCCATTTTTGAGCACCGCCAACGCCCACATTGATGTCGGAAAAGGATAAATCAAGTTAAGCAAAAACGGACAAGAAGAACACTTCACATTCAAGCCCAGACCAAAGAGAGACTATACAGTGAAGGAAGTTCATGAAGAAGAACCACTGGAGACACCATCTCCGAAGGAAGGTAATTCAGAAGTTTAGAAGATTTGAAGGTCCAGCTTGGGGGACCTAAAAATCTCAAACCCTCACCGGGAGGTAAATCGGTATTTATCCACATCATTTAAATTCTTGCCTATTCAATTCTTGCATTAGTCATATTTATTCATAGCATTATTATAATCAAAAGCCCCATATAAATAATATTTATGGTGTGTGACAACCCATATTTATTAATTATTGTGGAGGCACAAAAATATTTTCCCATGATCATTTTCAATAAGTTTTAATTCTCATAGTTTTTCCTGCATTATATTTATTTATATTAACCTTCTAAAAGCATGACCCACACCCCTTGGGTCCCACATGTCATACACCATACCTCACACATATCTCATCACATTATTTGATCCACCAACATTTCTCCACTCACCAGACATTTTTCCACCGTCCAACCACCACCCACTCAACGTTATTTTGCGTAAGAGCTAGCAAAGGAGGGAGTGGAGAAACATCAGCCACAAAGGGCACCAGAGGAGGGCGCCTGCCCTTACAGTAGAGGGCACCCGCCCTGTCCCCCCAGCCTCCTATAAAAGGCCACCTCCTGCCTCCATCTTCATCACACAAGCATTCCAGAAAACCACGCAAACTTCAGTTTTTGGTTTCCACAGAAGGAGCTCTAGTAGTGAAGTGAGAAGGAGAGTAGAGGGGAAGAGAAGAGTGGAAGAGAGGTTGGTAGTTTTTGAGTGAGAGCAAGGTCCATTCAGTAAGTAGTGATCCCGCTGTCCAAAGCGGAATTAAAAGTTGCTTAGGGGAAGTGCTGCCAAAATTAAAACTTGTCTCGGACGACTAACCCCTGGATGACTGACATCTTGGACGGCTAACTGTTGACGGTCCTTAAGTATCAAATTTAATTATCAAATAAACAAAGAAAAGGATCCAAATGAAATCAACATCTAGACTTAGGGTTTTATCTGACAGAATTCCACGAGTTTTGGTGTTTGTCTATTTCTACAGGGGGTTATCAGGAAATACGGAAGAAAGGCCCACACGTCGGGATTACATAGAGATATTAACGTACCGCGCAATTATCTTACATCTAGAAGACTCCAGAAGCCACGAGACCGAAGCGGAGACGAAACGGGGCCAGAGGCAGGGCGCCCGCCCTATTCCCCTGGGCGCCCGCCCCCTCCCTGAGTCCAATCAGGACTCTGCTTCGTGGGAGATCTCCACCGACCTAAAGGATGAATCTAAACCATACAATCTATGTCGGTTTGATCCAACAGCCCATATTCACTTGAAGGGACTGTAAAACCAGACCCCCTGGCCCCTGGAGGAGAGAGCCTCTCAACCCTAATTCATTATTCCTCAAGGGAGAAGAAGCCTCTGATCAAGATTAGAGCCACCACATCAATTAGATATCTAGATTAGCATAGCTACATAGGATTAGAACTAGAAGGAGTCAATCTTCGATTGGTTTCCGGATCTGTCAAGAGGATTCTTGGTAATTCTCTAATTGTGCTTCTAATTGTTCTTCTAATTATCTTTGTTCTTCAATATTATGAATATGACTTTGTTCTACTTCAATATATTGCTTATGACTTTGCTCTACTTGCTTATATTCAAGATTATATTGTTCTTAGTTTATCATAGTTATGTACTTGGCTTAGTTAGATTGGATCTATATACATGCTTAGGATCGTATAGCGTTTATCCATCGAATCCATGGGTAAATGATAGATATTGTGTAGGCGTGGTGCTTATACCGTATTTATCTACGATTGTACCCAATATGCTAGATCGTGGGGTAGTTCGTGATAGTGACAGCTTCATTGATTCTTATATAGTCCCCCTCTCATGTATTGGGCTGGCAGAGCAACATTATTATAGGGGAGTGATTGCTATGTTTCTCATTTACCTTGCTAATATCACTATACATGGGCGTAGTCTTGTCTCACAATGATTGCTAAGTATGCTTGCACTAACTATGATAATGCTATAGACTATATAGTTGAGAATAACTTAGGGAATATTCTTGTAGTTCGTTCTAATTCCATGCTAATGACTTTCTAGAGTATCTAATTGAGGTGCTTATCATATTTATTATGTGGCTGATCAGATTAATTATCCTTGTCACTATTTATTATTTCATATATCCTTTATGTGACACTTATCCCTGTATGAAGAGTTAGATAAATGTTCTCAATTACATATGCAATGATAGATGCTCAATCTCATATTCTATTCTGTAGTCAATATTGATGATTGCTAATCCCTTCCCAGTGGTAAAAATATAAATAACGATACCTGGAATACTTCCTAGTTAAAATGCTGCATCGGTATTAATCTGTGCGCTTGCAGATCCTATTCATTATTTATTTAGAAGAGCAATTGCATATTTCAATACCGCGTCTCTCATGTCATGCTGGGGATGACAACTTGGCTTAAGTGGTGTGAGGGATAGGTTTGGCATTTTTGGCACCGTTACTAGATTTAGAGAACTTAGTCTACTTTTGGTAATGATGTTAAGAATACCCAACAAGCATTTTTGGCGCCATTGCCGGGGAAGTTTGATTACTAATCAAGAATGGAATAAAAGATTTTGAGTTATCATTCGCATCACTAATATGATTGAGCTTATCTGTTCTCTCATACAGTTTTACCCCGATATTTTTCTATTTTATCTTATGCAGGGGAATGTATGAATAGAAGACATCTTCCAGGAAATTTTGTTGACAATCCCGAAGTGTTATTCAGAAGAACTAGAGCCAAGCTCAAGAAGAGATCATCAACACTGCAGCAAGAAGCTTCATCCAATCAAGAAGATTACCGGAACTTGTCTTCAGAGTTCGAAGCCATGGCAAACAAATCAATCCGCGAGTTCTCAGCTCCCACTACGGACAACATCCGCACTGGACCTGCTGCAGAGATCGATGACAACTTTGAGCTCAAGCCTGGACTTATTAACATGGTGCAATCCAACCAGTTCTGTGGGAAGGCACACGAAGATGCTAGTGCTCATCTACAACACTTCCTGGAGATTTGCAACACATTCACCATATCAGGAGTTTCCAAAGATGCTATACTACTTCGCCTCTTCCCATTCTCACTGTTAGGGAGAGCGAAGCAGTGGTTCTACGCTACAAAGGAAAAGAATACTACGTGGGCACTCTGCTCAACAAACTTCTTGGCTAAGTTCTTTCCCATGGGCAAGACCAATGCTCTCCGTAGGAAGATTACAAGTTTTCAGCAACAAAATGATGAATCTATTCCAGAAGCATTGGAGCGCTTTCAAGACTACATCCTAGAATGTCCCCATCATGGAATGGAGAGTTGGCTATTGATGCAGACGTTCTATCATGGGCTCGGCAACAGTGTCCGAGAGACCATGGATGCTGCAGCTGGAGGAGCATTCTTATCACTTACTATACCACAAGCCACAGCTCTTGTGGAGAAGATGGCGTCTAACCAAGCTGGTATGAAGAGAGGACCCAGACACGCAAGAGAGGTGGAGGTATGCATCAGCTCAAGGAGGTAGACATGTTGTCTGCAAAGCTAGACCTGCTCATGAAGAAGCTCGATGATAGAGCTGGAGATAAGAAAGAAGTTATGCACATCTACGACTCTCACATGACTTGTGAGGAGTGTGAAGACACTGGACACTCAGGCAATCACTGCCCTGAGATGCTTGAGGATGTGAACTACATCATCAACAACAACAACAACTACTACAACCGTCCTCAACAAAATCAAGGTTGGAATCAACAGAGGCCTAACTACTCAGGTAATTATCAAGGTAATAATTCTTACAACAATACTAACAATTTTCCACCTCTGAGAGAGTTAGTGTCAAATCAAGGAAAGCTAATGGATAACCTATCTAAGAAATTGGCATCTAATGATAAAATGCTAAAAAATATAAATAATAGAATGGATAATTTCTCTACTGCCATCAAGAATCAAATTAGCTTTAATAAAATGATTGAATCTCACATTTCTCCACGAGTTTTTGTTTGTGTCTATTTTTCTGTAGGATGTTGAAGAAGATGAAGAGCGCGGGCAAGGCCCTCAAGAACATGGGTACGAGGAGTTCATCCCGACTCTCCTCGCACCAATCAGAGATGAGCATCGACCCAACGCCCCCGCAAGCTCCATCGTCTTCGTCTGGTACACGAGTCAAGGTTATCCTCAAGACAGGAGACCTTAGACTGAAGACCCGCAGGGAGAAGGAAGTTCTCCAGCAGCTGAAGAACAGGGAGTTCATTCACACCCCCACTCTCGATCCTATCCTGCTGCAAGAAACAGGTATGGATACCGAATTTGACTTGATTTTCCAGATGGTGGGATGGACAAACTTTTGGGACATAACTGAGCTGGGTTCCCGTCTTCTCACTATTGAATTTCTCTGCACTTTGCAAAATTATGAGGGGGATCGCTTTTCGGATGTTCAAACAGGACATTATGTTGTCTTGGAGAGAACTGAGCGACCATCTTAGTTTCTCTTCAAAGATGCATCCATTGATTACGACTTGCCGAATTTTGAGAGGCACCAGTTCTGGAGGGAGATTTCTAGGGATGAATATTATGTTCAAGCCCGAACTAGTGACATGGAACATCCTACTATCTAGATGTTCCACAAATGGCTCGGGTATAACATTTTCCACCGCGATGATATTAGAAAAGTCAGAGTGGGAGATTTGCAACTTCTTTATGCTACTATAAATAAAACACCCGATGCACCTGTTACTCTTTTGGTTTCTCATTGGCTTAGTATACCCAGTCTCCAGGGACCGGTCGGTTGTACTTCACTCATCACTCGTCTAGCCTCTAGTCTCCACTTGCTAGAAAATTTGTCATTGGAATTAATTGACGAGTTACGAATTTATCATGGCCATGACACATTTATACAAGCTCGGATGCTAAAAAAAGAAGGGAACGTAATGTATATGTTGTACGATAATAAAGGCAAGATTCGGTTACCTAACCCGAACCTTGGCCTCTATGTCGTTCAAAATTATTTGATTGAGACTGCAGTGGCACCGGTAAACCATAGAGCTCCACAGTGAGTGGCATCCGAAAGGATGACCACCCATCAAGAACGCACCTAGTATGGAGCTGATCCTGGGCCGGAAGAAGCAGCGCACCTGCATTATCACAACTACAACCCCTGAGTTCTTCGGGACCCGTGGGTTCAACATGCTCAGCCGTAGGAGCCAACACAAGAGACGTGGCCAGAAGGCCCAGATCACCAGTGGGCGAACCCACCTTTCCATATAGGCAGATACTCCACTAAACCATTTGGAGCTTCAGGGTCTAGGCCCCAGCCCTAATTTGATGCAGGAAGGTACTCCGACGCCTCCTATGTGTTCTCCGACGACTACTACCAAGAGGCCGACACCTTCTTCAACCGCACTGACAACACCCTTCTCGCCATCCAAGATAGGCAAGCAGAACATGGACGACTCCTAGAACAGCAACAAAAGTGGAACCAGGACCACGCCGCTGCAGTACAAGGACTGAGGCAAGACACCACGACGATGAACGACAACATCACCACTATGATGCAATTCTAGAACATTGAGTAGGACCGACACAACAACATCCAGCTTGGGGGAGTTCCTCCCCATTTTACCGAGTAAGTTTTTATTTGTTTTTCTTATTTATTTTTCTGTTTTTAATATTTCAAAAAAAAACAAAAAGATGCATGATGGAAATGATGAATAGTTGCTCCGTTTACTTACTTTCAAGTACCTAGCTTTCATATTAGAGTTCTCCCAAGAATTGCTAAAACTTAAAATTTAATATCTATGGAAGTATGAACCTAAAAGTAAAGTCTAGGTAAGAGAAAGGCATGATATAAAGTTTGAGCTGCTATTTATCTTGTTCTTACTACACTAAGTCCTGGAGATTTATTTTGAAAACGTGCAAATCACATGATGAGTTCCTAGCATGACAAAATTCCTACCACAGCCATACTTGCTATAACATCTTTTGCTACTTATATTCACATTGAGTTTGATGGAGCTATGTAGACCCTTAGGAGCTTTTCATGTGGTTAAATCAAGATATTCACTTGCGCACATCCACTACACCATCCACCACCATTCATTAAAATTACTAAAAATATTATCACTCACTGTCCCAAGTGTTGTTATTCTCTCTCTCTCCAAAAAGATTCAATGCAGAAGAGGCATGGGTTATGCAAAAATATGCGAGGAAATAAAAAGGGGCAAGTGCCCGGAACCTCAAAAAAGATAGAAAAAGAGTGAGATGAGAGGTAAAAATGGAGAAGTGTCCAGAGTAGAATTAGGGGTACAAAGATGCCCACTTGAGCGGAAAAAATGGACAAGTGTCCGACAGTAGAATTAGGGGTATTTGCTACCCACCTGAAAAAAAGAGAGAAAAGAAAAAGATAGCTCATGCTCTCCCAAAGCAAAGATCAAAGAGAGGAGAGATAGCAATATAAGGAGCAATGAGAAGTTTTATCATTACTTATATATTTTCACCATTACTATCATTTACTCCACCACACATGCACATCTTGATTTAATTATATGTTGAGTTCCTTCGGATCCATGGCTCGATTAGACAACATATGTATGAGTTGTTTTTCACACCTATGAGCTCCACATAAACATTCCCTTAGTTATAGGTAAGTGACATTTTTTGTAAGGATCCACAAATACCATATATAGAGAGATTTGAGAGTATCATAGCTGGGAACTCTGAGCTTTATTTTTGAAAACGTATGCAAAACTCCAGAACAAAGGTGAAGTATAGACAGGAGGAATAGTGTTTGACTTAATTATTTTGTCTTTCAATTACTTAAGACTTAAGTGCAGGTACTAAGCTCCATGAAAGCATGTGTGCCTATCAGGAAAGAAAACATCGAAGCAACTCCTGATCCATTTGAGTTTAGCTGTTTGCTCAGGGACGAGCAAAGGGAAAGCTTGGGGGAGTTTGTTAACGGTCCTTAAGTGCCAAATTCAACCGTCAACTAAACATAGAAAAGGATCAATATGCACCAAACACCTAGAATTAGGGTTTTATCTGACAGAATTCCACGAGTTTTGGTGTTTGTCTATTTCTGTAGTGGGTTATCAAAAAATATGGAGAGAAGGCCCACACGTCAGGTTTACAACGAGATAATTACGTGTCGCGCAATTTTCCTCAACCTAGAAGAGTCCAGAAGCCACGAGAGCGAACGGGAGGCCAGACGGGGCCGGGGGCAGGACGCCCGCCCAACCCCCTTGGGCACTCGCCCAGTATCAATGGCCAATTAGGCCAGGTCACGCGGATCGTGCTCCACCGCCTCTAATCTTCAAGAAAAACCGTGCGATTAAGGTCGGTTTGATCCGACGGCCCACATTCATTTGAGGGGGCTATATAAGCAAGGCCTCTCCACCCCAGGGTGAGGAGAAATCATTATCAGAGGAAGCCATCAAAGTTAGGGTTTAGGAAGTTCTCTCCCGCAGAGAATTAGAATTAGCTACTCACAATTCCTTCAAGTTCTATAGGATTGATTAGATAGAATTAGAGAAGTAGAGCATTACGCTCTGGATTTCGGATCTTCATCAATAAAGATTGGTATTATTTCATATCTTTCTCTACTACTTTATTCTAATTGCATTATGTCTCTATTTATTATGTTCTTAGTTTGCTCTAGTTCTATAATTGATATAGTTATGATTGATAATGAGTTCATGTATAAGTTTGTAAAGCGCTTAGCTCTTGACTCGAGGGAGCTAAGTGGTAGATCATATGTGGACGTGGTGCTTTGATATTATTTACCTACAAATGTATCCTATTGGTCGGGTCGTGTGGTAGTTCGCGATGGTGACAGCTTCGTTGATTCTTATATAGTCCACCCTCCGTCAGTAGGACAGGTAGAATTTGTATTGCGAAGTAAGTCTTGCTATGTTCTGATTTACTTTAACAATGTTCCTCATAAACGAATAAATAATCTTTTGTGCTATATATGATCTTGTAGATGCCTAGATTGTGACTTAGTAGATAGTAGATACTTAGAATCCATTCTCTAGCTAATCCGACGTCACCTTATGTTTATGTGGAGTAGTCTATTTCTAATCGCTGTGTTATTTACCCATGAGCTTATATTTCATTATCTTTATTATTATGGCTTACTCCCTGCTAAAGCAAGTGACTGTGTGACGAGTTTCTCATTAGTAATCATGTTATTACAAGTTTATCTCTAGTCTATGCCTTGATAGATTTTACCTCTGTTTTCACTTTCGCCGTTCTCTTAAGCAAAATATAAATAACGATACCCGGAATACTTTTCCTAGTGAAATGCTACAATGAGGTATTTTATCTGTACGCTTGCGGTTAAAATAGATTATTTTCTAGAGAGCCTTCATATGCATAAATACTACACTCTAGTGCCATGCTAGGGATGACAACCTAGTATCTATGTGGTGTTAGCAAGTGTCAACAAGGATCCTCCCTCACTTTACCTTGATCTAATCCGAGCCATCCGCGTGAGATCCAACGGCTCACGGTGGCCGATACCCTTTCGGCCTGGAATTTTGTTAAAGAGCCCTTGAAGTATTTCCAGATGAACCTGCAGTCCAAAGCGTCTATCTGGTTTACGCTATTTGTTTCGGAAAACGTAAACCGGCCCAGCACTACTCCAAATACGTTTTCACAAATTTACAGAATTGCTACTGACTTTGTTTTGGCCATAAAATATTCATTTTAATTCCGTTTTGACCCATTCAAATTGTGTTGGATTCGTAGTAATGAGCTCTACATGATAGTCTCACTGTTGTACTAATTTGACTCTTTTTTATTTTGTGACCCTATTTAATTAATTACTTTCCTATAGAAAATCTTAGAAAATTTATATCTTCTTCGTTTTAACTCCGATTTTTATGATCTTTACGTCTATGAAATCGTAGCAATGCGTAGAATCATTTTATAAACTTTTCATACTGTTTTTATGTGATTGGTGTACTATTCTAATTGTAGCCTTGTTTGCTTCGTGTATGTTGTCTCTGATGTTTGTGTTGGTGATCAATGATCGAGTTTAGTCGGTGAACAATTCGTGGTGATCAAGAGTGCTTCAGTGATCAAGATCAGAGCCTTGGCAACAAGAAAGACTAGCAGATCTAGCAAGATCGGCAAGAGTATGTGGATTAAGGCAAGTATAGCATTTGGGTTTTCTTTCTGTGACCATGATCTTGTGATGTGATTAATGTTAAAACAACAAATGATAAAAATGAATTTTTAGCAACCTGATGATTTATCTATAAGTGATAACCGGGACAACAGTGCAACCATGAGGGCTATAATGGCTCTGGCTTTAGTTAAGTATGAGTAACTTTTCTGCTCATTAGCGGTTACCCATGTGGCGCAATTGGGGAATAGCAGACCGTGGATTCCTGCGGGTGGATCACACGGACTGACTAATGAAACCAAGCGGCCCTAACTTGTTAGACGAACCTTTGAAAGACTTCATAGTGATCCCTGCCGACCTTCCTTGGTAGTGGGTTAAGAGGCTGATCACCTCGGTCGAAAGGGTAAATCATGACTCATAGGTAAAGATGTACAACCTCTGCAGAGTGTTTAAAACTGGTATACTAGCCGTGCTCACAGTCAAGAGCGACCTTGGGGATTCTTGCATTA
The DNA here is from genome assembly GCF_000003195.3 of Sorghum bicolor. Classification (NCBI taxonomy): domain Eukaryota; kingdom Viridiplantae; phylum Streptophyta; class Magnoliopsida; order Poales; family Poaceae; genus Sorghum; species Sorghum bicolor. Next base: position 48,513,518 of record NC_012870.2, on the reverse strand, counting down.
AGGGTGATGATTCTTGTTGTGTTAAAACACTCATTGTTTATTGTTTAATGCTTTACATTATTTATGTCACATTGATCATGAGATTGTGGGAGCTATACAATCTAGTTGCTATACTTGTGGAGTTCAACGTGGACTCACTCTTGCTATTTCCCCCATACTTCAGGAGGAGTGTTGGGCTTGTGATCAACCAGTCAGTTGGATCCTGTAGAGTGAAGTTAATACCCGAAGTTTGGAGTTGTCTATCCGATGTTTGCTATCAAAGGTTATCTCTTTTATAATAAGTACGTTATATATTTATGTATTGTCTTTTGATATTACCCCTTATTTTTAGCTATATGTGAGGTTTGATTTCTAAAACTCACATATGGTGCATATCTGTCCTTAAAATCGGGTATTACACTAGTCATACCTACACTGCTTGATTTAAAGTGTCTACCACAAAACTTTGAGAAGTGGATGATGGAATATTACAAAATAGAGTTCCCTTTTCCTTCAGTCCTATCACTTGGAGTTTCATATTTTTACAGAAAAACTTAGCTTGTAAGTGGTATTTGTAAGCGGTATTTGTAGAACTCACCAAGGCATGTATCATGTATGCCTCATATGCATCCTCTTCTATAAAGGCTTATATGGAGTTGAAGGTAATTCAAGGAAATAGCATACTTTCCTTGTATATATTGCTAAGTCAAAACTCGGATCCATGGAGGAGAATAGCAAACTCTTAGATCAAGAAGTGCATGTGTGTGGAAATTATAGTGGCTAATCCTAATTCTACTTTTCTCTTTGCTGAATGTCTTTCTTTCTTTGGAACATTGATAATCTTTGCAAAAGGAGGGTATGGGCTATCTTCTTTTATTCTTCTTTTTCATTCTTCTCTAACACTTGTCCTATTTTTTCAATACTTTATTTTGCATAGCCACATATCTCTTTCTGTAATCAGGAAATATTAATAAAGACTTAGAGCAATTATTCCTCTCAAGACTCTTTTTGTGTTTTCTCTCAGCGTAGGAGTAAAACATTTTGTGGATGAAAAGGCATGTTTGTGTGCATTCCTAGTGTAGGAACGGTAGATATATGTGGGTGTACGTGATCTTGATCTTGGGAGCATGATAATCCTCTCAACACAGGTCAGCAAGGTTTGACAAAACTCAATACAAAACAAGTAGCTTATGAGCTAGTTTATATGTATCACGCATGGCTCTAGTAGGATATTAACTCTTGCTATAGAGGAGAAGTTTAGCTAATAGTTTTCAGATTTTTGAAAAGAAATTCTCCAAATGACTAGACATCAGAAATCAAGTTCTCATAATTCATACTATCTCTCTTTCCACAACAACTTAAGTGATATGGGGTCCCTATAGTAAAAGTTCCCAACAGCAACTAGAATTCCCAGGAATTATCATGGTGTGAGTCTATCTTGTGGTCATGATTAAAATAAAATATCTTCTCAATATATATATGAGGTAATTTAATTCAAGATATTTCATTCTGAATCCAAACAACGTGATCATAATAAAAATTTGTAACATAAAGAAATCATATCTGACCATGGTCCAAAACGGGAACCAGGTGGTCCCACCGCTTGGGCGGGCGCCCAAGGGAGCTGGGTGGCCGCCCTCGGGGTCATCTTCGCCGAACGCGGTCTTCATGTCATATCTTCTCAAATATTATAATTGTTGCACAAAAATTTGTTCGTTTTTATCGTCGGGCGTCTCCCTCACACTTGTTTCCTATTATCCTTCGTTCACAACATGGTGGAGACAAAAGAGACAAAACATATCTAATAATAATTTTATTTCATCCTCATGTAGGGCTATTATTACAAATGCAAACTTTAAATTAAACAAACTTTAATCTAACTCACTCACTCGCCCTATCAGATGCTAAGATAAATTGCCCCTACTTTCCAGGGTGCTCTAAGGCTTTCACCCTCTCAATTACGACAGTGGAGTTATGCTCTTGCTTGAACACCCTTTTATCGGTGTGGCTAATGCATCAACTCTAAACACACTGGTAGGCTTCTAATAAGGCGATGATAGTGTGTTGTTCTACTAGCTCCTTCTCTAGATCTACCATAGTCTTATGGTGTTTGCGTGGAGTCTCAGATGCAATCGTGGCGTGCTTGGGAGCTTCCTTCAGAGGGATGAACTTGACCTTGGTCGGGTGAGCATGGACTCCCTCGAAGTAAGTACGTTCTCTAGTGTTGTACTTGGCGCAGATGATTTCTCCGCTCTTGTTGGTCTTCACTCCCAAGAGCACCTCATTGTACTTTGGTGGCATGATTCTTTTTCCCTGTAGGTAAAGCGATGATGTGGCCCTTCGGTGGAGCTCCTTCCAAGAGGGGAGGCTTAGATGGCGCGGTGAGAACAGGCTAGGCATAGTAAGAGCTTCCACAGTTGCATGGCTTTGGTGGAATGGTGGCAAGAGGGGTAGGTTCATTGATAGGAACGATGGCTTTGCACTCGGGCTCCTTAATCGACACAGATAGAACCACTATGGTCCAACACCCCCATAAGGCTCTTCCCGGTTGTTGACGGTGGATAAGCTATAAAATCCACACATGAAAACACCGTCAACAGGCCAAAAATAGTGGAAGAATGGCATAGCATAGGCATCTTTTATCACTAAGAGGTTCCACTTGTGCTCTAAGTATTTGGATATAGGAACACTTACATTTGGGAGAAAATGAGCCCCTAGACCCACCAAGGCCCGGTCGGCCAACCTACACTTGGGGTGGTCTAGGTGCTAGATCAATTCTAGGATCCTAAGACAACACATCCAAGTCCATCTCGACCCTCAGATCACATTTGTGTTTCTGTTCGAGGGTGAAAGATGGAGGTACAAGGATACATGGACCCACCAGAAGAACCAAACCAGATAGGAACATATGTTGCACTCCATGACAGATGGGGACAGAAATGGAGCAAGGCTAGTGGCCTCACCTCACCAAACCTTGGTCGACCGACCGGGCCATGGTGGGACCCACCTGTCAGCTCCACTCCACCGACCTCCAGGACCTTCTAGAAGGCTCAAGGTGGCCCCACCTCACAAGTACCAGGTCGACCGACCTGTGATATGGACCAACTCAAGGTTGGTTACACTCCACCGACTTTGGCAACATGTGCAAATGATCTTGGACATCCATCTAAGGCAGTTCTAATGACGGTTTATCCAAGGGTGGAAAAGTGGGAAGCACATGGATCGCTGACGTGGCACCCCCTCTACTTCCCCTATAAATAGAGGTTGCATCCACCCTCTTAGTGTGTGTGTGTTTTCAAGTTAGCTCTAGCTTTCCAGTTGTAAGTGTCAGTGTTAGTCTAGTGTGGGAGTTGAGTCAAGCGAAGCTCGGAGTCTCTGTGTCGTCTTCTAAAGAGTCTGGTATCCCTCTTTACCTTTTCTCTTGTAAGACTTTGAGTATTTAATATATTTACTTTTCCTTTACTTTTCTAAGTATTTACCTTCAGTATTTACTTAGTGCAATATTCTATTGTCTTGTCCTAATCTATCTTGTGGTAGTCATATACTAGCTAAGTTAGTCCTAAGTGCTTGGGTTGTTTTCTCTGCTGGTAACACGGTGCTTGGACTAGGTCGTATACTTAGTTTGAGTAGTAGGAGTTAGCATAGGCGTGGTGCTTAGGCTAATGCCTACCCTTGAATACCACCGTATCAAATGTGATAGTGGGCGGCGGCAAAGTGTGACAGGCCTCTGCTTCCCAATAGGTTCTATTCACGTCGGGTACGGTCTGTAGGCGCCCATAAGAAACGAGTCCGCTTGGATAGGAGTTTCGTCCTCCTATTGCAGTCGACTTCTAGCAAACAAGTAGTTAAGTTTAGCGACGTTAGTGTGTGTCCGCTACTAGATTAGATTGGTCCGTAGGAGTAAAGTTAGAGTCATAGGAGTCTTTTCTCACTCGTTGTCCTCCCACCTAGCTACACTACACTAGTTATCTTAGAGTTATTCAGAACCACATCAACCTTCCTGTACATCTTCATTACCTCGCTACCTTCGTTGATCCTAGCTGAGATAGGATTTCCTTTCCTTGCTATCTCCTCTAGCACGCTTTCCCTTGGACGAACTATAAATTACGACACCGTAGATACTCACCATGGTCGAAGTGCTACATTAGTATCTGTGCGCTTGCAGAGTTACCCTGGTACATCTTGCGTCATCACTAGAGTTTAGCGTTGCTTAACATTTCTGGAGCTGTTGCTCAGGGTAGCCTGACACCCTATCCTAGTAACAACTCAGGCTTGCATTTAAGCAGCCCTGGTTAGGCGCCACCATTTCTAGATACTTGTCACATCTTAATTACTCTAGCCGGTGTGCAATAATATTTGCCAACACCGGTCTCAGCTTACTTCCCAACACTTGGTTATTTCTCATGATAGCAACATACAGCTAGCCTTGTGGTATCCACCTATATCTCACAGGTGACAGGGAATCACCCGACTTCTACCGTGCTAAGCAAGCTAAGCAACAACTCTGAACCTATACTATGTAGGACAAGGTAAGTAGATAGGTGGTACTTCAAGGAATAGAAATACATCAATGGTATCAATCAACTAATATAACTTAATGCAGCAAAATAACCATCATGATATATATATATATATTGTCGAGGGTATCGGTAAGGGGTACCCTCAGCGATGCGCATTATGAGATTGCCCGTACGCAGGTCGAGGCCCTCAATTCGACGCTCTAGTCTTACGTATGCGCCGCCACCAACGACCGCAACCTCGAAGACGGAAATAGCGTCGAGCGAATCGATCTGGCGTCGAGCGCTGGATACCGTCGAATACGGAACAGGCTCACGCGAACCGGGGGGTGTCGAGCGCAAGGACGCCGCCCGCCGCCTGACGCACGCACGTGGGTCGGAGCATTAAATGCGCCTGACGCTTCCCCATCTAACACGCAGGTCACGGGAGGCGTGATAGGGAACAGGCTTCCGTCCCATCGATCTTTTTGCAGCCTTCCCGCCGAACGACCCAGGGCATGACAGGGCGCGGGAAACAAGGATGGGACGTCTCATCGGGACCCCCTCGAGACGTCTAAAGTCAGCGCTCCGGATATTAGCATAATGTACGGCATCTGACCCTCGACCAGACAGGGATCCTTCCAGGGGACGGATTGGGCGTCGACTGACTACATCCCAACCACTCCTCCGAATTTGCCGCCGGATCGTACAAGCGTGCATCCGTCGAGCCAGCACAAGACGGCGCATAGAGCAGAATGCAGGGGCACGTGTAATCATCACCAGGCTATTAAGACGGGACAGCTCGAAGCCATGCCGGTACGGAAGCCTCGAGTAGGTCAGCGCTCCATGCTGCTATCGACCCCTACTCTGACATCTATACATGTACCCTGAGTCACTCCTTGGAACTATAAAAGGGGGGACTCAGGAATAGAACGAGAAGAAAAGACAACACCCATACGCAGTAGAACTCACCCACTTCATACCACGCTTGTATTTACCCCTGTACAAGCACTTCGGTGCAAGATAATACAAACTCTCTCCCCCCCGCTGGACGTAGGGCCTTCTCTTGCCCGAACCAGGATAAATCTCTATGTCTTCTTGCATCACCATCTGGGAAAGGGAGCACGCATACAAATTTACTCGTTGGTGTGACCCCCGGCGGGGAAAACACCGACAGTTGGCGCGCCAGGTAGGGGTCCTGCGTGTTTTTCATCGGTTTCCCACTCCTTTCCAGATGGCAGCTCTTGCTTCGCCGATTCCACGCTCCACGGTGATTTGGTTCGGGAGTCTCGAGTTCATGTCCACGGGCTCCGGCTACGACATGATCTTGCTCTCAGTCAAAGGACCGGGAGGAGCCCGTGTTGCGCCAGCATGGTTGAGGGCCCCGAGACGCCCTCACCACCACGCCTCCCCACCCAAGAAGAGGCGTGGGCAACACCACCGCCGCCCCTCTGCCTCATCACGACCGGCAACTCGCGTGAGGCAGGAGGCGGACCGCGAGCCAGCGATACCATGTGCCGGAGCTGCGGACACGACGGCTCAGCACCGCGCGACAACGGGAGGGGACGCGTCTCGCGCACCCTCTCCCACCGCTGCTAAGCTACTTCCACACGGGTCGTTCACTCCGAGAAGGGCACTGCCATTCGGATTGGACAACGCCGCGGCATCGCTCGCCAGAACAATATGCCCAAATGCTCAGACGTACGAAGAGAGACCAAAGGTCCTCCCTCGTGACTCTAAGACACTACGGCCGACGTCCGAACTGCCGGATCTCTCCCGGGTGTGAGGCCTCCGCCGCTTAGGCCCTGGGCGATACACGATCACCTCACTCAGGCAACGACTGCTGGAGGAGGGACGCGGATGCTTCTATGCTGCCGAGCCAGACTCCGACTCCGAGACTGATAGCTACGACCCTACGAGGGAGTGCTATCACATCGACGGGGCAGTAGAAACTACCGACGAGACGCGGGATGCTGCTGCGGGCGGTCGAGCCCCCGCCGCGCGAGAAGACCCCAGAACGCCAGGGAATGACGGACAGGTCGACCCCCTCCACAGGAAGACAAGGCTGCATAGCTAGCGCAGCTGCGAGAGCTCAAGATGAAGCTTGACGAAGACCGAGAGCGCCTCGTTCTGCTTGAGCAAATCCTTGAGCAAGACTTGCCGTACCCGCCAGGCGGAAGTGTTCGCAGACGAGCTCGAGAGGTACATCGACAGATCGTCGGAGACGCAGAGCCAGAGCAGCCCATCAGCCGCTTCTCTCGAGCAGGCCAAAACATAGTGGCGGCGACGATGTTGCTGCGCAACATGCCAGAGCCGTCGAACTCCCAGGCTTGACGCATTCGAGACGAGGTACAGACACTGCTCCAGGTGGCGGCAGTTCAACAGGCCGAAAGCTCAGCTTGTCGACGGCGAGGGGCTGCCACAGAAAAGCACGACGAGCAACCTCGAAATGAAAAGGAGGTATCAGTCCATCAACAGCCTCCACCTCAAGGCAGAAAGACCACTCTTGTTCTCCCCATCGACAATCAGCGTCGACACGACGCACGGCATGACATCGAAGAAAATCGACGCCGCCGGCACGGAGACGCGGAAGAGCGCGGTTACAGCGCGCATCGCGGCGGGAGGTACGACAGCGACGAGGACCGGGTGGCCCCCGAGCCACCGGGCCCACGGGTGTTCAGCAGGGCGATCCGCAGCACGCCCCTGCCCAGTCCATTCCGACCCCCGACCAGCATCGCGAAATACAATGGAGAGACCAAACCAGAGTTATGGCTGGCCGATTTCAGGCTGGCCTGTCAGCTAGGTGGCGCTCGAGGTGATGATCGAGCCATCATCAGACAGCTACCCCTCTTCCTCTCCGACACCGCCCGCCGATGGCTCGAAGAACTTCCAGCAAATCAGATTCACGACTGGCTTGACTTGGTAAAAGTTTTCGAGGGAAATTTCAAAGGGACCTACATACGGCCCGGGAACTCGTGGGACCTCAGCAAATGCAAGCAGAAGTCAGGAGAAACTCTTCGAGAGTACGCTCGACGCTTCTCGAAGCAGCGCACTGAGCTTCCGCACATCCCTGACCATGACGTCATCCTGGCTTTTGTCTCTGGTACCACAAGTCGAGACTTAGTGCGGGAACTAGGCCGAAATCGCCCTCAGACCGTCGATGAGCTGATGGACTTAGTAGCAAACTACGCGGTAGGGGAGGAGGCAGTCGGCGCCTTCTTCAGCTGTGAAGGGGGGAAAGGCAAGCGGCTCGTCGATGAAGATGGAACCCCCAGTCGGGGGCTCAAGAAGAACAAGAAGAAGCAGAAAGTGCGGCAGTACAAGCAGGAGAACTTTGACAACGATCTCGTTGCTGCCATGGAGCGGAAGAAGCCTAGAGGCCCCCCAGACGGAGGTATCTTCGACAAGATGCTCGAAGAACCGTGCCCTTACCATAAGGGAGGCGCCAACCACAAGCTCAAGGACTGTCGAATGCTGAAAAGGCATTTCGACAGTCTAGGGCTCAAAAGGGATGAGCGTGACGACTCGAAGAAGGACAAGGGCGGTGACAAAGAGGGCAACAAGGACGACGACGGCTTCCCCGCCGTCCACGACTGCTACATGATCTACGGTGGGCCTTCGACACAATTGACCACGAGGCAGCGCAAAAGGGAACGCCGAGAGGTCTTCGCGGCAAGAATGGCGGTGCCCCAGTACCTCAACTGGTCGAACACCCCCATTACCTTCGATCGAGAGGACCACCCCGACAAGGTAGTCGCCCCAGGCGTCTACCCGCTCGTCGTCGACCCAATCATCGTCAACACCCGGCTCTCCAAGGTGCTAATGGACGGAGGCAGCAGCCTCAACATCATCTACCTCGAGACCCTCGACCTCCTCGGCATCGATAGGGGACGCCTCCAGCCAAGCGCCGGAGGTTTCCATGGCGTCGTGCCAGGTAAAAAGGCGCTGCCAGTAGGTCGAATCGACCTACCAGTCTGCTTTGGCACGGCGGCCAACTTCAGGAAGGAGACCCTCACTTTTGAGGTAGTCGGATTCCGGGGCACATACCACGCCATCATCGGGCGCCCGGGCTACGCCAAATTCATGGCTATACCCAACTACACCTACTTGAAGCTGAAGATGCCCGGCCCCAAAGGCGTCATCACCATCAGTTCCTCCTCCGAGCACGCGTACGAGTGCGACGTCGAGTGCGCCGAGTATGGGGAGGCGGTCGAAAACTCCACCGAGCTCGTCGCGAAGCTCGAGGCCCTGGCCGCTGAGGCCCCAGAGCCCAAGCGCCATGCGGGCAGCTTCGAGGCGGCAGAAGGAACCGAGAAGATCCCACTCGACCCCAACAACTCCGACGGTAAGGTGCTGACGATCAGCGCCGACCTCGACCCCAAATAGGAAACTGTGCTCGTCGACTTTCTCCGTGCAAATGCCGACGTGTTTGCATGGAGTCCTTCGGACATGCCAGGCATATCGAGGGAAGTCGCCGAGCACTCCTTGGAGATTCGAGCCGGTTCCAAGCCAGTGAAGCAACGGTTGCGCCGATTCGACGAGGAGAAGCGCAAGATCATTGGCGAGGAGATCCACAAGCTTTTGACGGCTGGATTCATCAAGGAGGTTCATCATCCCGACTGGTTAGCAAACCTTGTGTTAGTCAAGAAAAAGAATGGGAAAATGAGGATGTGTGTCGATTATACTAGTCTAAATAAAGCATGTCCGAAAGTTCCTTTTCCTTTGCCACGTATTGATCAGATTGTCGATTCTACCGCGGGATGTGAAACCCTTTCTTTCCTTGATGCATATTCTGGTTATCATCAAATAAAAATGAAAGAGTCCGACCAGCTCGCAACCTCTTTCATCACACCTTTTGGGATGTATTGCTACGTGACCATGCCATTTGGGCTTCGAAACGCGGGAGCCACGTACCAACGTTGCATGCTCCACGTATTTGGCGAACACATAGGGTCAACGGTCGAGGCCTACGTCGACGACATTGTCGTCAAGTCAAAACGGCGAGGGGACCTGATCCAGGATCTCGAGATCGCTTTTAGCTGCTTGCGCACCAACCAGATCAAGCTCAATCCCGAGAAATGCGTTTTCAGCGTGCCTCGAGGCATGCTCCTAGGATACATCGTTTCGCAGCGCGGCATCGAGGCCAACTTCGAGAAAGTCTCGGCCATTACAAGAATGGGGCCGATCCGAGACATCAAGGGTGTGCAGAGAGTCACGAGATGCCTGGCGGCTCTGAGCCGTTTCATCTCGAGACTAGGAGAAAAGGCGTTATCGCTGTACCGACTCCTGAAGAAGGTCGAGCGCTTTTCTTGGACCCCCGAGGCCGAGGAAGCTCTAGAAAGACTGAAGAAAACGCTGACCTCGGCACCAGTCCTGGTCCCACCTCAACCTGCAGAGCCGCTACTCCTCTACGTCGCATCGACGACCCAGGTCGTCAGTGCGGCAGTGGTGGTTGAAAGACAGGAGGAGGGTCATACGCTGCCGGTCCAAAGGCCAGTCTATTTCGTCAGCGAGGTGCTTTCGGAAACCAAGGCGCGTTACCCCCAAATCCAGAAGCTGATCTACGCCGTAATCCTTGCCCGCCGCAAGCTGCAGCATTACTTTCTCGGCCACCCCATCATGGTTGTCTCGTCCTTCCCTTTGGGCGAGATAATCCGGAGCAAGGAGGCCACAGGAAGAATAGCTAAGTAGTCAGTCGAACTCATGAGTGAGACTCTCACTTACGCGCCTCGCAAAGCCATCAAATCGCAAGCCCTGGTGGACTTCATCGTGGAATGGACAGACTCCCAGCTCCCCCCGACCCAGGTCCAGGCAGAACTGTGGATGATGTATTTCGACGGGTCACTCATGAAAATGGGGGCCGGGGCTGGTCTGTTGTTCATCTCACCCTTGGGCGTCCATATGAGGTATGTCATCAGGATTCACTTTGCCGCATCCAACAACGTCGCGGAATACGAGGCCCTCGTCAACGGTCTCAAGATTGCCATCGAGCTAGGAGTCCGACGCCTCGACGTTCGAGGTGACTCCCAACTCGTCATCGACCAGGTAATGAAAACTTCGAGCTGCCACGACCCGAAAATGGAGGCGTACTGCAAAGAAGTCCGTCGACTCGAGGACAAGTTCCATGGCCTCGAGCTCATGCACATCGCGCGACGCTACAATGAAGCAGCTGACGAACTTGCCAAAATCGCGTCGACCCGAGGCACGGTACCACCTGACGTGCTCTCGAGAGATCTCCACGAGCCATCCGTCGACTTGGGCACGGGGGCTGGCGTCGACGCCGCTCCCGCCCAGCCAACCGACAACGTCGACACGCTGCTGACCTCAGCAGAGGTGATGGAGGTGGAACAGCGACCCGGTCGACCGTTCGACTGGCGCACACCATTCCTCGACTGCCTAATCCGCTGCGAGCTGCCAGAAGATCGGTCAGAGGCCCGTCGTATCGCTCGACGGGCCAAGTCATATGTGATCTATGGCGAAGACAATGAGCTATATCGACGAAGCCCAACGGGGGTCTTACAGCGTTGCATCACCGTGGAAGAAGGCCGAAAACTCCTCGAGGACCTACACTCGGGGGCTTGCGGCCACCATGCTGCTCCGCGGACCCTTGTAGGGAACGCTTTTCGACAAGGCTTCTACTGGCTGACGGCCGTGGCGGATGCCATCGAGCTCGTACGCTCGTGTCATGGGTGCCAGTTCTACACTAAACAGACGCATCTGCCCGCCCACGCTCTTCAGATGATCCCCATCACCTGGCCGTTTGCGGTGTGGGGGCTCGATTTAGTAGGACCTCTACAAAAAGCGAAAGGAGGGTACACCCATTTTCTGGTGGCCATTGACAAGTTCTCCAAATGGATCGAGGCTCGACCCATCACCAACATCCGCTCCGAGCAGGCTGTCCTTTTCTTCACCGACATCATCCATCGGTTTGGGATCCCCAACGTCATCATCACGGACAACGGCACCCAGTTCACCGGCAAAAAGTTCTTGGATTTCTGCGATCAGCATCACATCCGTGTGAACTGGTCCGCGGTGGCTCACCCTCGAACTAACGGCCAGGTCGAGCGTGCTAATGGCATGATCTTGCAGGGGCTCAAACCAAGAATCTACAATCGCCTAAAGAAATTCGGCAAGAAGTGGGTCGAGGAGCTTCCCTCGGTCCTATGGAGTTTGAGGACAACGCCAAGCAGGGCCACAAAGTACACCCCGTTCTTCATGGTCTACGGCTCTGAGGCTGTCCTCCCCACAGACCTCGAGTATGGGTCACCTCGACTCAAGGCCTACAACGAGCAATCAAACCAATAGGCTCAAGAAAACGCGGTCGACCAACTCGAGGAGGCTCGAGACATGGCCCTCCTCAACTCTACCAGATATCAGCAGAAACTTCGACGCTACCACGACAAACATGTGCGCAAGAGGGACCTCAACGTGGGCGACCTAGTCCTACGATGCCGGCAAAGCAATCAAGGACGCCACAAGCTGACTCCACCTTGGGAAGGCCCGTACGTGGTGGCCGAGGTCCTGAAGCCGGGAACGTACAAGTTGGCGGACGAAAAAGGGGCAATCTTCACCAACGCATGGAACATCGAACAGCTACATCGATTCTACCCCTAGAAGTTCCAAACTTACGTTCCTACGTACATTTTGTACCAAGACTTTGTAAACGAATGCATGAATAAATAAAGTCTTTCCCTCGAGCAACTTCTTTTTGCGCCAAAAGATTTACAAGTCATGATCTCGACGTTAGAAGGGGGAGCCGACTATGACCCATCATAGTCAACACCCCCTCGGGGGCTACCAGGGGGACGACCCCCACCCCGTGCGTCGAAAAAGCCAAGAAATTTTCCTTTTTCTTACTTAGTAGACCTTGCACGATTCGAGTAGCCAAGGCACCTCGAGCCCCTCAAAGGCCGAGGGACAACGAGCCTGAGAACTCCTACGCCCCCGGGCTACGGAAACTCTACTCACTACCTCACCCTTGAGGTGATCGAGGTTGTTTTTGACGAAAGATCGAACAAGGAATACGAACGTAGGAACAAGGAGGAACAAAAGAACCTCGAGCGGGAAGACATATAAACATTCAACGATTACAAAAAGATACTGTGTCGCTTAGCAATAGAATTAACAAAGTATCATACAAGGGGCCCCAGGCGCCCTGAGCAGGCTCGCAGGCCTTAGTCCGCGGCACGATCCTCACCGCCCTCGCCTCCGCCCGAGCTAGCCTCAGGAGGGAGCACCTCAGGCTCAAAAAGCTTAGCCAACCTTTCCCCAGGAGCCTCTGCGTCGTCGATCAAGGCATGGAGCCTCTCCTCGTTCTCCGCGTCGGTCTTGGAGATGTCGGTGACGAAGCCATGAGATACCACCTCCATGTCGTAGGAGAAGCCCAAGCAGACAACCGCCATCGCCCGCTTCACCCCGATGTGGAGGGCATCCCGCACCCGATCTCGCAGCGTCGCGCCTATGTAGCACAGCTGGTCGACTAGGGCGTCGCCTCGAGCACCCTCCCTCGACTCATCCATAGGCTCGACCTCCCAAGAGGTCGAGAGATCACTTATCGCCATCCGCACACGACGGTTCAAAGCAACCTCCACCTCGAGCTGAGCCTTGGCGTTGCGAGCCTCGGCTTGGGCGGCCAGGAGTTCGTCCTTGAGCCCTATAAAGGCCAATACAAGAGACCTTAGGAAAAACCAAGCACACCTCGAAAAAAGAAATCTGATAGAGGAAACGTACCGCGTACGGTCTCCTCTAGGGCCGTGTTTTCGCCGACCAGCCTGGTGTTGGCCCTCTCGATCTCTTTGTTGGAGCGTGCCAGCTCGGTGTTGGCAACGCGGAGATCCTCGATCGCCTTGCCAGCCTGAACAATGGCCCCGCTCTTCTCCAGCAGCTCTCCCTTCAGACGTTCAACGTCGTCAGAGAGCCTGCGGGATTGAGCCCGCTCCGCCTCGAGATCTTCGAGGGCCTTCTTCTTGGTTTCCTCCGCGGCGCTCCTGGCGATCTCGCCGTTCACGTGCTCCACCTTCATCCTTTGGAAGGACTCTCGAAGGGAGTCCAGGTCGGTTTTAAGAAGGCCCTTCTCCTTGTCCAGATCTGCGATAACGCTCTTGTAAGACAGGACCTCCTCCCAGGCTTTGGACACGGCCTCCTCAACCGTAAGAGCTCGCTCCCGCAGCAGCATCGTCTCCTCCTCCGCCTTCTTCGAGGCCTCTCGAGCCTCGGCCAAGGCAGCCTCCCTCGCCTTCTTCTCCTCCCCGAGCGCTATGAGATCCTTATAAGCTTGAAGGAGCTTTTCCTGCGACTCGAGGAGTTGATCCTTGAGGAGGGGGAGCTGCTCCCAACAGCCTCTCGTGGCGTGTATGAAACTAGACTTGATGCGGGAGGTCTCCTTCATATCCTGCGAACCAAATATCGAACGGTTAGAGCACAAAACTGAAAGGTTTCATAAGGAATGAAAATCGAAAAAACACTCACGAAGTAAGCCGGCCCGAGCCCGTTGTTAATGACGTCTGCCAGGAGCCCCACCACATGCTTCATCCAAAGGCGGAGCTCCTCAACATGTTCCCACTTTTCCGCCTCCTTCCGGTCATCCAGGAAGATGTTCGGCTCGGACGGGTCGTGGGAGGCCCGGATGCGGATCCGATCAGGGCACCAGTGCTCCATCTCCCGGTCGGCCCGTGCCTTGACGCCGCGGATGAGGTCCTCGACGGTCTCGAGGGAGCCCCCATGGCGCAGGAACAGGTCGACGAGGCATGGGAACCGCCCGTCGTCGTCCACCGTCTTCCAAGTTCCGTCCTTGGTCCCCGACGTCCCGATCTCGTCCTCCTCGGAGGGAAAGTGGTCCTCCCATGCCCGACGCTGCCGGAGGAACCCTGGGGCGATCCCGTCCATGCCGTAGATCGTCCTCTTGATCTCGGACTCGGGGTCGGTGGGGGTGCGCATCATGCAGGCGAGTGCCACCACTCCATCCGCTCGCCCCGGCTCTGCCCGGATCGCGGCAGGTGCCCCCAGGAGGAGCCACGCTGGGGTTGGGGGGCCGTACACCGGCAAATCCTCTTCTTGCTCGCCGGGTCCTTGCGGCTCCGGCGGTACTGGCTGGGCCGGACCTTGGGGCGGGAGCTCGAGCAGTTCCTCCTCTTGGCCCCCCGGCTGCTGCTGTTGCTGTTGCTGTTGTTGTTGCTGCTGCTGCTGTTGTTGCTGTTGCTGCTGCTGTTGTTGTTGTTGCGCCTCATGCTCCTGCGGCTCTTGCCCGTGGCCCTGCTCCTGCGGCTGCCGCGCCGCCTCACGCTCCCGCTCTTCATCTTCCTCCGTCTTCTTCCTCTGCTCCTCGAGGGCGCGGAGGCCGGCGGGCCATGGAGTTGGTCCCGCGACGTGAGAGGTCGACGCTTCCTCCTCCATAGGGCGGGCGCCTCCAGGCGTTTCGTTACCATCAGACGTATCACTGATGGTGATGGGTTCCCCCTCGACCCCCGATCGAGGGGGCTCGGGGGCTCCCTCCGGCACTTGCGTCTGGGGCGCCTCACCACACGCCGGCAGCGACGGAGTAGGCTCGGAACGAGGCGGAGCACTCTCAGCGCCTACTAGAGGTTGGAGGTCGGAGGAGCCTACGAAGCATAGGGTAAGGGTCAGACTTTATAGTAACCGACACAAAAACATCACAAGGCTCAGAAATGAACTACGAAAGTGGTTCCTTGGAGGCGGCTCCCGCTTTGAGCCTCTTCGCCATGGACGGCTGGGCCTGCTCGAGGGTCCGCTTTAACCTGAGAAAAGATCGACATGTGAGGAAAGGCAGACGAGCAGGAAGACAAAAGCCGCAACACCAAAAAGAGCTTACCCCACGGGAAGAACAGCTCGCCTCCCAGCGCCCCGACCGGTGGGCCTCGGGCCACCTCGCGCCGAGGCTCCAGGCCCCTCTAGGGCAGGCGCTGGCCTTGGCGCAACGGCACCCGCTTGACGAGCGCCGGGGCTAGCACTCCTGCGGTCGGCCTCTCCCTTCTCGGAGGCCGTGGCCCGACCGCGGGTCAGAGGCCCCGTTGCCTGGAGCCTAGCATGGCCACTCCCCCTGGGCACAAGGGGAGGGCGCGGCGCGACCTGACTAGCCGTAGGCGCAGGGGGCGTGATGGCCCGCGGGCGGTGAGATCCGCTCGGGCCCTCCATCGGAGTCTCCGTCCGGGGGACGTCGACGTCACCTCGAGGTGGGCCCTCGAGGATCTGGTCAAGACGCGACGCCATCCCCTCAGAGTCGTCGCTGCCCTCGTCATCATCGTCGTCGTTGCTGGGCGATTCTTCCTCAGGCTCCCCCCTCTGCCTGGATTTGGCTCGACGCGCCTCCAATGCTTGGCGGTCGAGGTTCTTCTTCTTCTCCCCTTTCTTTGCGGAGTCCTTGGCGGACTTTAGCTTTTCGGCGGACTGGCGCCGCCTATCCCGATCGACCTCGTCCTCCCTCACAGGGGGCCTCGAGGACCGGACATCAATACGTCCCTGCCAGAATAAAGGAAAGGTTAAAAAAGAAAACAAAGAATCAAGGGAAATCCAGAATCGGAGCTATGTGTGAGAAAAGAGCGTACCAGGTCGATCGAGCCTTCGTCGGGCCTCATGGGGAAGCCGTTGACGTGCTTCGATTTAAAGTCACCAGCGATGGCCGCCCTAACTCGAGCGGCGGTCTCCTCGTCGGCCAGAGCCTCGTTAGACATCCGGCAAGCCTCGAGGTCCCGGGACGAGACGCCTGGCCCCATCTCGTCCATCCTCAACGGCCGAGACATCAAAGGGAGGACCCTTCGGCGATGGACGGCCGAGAGGACGAGAGCGGCGGAGAGTCCCTCCAGGCGCAGCTTCTTCATGGCATCAAGGAGGGGGTCGAGCCGCGACTGGTGCTCCTGGACAACGCCGTACGTCCAGATGTCGGGGCGCTCTGTAATCAGACGGCCCGTGTAAGCGGGGAAGAGACCGTCGTCGTTCCTCAAGTAGAACCACTGGGAGTCCCACCCAGCGTGGTTCGATGATAGCCCCACCGGGATGTACTCGCGCGGCCTCTCCATCTTCTTCGTCTTCAACACCAGGTTGAGGCACCCGCCCCGCACATGCTTCCTCACGCCAGTGGTTCCGGTGGGGGCGTTGAAAAGCTCGCCCCTGTAGAGGTGGAGCCACAGATCCCAGTGGGGCATCATCCCCAGATAGCCCTCACACACCGCGGCGAAGACCGCCGCGACGGTGATGGCGTTCGGGGAGAAATGCTGGAGCTCCACCCCATAGTGGATGCAGAGGGCCCGCATGAAGCGGCTCGGGGGAGCGCCCAAGCCGTGGCGATGGAACTTGGCGAACGACACCACATAGCCCTCGGGCAGCTGGGGCTCCCTGTGATTCGCCGGCTGCGCGATCCACTCTGGCGACGACAGCGAGGTGCGGCGGCGCAAGAGTCCCTCATTCTCCAGCTCTAGCAACCGGCGCTCCGTCATGGATGACGGGCGCCAGTCGTCGGCGGTGACGAGTCTCACAGGCATCTTGGTTGGAGGGACGATGGACCCGCTGCCGCTCGAGGGGGTACACGCGCGCGTGAGGCAGCGAGAGAGCAAAGGCAATAAGAGGATGAAAGCGAGAAGGCGGAAGGAAGATGAACAGCGGCGGCGATATGACGTATTTATAAGCAGCAGTCCGCCAACGGACAGATCCGAGAAACAAGGTAACTCCCTCCCTTAAATGCGCCACCTAACCGTCTCTATCCTCACGCAGACGGGGCGCTCCGAATTCCACGCCGACGCAGTGTCGCAACGTCACCCACCTGAAAAGGCACGCCCAACGGGCAGAAAGGCGAACCGCCACGGCCACTTCCTTCCCTTGTAAGCCAAGGGGCGTACCCGCGAGAGTCTCGAGAGGTCGATGGCTGGCCCGCCGAAAGGGTTCGACAGCCGATCTCGAGCACCAGAGTCAGGGATCCCCAGCGAGCGGTCGAAGATTGAGGCCCGCCTCGAGGGCTCGCTGGCGATATCCAAGGTAGGGTCGAGACAGTCGAGAGGAATCCCCCCGACGGGAGGCATCGAGCCGCCGGACTCTATCGAATGAGACTGGTATCCCCGACCATGTCGATCCCGCTTTATGAGAACGCCTCCGGGCTACAGCTGACCCCCTCGAAAGGGGCACAGGTTCTCACTTGGACTACCCGCTAGGAACTCAACCTGGGGTGGAAGATGCTCGCTCTATCGAGAGTACGTCGAAACCTCCACGCAAAACGAGCCGATCAGAACCTACCGCCACTGGCGTCGATAGCGTTTCTGCAAGCTAGGCAATATAACCCTCGAAGGAGTCAAAAACTCCTTCAAGGGCTCGGGGGCTACCCCCGCGGGGTCGCTCGCGTGCCCCCACGGAAGTTCGATCGCAAGAACGAAGCCTCCACTCGAGCGCCTGTGCTCAAATGGAGACTCGGGGGCTACTGTCGAGGGTATCGGTAAGGGGTACCCTCAGCGATGCGCATTATGAGATTGCCCGTACGCAGGTCGAGGCCCTCAATTCGATGCTCTAGTCTTACATATGCGCCGCCACCAACGACCGCAACCTCGAAGACGGAAATAGCGTCGAGCGAATCGATCTGGCGTCGAGCGCTGGATACCGTCGAATACGGAACAGGCTCACGCGAACCGGGGGGTGTCGAGCGCAAGGACGCCGCCCGCCGGCTGACGCGCGCACGCGGGTCGGAGCATTAAATGCGCCTGACGCTTCCCCATCTAACACGCAGGTCACGGGAGGCGTGATAGGGAACAGGCTTCCGTCCCATCGATCTTTTTGCAGCCTTCCCGCCGAACGACCCAGGGCATGACAGGGCGCGGGAAACAAGGATGGGACGTCTCATCGGGACCCCCTCGAGACGTCTAAAGTCAGCGCTCCGGATATCAGCATAATGTACGGCATCTAACCCTCGACCAGACAGGGATCCTTCCAGGGGACGGATTGGGCGTCGACTGACTACATCCCAACCACTCCTCCGGATTTGCCGCCGGATCGTACAAGCGTGCATCCGTCGAGCCAGCACAAGACGGCGCACAGAGCAGAATGCAGGGGCACGCGTAATCATCACCAGGCTATTAAGACGGGACAGCTCGAAGCCATGCCGGTACGGAAGCCTCGAGTAGGTCAGCGCTCCATGCTGCTATCGACCCCTACTCTGACATCTATACATGTACCCTGAGTCACTCCTTGGAACTATAAAAGGGGGGACTCAGGAATAGAACGAGAAGAAAAGACGACACCCATACGCAGTAGAACTCATCCACTTCATACCACGCTTGTATTTACCCCTGTACAAGCACTTCGGTGCAAGATAATACAAACTCTCTCCCCCACGCTGGACGTAGGTGCTTCTCTTGGCCGAATCAGGATAAATCTATGTGTCTTCTGGCATCACCATCTGGGAAAGGGAGCACGCATACAAATTTACTCGTTGGTGTGACCCCGGGCGGGGAAAACACCGACATATATATATATATATATATATATATATATATATATATATATATATATATATATATATATATATCTCTCTCCCGCGCGGGGGGGAGGGTGTTCTTTTATGTATATATATATATATATATATATGTATATATATATATATATATGTGTGTGCATACATATATATATATATATATATATATATATATATATATATATATATATATATATATATATATATATATATATAAGTTAGCAGAAATTAGGGAGAATTAGAATGCTTTGGGGCTTGCTGTTCTCACATGAGCTAGGCCGATGGTCCGGGCACTCTTGCAGCTCCTCTTCCTGCTCTTCCCCTTTGAGAACTTCCTGCACTTGGGTCTCCTCCTGCTCCTCGGGCTCGGTCATTGCTTCATTCTCCTGTGAGCTTGTATGATGCGTATGTTTAAGTGAGCGGAAGCTGCAGGATGCTCATTGTTCATGATCATGCAAATGATCACTAGATGGTCATGATATATCATTTACCGAGTAGGTGCATATCTCCTCTCCGGTAGAGAAGAGCTATGACACTTGGAAATCACGATACTACTTCTACTAGCTAGTCAACATCATCCAAGAACATGTACCTTAAGTATTAATCATCTATTGCATTCTCTTCTACAGATTACTGAGACAAACCAGCAAGCAAGGAGATGCTTCAAAGATACACCAAACTATTCAATCATCTTTAAATATACATATAACCATTATTTATCTATTCACCTATTAGGCCTATAACAGCAACATATATTTCTTTTACTTAATAAATTCCATAAAAATTACAGTAGACTACAGACCACACATATAGCCTACCACAAATTTATTACTGCATTTGGGCAAGTGACATGGCCTATACAAAATTCATAAATACACTAATATAATTAATGGAAAATATTCTACAAATGCAAAAGTGTCAAACAACATATTTCATATTGTTCTTAACTACTTAGTAACATAAGAAAGCCCTACAAAAATTTCTAGATTAATTGCATGTACAAATTATTTATTAAAAATCATAAACCATTATCATACAAGCAATTTATTCACTAATAATTACTTTTGTACAGCAAATATTCACCTCAATATTTTTCACAGAAGCTAAGAACTCAGCATTTTCATGTATTAAATAAATCTACACAGAAAAGATATTTAAACATGACAAGCAAATGCACAGAGCTGTAGATCTACATTTATAGAGTACAACAAAATTTGATTCATCATTTTTTGAGCTCTAGAACTCAAGTTATGATTTTTCAAAGTATTAAAACATTTTCTGCAAAACATTTATTAAATAACGAAAATCAAATCATGGCTAGATCTGCTAGGTGCACCCAGCGCAGTGCACCGACGACCATGCCGCGAGGCAGATAGGTGGGTCCCTGGCCCCACCCGTCAGCTACACCGAGCGAATCCAAGCTCCGGCGAGCCAGATCTCACCGCCGGCGACCCCGTTGGCGACCCCAAGCACCCTGGCATGCTCCCTGAGCCAAGGCGATCCTGATGCACGCGAGGAGCTGGTCGGAGCCACCACTGAGCAAGCTCGTCGCTGGCTATGGCAACACGGTGGCTCTGCTCGGCGGTGAGCCCGTGCACTCCGGCGGTAGAGCACCAACCGATGTGAGCACGAGCTTGGCGAAGACAAGGCGAGTGCGGTGCGCGTGAAAAGAGGGAAGTAGGAGTATGGCGGCTTGCCGTCCGCGTGAACCGCGATGGTGTTCACACCGGAGAAGAAGAAGACGGTTGAGAGACCCTCACCATGCGCCAACTAGGCCACGGTGGCTCGTTCGGAGGCAAGGATGACAAGGCATAGCTGCGGCCAGAAGAAATCGAGAAAGGGAACAGCAGGCGGGGTTGAACGCCAAGGGCGGAGCTCAGTGGCGGCAATGGTGACAGCAGCGCTGGCAAGCCTCGCGAGGCAAGGAGAGAGCAAGGGAGGAGGTAGAGGAGGTGCGAATGGCAGAGGAGAATGAGGCGGACGCGGTCGTCCCCTTTCTCGCCACACGGCGCACGCGGTCTACCGCGGTCGGCCACGGTGGTGAGCACCTGTCCACGCGGGCACGGGAGGAGGGAGGGGACGCGGTCACGGGCTTGACCGGCTTTGGCCGTTGGGCCGAAAGCGAGGTGCGTGGCCCATCTAGGCACCCCTCCTTTCCCCCTTTTTTGAATTTATTTTCTAAACTGATTTCAAACACCTTTTTTGAGTATTTTAGAAGCATTTTCAGAAGTTGCCCTAAAAATAAAAGTTGTTCCAAAAAAATTCTCTACAACTTTGTTTTAAGGTGCAACCCAAGAATCTAAATGGATTTTGAATTAGAAATTAAAGCTAGTTCTAGGTTTTAAAATAAATTTATTTGGGGAAATTTGGAATTAAATCAAAACCTTCAAACCTAGTGCTCCAAAAATGCCACTTAATATTTCTTAATTTAATTTAAGCATAAAACAACTTAATCTAGGCATCACAAACCTTTCTAAGCAAAGCATGGTAATTATCACAATTTAATTCACATTTAAAGATGCACATAAAATCATATCACATATGAAATGCACATGGAATGAAATGCTCATGCTCATGGAGATGCTCATGTAGATTTATGGAGCCCTAATGCATGCTTAACACTAGGGTGTTACATCTCTCCCCCCTAGAGGAGGAATTCATTCTCTCCATTGAGAATTAGAGGTAGCTATTAGCAGAGCTAGGGTTTAGAGATTTCTCCACTAGAGAGTTAGAATAGCTACTCCAAACCTTCAAGTTCTATATAGGTTTAGACAAGATAAGTCAGGCGCTTGTGCTTGGATTTCTAGATCTTCATCATCAAGGATTGGTATTATCTTGTATCTTCCTTGTGACTTTATTCTAAATATCATTATGCTTCTATTTATTATGTTTCTAGTTTATTCTAGTTCGATATGGTTATAATTGGTAATCAGTTTATGTATAAGTTTGCAAAGCGCTTAGCTCTCTTCATGGGAGGGTTAGGTGATAGATGTCATGTAAGCATGGTGCATAGATGTCGTTTATCTGCAAATACACCCTATTGGCCAGGTCATGTGGTAGATCGCGGAAGTGACAGTTCTATTGAGTCTTTCATATTCCATCCCCCATTTGTAGGATAGCTTGAACCACAGTTGCGTAGGAACTCCAGCTATGTCTTGGCTTTTTATAGCAATGTTCCTTATACATAGATGAAGAGTATTTTGTGCTATATATAATAGTGTAGCATTAGAGTAGATGAATGACTTAGTAAATTAGAACTACTTAGGATTTTCTATCTCTTGAACTAATCATACGTCGACCTACTATTAAGCTGCGTAGTCTATCTCTAATCTCTGTGTGATTTTTCTCTGGGCTTTTATACTTCATATTATTTATCTATCATGGTTTACCCATCTGCCAAGTATGTGACTATGCAACCCATCACTCATAAGTAGTCATATTTTGCAAGTTCATCTCATTATTTAAGTCCTTAGTTCTTTCCCTTGAGCTAAATATAAATAATGATACCTACAATACTTCCCGGTGAAGTGCTGCAATGGTATTTAATCTGTACGCTTGTGGATCCTATATTTATTTTATTAGAGGAGCAGTTTTTATACCAATACTTCTAGCGCCATGCTAGAGATGACAACATAGGTTAAATGGTGTTAGAAGTGTCAACAGCGATGCTCTAGAGACAACAGGAAGCCCCATCAGAAGTATTACAATAATATACAGGAATCACTATGGAATAGAAGAATTTCTTACCTCAACTTGGCTCACGATGTCATTCATCAGGTGTTTTAAACACCACACCGCCCTGTCATGGTGCTGCTTCTAGTGAATCACTGTTGGGCATTTTAAACGCACAAAAAAAAACTGCAAGCGCATGAATACCAATGTAGCCTTTACCCAGGAGTATTTGAGAGTATTGATTTCCACAGAGAACGTAAAGTGGACTAGAAGAATTAGGAACATCCAAGGGAAGAATAATTATAGGGTAGAGAGGGATTTTAGGGTTTTCTAAATGGTTCAATCTAATCAATGTCTTACTCTATTTTACTTACTTCGGAGCAGCAGTACCTTTCCAACTCTCCAAAAGATTAGGAAGGAGGTAATCGGGGGAAGGCTGCCAAAAAGCTCTACAAAACACCAACCCTAACATGGTAGATTACAAAGGCCTAATAGAGCTATCACCTCTAGGGCTATCACAACTATCCTGAGACTTGGGCGCAAACTCAGGTAAACCCTAATCTAAACGCCACGTCTACACTAGCGCTTACTACTCTAATTACCTAGAATAACTAGAGCACTCAATACGAGCGGAGATCGAGTAAATATATTAAAGCAAGAACTGAAATTAAATAAGTACTTAGAAATAAATGATGAAGAACCTAGAGATTGCTCAAGATGAACCTGATGCTGCAAAAGTACAATATCAAGGAAGATCTGACACATCTGGCTCCTCCTCAGCTCTCTCTCCTCTCCTCTCTTCCCGATCTCTAGTTTACAATTAGTTAAACTACATGATGAACTAGACAACTTCAACTAGATGAACTAGAACTAGAACTAGAAGATCTAAAGGGACCTCTACTTCTCTACTTGATGAAACTCTAATTTCTGCTCTGGATGTAGCTAATTAAGGAGCTGCCTCAGAAGGGGGGGTCTGCCTCTGCTTATAGAGCTCAGTGGGATGAACCGCAGCCCTCGGATCAAACCAACTTAAAACAGTAGTTGACATGTGTCATAGAGTTCGGTTGGAAGTCGTCACACGAAGGAGGATGACTGGTGGGACCCACCTAGGCCAATCGGCCTGGCATATGGGGTCGGTCGGCCCCATCTGGTAGCCGCCAAGCCTCTGCTTTGTTCCCTAGCCTTCTGGTGTCTTTTGCGTCCTTCTAGTGCCACTTTCTCATCCGTTTGCACAATGAGTCATATCGTGGATGGATTCTTTTCTTTCTCAGCTTCTGGATAAATCTCTAGAAAAAGATTATTTCACAGAGCTATATAATCTTGTCGGTTTAGTCAGAATCTTGTCGGTTTAGTCCCTGGTCTTGTGATGATGATGGTTCTAGGGTCTTCTAAAGTCTTCTAAGTCATATCCATCGAGGACTTTCTCTTCGGTGCTCCAAATATGGCAAATGATATGTCTGTCTTGATTGTCTAGACGAGCTCTCTGCAATGGTGTACTCAGATCCTTCACTTGAGATACTTTTATTTGGTGATTCTGGTCCTTTTCTAGTTTAACTCTTGTGAAACATAGACTACTAGAAAAGTCTACATCTAAGACAATTCAAATCTGTCATAGTAATGGCAAGAAACGTCAATGAAATATATCTATGATGAAGTTATGACGAAACCCTCTTCATCACCTTTGTAGCGTCATAGCTATTGTGCATTGACAATTTTGTGTACTTCGTCACATATATTAGATATTGTCACATACATGACGAATTTATCACCGTCATGGAACAGTTTCAGTCGACGTTGGAGCATACACGTGTATGATGGAGATGATGACACGTGTCGAACCGCAATGTTGACATGTGTATGGCTTTGAGGTTGACACGTGTTCAGTTCACTGGTTGACACGTGGCGTGCCTTTGTGCGTTTTCATTGCAGCACGTGAGCGTTGACGTGGCAGCACACGAGCAGTGACGTGGAATCTGTTACTTCAGTGACCATTGTATTCGTCATAGAAATTTGATAATTTCATTTTTGCAAGAGAAATGTGACCAATTCATTTTCTTCATTGAAGTTATGCTCAGATACCATTCGTGACCAGCCTCAGCAACCAATCCGGAGACACAACTTATGAAGCACACATCCAGCACAAGCTGATAGATCAAGCATAAACTAAGGTTCATACATCATACAACATAGAATAGATGTTAATACAACCAAGTTCCCACACACATGGGAACTACAAGTTCACAAAGTTCCCAAACACATGGGAACTACAAGTTCACAACAAATTTCCCAAACACATGGGAAATACAAGTTCACACAAATTAGTTCGCAAGCAAAGGTACCAGGTTCACAAGTGAAGCAACACACACCAGAGACATATCTGCACTACTCAGCACCATTAGGTTCTATTACCGGAGTTGAGGTTCAAGATGCGCTGAAGGAGCAGATCATTAGCTTCTTGCTTCTTCTTGAACTCCTCCATGTCTTGCTGGGTCTTTTGCATTAATTCTTGGGTCTTGGCCAATGTTTTTACTGTTTCTTCACCTTTCTTGTTCAGGTTTTCAACTTCTTGTTGAAGTAGATCAGCCCTTGTCTTCTCTGCCTATAGCTGGTCCCAAAGCTGTGCTTCTTTTACAACTGATGCAGCAGAATTTGATCCTGGTGTTTCAAGACCAACATTCTTCAGGAATGTAGAAGTAGCACTAGCTTTTTTTTTTTGAAGGCAGAAGTAGCACTAGCTTGTGACAGCACCTTTGATACATTTT